>NC_143021.1:104935738-105559488 GCF_055824585.1 Amblyomma mixtum | reverse complement strand
CTCCAAAAATTGAAAACTCCACAAATCCGAAACTCCAAAACTCCGATACTCCGAAACTCTGAAACTCCAAAACTCCGAAACTCACAAACTCCGAAACTCCGCAACCCCGAATCTCCAAAACTCTGAAACTCCAAAAATCCAAAACTCCAAAGCTCCAAAACTCCGAAACTCCGAAAATCCAAAACACCAAAACTCCAAAACTCTGAAACTCCAAAACTCCAAAACTCCAAAACTCCAAAACTACAAAATTACGAAACTCCAAAACTGCAAAAATCCAAAACTCCAAAATTCCGAAACTCGGAAACTCCAAAACTCCGAAACTCCGGAACTCCGAAAATCCAGAACTCCAAAACTCCAAAGCTCTAAAACTCCAGACGTCCAATAAACCGAAACTCCGAAACTGCAAAACTCCAAACATCCAAAACTCCAAAAATCCAAAACTTAAAATTCGAAACTCCAAAACTCCAAAACTCCGAAACTGCAAAACTCCAAAACTCCAAAAGTGCAAAAATCCAAAACTCCAAAACTCCGAAACTCCGAAAATCCGAAACTCCAAAACTCCAAAACTCCGAAACTCCGAAAATCCGAAATTCCGAAACTCCACAACCCCAAATCTCCAAAACTCCACAAATCCAAAACTAGAAAACTCCAAAACTGCAAAACTGCAAAACTCCAAAACTCCGAACCTCCAAAACTCCTAAAGTTCGAAACTCCGAAGCCACAAAAATCTGGAACTCCAAAACTCCAAAGCTCTAGAACTCCAAAACTGCAAAAATCCGAAACTCCAAAATTCCGAAACTCCACAACTCCGAAACTCGGAAACTCTAAAACTCCAAAACTCCAATAATCCGAAACTCCGAAAATCCTAAACTCCAAAAATCCAAAACTCCGAAACTCCAAAACTCCAACACTCCGAAACTCCGAATTTCTGGAACTCCAAAACTCCAAAGCTCTAAAACTCCAAAACTCCAAAAATCCGAAACTCCTTAAATCCAAAACTAGAAAACTCCACATTTGCAAAAAACTGAAACTCCAAAATTCCGAAACTCCACAACCACGAATCTGCAAAACTGCGAAACTCCAAAACTCAGAAACTCCAAAATTCTGAACCCCCAAAACTACAAAACTTGAAACTCCGAAACTCCAAAACTCCGAAACTCCAAAACTCCAAAACTGCAAAATTCTGGAACAACAAAACCCTGAATCTCCAAAAATCCAAAAATCCGAAACGCCAAAACTCAAATTCCGAAACTCCACAACCCTGAACCTCTAAAACTCCGAAACTCCAAAACTTCGAAATTCCGAAACTCCAAAACTCCAAAACTCCGAAACTGCAAAACTCCAAAACTCCGAAACTCCGGAACTCCGAAACTCCGAAACTCCGAAACTCCAAAACTCCGAAACTCCAACAATCAATACCTCCAAAACTCCAAAACTACAGAATTCGGAAACTCCAAAACCCCGAATTTCCAAAACTCCGAAACTGCAATAGTCCGAAACTCTAAAACTCCAAAAATCCGAAACTCTGAAAATTCAAAATTCCGAAACTCCAAAAATCCGGAACTCCACAACCCCGATTCTCCATACGGCGCAACTCCCAAACTAAAAAACTCCGAAACTCCAAAACTCCGAAACTCGGAAACTCCAAAACTCCAAAACTACAAAATTCTGGAACTCCAAAATTCTGAATCTCCAAAAATCCATACCTCCAAAACTCCAAAACTCCACAAATCCGAAACTCAAAAACTCCAAAACTCCGAAACTCCAAAACTCCAAAACTCCAAAACTCCAAAACTCCGAAACTCCAAAACTGCGAAACTCGAAAACTCCAAAACTCCGAAACTCCGAAAGTCCAAAACTCAAAAACTCCCAAACTCCGAAACTCCAAAACTCCAAAAATCCGAAACTCCTAAAATCCAAAACTAGAAAACTCCACAACTGCAAAAAACTGAAACTCCAAAATTCTGAAACTCCACAACCACGAATCTGCAAGACGGCGAAACTCCAAAACTCAGAAACTCCAAAACTCTGAACCCCCAAAACTACAAAACTTGAAACTCCGAAACTCCAAAACTCCGAAACTCCAAAACTCCAAAACTGCAAAATTCTTGAACAACAAAACCCTGAATCTCCAAAAATCCAAAAATCCGAAACTCCAAAACTCAAATTCCGAAACTCCACAACCCTGAACCTCCAAAACTCCGAAACTCCAAAACTTCGAAATTCCGAAACTCCAAAACTCCAAAACTCCGAAACTGCAAAACTCCAAAACTCCGAAACTCCGAAACTCCGGAACTCCGAAACTCCGAAACTCCGAAACTCCAAAACTCCGAAACTCCAACAATCAATACCTCCAAAACTCCAAAACTACAGAATTCGGAAACTCCAAAACCCCGAATTTCCAAAACTCCGAAACTGCAATAGTCGGAAACTCTAAAACTCCAAAAATCCGAAACTCTGAAAATTCAAGAATCAGAAACTCCAAAAATCCGGAACTCCACAACCCCGATTCTCCATACGGCGCAACTCCCAAACTAAAAAACTCCGAAACTCCAAAACTCCGAAACTCGGAAACTCCAAAACTCCAAAACTACAAAATTCTGGAACTCCAAAATTCTGAATCTCCAAAAATCCATACCTCCAAAACTCCAAAACTCCGGAACTCCAAAACTCCAAAACTCCGAAACTCCAAAACTGCGAAACTCGAAAACTCCAAAACTCCGAAACTCCGAAAGTCCAAAACTCAAAAACTCCCAAACTTCGAAACTCCAAAACTCCAAAAATCGAAAACTTAAAAACTCCAAAACTCCACAAATCCGAAACTCCAAAACTCCGAAACTCCAAAACTCTGAAACTCCAAAACTCCGAAACTCACAAATTCCGAAACTCCGCAACCCCGAATCTCCAAAACTGAAACTCCAAAACTCCGAAACTCAAAAATCCAGAACTCCAAAACTCCAAAGCTCTAAAACTCCAAAAGTCCAATAATCCGAAACTCTGAAAGTCCAAAACTCAAACAATCCAGAACTCCAAAAATCCAAAACTTAAAATTCGAAACTCCAAAACTCCAAAATTCCGAAACTCCAAAACTCCGAAACTCCGAAAATCTGGAACTCCAAAACTCCGAAGCTATAAAACTCCAAAAGTCCAATAATCCGAAACTCCGAAAGTCCAAAACTCCAAAAATCCAAAACTCCAAAAATCGAAAACTCGAAAACTCCAAAACTGCAAAAATCCAAAACTCCAAAATTCCGAAACTCGGAAACTCCAAAACTCCGAACCTCCAAAATCTCCAAAGCTCTAAAACTCCAAAACTCCAACACTCCAAAAATCCAAAACTCCAAAATTCCGAAACTCGGAAACTCCAAAACTCGGAAACTCCAAAACTCGGAACCTCCAAAACTCCAAAACTCCACAACCCCTCAAAACTCAAAACCTCCAAAAATCCAAAACACCAAAACTCCAATGCTTTCAAAATCCAAAACTCCAAAAATCCAAAACTCCAAAAATCGAAAACTCCACAAATCCGAAACTCCAAAACTCCGAAACTCCAAAACTCTGAAACTCCAAAACTCCGAAACTCACAAACTCCGAAACTCCGCAACCCCGAATCTCCAAAACTCTGAAACTCCAAAACTCCAAAACTCCAAAACTCCGAAACTCCAAAAATCCAGAACTCCAAAACTCCAAAGCTCTAAAACTCCAAATGTCCAATAATCCGAAATTCCGAAAGTCCAAAACTCAAACAATACAAAACTCCAAAAATCCAAAACTTAAAATTCGAAACTCCAAAACTCCAAAATTCCGAAACTCCAAAACTCCGAAACTCCGAAAATCTGGAACTCCAAAACTCCAAAGCTCTAAAACTCCAAAAGTCCAATAATCCGAAACTCCGAAAGTCCAAAACTCCAAAAATCCAAAACTCCAAAAATCCAAAACTCCAAAAATCCACTACTCCAAAATTCCAAAACTCCAAAACTCCAAAACTGCAAAAATCCAAAACTCCAAATATCCAAAACTCCAAAAATCGAAAACTTAAAAACTCCAAAAATCGAAAAATCCGAAGCTCCAAAAATTCCGAAACTCGGAAACTCCAAAACTCCGAAACTCCAAAACTGTGAACCTCCAAAACTACAAAACTTGAAACTCCGAAACTCCAAAGCTCCGAAACTCCAAAACTCCAAAACTGCAAAATTCTGGAACAACAAAACCCTGAATCTCCAAAAATCCAAAAATCCGAAACTCCAAAACTCAAATTCCGAAACTCCACAACCCTGAACCTCAAAAACTCCGAAACTCCAAAACTTCGAAATTCCGAAACTCCAAAACTCCAAAACTCCAAAACTATAAAACTACAAAATTCTGGAACAACAAAATCCGAATCTCCAAAAATCCATACCTCCAAAACTCCGAAACTCCAAAACTGCGAAACTCGAAAACTCCAAAACTCCGAAACTCCGAAAGTCCAAAACTCAAAAACTCCCAAACTTCGAAACTCCAAAACTCCAAAAATCGAAAACTTAAAAACTCCAAAACTCCACAAATCCGAAACTCCAAAACTCCGAAACTCCAAAACTCTGAAACTCCAAAACTCCGAAACTCACAAATTCCGAAACTCCGCAACCCCGAATCTCCAAAACTGAAACTCCAAAACTCCGAAACTCAAAAATCCAGAACTCCAAAACTCCAAAGCTCTAAAACTCCAAAAGTCCAATAATCCGAAACTCTGAAAGTCCAAAACTCAAACAATCCAGAACTCCAAAAATCCAAAACTTAAAATTCGAAACTCCAAAACTCCAAAATTCCGAAACTCCAAAACTCCGAAACTCCGAAAATCTGGAACTCCAAAACTCCGAAGCTATAAAACTCCAAAAGTCCAATAATCCGAAACTCCGAAAGTCCAAAACTCCAAAAATCCAAAACTGCAAAAATCGAAAACTCGAAAACTCCAAAACTGCAAAAATCCAAAACTCCAAAATTCCGAAACTCGGAAACTCCAAAACTCCGAACCTCCAAAATCTCCAAAGCTCTAAAACTCCAAAACTCCAACACTCCAAAAATCCAAAACTCCAAAATTCCGAAACTCGGAAACTCCAAAACTCGGAAACTCCAAAACTCCGAACCTCCAAAACTCCAAAACTCCACAACCCCTCAAAACTCAAAACCTCCAAAAATCCAAAACACCAAAACTCCAATGCTTTCAAAATCCAAAACTCCAAAAATCCAAAACTCCAAAAATCGAAAACTTAAAAACTCCAAAAATCGAAAAATCCGAAGCTCCAAAAATTCCGAAACTCGGAAACTCCAAAACTTCGAAACTCCAAAACTGTGAACCTCCAAAACTACAAAACTTGAAACTCCGAAACTCCAAAGCTCCGAAACTCCAAAACTCCAAAACTGCAAAATTCTGGAACAACAAAACCCTGAATCTCCAAAAATCCAGAAATCCGAAACTCCAAAACTCAAATTCCGAAACTCCACAACCCTGAACCTCAAAAACTCCGAAACTTCAAAACTTCGAAATTCCGAAACTCCAAAACTCCAAAACTCCAAAACTATAAAACTACAAAATTCTGGAACAACAAAATCCGAATCTCCAAAAATCCATACCTCCAAAACTCCGAAACTCCAAAACTGCGAAACTCGAAAACTCCAAAACTCCGAAACTCCGAAAGTCCAAAACTCAAAAACTCCCAAACTTCGAAACTCCAAAACTCCAAAAATCGAAAACTTAAAAACTCCAAAACTCCACAAATCCGAAACTCCAAAACTCCAAAACTCTGAAACTCCAAAACTCCGAAACTCACAAATTCCGAAACTCCGCAACCCCGAATCTCCAAAACTGAAACTCCAAAACTCCGAAACTCAAAAATCCAGAACTCCAAAACTCCAAAGCTCTAAAACTCCAAAAGTCCAATAATCCGAAACTCTGAAAGTCCAAAACTCAAACAATCCAGAACTCCAAAAATCCAAAACTTAAAATTCGAAACTCCAAAACTCCAAAATTCCGAAACTCCAAAACTCCGAAACTCCGAAAATCTGGAACTCCAAAACTCCGAAGCTATAAAACTCCAAAAGTCCAATAATCCGAAACTCCGAAAGTCCAAAACTCCAAAAATCCAAAACTCCAAAAATCGAAAACTCGAAAACTCCAAAACTGCAAAAATCCAAAACTCCAAAATTCCGAAACTCGGAAACTCCAAAACTCCGAACCTCCAAAATCTCCAAAGCTCTAAAACTCCAAAACTCCAACACTCCAAAAATCCAAAACTCCAAAATTCCGAAACTCGGAAACTCCAAAACTCGGAAACTCCAAAACTCCGAACCTCCAAAACTCCAAAACTCCACAAGCCCTCAAAACTCAAAACCTCCAAAAATCCAAAACACCAAAACTCCAATGCTTTCAAAATCCAAAACTCCAAAAATCCAAAACTCCAAAAATCGAAAACTCCACAAATCCGAAACTCCAAAACTGCGAAACTCCAAAACTTTGAAACTCCAAAACTCCGAAACTCACAAACTCCGAAACTCCGCAACCCCGAATCTCCAAAACTCTGAAACTCCAAAACTCCAAAACTCCAAAACTCCGAAACTCCAAAAATCCAGAACTCCAAAACTCCAAAGCTCTAAATCTCCAAATGTCCAATAATCCGAAACTCCGAAAGTCCAAAACTCAAACAATACAAAACTCCAAAAATCCAAAACTTAAAATTCGAAACTCCAAAACTCCAAAATTCCGAAACTCCAAAACTCCGAAACTCCGAAAATCTGGAACTCCAAAACTCCAAAGCTCTAAAACTCCAAAAGTCCAATAATCCGAAACTCCGAAAGTCCAAAACTCCAAAAATCCAAAACTCCAAAAATCCAAAACTCCAAAAATCCACTACTCCAAAATTCCAAAACTCCAAAACTCCAAAACTGCAAAAATCCAAAACTCCAAATATCCAAAACTCCAAAAATCGAAAACTTAAAAACTCCAAAAATCGAAAAATCCGAAGCTCCAAAAATTCCGAAACTCGGAAACTCCAAAACTCCGAAACTCCAAAACTCTCAACCTCCAAAACTACAAAACTTGAAACTCCCAAACTCCAAAGCTCCGAAACTCCAAAACTCCAAAACTGCAAAATTCTGGAACAACAAAACCCTGAATCTCCAAAAATCCAAAAATCCGAAACTCCAAAACTGAAATTCCGAAACTCCACAACCCTGAACCTCAAAAACTCCGAAACTCCAAAACTATAAAACTACAAAATTCTGGAACAAAATCCGAATCTCCAAAAATCCATACCTCCAAAACTCTGAAACTCCAAAACTCCAAAAGTGCAAAAGTCCAAAACTCCAAGAGTCAAAAAATCCAAAACTCCAAAAATCCAAAACTGCAAAACTCCAAAACTCCGAAACTCGGAAAATCCAAAACACCAAAACTCCAAAACTCCGAACCTCCAAAATCTCCAAAACTCCACAACACCGAATCTCCAAAACTCCGAAAACTCCAAAATTCCATACCTCCAAAATCCAAACTTCTAAAACTCCAAAACTACAAAACTACAAAATTCAGGAACAACAAAACCCCGAATCTCCAAAAATCCATACCTCCAAAACTCCAAAAATCCAGAACTCCGAAACTCCAAAACTCCAAAAGTGCAAAAATCCAAAACTCCAAAACTCCAAAACTCCAAAAATCCAAAACTCCAAAACTCCAAAACTCCTAAACTCCGAAACTCAGAAACTCCGATACACCAAAACTCCGAAACTCCGAAAGTCCAAAACTCCAAACATCCAAAACTCCAAAAATCCAAAACTCCAAAATTCCGAAACTCCAAAGCTCCAAAACTCCAAAACTCCGAAACTGCAAAACTCCAAAACTCCGAAACTCCAAAAATCCAAAACTCCAAAATTCCGAAACTCGGAAACTCCAAAACTCGGAAACTCCAAAACTCCGAACCTCCAAAACTCCAAAACTCCACAACCCCTCAAAACTCAAAACATCCAAAAATCCAAAACACCAAAACTCCAATGCTTTAAAAATCCAAAACTCCAAAAATCCAAAACTCCAAAAATTGAAAACTCCACAAATCCGAAACTCCAAAACTCCGATACTCCGAAACTCTGAAACTCCAAAACTCCGAAACTCACAAACTCCGAAACTCCGCAACCCCGAATCTCCAAAACTCTGAAACTCCAAAAATCCAAAACTCCAAAGCTCCAAAACTCCGAAACTCCGAAAATCCAAAACACCAAAACTCCAAAACTCTGAAACTCCAAAACTCCAAAACTCCAAAACTCCAAAACTACAAAATTACGAAACTCCAAAACTGCAAAAATCCAAAACTCCAAAATTCCGAAACTCGGAAACTCCAAAACTCCGAAACTCCGGAACTCCGAAAATCCAGAACTCCAAAACTCCAAAGCTCTAAAACTCCAGACGTCCAATAAACCGAAACTCCGAAACTGCAAAACTCCAAACATCCAAAACTCCAAAAATCCAAAACTTAAAATTCGAAACTCCAAAACTCCAAAACTCCGAAACTGCAAAACTCCAAAACTCCAAAAGTGCAAAAATCCAAAACTCCAAAACTCCGAAACTCCGAAAATCCGAAACTCCAAAACTCCAAAACTCCGAAACTCCGAAAATCCGAAATTCCGAAACTCCACAACCCCAAATCTCCAAAACTCCACAAATCCAAAACTAGAAAACTCCAAAACTGCAAAACTGCAAAACTCCAAAACTCCGAACCTCCAAAACTCCTAAAGTTCGAAACTCCGAAGCCACAAAAATCTGGAACTCCAAAACTCCAAAGCTCTAGAACTCCAAAACTGCAAAAATCCGAAACTCCAAAATTCCGAAACTCCACAACTCCGAAACTCGGAAACTCTAAAACTCCAAAACTCCAATAATCCGAAACTCCGAAAATCCTAAACTCCAAAAATCCAAAACTCCGAAACTCCAAAACTCCAACACTCCGAAACTCCGAATTTCTGGAACTCCAAAACTCCAAAGCTCTAAAACTCCAAAACTCCAAAAATCCGAAACTCCTTAAATCCAAAACTAGAAAACTCCACATTTGCAAAAAACTGAAACTCCAAAATTCCGAAACTCCACAACCACGAATCTGCAAAACTGCGAAACTCCAAAACTCAGAAACTCCAAAATTCTGAACCCCCAAAACTACAAAACTTGAAACTCCGAAACTCCAAAACTCCGAAACTCCAAAACTCCAAAACTGCAAAATTCTGGAACAACAAAACCCTGAATCTCCAAAAATCCAAAAATCCGAAACGCCAAAACTCAAATTCCGAAACTCCACAACCCTGAACCTCTAAAACTCCGAAACTCCAAAACTTCGAAATTCCGAAACTCCAAAACTCCAAAACTCCGAAACTGCAAAACTCCAAAACTCCGAAACTCCGGAACTCCGAAACTCCGAAACTCCGAAACTCCAAAACTCCGAAACTCCAACAATCAATACCTCCAAAACTCCAAAACTACAGAATTCGGAAACTCCAAAACCCCGAATTTCCAAAACTCCGAAACTGCAATAGTCCGAAACTCTAAAACTCCAAAAATCCGAAACTCTGAAAATTCAAAATTCCGAAACTCCAAAAATCCGGAACTCCACAACCCCGATTCTCCATACGGCGCAACTCCCAAACTAAAAAACTCCGAAACTCCAAAACTCCGAAACTCGGAAACTCCAAAACTCCAAAACTACAAAATTCTGGAACTCCAAAACTCCAAAACTCCACAAATCCGAAACTCAAAAACTCCAAAACTCCGAAACTCCAAAACTCCAAAACTCCAAAACTCCAAAACTCCGAAACTCCAAAACTGCAAAACTCGAAAACTCCAAAACTCCGAAACTCCGAAAGTCCAAAACTCAAAAACTCCCAAACTCCGAAACTCCAAAACTCCAAAAATCCGAAACTCCTAAAATCCAAAACTAGAAAACTCCACAACTGCAAAAAACTGAAACTCCAAAATTCTGAAACTCCACAACCACGAATCTGCAAGACGGCGAAACTCCAAAACTCAGAAACTCCAAAACTCTGAACCCCCAAAACTACAAAACTTGAAACTCCGAAACTCCAAAACTCCGAAACTCCAAAACTCCAAAACTGCAAAATTCTTGAACAACAAAACCCTGAATCTCCAAAAATCCAAAAATCCGAAACTCCAAAACTCAAATTCCGAAACTCCACAACCCTGAACCTCCAAAACTCCGAAACTCCAAAACTTCGAAATTCCGAAACTCCAAAACTCCAAAACTCCGAAACTGCAAAACTCCAAAACTCCGAAACTCCGAAACTCCGGAACTCCGAAACTCCGAAACTCCGAAACTCCGAAACTCCAAAACTCCGAAACTCCAACAATCAATACCTCCAAAACTCCAAAACTACAGAATTCGGAAACTCCAAAACCCCGAATTTCCAAAACTCCGAAACTGCAATAGTCGGAAACTCTAAAACTCCAAAAATCCGAAACTCTGAAAATTCAAGAATCAGAAACTCCAAAAATCCGGAACTCCACAACCCCGATTCTCCATACGGCGCAACTCCCAAACTAAAAAACTCCGAAACTCCAAAACTCCGAAACTCGGAAACTCCAAAACTCCAAAACTACAAAATTCTGGAACTCCAAAATTCTGAATCTCCAAAAATCCATACCTCCAAAACTCCAAAACTCCGGAACTCCAAAACTCCAAAACTCCGAAACTCCAAAACTGCGAAACTCGAAAACTCCAAAACTCCGAAACTCCGAAAGTCCAAAACTCAAAAACTCCCAAACTTCGAAACTCCAAAACTCCAAAAATCGAAAACTTAAAAACTCCAAAACTCCACAAATCCGAAACTCCAAAACTCCGAAACTCCAAAACTCTGAAACTCCAAAACTCCGAAACTCACAAATTCCGAAACTCCGCAACCCCGAATCTCCAAAACTGAAACTCCAAAACTCCGAAACTCAAAAATCCAGAACTCCAAAACTCCAAAGCTCTAAAACTCCAAAAGTCCAATAATCCGAAACTCTGAAAGTCCAAAACTCAAACAATCCAGAACTCCAAAAATCCAAAACTTAAAATTCGAAACTCCAAAACTCCAAAATTCCGAAACTCCAAAACTCCGAAACTCCGAAAATCTGGAACTCCAAAACTCCGAAGCTATAAAACTCCAAAAGTCCAATAATCCGAAACTCCGAAAGTCCAAAACTCCAAAAATCCAAAACTCCAAAAATCGAAAACTCGAAAACTCCAAAACTGCAAAAATCCAAAACTCCAAAATTCCGAAACTCGGAAACTCCAAAACTCCGAACCTCCAAAATCTCCAAAGCTCTAAAACTCCAAAACTCCAACACTCCAAAAATCCAAAACTCCAAAATTCCGAAACTCGGAAACTCCAAAACTCGGAAACTCCAAAACTCGGAACCTCCAAAACTCCAAAACTCCACAACCCCTCAAAACTCAAAACCTCCAAAAATCCAAAACACCAAAACTCCAATGCTTTCAAAATCCAAAACTCCAAAAATCCAAAACTCCAAAAATCGAAAACTCCACAAATCCGAAACTCCAAAACTCCGAAACTCCAAAACTCTGAAACTCCAAAACTCCGAAACTCACAAACTCCGAAACTCCGCAACCCCGAATCTCCAAAACTCTGAAACTCCAAAACTCCAAAACTCCAAAACTCCGAAACTCCAAAAATCCAGAACTCCAAAACTCCAAAGCTCTAAAACTCCAAATGTCCAATAATCCGAAATTCCGAAAGTCCAAAACTCAAACAATACAAAACTCCAAAAATCCAAAACTTAAAATTCGAAACTCCAAAACTCCAAAATTCCGAAACTCCAAAACTCCGAAACTCCGAAAATCTGGAACTCCAAAACTCCAAAGCTCTAAAACTCCAAAAGTCCAATAATCCGAAACTCCGAAAGTCCAAAACTCCAAAAATCCAAAACTCCAAAAATCCAAAACTCCAAAAATCCACTACTCCAAAATTCCAAAACTCCAAAACTCCAAAACTGCAAAAATCCAAAACTCCAAATATCCAAAACTCCAAAAATCGAAAACTTAAAAACTCCAAAAATCGAAAAATCCGAAGCTCCAAAAATTCCGAAACTCGGAAACTCCAAAACTCCGAAACTCCAAAACTGTGAACCTCCAAAACTACAAAACTTGAAACTCCGAAACTCCAAAGCTCCGAAACTCCAAAACTCCAAAACTGCAAAATTCTGGAACAACAAAACCCTGAATCTCCAAAAATCCAAAAATCCGAAACTCCAAAACTCAAATTCCGAAACTCCACAACCCTGAACCTCAAAAACTCCGAAACTCCAAAACTTCGAAATTCCGAAACTCCAAAACTCCAAAACTCCAAAACTATAAAACTACAAAATTCTGGAACAACAAAATCCGAATCTCCAAAAATCCATACCTCCAAAACTCCGAAACTCCAAAACTGCGAAACTCGAAAACTCCAAAACTCCGAAACTCCGAAAGTCCAAAACTCAAAAACTCCCAAACTTCGAAACTCCAAAACTCCAAAAATCGAAAACTTAAAAACTCCAAAACTCCACAAATCCGAAACTCCAAAACTCCGAAACTCCAAAACTCTGAAACTCCAAAACTCCGAAACTCACAAATTCCGAAACTCCGCAACCCCGAATCTCCAAAACTGAAACTCCAAAACTCCGAAACTCAAAAATCCAGAACTCCAAAACTCCAAAGCTCTAAAACTCCAAAAGTCCAATAATCCGAAACTCTGAAAGTCCAAAACTCAAACAATCCAGAACTCCAAAAATCCAAAACTTAAAATTCGAAACTCCAAAACTCCAAAATTCCGAAACTCCAAAACTCCGAAACTCCGAAAATCTGGAACTCCAAAACTCCGAAGCTATAAAACTCCAAAAGTCCAATAATCCGAAACTCCGAAAGTCCAAAACTCCAAAAATCCAAAACTGCAAAAATCGAAAACTCGAAAACTCCAAAACTGCAAAAATCCAAAACTCCAAAATTCCGAAACTCGGAAACTCCAAAACTCCGAACCTCCAAAATCTCCAAAGCTCTAAAACTCCAAAACTCCAACACTCCAAAAATCCAAAACTCCAAAATTCCGAAACTCGGAAACTCCAAAACTCGGAAACTCCAAAACTCCGAACCTCCAAAACTCCAAAACTCCACAACCCCTCAAAACTCAAAACCTCCAAAAATCCAAAACACCAAAACTCCAATGCTTTCAAAATCCAAAACTCCAAAAATCCAAAACTCCAAAAATCGAAAACTTAAAAACTCCAAAAATCGAAAAATCCGAAGCTCCAAAAATTCCGAAACTCGGAAACTCCAAAACTTCGAAACTCCAAAACTGTGAACCTCCAAAACTACAAAACTTGAAACTCCGAAACTCCAAAGCTCCGAAACTCCAAAACTCCAAAACTGCAAAATTCTGGAACAACAAAACCCTGAATCTCCAAAAATCCAGAAATCCGAAACTCCAAAACTCAAATTCCGAAACTCCACAACCCTGAACCTCAAAAACTCCGAAACTTCAAAACTTCGAAATTCCGAAACTCCAAAACTCCAAAACTCCAAAACTATAAAACTACAAAATTCTGGAACAACAAAATCCGAATCTCCAAAAATCCATACCTCCAAAACTCCGAAACTCCAAAACTGCGAAACTCGAAAACTCCAAAACTCCGAAACTCCGAAAGTCCAAAACTCAAAAACTCCCAAACTTCGAAACTCCAAAACTCCAAAAATCGAAAACTTAAAAACTCCAAAACTCCACAAATCCGAAACTCCAAAACTCCAAAACTCTGAAACTCCAAAACTCCGAAACTCACAAATTCCGAAACTCCGCAACCCCGAATCTCCAAAACTGAAACTCCAAAACTCCGAAACTCAAAAATCCAGAACTCCAAAACTCCAAAGCTCTAAAACTCCAAAAGTCCAATAATCCGAAACTCTGAAAGTCCAAAACTCAAACAATCCAGAACTCCAAAAATCCAAAACTTAAAATTCGAAACTCCAAAACTCCAAAATTCCGAAACTCCAAAACTCCGAAACTCCGAAAATCTGGAACTCCAAAACTCCGAAGCTATAAAACTCCAAAAGTCCAATAATCCGAAACTCCGAAAGTCCAAAACTCCAAAAATCCAAAACTCCAAAAATCGAAAACTCGAAAACTCCAAAACTGCAAAAATCCAAAACTCCAAAATTCCGAAACTCGGAAACTCCAAAACTCCGAACCTCCAAAATCTCCAAAGCTCTAAAACTCCAAAACTCCAACACTCCAAAAATCCAAAACTCCAAAATTCCGAAACTCGGAAACTCCAAAACTCGGAAACTCCAAAACTCCGAACCTCCAAAACTCCAAAACTCCACAAGCCCTCAAAACTCAAAACCTCCAAAAATCCAAAACACCAAAACTCCAATGCTTTCAAAATCCAAAACTCCAAAAATCCAAAACTCCAAAAATCGAAAACTCCACAAATCCGAAACTCCAAAACTGCGAAACTCCAAAACTTTGAAACTCCAAAACTCCGAAACTCACAAACTCCGAAACTCCGCAACCCCGAATCTCCAAAACTCTGAAACTCCAAAACTCCAAAACTCCAAAACTCCGAAACTCCAAAAATCCAGAACTCCAAAACTCCAAAGCTCTAAATCTCCAAATGTCCAATAATCCGAAACTCCGAAAGTCCAAAACTCAAACAATACAAAACTCCAAAAATCCAAAACTTAAAATTCGAAACTCCAAAACTCCAAAATTCCGAAACTCCAAAACTCCGAAACTCCGAAAATCTGGAACTCCAAAACTCCAAAGCTCTAAAACTCCAAAAGTCCAATAATCCGAAACTCCGAAAGTCCAAAACTCCAAAAATCCAAAACTCCAAAAATCCAAAACTCCAAAAATCCACTACTCCAAAATTCCAAAACTCCAAAACTCCAAAACTGCAAAAATCCAAAACTCCAAATATCCAAAACTCCAAAAATCGAAAACTTAAAAACTCCAAAAATCGAAAAATCCGAAGCTCCAAAAATTCCGAAACTCGGAAACTCCAAAACTCCGAAACTCCAAAACTCTCAACCTCCAAAACTACAAAACTTGAAACTCCCAAACTCCAAAGCTCCGAAACTCCAAAACTCCAAAACTGCAAAATTCTGGAACAACAAAACCCTGAATCTCCAAAAATCCAAAAATCCGAAACTCCAAAACTGAAATTCCGAAACTCCACAACCCTGAACCTCAAAAACTCCGAAACTCCAAAACTATAAAACTACAAAATTCTGGAACAAAATCCGAATCTCCAAAAATCCATACCTCCAAAACTCTGAAACTCCAAAACTCCAAAAGTGCAAAAGTCCAAAACTCCAAGAGTCAAAAAATCCAAAACTCCAAAAATCCAAAACTGCAAAACTCCAAAACTCCGAAACTCGGAAAATCCAAAACACCAAAACTCCAAAACTCTGAAACTCCAAAACTCCAAAACCACAAAATTACGAAACTCCAAAACTGCAAAAATCCAGAACTCCAAAACTCCAAAGCTCTAAAACTCCAGACGTCCAATAATCCGAAACTCCGAAAGTCCAAAACTCCAAACATCCAAAACTCCAAAAATCCAAAACTTAAAATTCGAAACTCCAAAACTCCGAAACTGCAAAACTCGAGAACTCCGAAACTCCAAAATTCCGAAACTCCTAAACTCCGAAAGTGCAAAAATCCAAAACTCCAAAGCACTAAAACTCCAAAAGTCCAATAATCCGAAACTCCGAAAGTCCAAAACTCCAAAAATCCAAGACTCCAAAAATCCAAATCTCCAAAAATCCAAAACTCGAAAACTCCAAAACTCGAAAACTCCAAAACTGCAAAAATCCAAAACTCCAAAATTCCGAAACTCGGAAACTCCAAAACTCGGAAACTCCAAAACTCCGAACCTCCAAAATCTCCAAAACTCCACAACACGGAATCTCCAAAACTCCGAAAACTCCGAAATTCTATACCTCCAAAATCCAAACTTCTAAAACTCCAAAACTACAAAACTACAAAATTCAGGAACAACAAAACCCCGAATCTCCAAAAATCCATACCTCCAAAACTCCAAAAATCCAAAACTCCGAAACTCCAAAACTCCAAAAGTGCAAAAATCCAAAACTCCAAAACTCCAAAACTCCAAAAATCCAAAACTCCAAAACTCCAAAACTCCTAAACTCCGAAACTCAGAAACTCCGAAACACCAAAACTCCGAAACTCCGAAAGTCCAAAACTCCAAACATCCAAAACTCCAAAAATCCAAAACTCCAAAATTCCGAAACTCCAAAGCTCCAAAACTCCAAAACTCCGAAACTGCAAAACTCCAAAACTCCGAAACTCCAAAATTCCGAAACTCCAAAACTCCGAAACTCCAAAGCTCTAAAACTCCAAAACTCCAAAAATCCAAAACTCCAAAATTCCCAAACTCGGAAACTCCAAAACTCGGAAACTCCAAAACTCCGAACCTCCAAAACTCCAAAACTCCACAACCCCTCAAAACTCAAAACATCCAAAAATCCAAAACACCAAAACTCCAATGCTTTAAAAATCCAAAACTCCAAAAATCCAAAACTCCAAAAATTGAAAACTCCACAAATCCGAAACTCCAAAACTCCGATACTCCGAAACTCTGAAACTCCAAAACTCCGAAACTCACAAACTCCGAAACTCCGCAACCCCGAATCTCCAAAACTCTGAAACTCCAAAACTCCGAAACTCTAAAAATCCAGAACTCCAAAATTCCAAAGCTGTAAAACTCCAAATGTCCAATAATCCGAAACTCCGAAAGTCCAAAACTCAAACAATCCAAAACTCCAAAAATCCGAAACTCCAAAATTCCGAAACTCCACAACTCCGAAACTCGGAAACTCTAAAACTCCAAAACTCCAATAATCCGAAACTCCGAAAATCCTAAACTCCAAAAATCCAAAACTCCGAAACTCCAAAACTCCAACACTCCGAAACTCCGAATTTCTGGAACTCCAAAACTCCAAAGCTCTAAAACTCCAAAACTCCAAAAATCCGAAACTCCTTAAATCCAAAACTAGAAAACTCCACAACTGCAAAAAACTGAAACTCCAAAATTCCGAAACTCCACAACCACGAATCTGCAAAACTGCGAAACTCCAAAACTCAGAAACTCCAAAACTCTGAACCCCCAAAACTACAAAACTTGAAACTCCGAAACTCCAAAACTCCGAAACTCCAAAACTCCAAAACTGCAAAATTCTGGAACAACAAAACCCTGAATCTCCAAAAATCCAAAAATCCGAAACTCCAAAACTCAAATTCCGAAACTCCACAACCCTGAACCTCCAAAACTCCGAAACTCCAAAACTTCGAAATTCCGAAACTCCAAAACTCCAAAACTCCGAAACTGCAAAACTCCAAAACTCCGAAACTCCGAAACTCCGGAACTCCGAAACTCCGAAACTCCGAAACTCCAAAACTACGAAACTCCAACAATCAATACCTCCAAAACTCCAAAACTCAAATTCCGAAACTCCACAACCCTGAACCTCCAAAACTCCGAAACTCCAAAACTCCAAAACTCCAAAACTCCAAAACTACAAAATTACGAAACTCCAAAACTGCAAAAATCCAAAACTCCAAAATTCCGAAACTCGGAAACTCCAAAACTCCGAAACTCCGGAACTCCGAAAATCCAGAACTCCAAAACTCCAAAGCTCTAAAACTCCAGACGTCCAATAAACCAAAACTCCGAAACTGCAAAACTCCAAACATCCAAAACTCCAAAAATCCAAAACTTAAAATTCGAAACTCCAAAACTCCAAAACTCCGAAACTGCAAAACTCCAAAACTCCAAAAGTGCAAAAATCCAAAACTCCAAAACTCCGAAACTCCGAAAATCCGAAACTCCAAAACTCCAAAACTCCGAAACTCCAAAACTCCGAAACTCGAAAACTCCTAAACTCCGAAACTCTGAAAATTCAAAACTCCAAAAAGTCAAAACTCCGAAACTCCGAAAATCCGAAATTCCGAAACTCCACAACCCCAAATCTCCAAAACTCCACAAATCCAAAACTAGAAAACTCCAAAACTGCAAAACTGCAAAACTCCAAAACTCCGAACCTCCAAAACTCCTAAAGTTCGAAACTCCGAAGCCACAAAAATCTGGAACTCCAAAACTCCAAAGCTCTAGAACTCCAAAACTGCAAAAATCCGAAACTCCAAAATTCCGAAACTCCACAACTCCGAAACTCGGAAACTCTAAAACTCCAAAACTCCAATAATCCGAAACTCCGAAAATCCTAAACTCCAAAAATCCAAAACTCCGAAACTCCAAAACTCCAACACTCCGAAACTCCGAATTTCTGGAACTCCAAAACTCCAAAGCTCTAAAACTCCAAAACTCCAAAAATCCGAAACTCCTTAAATCCAAAACTAGAAAACTCCACATTTGCAAAAAACTGAAACTCCAAAATTCCGAAACTCCACAACCACGAATCTGCAAAACTGCGAAACTCCAAAACTCAGAAACTCCAAAATTCTGAACCCCCAAAACTACAAAACTTGAAACTCCGAAACTCCAAAACTCCGAAACTCCAAAACTCCAAAACTGCAAAATTCTGGAACAACAAAACCCTGAATCTCCAAAAATCCAAAAATCCGAAACGCCAAAACTCAAATTCCGAAACTCCACAACCCTGAACCTCTAAAACTCCGAAACTCCAAAACTTCGAAATTCCGAAACTCCAAAACTCCAAAACTCCGAAACTGCAAAACTCCAAAACTCCGAAACTCCGGAACTCCGAAACTATGAAACTCCGAAACTCCAAAACTCCGAAACTCCAACAATCAATACCTCCAAAACTCCAAAACTACAGAATTCGGAAACTCCAAAACCCCGAATTTCCAAAACTCCGAAACTGCAATAGTCCGAAACTCTAAAACTCCAAAAATCCGAAACTCTGAAAATTCAAAATTCCGAAACTCCAAAAATCCGGAACTCCACAACCCCGATTCTCCATACGGCGCAACTCCCAAACTAAAAAACTCCGAAACTCCAAAACTCCGAAACTCGGAAACTCCAAAACTCCAAAACTACAAAATTCTGGAACTCCAAAATTCTGAATCTCCAAAAATCCATACCTCCAAAACTCCAAAACTCCACAAATCCGAAACTCAAACACTCCAAAACTCCGAAACTCCAAAACTCCAAAACTCCAAAACTCCAAAACTCCGAAACTCCAAAACTGCGAAACTCGAAAACTCCAAAACTCCGAAACTCCGAAAGTCCAAAACTCAAAAACTCCCAAACTCCGAAACTCCAAAACTCCAAAAATCCGAAACTCCTAAAATCCAAAACTAGAAAACTCCACAACTGCAAAAAACTGAAACTCCAAAATTCTGAAACTCCACAACCACGAATCTGCAAGACGGCGAAACTCCAAAACTCAGAAACTCCAAAACTCTGAACCCCCAAAACTACAAAACTTGAAACTCCGAAACTCCAAAACTCCGAAACTCCAAAACTCCAAAACTGCAAAATTCTTGAACAACAAAACCCTGAATCTCCAAAAATCCAAAAATCCGAAACTCCAAAACTCAAATTCCGAAACTCCACAACCCTGAACCTCCAAAACTCCGAAACTCCAAAACTTCGAAATTCCGAAACTCCAAAACTCCAAAACTCCGAAACTGCAAAACTCCAAAACTCCGAAACTCCGAAACTCCGGAACTCCGAAACTCCGAAACTCCGAAACTCCAAAACTCCGAAACTCCAACAATCAATACCTCCAAAACTCCAAAACTACAGAATTCGGAAACTCCAAAACCCCGAATTTCCAAAACTCCGAAACTGCAATAGTCGGAAACTCTAAAACTCCAAAAATCCGAAACTCTGAAAATTCAAGAATCAGAAACTCCAAAAATCCGGAACTCCACAACCCCGATTCTCCATACGGCGCAACTCCCAAACTAAAAAACTCCGAAACTCCAAAACTCCGAAACTCGGAAACTCCAAAACTCCAAAACTACAAAATTCTGGAACTCCAAAATTCTGAATCTCCAAAAATCCATACCTCCAAAACTCCAAAACTCCGGAACTCCAAAACTCCAAAACTCCGAAACTCCAAAACTGCGAAACTCGAAAACTCCAAAACTCCGAAACTCCGAAAGTCCAAAACTCAAAAACTCCCAAACTTCGAAACTCCAAAACTCCAAAAATCGAAAACTTAAAAACTCCAAAACTCCACAAATCCGAAACTCCAAAACTCCGAAACTCCAAAACTCTGAAACTCCAAAACTCCGAAACTCACAAATTCCGAAACTCCGCAACCCCGAATCTCCAAAACTGAAACTCCAAAACTCCGAAACTCAAAAATCCAGAACTCCAAAACTCCAAAGCTCTAAAACTCCAAAAGTCCAATAATCCGAAACTCTGAAAGTCCAAAACTCAAACAATCCAGAACTCCAAAAATCCAAAACTTAAAATTCGAAACTCCAAAACTCCAAAATTCCGAAACTCCAAAACTCCGAAACTCCGAAAATCTGGAACTCCAAAACTCCGAAGCTATAAAACTCCAAAAGTCCAATAATCCGAAACTCCGAAAGTCCAAAACTCCAAAAATCCAAAACTCCAAAAATCGAAAACTCGAAAACTCCAAAACTGCAAAAATCCAAAACTCCAAAATTCCGAAACTCGGAAACTCCAAAACTCCGAACCTCCAAAATCTCCAAAGCTCTAAAACTCCAAAACTCCAACACTCCAAAAATCCAAAACTCCAAAATTCCGAAACTCGGAAACTCCAAAACTCGGAAACTCCAAAACTCGGAACCTCCAAAACTCCAAAACTCCACAACCCCTCAAAACTCAAAACCTCCAAAAATCCAAAACACCAAAACTCCAATGCTTTCAAAATCCAAAACTCCAAAAATCCAAAACTCCAAAAATCGAAAACTCCACAAATCCGAAACTCCAAAACTCCGAAACTCCAAAACTCTGAAACTCCAAAACTCCGAAACTCACAAACTCCGAAACTCCGCAACCCCGAATCTCCAAAACTCTGAAACTCCAAAACTCCAAAACTCCAAAACTCCGAAACTCCAAAAATCCAGAACTCCAAAACTCCAAAGCTCTAAAACTCCAAATGTCCAATAATCCGAAATTCCGAAAGTCCAAAACTCAAACAATACAAAACTCCAAAAATCCAAAACTTAAAATTCGAAACTCCAAAACTCCAAAATTCCGAAACTCCAAAACTCCGAAACTCCGAAAATCTGGAACTCCAAAACTCCAAAGCTCTAAAACTCCAAAAGTCCAATAATCCGAAACTCCGAAAGTCCAAAACTCCAAAAATCCAAAACTCCAAAAATCCAAAACTCCAAAAATCCACTACTCCAAAATTCCAAAACTCCAAAACTCCAAAACTGCAAAAATCCAAAACTCCAAATATCCAAAACTCCAAAAATCGAAAACTTAAAAACTCCAAAAATCGAAAAATCCGAAGCTCCAAAAATTCCGAAACTCGGAAACTCCAAAACTCCGAAACTCCAAAACTGTGAACCTCCAAAACTACAAAACTTGAAACTCCGAAACTCCAAAGCTCCGAAACTCCAAAACTCCAAAACTGCAAAATTCTGGAACAACAAAACCCTGAATCTCCAAAAATCCAAAAATCCGAAACTCCAAAACTCAAATTCCGAAACTCCACAACCCTGAACCTCAAAAACTCCGAAACTCCAAAACTTCGAAATTCCGAAACTCCAAAACTCCAAAACTCCAAAACTATAAAACTACAAAATTCTGGAACAACAAAATCCGAATCTCCAAAAATCCATACCTCCAAAACTCCGAAACTCCAAAACTGCGAAACTCGAAAACTCCAAAACTCCGAAACTCCGAAAGTCCAAAACTCAAAAACTCCCAAACTTCGAAACTCCAAAACTCCAAAAATCGAAAACTTAAAAACTCCAAAACTCCACAAATCCGAAACTCCAAAACTCCGAAACTCCAAAACTCTGAAACTCCAAAACTCCGAAACTCACAAATTCCGAAACTCCGCAACCCCGAATCTCCAAAACTGAAACTCCAAAACTCCGAAACTCAAAAATCCAGAACTCCAAAACTCCAAAGCTCTAAAACTCCAAAAGTCCAATAATCCGAAACTCTGAAAGTCCAAAACTCAAACAATCCAGAACTCCAAAAATCCAAAACTTAAAATTCGAAACTCCAAAACTCCAAAATTCCGAAA
Organism: Amblyomma mixtum; assembly: GCF_055824585.1. Lineage (NCBI taxonomy): Eukaryota > Metazoa > Arthropoda > Arachnida > Ixodida > Ixodidae > Amblyomma > Amblyomma mixtum. Next base: position 105,537,247 of record NC_143021.1, on the reverse strand, counting down.
CTCCAAAACTCCGAAACTCCGAAAATCTGGAACTCCAAAACTCCGAAGCTATAAAACTCCAAAAGTCCAATAATCCGAAACTCCGAAAGTCCAAAACTCCAAAAATCCAAAACTCCAAAAATCGAAAACTCGAAAACTCCAAAACTGCAAAAATCCAAAACTCCAAAATTCCGAAACTCGGAAACTCCAAAACTCCGAACCTCCAAAATCTCCAAAGCTCTAAAACTCCAAAACTCCAACACTCCAAAAATCCAAAACTCCAAAATTCCGAAACTCGGAAACTCCAAAACTCGGAAACTCCAAAACTCCGAACCTCCAAAACTCCAAAACTCCACAACCCCTCAAAACTCAAAACCTCCAAAAATCCAAAACACCAAAACTCCAATGCTTTCAAAATCCAAAACTCCAAAAATCCAAAACTCCAAAAATCGAAAACTTAAAAACTCCAAAAATCGAAAAATCCGAAGCTCCAAAAATTCCGAAACTCGGAAACTCCAAAACTTCGAAACTCCAAAACTGTGAACCTCCAAAACTACAAAACTTGAAACTCCGAAACTCCAAAGCTCCGAAACTCCAAAACTCCAAAACTGCAAAATTCTGGAACAACAAAACCCTGAATCTCCAAAAATCCAGAAATCCGAAACTCCAAAACTCAAATTCCGAAACTCCACAACCCTGAACCTCAAAAACTCCGAAACTTCAAAACTTCGAAATTCCGAAACTCCAAAACTCCAAAACTCCAAAACTATAAAACTACAAAATTCTGGAACAACAAAATCCGAATCTCCAAAAATCCATACCTCCAAAACTCCGAAACTCCAAAACTGCGAAACTCGAAAACTCCAAAACTCCGAAACTCCGAAAGTCCAAAACTCAAAAACTCCCAAACTTCGAAACTCCAAAACTCCAAAAATCGAAAACTTAAAAACTCCAAAACTCCACAAATCCGAAACTCCAAAACTCCAAAACTCCAAAACTCTGAAACTCCAAAACTCCGAAACTCACAAATTCCGAAACTCCGCAACCCCGAATCTCCAAAACTGAAACTCCAAAACTCCGAAACTCAAAAATCCAGAACTCCAAAACTCCAAAGCTCTAAAACTCCAAAAGTCCAATAATCCGAAACTCTGAAAGTCCAAAACTCAAACAATCCAGAACTCCAAAAATCCAAAACTTAAAATTCGAAACTCCAAAACTCCAAAATTCCGAAACTCCAAAACTCCGAAACTCCGAAAATCTGGAACTCCAAAACTCCGAAGCTATAAAACTCCAAAAGTCCAATAATCCGAAACTCCGAAAGTCCAAAACTCCAAAAATCCAAAACTCCAAAAATCGAAAACTCGGAAACTCCAAAACTGCAAAAATCCAAAACTCCAAAATTCCGAAACTCGGAAACTCCAAAACTCCGAACCTCCAAAATCTCCAAAGCTCTAAAACTCCAAAACTCCAACACTCCAAAAATCCAAAACTCCAAAATTCCGAAACTCGGAAACTCCAAAACTCGGAAACTCCAAAACTCCGAACCTCCAAAACTCCAAAACTCCACAACCCCTCAAAACTCAAAACCTCCAAAAATCCAAAACACCAAAACTCCAATGCTTTCAAAATCCAAAACTCCAAAAATCCAAAACTCCAAAAATCGAAAACTCCACAAATCCGAAACTCCAAAACTGCGAAACTCCAAAACTTTGAAACTCCAAAACTCCGAAACTCACAAACTCCGAAACTCCGCAACCCCGAATCTCCAAAACTCTGAAACTCCAAAACTCCAAAACTCCAAAACTCCGAAACTCCAAAAATCCAGAACTCCAAAACTCCAAAGCTCTAAATCTCCAAATGTCCAATAATCCGAAACTCCGAAAGTCCAAAACTCAAACAATACAAAACTCCAAAAATCCAAAACTTAAAATTCGAAACTCCAAAACTCCAAAATTCCGAAACTCCAAAACTCCGAAACTCCGAAAATCTGGAACTCCAAAACTCCAAAGCTCTAAAACTCCAAAAGTCCAATAATCCGAAACTCCGAAAGTCCAAAACTCCAAAAATCCAAAACTCCAAAAATCCAAAACTCCAAAAATCCACTACTCCAAAATTCCAAAACTCCAAAACTCCAAAACTGCAAAAATCCAAAACTCCAAATATCCAAAACTCCAAAAATCGAAAACTTAAAAACTCCAAAAATCGAAAAATCCGAAGCTCCAAAAATTCCGAAACTCGGAAACTCCAAAACTCCGAAACTCCAAAACTCTCAACCTCCAAAACTACAAAACTTGAAACTCCCAAACTCCAAAGCTCCGAAACTCCAAAACTCCAAAACTGCAAAATTCTGGAACAACAAAACCCTGAATCTCCAAAAATCCAAAAATCCGAAACTCCAAAACTGAAATTCCGAAACTCCACAACCCTGAACCTCAAAAACTCCGAAACTCCAAAACTATAAAACTACAAAATTCTGGAACAAAATCCGAATCTCCAAAAATCCATACCTCCAAAACTCTGAAACTCCAAAACTCCAAAAGTGCAAAAGTCCAAAACTCCAAGAGTCAAAAAATCCAAAACTCCAAAAATCCAAAACTGCAAAACTCCAAAACTCCGAAACTCGGAAAATCCAAAACACCAAAACTCCAAAACTCTGAAACTCCAAAACTCCAAAACCACAAAATTACGAAACTCCAAAACTGCAAAAATCCAGAACTCCAAAACTCCAAAGCTCTAAAACTCCAGACGTCCAATAATCCGAAACTCCGAAAGTCCAAAACTCCAAACATCCAAAACTCCAAAAATCCAAAACTTAAAATTCGAAACTCCAAAACTCCGAAACTGCAAAACTCGAGAACTCCGAAACTCCAAAATTCCGAAACTCCTAAACTCCGAAAGTGCAAAAATCCAAAACTCCAAAGCACTAAAACTCCAAAAGTCCAATAATCCGAAACTCCGAAAGTCCAAAACTCCAAAAATCCAAGACTCCAAAAATCCAAATCTCCAAAAATCCAAAACTCGAAAACTCCAAAACTCGAAAACTCCAAAACTGCAAAAATCCAAAACTCCAAAATTCCGAAACTCGGAAACTCCAAAACTCGGAAACTCCAAAACTCCGAACCTCCAAAATCTCCAAAACTCCACAACACGGAATCTCCAAAACTCCGAAAACTCCGAAATTCTATACCTCCAAAATCCAAACTTCTAAAACTCCAAAACTACAAAACTACAAAATTCAGGAACAACAAAACCCCGAATCTCCAAAAATCCATACCTCCAAAACTCCAAAAATCCAAAACTCCGAAACTCCAAAACTCCAAAAGTGCAAAAATCCAAAACTCCAAAACTCCAAAACTCCAAAAATCCAAAACTCCAAAACTCCAAAACTCCTAAACTCCGAAACTCAGAAACTCCGAAACACCAAAACTCCGAAACTCCGAAAGTCCAAAACTCCAAACATCCAAAACTCCAAAAATCCAAAACTCCAAAATTCCGAAACTCCAAAGCTCCAAAACTCCAAAACTCCGAAACTGCAAAACTCCAAAACTCCGAAACTCCAAAATTCCGAAACTCCAAAACTCCGAAACTCCAAAGCTCTAAAACTCCAAAACTCCAAAAATCCAAAACTCCAAAATTCCCAAACTCGGAAACTCCAAAACTCGGAAACTCCAAAACTCCGAACCTCCAAAACTCCAAAACTCCACAACCCCTCAAAACTCAAAACATCCAAAAATCCAAAACACCAAAACTCCAATGCTTTAAAAATCCAAAACTCCAAAAATCCAAAACTCCAAAAATTGAAAACTCCACAAATCCGAAACTCCAAAACTCCGATACTCCGAAACTCTGAAACTCCAAAACTCCGAAACTCACAAACTCCGAAACTCCGCAACCCCGAATCTCCAAAACTCTGAAACTCCAAAACTCCGAAACTCTAAAAATCCAGAACTCCAAAATTCCAAAGCTGTAAAACTCCAAATGTCCAATAATCCGAAACTCCGAAAGTCCAAAACTCAAACAATCCAAAACTCCAAAAATCCGAAACTCCAAAATTCCGAAACTCCACAACTCCGAAACTCGGAAACTCTAAAACTCCAAAACTCCAATAATCCGAAACTCCGAAAATCCTAAACTCCAAAAATCCAAAACTCCGAAACTCCAAAACTCCAACACTCCGAAACTCCGAATTTCTGGAACTCCAAAACTCCAAAGCTCTAAAACTCCAAAACTCCAAAAATCCGAAACTCCTTAAATCCAAAACTAGAAAACTCCACAACTGCAAAAAACTGAAACTCCAAAATTCCGAAACTCCACAACCACGAATCTGCAAAACTGCGAAACTCCAAAACTCAGAAACTCCAAAACTCTGAACCCCCAAAACTACAAAACTTGAAACTCCGAAACTCCAAAACTCCGAAACTCCAAAACTCCAAAACTGCAAAATTCTGGAACAACAAAACCCTGAATCTCCAAAAATCCAAAAATCCGAAACTCCAAAACTCAAATTCCGAAACTCCACAACCCTGAACCTCCAAAACTCCGAAACTCCAAAACTTCGAAATTCCGAAACTCCAAAACTCCAAAACTCCGAAACTGCAAAACTCCAAAACTCCGAAACTCCGAAACTCCGGAACTCCGAAACTCCGAAACTCCGAAACTCCAAAACTACGAAACTCCAACAATCAATACCTCCAAAACTCCAAAACTACAGAATTCGGAAACTCCAAAACTACAGAATTTGGAAACTCCAAAACCCCGAATTTCCAAAACTCCGAAACTGCAATAGTCCGAAACTCTAAAACTCCAAAAATCCGAAACTCCAAAAATCCGGAACTCCACAACCCCGATTCTCCATACGGCGCAACTACGAAACTAAAAAACTCCGAAACTCCAAAACTCCGAAACTCGGAAACTCCAAAACTCCAAAACTACAAAATTCTGGAACTCCAAAATTCTGAATCTCCAAAAATCCATACCTCCAAAACTCCAAAACTCCACAAATCCGAAACTCCAAAACTCCAAAACTCCGAAACTCCAAAACTCCAAAACTCCAAAAGTCCAAAACTCCGAAACTCCAAAACTGCGAAACTCGAAAACTCCAAAACTCCGAAACTCCGAAAGTCCAAAACTCAAAAACTCCCAAACTCCGAAACTCCAAAACTCCAAAAATCCGAAACTCCTTAAATCCAAAACTAGAAAACTCCACAACTGCAAAAAACTGAAACTCCAAAATTCCGAAACTCCACAACCACGAATCTGCAAAACTGCGAAACTCCAAAACTCAGAAACTCCAAAACTCTGAACCCCCAAAACTACAAAACTTGAAACTCCGAAACTCCAAAACTCCGAAACTCCAAAACTCCAAAACTGCAAAATTCTGGAACAACAAAACCCTGAATCTCCAAAAATCCAAAAATCCGAAACTCCAAAACTCAAATTCCGAAACTCCACAACCCTGAACCTCCAAAACTCCGAAACTCCAAAACTTCGAAATTCCGAAACTCCAAAACTCCAAAACTCCGAAACTGCAAAACTCCAAAACTACGAAACTCCGAAACTCCGGAACTCCGAAACTCCGAAACTCCGAAACTCCAAAACTACGAAACTCCAACAATCAATACCTCCAAAACTCCAAAACTACAGAATTCGGAAACTCCAAAACTACAGAATTTGGAAACTCCAAAACCCCGAATTTCCAAAACTCCGAAACTGCAATAGTCCGAAACTCTAAAACTCCAAAAATCCGAAACTCTGAAAATTCAAAAATCCGAAACTCCAAAACTCCAAAACTCCAAAAATCCAAAACTCCAAAACTCCAAAACTCCTAAACTCCGAAACTCAGAAACTCCGAAACACCAAAACTCCGAAACTCCGAAAGTCCAAAACTCCAAACATCCAAAACTCCAAAAATCCAAAACTCCAAAATTCCGAAACTCCAAAGCTCCAAAACTCCAAAACTCCGAAACTGCAAAACTCCAAAACTCCGAAACTCCAAAATTCCGAAACTCCAAAACTCCGAAACTCCAAAGCTCTAAAACTCCAAAACTCCAAAAATCCAAAACTCCAAAATTCCCAAACTCGGAAACTCCAAAACTCGGAAACTCCAAAACTCCGAACCTCCAAAACTCCAAAACTCCACAACCCCTCAAAACTCAAAACATCCAAAAATCCAAAACACCAAAACTCCAATGCTTTAAAAATCCAAAACTCCAAAAATCCAAAACTCCAAAAATTGAAAACTCCACAAATCGAAACTCCAAAACTCCGATACTCCGAAACTCTGAAACTCCAAAACTCCGAAACTCACAAACTCCGAAACTCCGCAACCCCGAATCTCCAAAACTCTGAAACTCCAAAACTCCGAAACTCTAAAAATCCAGAACTCCAAAATTCCAAAGCTGTAAAACTCCAAATGTCCAATAATCCGAAACTCCGAAAGTCCAAAACTCAAACAATCCAAAACTCCAAAAATCCGAAACTCCAAAATTCCGAAACTCCACAACTCCGAAACTCGGAAACTCTAAAACTCCAAAACTCCAATAATCCGAAACTCCGAAAATCCTAAACTCCAAAAATCCAAAACTCCGAAACTCCAAAACTCCAACACTCCGAAACTCCGAATTTCTGGAACTCCAAAACTCCAAAGCTCTAAAACTCCAAAACTCCAAAAATCCGAAACTCCTTAAATCCAAAACTAGAAAACTCCACAACTGCAAAAAACTGAAACTCCAAAATTCCGAAACTCCACAACCACGAATCTGCAAAACTGCGAAACTCCAAAACTCAGAAACTCCAAAACTCTGAACCCCCAAAACTACAAAACTTGAAACTCCGAAACTCCAAAACTCCGAAACTCCAAAACTCCAAAACTGCAAAATTCTGGAACAACAAAACCCTGAATCTCCAAAAATCCAAAAATCCGAAACTCCAAAACTCAAATTCCGAAACTCCACAACCCTGAACCTCCAAAACTCCGAAACTCCAAAACTTCGAAATTCCGAAACTCCAAAACTCCAAAACTCCGAAACTGCAAAACTCCAAAACTCCGAAACTCCGAAACTCCGGAACTCCGAAACTCCGAAACTCCGAAACTCCAAAACTACGAAACTCCAACAATCAATACCTCCAAAACTCCAAAACTACAGAATTCGGAAACTCCAAAACTACAGAATTTGGAAACTCCAAAACCCCGAATTTCCAAAACTCCGAAACTGCAATAGTCCGAAACTCTAAAACTCCAAAAATCCGAAACTCCAAAAATCCGGAACTCCACAACCCCGATTCTCCATACGGCGCAACTACGAAACTAAAAAACTCCGAAACTCCAAAACTCCGAAACTCGGAAACTCCAAAACTCCAAAACTACAAAATTCTGGAACTCCAAAATTCTGAATCTCCAAAAATCCATACCTCCAAAACTCCAAAACTCCACAAATCCGAAACTCCAAAACTCCAAAACTCCGAAACTCCAAAACTCCAAAACTCCAAAAGTCCAAAACTCCGAAACTCCAAAACTGCGAAACTCGAAAACTCCAAAACTCCGAAACTCCGAAAGTCCAAAACTCAAAAACTCCCAAACTCCGAAACTCCAAAACTCCAAAAATCCGAAACTCCTTAAATCCAAAACTAGAAAACTCCACAACTGCAAAAAACTGAAACTCCAAAATTCCGAAACTCCACAACCACGAATCTGCAAAACTGCGAAACTCCAAAACTCAGAAACTCCAAAACTCTGAACCCCCAAAACTACAAAACTTGAAACTCCGAAACTCCAAAACTCCGAAACTCCAAAACTCCAAAACTGCAAAATTCTGGAACAACAAAACCCTGAATCTCCAAAAATCCAAAAATCCGAAACTCCAAAACTCAAATTCCGAAACTCCACAACCCTGAACCTCCAAAACTCCGAAACTCCAAAACTTCGAAATTCCGAAACTCCAAAACTCCAAAACTCCGAAACTGCAAAACTCCAAAACTACGAAACTCCGAAACTCCGGAACTCCGAAACTCCGAAACTCCGAAACTCCAAAACTACGAAACTCCAACAATCAATACCTCCAAAACTCCAAAACTACAGAATTCGGAAACTCCAAAACTACAGAATTTGGAAACTCCAAAACCCCGAATTTCCAAAACTCCGAAACTGCAATAGTCCGAAACTCTAAAACTCCAAAAATCCGAAACTCTGAAAATTCAAAAATCCGAAACTCCAAAAATCCGGAACTCCACAACCCCGATTCTCCATACGGCGCAACTACGAAACTAAAAAACTCCGAAACTCCAAAACTCCGAAACTCGGAAACTCCAAAACTCCAAAACTACAAAATTCTGGAACTCCAAAATTCTGAATCTCCAAAAATCCATACCTCCAAAACTCCAAAACTCCACAAATCCGAAACTCCAAAACTCCAAAACTCCGAAACTCCAAAACTCCAAAACTCCAAAAGTCCAAAACTCCGAAACTCCAAAACTGCGAAACTCGAAAACTCCAAAACTCCGAAACTCCGAAAGTCCAAAACTCAAAAACTCCCAAACTCCGAAACTCCAAAACTCCAAAAATCCGAAACTCCTTAAATCCAAAACTAGAAAACTCCACAACTGCAAAAAACTGAAACTCCAAAATTCCGAAACTCCACAACCACGAATCTGCAAAACTGCGAAACTCCAAAACTCAGAAACTCCAAAACTCTGAACCCCCAAAACTACAAAACTTGAAACTCCGAAACTCCAAAACTCCGAAACTCCAAAACTCCAAAACTGCAAAATTCTGGAACAACAAAACCCTGAATCTCCAAAAATCCAAAAATCCGAAACTCCAAAACTCAAATTCCGAAACTCCACAACCCTGAACCTCCAAAACTCCGAAACTCCAAAACTTCGAAATTCCGAAACTCCAAAACTCCAAAACTCCGAAACTGCAAAACTCCAAAACTACGAAACTCCGAAACTCGGAACTCCGAAACTCCGAAACTCCGAAACTCCAAAACTCCGAAACTCCAACAATCAATACCTCCAAAACTCCAAAACTACAGAATTCGGAAACTCCAAAACCCCGAATTTCCAAAACTCCGAAACTGCAATAGTCCGAAACTCTAAAACTGCAAAAATCCGAAACTCTGTAAATTCAAGAATCCGAAACTCCAAAAATCCGGAACTCCACAACCCCGATTCTCCATACGGCGCAACTCCCAAACTAAAAAACTCCAAAACTCCAAAACTCCGAAACTCGGAAACTCCAAAACTCCAAAACTAGAAAATTCTGGAACTCCAAAATTCTGAATCTCCAAAAATCCATACCTCCAAAACTCCAAAACTCCACAAATCCGAAACTCCAAAACTCCAAAACTCCGAAACTCCAAAACTCCAAAACTCCAAAACTCCGAAACTCCAAATCTGCGAAACTCGAAAACTCCAAAACTCCGAAACTCCGAAAGTCCAAAACTCAAAAACTCCCAAACTCCGAAACTCCAAAACTCCAAAACTCCAAAAATCGAAAACTTAAAAACTCCAAAACTCCACAAATCCGAAACTCCAAAACTCCGAAACTCCAAAACTCTGAAACTCCAAAACTCCGAAACTCACAAATTCCGAAACTCCGCAACCCCGAATCTCCAAAACTGAAACTCCAAAACTCCGAAACTGCAAAACTCCAAAACTCCGAAACTCCAAAATTCCGAAACTCCAAAACTCCGAAACTCCAAAGCTCTAAAACTCCAAAACTCCAAAAATTCAAAACTCCAAAGCACTAAAACTCCAAAAGTCCAATAATCCGAAACTCCGAAAGTCCAAAACTCCAAAAATCCAAGACTCCAAAAATCCAAAACTCCAAAAATCCAAAACTCGAAAACTCCAAAACTGCAAAAATCCAAAACTCCAAAATTCCGAAACTCGGAAACTCCAAAACTCGGAAACTCCAAATCTCCGAACCTCCAAAATCTCCAAAACTCCACAACACCGAATCTCCAAAACTCCGAAAACTCCAAAATTCCATACCTCCAAAATTCAAACTTCTAAAACTCCAAAACTACAAAACTACAAAATTCAGGAACAACAAAACCCCGAATCTCCAAAAATCCATACCTCCAAAACTCCAAAAATCCAAAACACCGAAACTCCAAAACTCCAAAAGTGCAAAAATCCAAAACTCCAAAACTCCAAAACTCCAAAAATCCAAAACTCCAAAACTCCAAAACTCCTAAACTCCGAAACTCAGAAACTCCGAAACACCAAAACTCCGAAACTCCGAAAGTCCAAAACTCCAAACATCCAAAACTCCAAAAATCCAAAACTCCAAAATTCCGAAACTCCAAAGCTCCAAAACTCCAAAACTCCGAAACTGCAAAACTCCAAAACTCCGAAACTCCAAAATTCCGAAACTCCAAAACTCCGAAACTCCAAAGCTCTAAAACTCCAAAACTCCAAAAATCCAAAACTCCAAAATTCCGAAACTCGGAAACTCCAAAACTCGGAAACTCCAAAACTCCGAACCTCCAAAACTCCAAAACTCCACAACCCCTCAAAACTCAAAACATCCAAAAATCCAAAACACCAAAACTCCAATGCTTTAAAAATCCAAAACTCCAAAAATCCAAAACTCCAAAAATTGAAAACTCCACAAATCCGAAACTCCAAAACTCCGATACTCCGAAACTCTGAAACTCCAAAACTCCGAAACTCACAAACTCCGAAACTCCGCAACCCCGAATCTCCAAAACTCTGAAACTCCAAAACTCCGAAACTCTAAAAATCCAGAACTCCAAAATTCCAAAGCTGTAAAACTCCAAATGTCCAATAATCCGATACTCCGAAAGTCCAAAACTCAAACAATCCAAAACTCCACAACTCCGAAACTCGGAAACTCTAAAACTCCAAAACTCCAATAATCCGAAACTCCGAAAATCCTAAACTCCAAAAATCCAAAACTCCGAAACTCCAAAACTCCAACACTCCGAAACTCCGAATTTCTGGAACTCCAAAACTCCAAAGCTCTAAAACTCCAAAACTCCAAAAATCCGAAACTCCTTAAATCCAAAACTAGAAAACTCCACAACTGCAAAAAACTGAAACTCCAAAATTCCGAAACTCCACAACCACGAATCTGCAAAACTGCGAAACTCCAAAACTCAGAAACTCCAAAACTCTGAACCCCCAAAACTACAAAACTTGAAACTCCGAAACTCCAAAACTCCAAAACTGCAAAATTCTGGAACAACAAAACCCTGAATCTCCAAAAATCCAAAAATCCGAAACTCCAAAACTCAAATTCCGAAACTCCACAACCCTGAACCTCCAAAACTCCGAAACTCCAAAACTTCGAAATTCCGAAACTCCAAAACTCCAAAACTCCGAAACTGCAAAACTCCAAAACTCCGAAACTCCGAAACTCCGAAACTCCGAAACTCCAAAACTACGAAACTCCAACAATCAATACCTCCAAAACTCCAAAACTACAGAATTCGGAAACTCCAAAACCCCGAATTTCCAAAACTCCGAAACTGCAATAGTCCGAAACTCTAAAACTCCAAAAATCCGAAACTCTGAAAATTCAAAAATCCGAAACTCCAAAAATCTGGAACTCCACAACCCCGATTCTCCATACGGCGCAACTACGAAACTAAAAAACTCCGAAACTCCAAAACTCCGAAACTCGGAAACTCCAAAACTCCAAAACTACAAAATTCTGGAACTCCAAAATTCTGAATCTCCAAAAATCCATACCTCCAAAACTCCAAATCTCCACAAATCCGAAACTCCAAAACTCCAAAACTCCGAAACTCCAAAACTCCAAAACTCCAAAACTCCAAAACTCCGAAACTCCAAAACTGCGAAACTCGAAAACTCCAAAACTCCGAAACTCCGAAAGTCCAAAACTCAAAAACTCCCAAACTCCGAAACTCCAAAACTCCAAAAATCCGAAACTCCTTAAATCCAAAACTAGAAAACTCCACAACTGCAAAAAACTGAAACTCCAAAATTCCGAAACTCCACAACCACGAATCTGCAAAACTGCGAAACTCCAAAACTCAGAAACTCCAAAACTCTGAACCCCCAAAACTACAAAACTTGAAACTCCGAAACTCCAAAACTCCGAAACTCCAAAACTCCAAAACTGCAAAATTCTGGAACAACAAAACCCTGAATCTCCAAAAATCCAAAAATCCGAAACTCCAAAACTCAAATTCCGAAACTCCACAACCCTGAACCTCCAAAACTCCGAAACTCCAAAACTTCGAAATTCCGAAACTCCAAAACTCCAAAACTCCGAAACTGCAAAACTCCAAAACTACGAAACTCCGAAACTCCGGAACTCCGAAACTCCGAAACTCCGAAACTCCAAAACTCCGAAACTCCAACAATCAATACCTCCAAAACTCCAAAACTACAGAATTCGGAAACTCCAAAACCCCGAATTTCCAAAACTCCGAAACTGCAATAGCCCGAAACTCTAAAACTCCAAAAATCCGAAACTCTGTAAATTCAAGAATCCGAAACTCCAAAAATCCGGAACTCCACAACCCCGATTCTCCATACGGCGCAACTCCCAAACTAAAAAACTCCAAAACTCCAAAACTCCGAAACTCGGAAACTCCAAAACTCCAAAACTAGAAAATTCTGGAACTCCAAAATTCTGAATCTCCAAAAATCCATACCTCCAAAACTCGAAAACTCCACAAATCCGAAACTCCAAAACTCCAAAACTCCGAAACTCCAAAACTCCAAAACTCCAAAACTCCGAAACTCCAAATCTGCGAAACTCGAAAACTCCAAAACTCCGAAACTCCGAAAGTCCAAAACTCAAAAACTCCCAAACTCCGAAACTCCAAAACTCCAAAACTCCAAAAATCGAAAACTTAAAAACTCCAAAACTCCACAAATCCGAAACTCCAAAACTCCGAAACTCCAAAACTCTGAAACTCCAAAACTCCGAAACTCACAAATTCCGAAACTCCGCAACCCCGAATCTCCAAAACTGAAACTCCAAAACTCCGAAACTGCAAAACTCCAAAACTCCGAAACTCCAAAATTCCGAAACTCCAAAACTCCGAAACTCCAAAGCTCTAAAACTCCAAAACTCCAAAAATCCAAAACTCCAAAGCACTAAAACTCCAAAAGTCCAATAATCCGAAACTCCGAAAGTCCAAATCTCCAAAAATCCAAGACTCCAAAAATCCAAAACTCCAAAAATCCAAAACTCGAAAACTCCAAAACTGCAAAAATCCAAAACTCCAAAATTCCGAAACTCGGAAACTCCAAAACTCGGAAACTCCAAATCTCCGAACCTCCAAAATCTCCAAAACTCCACAACACCGAATCTCCAAAACTCCGAAAACTCCAAAATTCCATACCTCCAAAATTCAAACTTCTAAAACTCCAAAACTACAAAACTACAAAATTCAGGAACAACAAAACCCCGAATCTCCAAAAATCCATACCTCCAAAACTCCAAAAATCCAAAACTCCGAAACTCCAAAACTCCAAAAGTGCAAAAATCCAAAACTCCAAAACTCCAAAACTCCAAAAATCCAAAACTCCAAAACTCCAAAACTCCTAAACTCCGAAACTCAGAAACTCCGAAACACCAAAACTCCGAAACTCCGAAAGTCCAAAACTCCAAACATCCAAAACTCCAAAAATCCAAAACTCCAAAATTCCGAAACTCCAAAGCTCCAAAACTCCAAAACTCCGAAACTGCAAAACTCCAAAACTCCGAAACTCCAAAATTCCGAAACTCCAAAACTCCGAAACTCCAAAGCTCTAAAACTCCAAAACTCCAAAAATCCAAAACTCCAAAATTCCGAAACTCGGAAACTCCAAAACTCGGAAACTCCAAAACTCCGAACCTCCAAAACTCCAAAACTCCACAACCCCTCAAAACTCAAAACATCCAAAAATCCAAAACACCAAAACTCCAATGCTTTAAAAATCCAAAACTCCAAAAATCCAAAACTCCAAAAATTGAAAACTCCACAAATCCGAAACTCCAAAACTCCGATACTCCGAAACTCTGAAACTCCAAAACTCCGAAACTCACAAACTCCGAAACAACGCAACCCCGAATCTCCAAAACTCTGAAACTCCAAAACTCCGAAACTCTAAAAATCCAGAACTCCAAAATTCCAAAGCTGTAAAACTCCAAATGTCCAATAATCCGAAACTCCGAAAGTCCAAAACTCAAACAATCCAAAACTCCAAAAATCCGAAACTCCAAAATTCCGAAACTCCACAACTCCGAAACTCGGAAACTCTAAAACTCCAAAACTCCAATAATCCGAAACTCCGAAAATCCTAAACTCCAAAAATCCAAAACTCCGAAACTCCAAAACTCCAACACTCCGAAACTCCGAATTTCTGGAACTCCAAAACTCCAAAGCTCTAAAACTCCAAAACTCCAAAAATCCGAAACTCCTTAAATCCAAAACTAGAAAACTCCACAACTGCAAAAAACTGAAACTCCAAAATTCCGAAACTCCACAACCACGAATCTGCAAAACTGCGAAACTCCAAAACTCAGAAACTCCAAAACTCTGAACCCCCAAAACTACAAAACTTGAAACTCCGAAACTCCAAATCTCCGAAACTCCAAAACTCCAAAACTGCAAAATTCTGGAACAACAAAACCCTGAATCTCCAAAAATCCAAAAATCCGAAACTCCAAAACTCAAATTCCGAAACTCCACAACCCTGAACCTCCAAAACTCCGAAACTCCAAAACTTCGAAATTCCGAAACTCCAAAACTCCAAAACTCCGAAACTGCAAAACTCCAAAACTACGAAACTCCGAAACTCCGGAACTCCGAAACTCCGAAACTCCGAAACTCCAAAACTCCGAAACTCCAACAATCAATACCTCCAAAACTCCAAAACTACAGAATTCGGAAACTCCAAAACCCCGAATTTCCAAAACTCCGAAACTGCAATAGTCCGAAACTCTAAAACTCCAAAAATCCGAAACTCTGTAAATTCAAGAATCCGAAACTCCAAAAATCCGGAACTCCACAACCCCGATTCTCCATACGGCGCAACTCCCAAACTAAAAAACTCCAAAACTCCAAAACTCCGAAACTCGGAAACTCCAAAACTCCAAAACTAGAAAATTCTGGAACTCCAAAATTCTGAATCTCCAAAAATCCATACCTCCAAAACTCCAAAACTCCACAAATCCGAAACTCCAAAACTCCAAAACTCCGAAACTCCAAAACTCCAAAACTCCAAAACTCCGAAACTCCAAATCTGCGAAACTCGAAAACTCCAAAACTCCGAAACTCTGAAAGTCCAAAACTCAAAAACTCCCAAACTCCGAAACTCCAAAACTCCAAAACTCCAAAAATCGAAAACTTAAAAACTCCAAAACTCCACTAATCCGAAACTCCAAAACTCCGAAACTCCAAAACTCTGAAACTCCAAAACTCCGAAACTCACAAATTCCGAAACTCCGCAACCCCGAATCTCCAAAACTGAAACTCCAAAACTCCGAAACTGCAAAACTCCAATACTCCGAAACTCCAAAATTCCGAAACTCCAAAACTCCGAAACTCCAAAGCTCTAAAACTCCAAAACTCCGAAACTCCAAAGCTCTAAAACTCCAAAACTCCAAAAATCCAATAATCCGAAACTCCGAAAGTCCAAAACTCCAAAAATCCAAGACTCCAAAAATCCAAAACTCCAAAAATCCAAAACTCGAAAACTCCAAAACTGCAAAAATCCAAAACTCCAAAATTCCGAAACTCGGAAACTCCAAAACTCGGAAACTCCAAATCTCCGAACCTCCAAAATCTCCAAAACTCCACAACACCGAATCTCCAAAACTCCGAAAACTCCAAAATTCCATACCTCCAAAATTCAAACTTCTAAATCTCCAAAACTACAAAACTACAAAATTCAGGAACAACAAAACCCCGAATCTCCAAAAATCCATACCTCCAAAACTCCAAAAATCCAAAACTCCGAAACTCCAAAACTCCAAAAGTGCAAAAATCCAAAACTCCAAAACTCCAAAACTCCAAAAATCCAAAACTCCAAAACTCCAAAACTCCAAAACTCCAAAACTCCTAAACTCCGAAACTCAGAAACTCCGAAACTCCGAAAGTCCAAAACTCCAAACATCCAAAACTCCAAAAATCCAAAACTCCAAAATTCCGAAACTCCAAAGCTCCAAAACTCCAAAACTCCGAAACTGCAAAACTCCAAAACTCCGAAACTCCAAAATTCCGAAACTCCAGAACTCCGAAACTCCAAAGCTCTAAAACTCCAAAACTCCAAAAATCCAAAACTCCAAAATTCCGAAACTCGGAAACTCCAAAACTCGGAAACTCCAAAACTCCGAACCTCCAAAACTCCAAAACTCCACAACCCCTCAAAACTCAAAACATCCAAAAATCCAAAACACCAAAACTCCAATGCTTTAAAAATCCAAAACTCCAAAAATCCAAAACTCCAAAAATTGAAAACTCCACAAATCCGAAACTCCAAAACTCCGATACTCCGAAACTCTGAAACTCCAAAACTCCGAAACTCACAAACTCCGAAACTCCGCAACCCCGAATCTCCAAAACTCTGAAACTCCAAAACTCCGAAACTCTAAAAATCCAGAACTCCAAAATTCCAAAGCTGTAAAACTCCAAATGTCCAATAATCCGAAACTCCGAAAGTCCAAAACTCAAACAATCCAAAACTCCAAAAATCCAAAACTCCAAAAATCCAAAACTCCAAAATTCCGAAACTCGGAAACTCCAAAACTCGGAAACTCCAAAACTCCGAACCTCCAAAACTCCAAAACTCCACAACCCCTCCAAACTCAAAACCTCCAAAAATGCAAAACTCCAAAAATCGAAAACTTAAAAACTCCAAAACTCCAAAAATGCAAAACTCCAAAAATCGAAAACTTAAAAACTCCAAAACTCCAAAACTCCGAAACTACAAAACTCTGAAACTCCAAAACTCCGAAACTCACAAATTCCGAAACTCCGCAACCCGGAATCTCCAAAACTGAAACTCCAAAACTCCGAAACTCAAAAATCCAGAACTCCAAAACTCCAAAGCTCTAAAGCTCCAAAAGTCCAAAAATCGAAAACTCGAAAACTCGAAAACTGCAAAAATCCAAAACTCCAAAATTCCGAAACGCGGAAACTCCAAAACTCCGAACCTCCAAAATCTCCAAAGCTCCACAACTCCGAATCTCAAAAACTCCGAAACTCCAAAAATCCATACCTCCAAAATCCAAAATTCTAAAACTCCAAAAATCCAAAACTACAAAATTTTGGAACAACAAAACCCCAAATCTCCAAAAATCCATACCTCCAAAACTCCAAAAATCCATAACTTCGAAACTCCAAAACTCCACAAATCCAAAACTAGAAAACTCCAAAACTTTGCAGTTTTGGAGTAACTGCAAAACTCCAAAACTCCGAACCTCCAAAACTCCAAAAGTTCGAAACTCCGAAGCCACAAAAATCTGGAACTCCAAAACTCCAAAGCTCTAGAACTCCAAAACTGCAAAAATCCGAAACTCCAAAATTCCGAAACTCCACAACTCCGAAACTCGGAAACTCTAAAACTCCAAAACTCCAATAATCCGAAACTCCGAAAACCCTAAACTCCAAAAATCCAAAACTCCGAAACTCCAAAACTCCAACACTCCGAAACTAGAAAACTCCACAACTGCAAAAAACTGAAACTCCAAAATTCCGAAACTCCACAACCACGAATCTGCAAAACTGCGAAACTCCAAAACTCAGAAACTCCAAAACTCTGAACCCCCAAAACTACAAAACTTGAAACTCCGAAACTCCAAAACTCCGAAACTCCAAAACTCCAAAACTGCAAAATTCTGGAACAACAAAACCCTGAATCTCCAAAAATCCAAAAATACGAAACTCCAAAACTCAAATTCCGAAACTCCACAACCCTGAACCTCCAAAACTCCGAAACTCCAAAACTTCGAAATTCCGAAACTCCAAAACTCCAAAACTCCGAAACTGCAAAACTCCAAAACTCCGAAACTCCGAAACTCCGGAACTCCGAAACTCCGAAACTCCGAAACTTCAAAACTACGAAACTCCAACAATCAATACCTCCAAAACTCCAAAACTACAGAATTCGGAAACTCCAAAACCCCGAATTTCCAAAACTCCGAAACTGCAATAGTCCGAAACTCTAAAACTCCAAAAATCCGAAACTCTGAAAATTCAAAAATCCGAAACTCCAAAAATCCGGAACTCCACAACCCCGATTCTCCATACCTCGCAACTACCAAACTAAAAAACTCCGAAACTCCAAAACTCCGAAACTCGGAAACTCCAAAACTCCAAAACTACAAAACTCCAAAACTCCGAAACTCCAAAACTGCGAAACTCGAAAACTCCAAAACTCCGAAACTCCGAAAGTCCAAAACTCAAACACTCCCAAACTCCGAAACTCCAAAACTCCAAAAATCCGAAACTCCTTAAATCCAAAACTAGAAAACTCCACAACTGGAAAAAACTGAAACTCCAAAATTCCGAAACTCCACAACCACGAATCTGCAAAACTGCGAAACTCCAAAACTCAGAAACTCCAAAACTCTGAACCCCCAAAACTACAAAACTTGAAACTCCGAAACTCCAAAACTCCGAAACTCCAAAACTCCAAAACTGCAAAATTCTGGAACAACAAAACCCTGAATCTCCAAAAATCCAAAAATCCGAAACTCCAAAACTCAAATTCCGAAACTCCACAACCCTTCACCTCCAAAACTCCGAAACTCCAAAACTTCGAAATTCCGAAACTCCAAAACTCCAAAACTCCGAAACTGCAAAACTCCAAAACTACGAAACTCCGAAACTCCGGAACTCCGAAACTCCGAAACTCCGAAACTCCAAAACTCCGAAACTCCAACAATCAATACCTCCAAAACTCCAAAACTACAGAATTCGGAAACTCCAAAACCCCGAATTTCCAAAACTCCGAAACTGCAATAGTCCGAAACTCTAAAACTCCAAAAATCCGAAACTCTGAAAATTCAAAAATCCGAAACTCCAAAAATCCGGAACTCCACAACCCCGATTCTCCATACGGCGCAACTACGAAACTAAAAAACTCCGAAACTCCAAAACTCCGAAACTCGGAAACTCCAAAACTCCAAAACTACAAAATTCTGGAACTCCAAAATTCTGAATCTCCAAAAATCCATACCTCCAAAACTCCAAAACTCCACAAATCCGAAACTCCAAAACTCCAAAACTCCGAAACTCCAAAACTCCAAAACTCCGAAACTCCAAATCTGCGAAACTCGAAAACTCCAAAACTCCGAAACTCCGAAAGTCCAAAACTCAAAAACTCCCAAACTCCGAAACTCCGAAACTCCAAAACTCCAAAACTCCAAAAATCGAAAACTTAAAAACTCCAAAACTCCGCAACCCCGAATCTCCAAAACTGAAACTCCAAAACTCCGAAACTCAAAAATCCAGAACTCCAAAACTCCAAAGCTCTAAAACTCCAAAAGTCCAATAATCCGAAACTCTGAAAGTCCAAAACTCAAACAATCCAGAACTCCAAAAATCCAAAACTTAAAATTCGAAACTCCAAAACTCCAAAATTCCGAAACTCCAAAACTCCGAAACTCCGAAAATCTGGAACTCCAAAACTGCAAAGCTATAAAACTCCAAAAGACCAATAATCCGAAACTCCGAAAGTCCAAAACTCCAAAATTCCAAAACTCCAAAAATCGAAAACTCGAAAACTCCAAAACTGCAAAAATCCAAAACTCCAAAATTCCGAAACTCGGAAACTCCAAAACTCCGAACCTCCAAAATCTCCAAAGCTCTAAAACTCCAAAACTCCAACACTCCAAAAATCCAAAACTCCAAAATTCCGAAACTCGGAAACTCCAAAACTCGGAAACTCCAAAACTCCGAACCTCCAAAACTCCAAAACTCCAAAACCCCTCAAAACTCAAAACCTCCAAAAATCCAAAACACCAAAACTCCAATGCTTTCAAAATCCAAAACTCCAAAAATCCAAAACTCCAAAAATCCAAAACTCCAAAAATCGAAAACTCCACAAATCCGAAACTCCAAAACTCCGAAACTCCAAAACTCTGAAACTCCAAAACTCCGAAACTCACAAACTCCGAAACTCCGCAACCCCGAATCTCCAAAACTCTGAAACTCCAAAACTCCAAAACTCCGAAACTCCAAAAATCCAGAACTCCAAAACTCCAAAGCTCTAAAACTCCAAATATCCAATAATCCGAAACTCCGAAAGTCCAAAACTCAAACAATACAAAACTCCAAAAATCCAAAACTTAAAATTCGAAACTCCAAAACTCCAAAATTCCGAAACTCCAAAACTCCGAAACTCCGAAAATCTGGAACTCCAAAACTCCAAAGCTCTAAAACTCCAAAAGTCCAATAATCCGAAACTCCGAAAGTCCAAAACTCCAAAAATCCAAAACTCCAAAAATCCAAAATTCCGAAACTCCAAAGCTCCAAAACTCCAAAACTCCGAAACTGCAAAACTCCAAAACTCCATAACTCCAAAATTCCGAAACTCCAAAACTCCGAAACTCCAAAGCTCTAAAACTCCAAAACTCCAAAAATCCAAAACTCCAAAATTCCGAAACTCGGAAACTCCAAAACTCGGAAACTCCAAAACTCCGAACCTCCAAAACTCCAAAACTCCACAACCCCTCAAAACTCAAAACATCCAAAAATCCAAAACACCAAAACTCCAATGCTTTAAAAATCCAAAACTCCAAAAATCCAAAACTCCAAAAATTGAAAACTCCACAAATCCGAAACTCCAAAACTCCGATACTCCGAAACTCTGAAACTCCAAAACTCCGAAACTCACAAACTCCGAAACTCCGCAACCCCGAATCTCCAAAACTCTGAAACTCCAAAACTCCGAAACTCTAAAAATCCAGAACTCCAAAATTCCAAAGCTGTAAAACTCCAAATGTCCAATAATCCGATACTCCGAAAGTCCAAAACTCAAACAATCCAAAACTCCACAACTCCGAAACTCGGAAACTCTAAAACTCCAAAACTCCAATAATCCGAAACTCCGAAAATCCTAAACTCCAAAAATCCAAAACTCCGAAACTCCAAAACTCCAACACTCCGAAACTCCGAATTTCTGGAACTCCAAAACTCCAAAGCTCTAAAACTCCAAAACTCCAAAAATCCGAAACTCCTTAAATCCAAAACTAGAAAACTCCACAACTGCAAAAAACTGAAACTCCAAAATTCCGAAACTCCACAACCACGAATCTGCAAAACTGCGAAACTCCAAAACTCAGAAACTCCAAAACTCTGAACCCCCAAAACTACAAAACTAGAAACTCCGAAACTCCAAAACTCCAAAACTGCAAAATTCTGGAACAACAAAACCCTGAATCTCCAAAAATCCAAAAATCCGAAACTCCAAAACTCAAATTCCGAAACTCCACAACCCTGAACCTCCAAAACTCCGAAACTCCAAAACTTCGAAATTCCGAAACTCCAAAACTCCAAAACTCCGAAACTGCAAAACTCCAAAACTCCGAAACTCCGAAACTCCGGAACTCCGAAACTCCGAAACTCCGAAACTCCAAAACTACGAAACTCCAACAATCAATACCTCCAAAACTCCAAAACTACAGAATTCGGAAACTCCAAAACCCCGAATTTCCAAAACTCCGAAACTGCAATAGTCCGAAACTCTAAAACTCCAAAAATCCGAAACTCTGAAAATTCAAAAATCCGAAACTCCAAAAATCCGGAACTCCACAACCCCGATTCTCCATACGGCGCAACTACGAAACTAAAAAACTCCGAAACTCCAAAACTCCGAAACTCGGAAACTCCAAAACTCCAAAACTACAAAATTCTGGAACTCCAAAATTCTGAATCTCCAAAAATCCATACCTCCAAAACTCCAAAACTCCACAAATCCGAAACTCCAAAACTCCAAAACTCCGAAACTCCAAAACTCCAAAACTCCAAAACTCCAAAACTCCGAAACTCCAAAACTGCGAAACTCGAAAACTCCAAAACTCCGAAACTCCGAAAGTCCAAAACTCAAAAACTCCCAAACTCCGAAACTCCAAAACTCCAAAAATCCGAAACTCCTTAAATCCAAAACTAGAAAACTCCACAACTGCAAAAAACTGAAACTCCAAAATTCCGAAACTCCACAACCACGAATCTGCAAAACTGCGAAACTCCAAATCTCAGAAACTCCAAAACTCTGAACCCCCAAAACTACAAAACTTGAAACTCCGAAACTCCAAAACTCCGAAACTCCAAAACTCCAAAACTGCAAAATTCTGGAACAACAAAACCCTGAATCTCCAAAAATCCAAAAATCCGAAACTCCAAAACTCAAATTCCGAAACTCCACAACCCTGAACCTCCAAAACTCCGAAACTCCAAAACTTCGAAATTCCGAAACTCCAAAACTCCAAAACTCCGAAACTGCAAAACTCCAAAACTACGAAACTCCGAAACTCCGGAACTCCGAAACTCCGAAACTCCGAAACTCCAAAACTCCGAAACTCCAACAATCAATACCTCCAAAACTCCAAAACTACAGAATTCGGAAACTCCAAAACCCCGAATTTCCAAAACTCCGAAACTGCAATAGCCCGAAACTCTAAAACTCCAAAAATCCGAAACTCTGTAAATTCAAGAATCCGAAACTCCAAAAATCCGGAACTCCACAACCCCGATTCTCCATACGGCGCAACTCCCAAACTAAAAAACTCCAAAACTCCAAAACTCCGAAACTCGGAAACTCCAAAACTCCAAAACTAGAAAATTCTGGAACTCCAAAATTCTGAATCTCCAAAAATCCATACCTCCAAAACTCGAAAACTCCACAAATCCGAAACTCCAAAACTCCAAAACTCCGAAACTCCAAAACTCCAAAACTCCAAAACTCCGAAACTCCAAATCTGCGAAACTCGAAAACTCCAAAACTCCGAAACTCCGAAAGTCCAAAACTCAAAAACTCCCAAACTCCGAAACTCCAAAACTCCAAAACTCCAAAAATCGAAAACTTAAAAACTCCAAAACTCCACAAATCCGAAACTCCAAAACTCCGAAACTCCAAAACTCTGAAACTCCAAAACTCCGAAACTCACAAATTCCGAAACTCCGCAACCCCGAATCTCCAAAACTGAAACTCCAAAACTCCGAAACTGCAAAACTCCAAAACTCCGAAACTCCAAAATTCCGAAACTCCAAAACTCCGAAACTCCAAAGCTCTAAAACTCCAAAACTCCAAAAATCCAAAACTCCAAAGCACTAAAACTCCAAAAGTCCAATAATCCGAAACTCCGAAAGTCCAAATCTCCAAAAATCCAAGACTCCAAAAATCCAAAACTCCAAAAATCCAAAACTCGAAAACTCCAAAACTGCAAAAATCCAAAACTCCAAAATTCCGAAACTCGGAAACTCCAAAACTCGGAAACTCCAAATCTCCGAACCTCCAAAATCTCCAAAACTCCACAACACCGAATCTCCAAAACTCCGAAAACTCCAAAATTCCATACCTCCAAAATTCAAACTTCTAAAACTCCAAAACTACAAAACTACAAAATTCAGGAACAACAAAACCCCGAATCTCCAAAAATCCATACCTCCAAAACTCCAAAAATCCAAAACTCCGAAACTCCAAAACTCCAAAAGTGCAAAAATCCAAAACTCCAAAACTCCAAAACTCCAAAAATCCAAAACTCCAAAACTCCAAAACTCCTAAACTCCGAAACTCAGAAACTCCGAAACACCAAAACTCCGAAACTCCGAAAGTCCAAAACTCCAAACATCCAAAACTCCAAAAATCCAAAACTCCAAAATTCCGAAACTCCAAAGCTCCAAAACTCCAAAACTCCGAAACTGCAAAACTCCAAAACTCCGAAACTCCAAAATTCCGAAACTCCAAAACTCCGAAACTCCAAAGCTCTAAAACTCCAAAACTCCAAAAATCCAAAACTCCAAAATTCCGAAACTCGGAAACTCCAAAACTCGGAAACTCCAAAACTCCGAACCTCCAAAACTCCAAAACTCCACAACCCCTCAAAACTCAAAACATCCAAAAATCCAAAACACCAAAACTCCAATGCTTTAAAAATCCAAAACTCCAAAAATCCAAAACTCCAAAAATTGAAAACTCCACAAATCCGAAACTCCAAAACTCCGATACTCCGAAACTCTGAAACTCCAAAACTCCGAAACTCACAAACTCCGAAACTCCGCAACCCCGAATCTCCAAAACTCTGAAACTCCAAAACTCCGAAACTCTAAAAATCCAGAACTCCAAAATTCCAAAGCTGTAAAACTCCAAATGTCCAATAATCCGAAACTCCGAAAGTCCAAAACTCAAACAATCCAAAACTCCAAAAATCCGAAACTCCAAAATTCCGAAACTCCACAACTCCGAAACTCGGAAACTCTAAAACTCCAAAACTCCAATAATCCGAAACTCCGAAAATCCTAAACTCCAAAAATCCAAAACTCCGAAACTCCAAAACTCCAACACTCCGAAACTCCGAATTTCTGGAACTCCAAAACTCCAAAGCTCTAAAACTCCAAAACTCCAAAAATCCGAAACTCCTTAAATCCAAAACTAGAAAACTCCACAACTGCAAAAAACTGAAACTCCAAAATTCCGAAACTCCACAACCACGAATCTGCAAAACTGCGAAACTCCAAAACTCAGAAACTCCAAAACTCTGAACCCCCAAAACTACAAAACTTGAAACTCCGAAACTCCAAATCTCCGAAACTCCAAAACTCCAAAACTGCAAAATTCTGGAACAACAAAACCCTGAATCTCCAAAAATCCAAAAATCCGAAACTCCAAAACTCAAATTCCGAAACTCCACAACCCTGAACCTCCAAAACTCCGAAACTCCAAAACTTCGAAATTCCGAAACTCCAAAACTCCAAAACTCCGAAACTGCAAAACTCCAAAACTACGAAACTCCGAAACTCCGGAACTCCGAAACTCCGAAACTCCGAAACTCCAAAACTCCGAAACTCCAACAATCAATACCTCCAAAACTCCAAAACTACAGAATTCGGAAACTCCAAAACCCCGAATTTCCAAAACTCCGAAACTGCAATAGTCCGAAACTCTAAAACTCCAAAAATCCGAAACTCTGTAAATTCAAGAATCCGAAACTCCAAAAATCCGGAACTCCACAACCCCGATTCTCCATACGGCGCAACTCCCAAACTAAAAAACTCCAAAACTCCAAAACTCCGAAACTCGGAAACTCCAAAACTCCAAAAGTAGAAAATTCTGGAACTCCAAAATTCTGAATCTCCAAAAATCCATACCTCCAAAACTCCAAAACTCCACAAATCCGAAACTCCAAAACTCCAAAACTCCGAAACTCCAAAACTCCAAAACTCCAAAACTCCGAAACTCCAAATCTGCGAAACTCGAAAACTCCAAAACTCCGAAACTCTGAAAGTCCAAAACTCAAAAACTCCCAAACTCCGAAACTCCAAAACTCCAAAACTCCAAAAATCGAAAACTTAAAAACTCCAAAACTCCACTAATCCGAAACTCCAAAACTCCGAAACTCCAAAACTCTGAAACTCCAAAACTCCGAAACTCACAAATTCCGAAACTCCGCAACCCCGAATCTCCAAAACTGAAACTCCAAAACTCCGAAACTGCAAAACTCCAATACTCCGAAACTCCAAAATTCCGAAACTCCAAAACTCCGAAACTCCAAAGCTCTAAAACTCCAAAACTCCGAAACTCCAAAGCTCTAAAACTCCAAAACTCCAAAAATCCAATAATCCGAAACTCCGAAAGTCCAAAACTCCAAAAATCCAAGACTCCAAAAATCCAAAACTCCAAAAATCCAAAACTCGAAAACTCCAAAACTGCAAAAATCCAAAACTCCAAAATTCCGAAACTCGGAAACTCCAAAACTCGGAAACTCCAAATCTCCGAACCTCCAAAATCTCCAAAACTCCACAACACCGAATCTCCAAAACTCCGAAAACTCCAAAATTCCATACCTCCAAAATTCAAACTTCTAAAACTCCAAAACTACAAAACTACAAAATTCAGGAACAACAAAACCCCGAATCTCCAAAAATCCATACCTCCAAAACTCCAAAAATCCAAAACTCCGAAACTCCAAAACTCCAAAAGTGCAAAAATCCAAAACTCCAAAACTCCAAAACTCCAAAAATCCAAAACTCCAAAACTCCAAAACTCCAAAACTCCTAAACTCCGAAACTCAGAAACTCCGAAACTCCGAAAGTCCAAAACTCCAAACATCCAAAACTCCAAAAATCCAAAACTCCAAAATTCCGAAACTCCAAAGCTCCAAAACTCCAAAACTCCGAAACTGCAAAACTCCAAAACTCCGAAACTCCAAAATTCCGAAACTCCAGAACTCCGAAACTCCAAAGCTCTAAAACTCCAAAACTCCAAAAATCCAAAACTCCAAAATTCCGAAACTCGGAAACTCCAAAACTCGGAAACTCCAAAACTCCGAACCTCCAAAACTCCAAAACTCCACAACCCCTCAAAACTCAAAACATCCAAAAATCCAAAACACCAAAACTCCAATGCTTTAAAAATCCAAAACTCCAAAAATCCAAAACTCCAAAAATTGAAAACTCCACAAATCCGAAACTCCAAAACTCCGATACTCCGAAACTCTGAAACTCCAAAACTCCGAAACTCACAAACTCCGAAACTCCGCAACCCCGAATCTCCAAAACTCTGAAACTCCAAAACTCCGAAACTCTAAAAATCCAGAACTCCAAAATTCCAAAGCTGTAAAACTCCAAATGTCCAATAATCCGAAACTCCGAAAGTCCAAAACTCAAACAATCCAAAACTCCAAAAATCCAAAACTCCAAAAATCCAAAACTCCAAAATTCCGAAACTCGGAAACTCCAAAACTCGGAAACTCCAAAACTCCGAACCTCCAAAACTCCAAAACTCCACAACCCCTCCAAACTCAAAACCTCCAAAAATGCAAAACTCCAAAAATCGAAAACTTAAAAACTCCAAAACTCCAAAAATGCAAAACTCCAAAAATCGAAAACTTAAAAACTCCAAAACTCCAAAACTCCGAAACTACAAAACTCTGAAACTCCAAAACTCCGAAACTCACAAATTCCGAAACTCCGCAACCCGGAATCTCCAAAACTGAAACTCCAAAACTCCGAAACTCAAAAATCCAGAACTCCAAAACTCCAAAGCTCTAAAGCTCCAAAAGTCCAAAAATCGAAAACTCGAAAACTCGAAAACTGCAAAAATCCAAAACTCCAAAATTCCGAAACGCGGAAACTCCAAAACTCCGAACCTCCAAAATCTCCAAAGCTCCACAACTCCGAATCTCAAAAACTCCGAAACTCCAAAAATCCATACCTCCAAAATCCAAAATTCTAAAACTCCAAAAATCCAAAACTACAAAATTTTGGAACAACAAAACCCCAAATCTCCAAAAATCCATACCTCCAAAACTCCAAAAATCCATAACTTCGAAACTCCAAAACTCCACAAATCCAAAACTAGAAAACTCCAAAACTGCAAAACTGCAAAACTCCAAAACTCCGAACCTCCAAAACTCCAAAAGTTCGAAACTCCGAAGCCACAAAAATCTGGAACTCCAAAACTCCAAAGCTCTAGAACTCCAAAACTGCAAAAATCCGAAACTCCAAAATTCCGAAACTCCACAACTCCGAAACTCGGAAACTCTAAAACTCCAAAACTCCAATAATCCGAAACTCCGAAAACCCTAAACTCCAAAAATCCAAAACTCCGAAACTCCAAAACTCCAACACTCCGAAACTAGAAAACTCCACAACTGCAAAAAACTGAAACTCCAAAATTCCGAAACTCCACAACCACGAATCTGCAAAACTGCGAAACTCCAAAACTCAGAAACTCCAAAACTCTGAACCCCCAAAACTACAAAACTTGAAACTCCGAAACTCCAAAACTCCGAAACTCCAAAACTCCAAAACTGCAAAATTCTGGAACAACAAAACCCTGAATCTCCAAAAATCCAAAAATACGAAACTCCAAAACTCAAATTCCGAAACTCCACAACCCTGAACCTCCAAAACTCCGAAACTCCAAAACTTCGAAATTCCGAAACTCCAAAACTCCAAAACTCCGAAACTGCAAAACTCCAAAACTCCGAAACTCCGAAACTCCGGAACTCCGAAACTCCGAAACTCCGAAACTTCAAAACTACGAAACTCCAACAATCAATACCTCCAAAACTCCAAAACTCCAGAATTCGGAAACTCCAAAACCCCGAATTTCCAAAACTCCGAAACTGCAATAGTCCGAAACTCTAAAACTCCAAAAATCCGAAACTCTGAAAATTCAAAAATCCGAAACTCCAAAAATCCGGAACTCCACAACCCCGATTCTCCATACGGCGCAACTACCAAACTAAAAAACTCCGAAACTCCAAAACTCCGAAACTCGGAAACTCCAAAACTCCAAAACTACAAAATTCTGGAACTCCAAAATTCTGAATCTCCAAAAATCCATACCTCCAAAACTCCAAAACTCCACAAATCCGAAACTCCAAAACTCCAAAACTCCGAAACTCCAAAACTCCAAAACTTCAAAACTCCAAAACTCCGAAACTCCAAAACTGCGAAACTCGAAAACTCCAAAACTCCGAAACTCCGAAAGTCCAAAACTCAAACACTCCCAAACTCCGAAACTCCAAAACTCCAAAAATCCGAAACTCCTTAAATCCAAAACTAGAAAACTCCACAACTGGAAAAAACTGAAACTCCAAAATTCCGAAACTCCACAACCACGAATCTGCAAAACTGCGAAACTCCAAAACTCAGAAACTCCAAAACTCTGAACCCCCAAAACTACAAAACTTGAAACTCCGAAACTCCAAAACTCCGAAACTCCAAAACTCCAAAACTGCAAAATTCTGGAACAACAAAACCCTGAATCTCCAAAAATCCAAAAATCCGAAACTCCAAAACTCAAATTCCGAAACTCCACAACCCTTCACCTCCAAAACTCCGAAACTCCAAAACTTCGAAATTCCGAAACTCCAAAACTCCAAAACTCCGAAACTGCAAAACTCCAAAACTACGAAACTCCGAAACTCCGGAACTCCGAAACTCCGAAACTCCGAAACTCCAAAACTCCGAAACTCCAACAATCAATACCTCCAAAACTCCAAAACTACAGAATTCGGAAACTCCAAAACCCCGAATTTCCAAAACTCCGAAACTGCAATAGTCCGAAACTCTAAAACTCCAAAAATCCGAAACTCTGAAAATTCAAAAATCCGAAACTCCAAAAATCCGGAACTCCACAACCCCGATTCTCCATACGGCGCAACTACGAAACTAAAAAACTCCGAAACTCCAAAACTCCGAAACTCGGAAACTCCAAAACTCCAAAACTACAAAATTCTGGAACTCCAAAATTCTGAATCTCCAAAAATCCATACCTCCAAAACTCCAAAACTCCACAAATCCGAAACTCCAAAACTCCAAAACTCCGAAACTCCAAAACTCCAAAACTCCAAAACTCCGAAACTCCAAATCTGCGAAACTCGAAAACTCCAAAACTCCGAAACTCCGAAAGTCCAAAACTCAAAAACTCCCAAACTCCGAAACTCCGAAACTCCAAAACTCCAAAACTCCAAAAATCGAAAACTTAAAAACTCCAAAACTCAGCAACCCCGAATCTCCAAAACTGAAACTCCAAAACTCCGAAACTCAAAAATCCAGAACTCCAAAACTCCAAAGCTCTAAAACTCCAAAAGTCCAATAATCCGAAACTCTGAAAGTCCAAAACTCAAACAATCCAGAACTCCAAAAATCCAAAACTTAAAATTCGAAACTCCAAAACTCCAAAATTCCGAAACTCCAAAACTCCGAAACTCCGAAAATCTGGAACTCCAAAACTGCTAAGCTATAAAACTCCAAAAGACCAATAATCCGAAACTCCGAAAGTCCAAAACTCCAAAATTCCAAAACTCCAAAAATCGAAAACTCGAAAACTCCAAAACTGCAAAAATCCAAAACTCCAAAATTCCGAAACTCGGAAACTCCAAAACTCCGAACCTCCAAAATCTCCAAAGCTCTAAAACTCCAAAACTCCAACACTCCAAAAATCCAAAACTCCAAAATTCCGAAACTCGGAAACTCCAAAACTCGGAAACTCCAAAACTCCAAAACTCCACAACCCCTCAAAACTCAAAACCTCCAAAAATCCAAAACACCAAAACTCCAATGCTTTCAAAATCCAAAACTCCAAAAATCCAAAACTCCAAAAATCCAAAACTCCAAAAATCGAAAACTCCACAAATCCGAAACTCCAAAACTCCGAAACTCCAAAACTCTGAAACTCCAAAACTCCGAAACTCACAAACTCCGAAACTCCGCAACCCCGAATCTCCAAAACTCTGAAACTCCAAAACTCCAAAACTCCGAAACTCCAAAAATCCAGAACTCCAAAACTCCAAAGCTCTAAAACTCCAAATATCCAATAATCCGAAACTCCGAAAGTCCAAAACTCAAACAATACAAAACTCCAAAAATCCAAAACTTAAAATTCGAAACTCCAAAACTCCAAAATTCCGAAACTCCAAAACTCCGAAACTCCGAAAATCTGGAACTCCAAAACTCCAAAGCTCTAAAACTCCAAAAGTCCAATAATCCGAAACTCCGAAAGTCCAAAACTCCAAAAATCCAAAACTCCAAAAATCCAAAACTCCAAAAATCCAAAACTCCAAAACTCCAAAACTCCAAAACTCCAAAACTGCAAAAATCCAAAACTCCAAAATTCCGAAACTCGGAAACTCCAAAACTCCGAACCTCCAAAATCTCCAAAGCTCCACAACCCCGAATATCCAAAACTCCGAAACTCCAAAAATCCATACCTCTAAAATCCAAAATTCTAAAACTCCAAAACTCCAAAACTACAAAATTTTGGAACAACAAAACCCCAAATCTCCAAAAATCCATACCTCCAAAACTCCAAAAATACAAAACTCCGAAACTCCAAAACTCCAAAAGTGCAAAAATCCAAAACTCCAAAGCTCTAAAACTCCAAAAGTCCAATAATCCGAAACTCCGAAAGTCCAAAACTCCAAATATCCAAGACTCCAAAAATCCAAAACTCCAAAAATCCAAACCTCCAAAATTCCGAAACTCGGAAACTCCAAAACTCGGAAACTCCAAAACTCCGAACCTCCAAAACTCCAAAACCCCACAACCCCTCCAAACTCAAAACCTCCAAAAATCCAAAACACCAAAACTCCAATGCTTTAAAAATCCAAAACTCCAAAAATCCAAAACTCCAAAAATCGAAAACTTAAAAACTCCAAAACTCCACAAATCCGAAACTCCAGAACTCCAAAACTCCGAAACTCCAAAACTCGAAAACTGCAAAATTCTGGAACAACAAAACCCTGAATCTCCAAAAATCCAAAAATCTGGAACTCCAAAACTCAAATTCCGAAACTCCGCAACCCTGAACCTCAAAAACTCCGAAACTCCAAAACTTCGAAATTCCGAAACTCCAAAACTCCAAAACTCCGAAACTGCAAAACTCCAAAACTCCGAAACTCCGGAACTCCGAAACTCCGAAACTCCGAAACTCCAAAACTCCGAAACTCCAACAATCAATACCTCCAAAATTCCAAAACTACAGAATTCGGAAACTCCATAACCCCGAATTTCCAAAACTCCGAAACTGCAATAGTCAAGAAACTCTAAAACTCCAAAAATCCGAAACTCTGAAAATTCAAAAATCCGAAACTCCAAAAATCCGGAACTCCACAACCCCGATTCTCCATACGGCGCAACTCCCAAACTAAAAAACTCCGAAACTCCAAAACTCCGAAACTCCAAAACTCAAAAATTCCGAAACTCCACAACCCTGAACCTCCAAAACTCCGAAACTCCAAAACTCCAAAACTCCGAAACTCCAAAACTGCGAAACTCGAAAACTCGAAAACTCCAAAACTCCGAAACCCCGAAAGTCCAAAAATAAAAAACTCCAAAACTCCGAAACTCCAAAACTCCAATAATCTGCAACTCTGAAAATCCAAAGCTCCAAAAATCCAAAACACAAACACTCCAATGCTAAAAAAATCCAAAACTCCAAATATCCAAAACTCCAAAAATCGAAAACTTAAAAACTCCAAAAATCGAAAAATCCGAAGCTCCAAAAATTCCGAAACTCGGAAACTCCAAAACTCGGAAACTCCAAAACTCCGAACCTCCAAAATCTCCAAAACTCCGAAAACTCCAAAATTCCATACCTCCAAAATCCAAACTTCTAAAACTCCAAAACTATAAAACTACAAAATTCTGGAACAACAAAATCCGAATCTCCAAAAATCCATACCTCCAAAACTCCGAAACTCCAAAACTCCAAAAGAGCAAAAATCCAAAACTCCAAAACTCAAAAACTCCAAAACTCCAAAAATCCAAAACTCCAAAACTCCAAAAATCCAAAACTTAAAATTCGAAACTCCAAAACTCCGAAACTCCAAAAATCCAGAACTCCAAAATTCCAAAGCTGTAAAACTCCAAATGTCCAATA
The DNA here is from genome assembly GCF_055824585.1 of Amblyomma mixtum. Classification (NCBI taxonomy): domain Eukaryota; kingdom Metazoa; phylum Arthropoda; class Arachnida; order Ixodida; family Ixodidae; genus Amblyomma; species Amblyomma mixtum. The sequence continues at coordinate 105,504,724 of NC_143021.1, read as the reverse complement.
ATCCGAAACTCCGAAAGTCCAAAACTCAAACAATCCAAAACTCCAAAAATCCAAAACTCCAAAAATCCAAAACTCCAAAATTCCGAAACTCGGAAACTCCAAAACTCGGAAACTCCAAAACTCCGAACCTCCAAAACTCCAGAACTCCCCAACCCCTCCAAACTCAAAACCTCCAAAAATCCAAAACACCAAAACTCCAATGCTTTAAAAATCCAAAACTCCAAAAATCCAAAACTCCAAAAATCGAAAACTTAAAAACTCCAATACTCCAAAACTCCGAAACTACAAAACTCTGAAACTCCAAAACTCCGAAACTCACAAATTACGAAACTCCGCAACCCAGAATCTCCAAAACTGAAACTCCAAAACTCCGAAACTCAAAAATCCAGAACTCCAAAACTCCAAAGCTCTAAAGCTCCAAAAGTCCAAAAATCGAAAACTCGAAAACTCCAAAACTGCAAAAATCCAAAACTCCAAAATTCCGAAACTCGGAAACTCCAAAACTCCGAACCTCCAAAATCTCCAAAGCTCCACAACTCCGAATCTCCAAAACTCCGAAACTCCAAAAATCCATACCTCTAAAATCCAAAATTCTAAAACTCCAAAAATCCAAAACTACAAAATTTTGGAACAACAAAACCCCAAATCTCCAAAAATCCATACCTCCAAAACTCCAAAAATCCATAACTCCGAAACTCCAAAACTCCAAAAGTGCAAAAATACAAAACTCCAAAACTCAAAAACTCCGAAACTCCGAAAATCCGGAACTCCAAAACTCCAAAACTCCAAAAATCCAAAACTCCAAAATTCTGAAACTCGGAAACCACAAAACTCGGAAACTCCAAAACTCCGAACCACCAAAACTCCACAACCCCTCAAAACTCAAAACCTCCAAAAATCCAAAACACCAAAACTCCAATGCTTTAAAAATCCAAAACTCCAAAAATCCAAAACTCCAAAAATCGAAAACTTAAAAACTCCAAAACTCCACAAATCCGAAACTCCAAAACTCCAAAACTCCGAAACTCCAAAACTCTGAAACTCCGAAACTCCGAAACTCACAAATTTCGAAACTCCGCAACTCCGAATCTCCAAAACTGAAACTCCAAAACTCCGAAACTCCAAAAATCCAGAACTCCACAACCCCGAACCTCCAAAACTGCGAAACTCCAAAAATCCATACCTCCAAAATCCAAAATTCTAAAACTCCAAAACTACAAAACTACAAAATTCTGGAACAACAAAACCTCGAATCTCCAAAAATCCAAAAATCCGAAACTCCAAAACTCCGAAACTCCGGAAATCCGAAACTCCAAAACTCCAAAACTCCAAAACTCCGAAACTCGAAAACTCCAAAACTCCGAAACTCCGAAAGTCCAAAACTCAAAAACTCCGAAACTCCGAAACTCCAATAATCCGCAACTCCGAAAATCCAAAGCTCCAAAAATCCAAAACACAAAAACTCCAATGCTCCAAATATCCAAAACTCCAAAAATCGAAAACTTAAAAATCCAAAACTCGAAAAATCCGAAGCTCCAAAACATGAAAACTCCGAAACTCCGAATCTCCAAAACTCCAAAAATCCATACCTCCAAAATCCAAAATTCTAAAACTCCAAAACTCCAAAACTACAAAATTCTGGAACAAACCCCAAATCTCCAAAACTCCAAAAATCCAAAACTCCAAAAGTGCAAAATCCAAAACTCAAAAACTCCAAAACTCTGAAACACCGAAATTACGAAAATCCGAAACTCCAAAACTCCGAAACTCCAAAACTATGAAACTCCAAAATACTTAAACTCACAACACTGAATCTCCAAAACTCCGAAACTCCAAAGCTCTAAGACTTAAAATTCGAAACTCCAAAACTCCAAAATTCCGAAACTCCAAAACTCCGAAACTGCGAAAATCTGGAACTCCAAAACTCCAAAGCTCTAAAACTCCAAAAGTCCAATAATCCGAAACTCCGAAAGTCCAAAACTCCAAAAATCCAAAACTCCAAAAATCCAAAACTCGAAAACTCCAAAACTGCAAAAATCCAAAACTCCAAAATTCCGAAACTCGGAAACTCCAAAACTCTGAACCTCCAAAATCTCTAAAGCTCCACAACCCCGAATCTCCAAAACTCTGAAACTCAAAAAATCCATACCTCCAAAATCCAAAATTCTAAAACTCCAAAACTCCAAAACTACAAAATATTGGAACAACAAAACCCCAAATCTCCAAAAATCCATACCTCCAAAACTCCAAAAATCCAAAACTCCGAAACTCCAAAACTCCAAAAGTGCAAAAATCCAAAACTCCAAAGCTCTAAAACTCCAAAAGTCCAATAATCCGAAACTCCTAAAGTCCAAAACTCCAAAAATCCAAGACTCCAAAAATCCAAAACTCCAAAAATCCAAAACTCGAAAACTCCAGAACTGCAAAAATCCAGAACTCCAAAATTCCGAAACTCGGAAACTCCAAAACTCGGAAACTCCAAAACTCCGAACCTCCAAAATCTCCAAAACTCCACAACACCGAATCTCCAAAACTCCGAAAACTCCAAAATTCCATACCTCCAAAATACAAACTTCTAAAACTCCAAAACTACAAAACTCCGAAACTACAAAACTCTGAAACTCCAAAACTCCGAAACTCACAAATTCCGAAACTCCGCAACCCGGAATCTCCAAAACTGAAACTCCAAAACTCCGAAACTCAAAAATCCAGAACTCCAAAACTCCAAAGCTCTAAAGCTCCAAAAGTCCAAAAATCGAAAACTCGAAAACTCCAAAACTGCAAAAATCCAAAACTCCAAAATTCCGAAACTCGGAAACTCCAAAACTCCGAACCTCCAAAATCTCCAAAGCTCCACAACTCCGAATCTCCAAAACTCCGAAACTCCAAAAATCCATACCTCCAAAATCCAAAACTACAAAATTTTGGAACAACAAAACCCCAAATCTCCAAAAATCCATACCTCCAAAACTCCAAAAATCCAAAACTCCAAAACTCCAAAACTCCAAAAGTGCAAAAATCCAAAACACCAAAGCTCTAAAACTCCAAAAGTCCAACAATCCGAAACTCCGAAAGCCCAAAACTCCAAAAATCCAAGACTCCAAAAATCCAAAACTCCAAAAATCCAAAACTCGAAAACTCCAAAACTGCAAAAATCCAAAACTCCAAAATTCCGAAACTCGGAAACTCCAAAACTCCAAACCTCCAAAATCTCCAAAACTAAACAACCCCGAATCTCCAAAACTCCGAAACTCCAAAAATCCATACCTCCAAAATCCAAAATTCTAGAACTCCAAAACTACAAAAATACAAACTTCTGGAACAACAAAACCCCGAATCTCCAAAAATCCATACCTCCAAAACTCCAAAAATCCAAAACTCCAAAACTCCAAAACTCCAAAAGTGCGAAAATCCAGAACTCCGAAACTCAAAAACTCCAAAAAACCAAAACTCCAAAACTCCAAACCTCCAAACTTCGAAAACTCCCAAACCCCGAATCTCCAACACTCGGAAACTCCAAAACTCCAAAAGTGCAAAAATACAAAACTACAAAACTCAAAAACTCCAGAACTCCAAAACTCCAAAAAGTCAAAACTCCGAAACTCCGAAATTCCGAAATTCCGAAACTCCACAACCCCAAATCTCCAAAACTCCACAAATCCAAAACTAGAAAACTCCAAAACTGCAAAACTCCAAAACTCCAAAACACGAACCTCCAAAACTCCAAAAGTTCGAAACTCCGCAACCACAAAAATCTGGAACTCCAAAACTCCAAAGCTCCAGAACTCCAAAACTGCAAAAATCCGAAACTCCAAAATTCCGAAACTCCACAACTCCGAATCTCCAAAACGGTGCAACTCACAAACTCAGAAACTCCGAAACTCCAAAACTCCAAAACTCCGAAACTCGGAAACTCGAAAACTCCAAAACTCCGAAAGTCCAAAACTCAATAACTCCAAAACTCCGAAACTCCAAAACTCCAAAAATCGAAAACTTAAAAACTCCAAAACTCCACAAATCCGAAACTCCAAAACTCCAAAACTCCGAAACTCCAAAACTCTGAAACTCCAAAACTCCGAAACTCACAAATTCCGAAACTCCGCAACCCCGAATCTCCAAAACTGAAACTCCAAAACTCTGAAACTCAAAAATCCAGAACTCCAAAACTCCAAAGCTCTAAAACTCCAAAAGTCCAATAATCCGAAACTCCGAAAGTCCAAAACTCAAACAATCCAGAACTCCAAAAATCCAAAACTTAAAATTCGAAACTCCAAAACTCCAAAATTCCGAAACTCCAAAACTCCGAAACTCCGAAAATCTGGAACTCCAAAACTCCAAAGCTCTAAAACTCCAAAAGTCCAATAATCCGAAACTCCGAAAGTCCAAAACTCCAAAAATCCAAAACTCCAAAAATCCAAAACTCCAAAATTCCAAAACTCCAAAACTCCAAAACTGCAAAAATCCAAAACTCCAAAATTCCGAAACTCGGAAACTCCAAAACTCCGAACCTCCAAAATTTCCAAAGCTCCACAACCCCGAATATCCAAAACTCCGAAACTCCAAAAATCCATACCTCTAAAATCCAAAATTCTAAAACTCCAAAACTACAAAATTTTGGAACAACAAAACCCCAAATCTCCAAAAATCCATACCTCCAAAACTCCAAAAATACAAAACTCCGAAACTCCAAAACTCCAAAAGTGCAAAAATCCAAAACTCCAAAGCTCTAAAACTCCAAAAGTCCAATAATCCGAAACTCCGAAAGTCCAAAACTTCAAATATCCAAGACTCCAAAAATCCAAAACTCCAAAAATCCAAACCTCCAAAATTCCGAAACTCGGAAACTCCAAAACTGCAAAAATTCAAAACTCCAAAATTCCGAAACTCGGAAACTCCAAAACTCGGAAACTCCAAAACTCCGAACCTCCAAAACTCCAAAACTCCACAACCCCTCAAAACTCAAAACCTCCAAAAATCCAAAACACCAAAACTCCAATGCTTTCAAAATCCAAAACTCCAAAAATTAAAAACTCCAAAAATCGAAAACTCCACAAATCCGAAACTCCAAAACTCCGAAACTCCAAAACTCTGAAACTCCAAAACTCCGACACTCACAAACTCCGAAACTCCGCAACCCCGAATCTCCAAAACTCTGAAACTCCAAAACTCCAAAACTCCAAAACTCCGAAACTCCAAAAATCCAGAACTCCAAAACTCCAAAGCTCTAAAACTCCAAATGTCCAATAATCCGAAACTCCGAAAGTCCAAAACTCAAACAATACAAAACTCCAAAAATCCAAAACTTAAAATTCGAAACTCCAAAACTCCAAAATTCCAAAACTCCAAAACTCCGAAACTCCGAAAATCTGGAACTCCAAAACTCCAAAGCTCTAAAACTCCAAAAGTCCAATAATCCGAAACTCCGAAAGTCCAAAACTCCAAAAATCCAAAACTCCAAAAATCCAAAACTCCAAAATTCCAAAACTCCAAAACTCCAAAACTGCAAAAATCCAAAACTCCAAAATTCCGAAACTCGGAAACTCCAAAACTCCGAACCTCCAAAATTTCCAAAGCTCCACAACCCCGAATATCCAAAACTCCGAAACGCCAAAAATCCATACCTCTAAAATCCAAAATTCTAAAACTCCAAAACTCCAAAACTACAAAATTTTGGAACAACAAAACCCCAAATCTCCAAAAATCCATACCTCCAAAACTCCAAAAATACAAAACTCCGAAACTCCAAAACTCCAAAAGTGCAAAAATCCAAAACTCCAAAGCTCTAAAACTCCAAAAGTCCAATAATCCGAAACTCCGAAAGTCCAAAACTCCAAATATCCAAGACTCCAAAAATCCAAAACTCCAAAAATCCAAACCTCCAATATTCCGAAACTCGGAAACTCCAAAACTCGGAAACTCCAAAACTCCGAACCTCCAAAACTCCAAAACCCCACAACCCCTCCAAACTCAAAACCTCCAAAAATCCACAACACCAAAACTCCAATGCTTTAAAGATCCAAAACTCCAAAAATCCAAAACTCCAAAAATCGAAAACTTAAAAACTCCAAAACTCCACAAATCCGAAACTCCAGAACTCCAAAACTCCGAAACTCCAAAACTCTGAAACTCCAAAACTCTGAACCTCCAAAACTACAAAACTTGAAACTCTGAAACTCCAAAGCTCCGAAACTCCAAAACTCCAAAACTGCAAAATTCTGGAACAACAAAACCCTGAATCTCCAAAAATCCAAAAATCCGGAACTCCAAAACTCAAATTCCGAAACTCCGCAACCCTGAACCTCAAAAACTCCGAAACTCCAAAACTTCGAAATTCCGGAACTCCAAAACTCCAAAACTCCGAAACTGCAAAACTCCAAAACTCCGAAACTCCGGAACTCCGAAACTCCGAAACTCCGAAACTCCAAAACTCCGAAACTCCAACAATCAATACCTCCAAAATTCCAAAACTACAGAATTCGGAAACTCCATAACCCCGAATTTCCAAAACTCCGAAACTGCAATAGTCAAGAAACTCTAAAACTCCAAAAATCCGAAACTCTGAAAATTCAAAAATCCGAAACTCCAAAAATCCGGAACTCCACAACCCCGATTCTCCATACGGCGCAACTCCCAAACTAAAAAACTCCGAAACTCCAAAACTCCGAAACTCGGAAACTCCAAAACTCCAAAACTACAAAATTCTGGAACTCCAAAATTCTGAATCTCCAAAAATCCATACCTCCAAAACTCCAAAACTCCGGAACTCCAAAACTCAAAAATTCCGAAACTCCACAACCCTGAACCTCCAAAACTCCGAAACTCCAAAACTCCAAAACTCCGAAACTCCAAAACTGCGAAACTCGAAAACTCGAAAACTCCAAAACTCCGAAACTCCAAAACTCCGAACCTCCAAAACTCCAAAACTCCACAACCCCTCAAAACTCAAAACCTCCAAAAATCCAAAACACCAAAACTCCAATGCTTTCAAAATCCAAAACTCCAAAAATTAAAAACTCCAAAAATCGAAAACTCCACAAATCCGAAACTCCAAAACTCCGAAACTCCAAAACTCTGAAACTCCAAAACTCCGACACTCACAAACTCCGAAACTCCGCAACCCCGAATCTCCAAAACTCTGAAACTCCAAAACTCCAAAACTCCAAAACTCCGAAACTCCAAAAATCCAGAACTCCAAAACTCCAAAGCTCTAAAACTCCAAATGTCCAATAATCCGAAACTCCGAAAGTCCAAAACTCAAACAATACAAAACTCCAAAAATCCAAAACTTAAAATTCGAAACTCCAAAACTCCAAAATTCCAAAACTCCAAAACTCCGAAACTCCGAAAATCTGGAACTCCAAAACTCCAAAGCTCTAAAACTCCAAAAGTCCAATAATCCGAAACTCCGAAAGTCCAAAACTCCAAAAATCCAAAACTCCAAAAATCCAAAACTCCAAAATTCCAAAACTCCAAAACTCCAAAACTGCAAAAATCCAAAACTCCAAAATTCCGAAACTCGGAAACTCCAAAACTCCGAACCTCCAAAATTTCCAAAGCTCCACAACCCCGAATATCCAAAACTCCGAAACTCCAAAAATCCATACCTCTAAAATCCAAAATTCTAAAACTCCAAAACTCCAAAACTACAAAATTTTGGAACAACAAAACCCCAAATCTCCAAAAATCCATACCTCCAAAACTCCAAAAATACAAAACTCCGAAACTCCAAAACTCCAAAAGTGCAAAAATCCAAAACTCCAAAGCTCTAAAACTCCAAAAGTCCAATAATCCGAAACTCCGAAAGTCCAAAACTCCAAATATCCAAGACTCCAAAAATCCAAAACTCCAAAAATCCAAACCTCCAATATTCCGAAACTCGGAAACTCAAAAACTCGGAAACTCCAAAACTCCGAACCTCCAAAACTCCAAAACCCCACAACCCCTCCAAACTCAAAACCTCCAAAAATCCACAACACCAAAACTCCAATGCTTTAAAGATCCAAAACTCCAAAAATCCAAAACTCCAAAAATCGAAAACTTAAAAACTCCAAAACTCCACAAATCCGAAACTCCAGAACTCCAAAACTCCGAAACTCCAAAACTCTGAAACTCCAAAACTCTGAACCTCCAAAACTACAAAACTTGAAACTCTGAAACTCCAAAGCTCCGAAACTCCAAAACTCCAAAACTGCAAAATTCTGGAACAACAAAACCCTGAATCTCCAAAAATCCAAAAATCCGGAACTCCAAAACTCAAATTCCGAAACTCCGCAACCCTGAACCTCAAAAACTCCGAAACTCCAAAACTTCGAAATTCCGGAACTCCAAAACTCCAAAACTCCGAAACTGCAAAACTCCAAAACTCCGAAACTCCGGAACTCCGAAACTCCGAAACTCCGAAACTCCAAAACTCCGAAACTCCAACAATCAATACCTCCAAAATTCCAAAACTACAGAATTCGGAAACTCCATAACCCCGAATTTCCAAAACTCCGAAACTGCAATAGTCAAGAAACTCTAAAACTCCAAAAATCCGAAACTCTGAAAATTCAAAAATCCGAAACTCCAAAAATCCGGAACTCCACAACCCCGATTCTCCATACGGCGCAACTCCCAAACTAAAAAACTCCGAAACTCCAAAACTCCGAAACTCGGAAACTCCAAAACTCCAAAACTACAAAATTCTGGAACTCCAAAATTCTGAATCTCCAAAAATCCATACCTCCAAAACTCCAAAACTCCGGAACTCCAAAACTCAAAAATTCCGAAACTCCACAACCCTGAACCTCCAAAACTCCGAAACTCCAAAACTCCAAAACTCCGAAACTCCAAAACTGCGAAACTCGAAAACTCGAAAACTCCAAAACTCCGAAACCCCGAAAGTCCAAAAATCAAAAACTCCAAAACTCCGAAACTCCAAAACTCCAATAATCTGCAACTCTGAAAATCCAAAGCTCCAAAAATCCAAAACACAAAAACTCCAATGCTCCAAAAATCCAAAACTCCAAATATCAAAAACTCCAAAAATCGAAAACTTAAAAACTCCAAAAATCGAAAAATCCGAAGCTCCAAAAATTCCGAAACTCGGAAACTCCAAAACTCGGAAACTCCAAAACTCCGAACCTCCAAAATCTCCAAAACTCCGAAAACTCCAAAATTCCATACCTCCAAAATCCAAACTTCTAAAACTCCAAAACTATAAAACTACAAAATTCTGGAACAACAAAATCCGAATCTCCAAAAATCCATACCTCCAAAACTCCGAAACTCCAAAACTCCAAAAGTGCAAAAATCCAAAACTCCAAAACTCAAAAACTCCAAAACTCCAAAAATCCAAAACTCCAAAACTCCAAAAATCCAAAACATAAAATTCGAAACTCCAAAACTCCGAAACTCCAAAAATCCAGAACTATAAAATTCCAAAGCTGTAAAACTCCAAATGTCCAATAATCCGAAACTCCGAAAGTCCAAAACTCAAACAATCCAAAACTCCAAAAATCCAAAACTCCAAAAATCCAAAACTCCAAAATTCCGAAACTCGGAAACTCCAAAACTCGGAAACTCCAAAACTCCGAACCTCCAAAACTCCAGAACTCCCCAACCCCTCCAAACTCAAAACCTCCAAAAATCCAAAACACCAAAACTCCAATGCTTTAAAAATCCAAAACTCCAAAAATCCAAAACTCCAAAAATCGAAAACTTAAAAACTCCAATACTCCAAAACTCCGAAACTACAAAACTCTGAAACTCCAAAACTCCGAAACTCACAAATTACGAAACTCCGCAACCCGGAATCTCCAAAACTGAAACTCCAAAACTCCGAAACTCAAAAATCCAGAACTCCAAAACTCCAAAGCTCTAAAGCTCCAAAAGTCCAAAAATCGAAAACTCGAAAACTCCAAAACTGCAAAAATCCAAAACTCCAAAATTCCGAAACTCGGAAACTCCAAAACTCCGAACCTCCAAAATCTCCAAAGCTCCACAACTCCGAATCTCCAAAACTCCGAAACTCCAAAAATCCATACCTCTAAAATCCAAAATTCTAAAACTCCAAAAATCCAAAACTACAAAATTTTGGAACAACAAAACCCCAAATCTCCAAAAATCCATACCTCCGAAACTCCAAAAATCCATAACTCCGAAACTCCAAAACTCCAAAAGTGCAAAAATACAAAACTCCAAAACTCAAAAACTCCGAAACTCCGAAAATCCGGAACTCCAAAACTCCAAAACTCCAAAAATCCAAAACTCCAAAATTCTGAAACTCGGAAACCACAAAACTCGGAAACTCCAAAACTCCGCACCTCCAAAACTCCACAACCCCTCAAAACTCAAAACCTCCAAAAATCCAAAACACCAAAACTCCAATGCTTTAAAAATCCAAAACTCCAAAAATCCAAAACTCCAAAAATCGAAAACTTAAAAACTCCAAAACTCCACAAATCCGAAACTCCAAAACTCCAAAACTCCGAAACTCCAAAACTCTGAAACTCCAAAACTCCGAAACTCACAAATTTCGAAACTCCGCAACTCCGAATCTCCAAAACTCTGAAACTCCAAAACTCCGAAACTCCAAAAATCCAGAACTCCACAACCCCGAACCTCCAAAACTGCGAAACTCCAAAAATCCATACCTCCAAAATCCAAAATTCTAAAACTCCAAAACTACAAAACTACAAAATTCTGGAACAACAAAACCCCGAATCTCCAAAAATCCAAAAATCCGAAACTCCAAAACTCCGAAACTCCGGAAATCCGAAACTCCAAAACTCCAAAACTCCGAAACTCGAAAACTCCAAAACTCCGAAACTCCGAAAGTCCAAAACTCAAAAACTCCGAAACTCCGAAACTCCAATAATCCGCAACTCCGAAAATCCAAAGCTCCAAAAATCCAAAACACAAAAACTCCAATGCTCCAAATATCCAAAACTCCAAAAATCGAAAACTTAAAAACTCCAAAACTCGAAAAATCCGAAGCTCCAAAACATGAAAACTCCGAAACCCCGAATCTCCAAAACTCCAAAAATCCATACCTCCAAAATCCAAAATTCTAAAACTCCAAAACTCCAAAACTACAAAATTCTGGAACAAAACCCAAATCTCCAAAACCCCAAAAATCCAAAACTCCAAAAGTGCAAAATCCAAAACTCAAAAACTCCAAAACTCCAAAACTCTGAAACACCGAAATTACGAAAATCCGAAACTCCAAAACTCGGAAACTCCAAAACTCCAAAACTACAAAATTCTGGAACTCCAAAATTCTGAATCTCCAAAAATCCATACCTCCAAAACTCCAAAACTCCAAAACTCCGGAACTCCAAAACTCAAAAATTCCGAAACTCCACAACCCTGAACCTCCAAAACTCCGAAACTCCAAAACTCCAAAACTCCGAAACTCCAAAACTGCGAAACTCGAAAACTCGAAAACTCCAAAACTCCGAAACCCCGAAAGTCCAAAAATCAAAAACTCCAAAACTCCGAAACTCCAAAACTCCAATAATCTGCAACTCTGAAAATCCAAAGCTCCAAAAATCCAAAACACAAAAACTTCAATGCTCCAAAAATCCAAAACTCCAAATATCCAAAACTCCAAAAATCGAAAACTTAAAAACTCCAAAAATCGAAAAATCCGAAGCTCCAAAAATTCCGAAACTCGGAAACTCCAAAACTCGGAAACTCCAAAACTCCGAACCTCCAAAATCTCCAAAACTCCGAAAACTCCAAAATTCCATACCTCCAAAATCCAAACTTCTAAAACTCCAAAACTATAAAACTACAAAATTCTGGAACAACAAAATCCGAATCTCCAAAAATCCATACCTCCAAAACTCCGAAACTCCAAAACTCCAAAAGTGCAAAAATCCAAAACTCCAAAACTCAAAAACTCCAAAACTCCAAAAATCCAAAACTCCAAAACTCCAAAAATCCAAAACATAAAATTCGAAACTCCAAAACTCCGAAACTCCAAAAATCCAGAACTATAAAATTCCAAAGCTGTAAAACTCCAAATGTCCAATAATCCGAAACTCCGAAAGTCCAAAACTCAAACAATCCAAAACTCCAAAAATCCAAAACTCCAAAAATCCAAAACTCCAAAATTCCGAAACTCGGAAACTCCAAAACTCGGAAACTCCAAAACTCCGAACCTCCAAAACTCCAGAACTCCCCAACCCCTCCAAACTCAAAACCTCCAAAAATCCAAAACACCAAAACTCCAATGCTTTAAAAATCCAAAACTCCAAAAATCCAAAACTCCAAAAATCGAAAACTTAAAAACTCCAATACTCCAAAACTCCGAAACTACAAAACTCTGAAACTCCAAAACTCCGAAACTCACAAATTACGAAACTCCGCAACCCGGAATCTCCAAAACTGAAACTCCAAAACTCCGAAACTCAAAAATCCAGAACTCCAAAACTCCAAAGCTCTAAAGCTCCAAAAGTCCAAAAATCGAAAACTCGAAAACTCCAAAACTGCAAAAATCCAAAACTCCAAAATTCCGAAACTCGGAAACTCCAAAACTCCGAACCTCCAAAATCTCCAAAGCTCCACAACTCCGAATCTCCAAAACTCCGAAACTCCAAAAATCCATACCTCTAAAATCCAAAATTCTAAAACTCCAAAAATCCAAAACTACAAAATTTTGGAACAACAAAACCCCAAATCTCCAAAAATCCATACCTCCGAAACTCCAAAAATCCATAACTCCGAAACTCCAAAACTCCAAAAGTGCAAAAATACAAAACTCCAAAACTCAAAAACTCCGAAACTCCGAAAATCCGGAACTCCAAAACTCCAAAACTCCAAAAATCCAAAACTCCTAAATTCTGAAACTCGGAAACCACAAAACTCGGAAACTCCAAAACTCCGAACCTCCAAAACTCCACAACCCCTCAAAACTCAAAACCTCCAAAAATCCAAAACACCAAAACTCCAATGCTTTAAAAATCCAAAACTCCAAAAATCCAAAACTCCAAAAATCGAAAACTTAAAAACTCCAAAACTCCACAAATCCGAAACTCCAAAACTCCAAAACTCCGAAACTCCAAAACTCTGAAACTCCAAAACTCCGAAACTCACAAATTTCGAAACTCCGCAACTCCGAATCTCCAAAACTCTGAAACTCCAAAACTCCGAAACTCCAAAAATCCAGAACTCCACAACCCCGAACCTCCAAAACTGCGAAACTCCAAAAATCCATACCTCCAAAATCCAAAATTCTAAAACTCCAAAACTACAAAACTACAAAATTCTGGAACAACAAAACCCCGAATCTCCAAAAATCCAAAAATCCGAAACTCCAAAACTCCGAAACTCCGGAAATCCGAAACTCCAAAACTCCAAAACTCCAAAACTCCGAAACTCGAAAACTCCAAAACTCCGAAACTCCGAAAGTCCAAAACTCAAAAATTCCGAAACTCCGAAACTCCAATAATCCGCAACTCCGAAAATCCAAAGCTCCAAAAATCCAAAACACAAAAACTCCAATGCTCCAAATATCCAAAACTCCAAAAATCGAAAACTTAAAAACTCCAAAACTCGAAAAATCCGAAGCTCCAAAACATGAAAACTCCGAAACCGCGAATCTCCAAAACTCCAAAAATCCATACCTCCAAAATCCAAAATTCTAAAACTCCAAAACTCCAAAACTACAAAATTCTGGAACAAAACCCAAATCTCCAAAACTCCAAAAATCCAAAACTCCAAAAGTGCAAAATCCAAAACTCAAAAACTCCAAAACTCCAAAACTCTGAAACACCGAAATTACGAAAATCCGAAACTCCAAAACTCCGAAACTCCAAAACTACAAAATTCCGAAACTCCAAAACTATGAAACTCCAAAATACTTAAACTCACAACACTGAATCTCCAAAACTCCGAAACTCCAAAGCTCTAAGACTTAAAATTCGAAACTCCAAAACTCCAAAATTCCGAAACTCCAAAACTCCGAAACTGCGAAAATCTGGAACTCCAAAACTCCAAAGCTCTTGTGGGTTTCTAAGTGGACACAGGCCACCACCCACCGCGGGTTCGAGCTTCGCGCGAGCCAAGGGCCCCGATCAGCCGTCACCACACACACACACTGGGACACCAATGCGGTGCACTCAACCTCCGCTGGGAGGAGAGCGATTCGCCGCAAAGAAATAGGCCTCCAAGTTCACAAAGGAGACGTTTATTCACATCGTCCTCCAGCTGATACACACACACTCAATAGTCACCCCGTCCCGGGGGCGCGCGAGGAGCAAGGCTCCGCTGCGCGCACGAAGCGACTCGAGTAATGCGCACCGCTAGCACGCCGCTGCAGGAGAATGTCCCCGCGGCAGTGCTGTGATCTCTCTCTCGTGTCGACCGTTGGGCCGGTTGCGAGAGAGAGTGGGCATTCAACGCAAGGTACGCCTGTCAGAGGTCGCTGGACCCCGCTGGACAGGCTCGAGCCGCTGCAGGTCAGAGGACACGTGCGGGCGAGCTCGAGTAAGCACTGGTCCGAACGGCAAAGGCCGGCACGGACAAACAGTAACGTACGCACCTTACGCTGTCTCGGAGGGATCTCTCTCTCTCTGGGCCCCGCTCGGACGGTCGCGCGGCGCGCGGCCGCCCAAAGCGGGGTCCCGAATTCCCGCCAAAAGGCGCCAATGGCAAAGGCCCTTGGGGAGCCGGGGCGGAGCTGTGGCTAAATGACAGTGATTAGTCACCCAGCCGCCTCTCCACCGCCTGAGGCGGGGGCAAGGGAAAGAGGAGAAACAACGCGGGCGGCCGGCACAGCCGCGCAAAGGCGACGGCGCAAAGCCAGGATTCCCACATCCCCCCTCTCCTTAAATGCCCTCCTACCCATCGGCAAAGCACGCGGCCAAAATAAAGAAATCAATACACACAAAAAAATAAGCTACACTCCAGTTCCAAAAATAAAGAAATGAATACACAAAAAAAAACTATAGCTACACTTCAGTTCCAGCCAGAACAACGTAAGAAAACAAAGGAAAAACAAGGCAAACACTGGCATACGCTTCAGTAAATCAAAACAGCTTGCAGATTATATACACGGTACACAAGAAGATGTGATAACTGTACAACTATGTGACAGGTGGGTGACAGTCCCAAAGTTCGGTGGCGCGGCCCAATGGGCCTGTCGGCGACTCACCGCTCGCAGACTTCAAGTTGAACGGGTTGGGAGGGCCGACGACTGATGCGGTCTTCTTTCCGTTGATGTAGGGTGCGTTGATGACGACGGGGCCGCGGCAGGGCACTGACCTCGCGCCCTTGGACACGACATCACGTTCGGGCACAAGACAGTTAGTGCACCCCTTTCACGCCGGCTGAAACGGGCGAGGACGTTCGGCGGCGTCCAGATGTGTAACCTTGGCCACAGCGAGGGGTCCTTCTCATCCTCGCGCTCACGCAGAAGCACACAACGGCACAACCTACAGGCGTCGCCTTGGCTCATGGTTACGCGCGCACACAGTCACAGCCACAACCACGCATACACCGGCAAGTGCGCGGACGCTGGTCGGCGACAACGACCCCCCCATCAGAAGCGTCCAGAGGCGCCGCGGCGAGGGTCAAAGGGTGCACTTTCCGCCCCAAACGCCCCGCCAACTTCCCCTCCATACGGGCCGCACAAAACTCGCACCGCGACACACGGCTCCTTAACGAGCCCACCACCCACAGTCGGGCCGGAAATGAGAAAAGGCTCGCTGTACAAACGACACCTAATCCAATCTATTCCTTCTAGAAGATAAGAGCAAGCATGAGCGGGCTGAAGTTTGCCTATGTACAAGTCTGGGAAAAAAAAACTGAACGCCAACACAAACGCATGTTGCCTATGTACATATCGGTACGTTAGAACGAAAACAGACGAACCAGCAGGAAATGAAAGTGGCTAGAAACTGACTCAAGCAAAACAAATAAATAAATAGATAAACACACAAGGTTGGAACTGAGCATGCTGCAAAAACAACAACAAAAAAAAATAACCCACCGTGCTTCACCTGGGTAGGGCCTGACGAGAAATCTCGCCAGCTAGCTGAGGCTGCGTGCCTTCGGTTGCGGAAAAGTCCGCCGTCCGGCATCAATCACACCGGTGACCGTCGCCTCAGATTGTACCGGTGCTCCGTACGCTTGCGTTCCGCAGCACCAGTTGTGCCTTTGCGCTTGCATTTGATACCAATGGGTACCGGCGCAAGCTCGTCAGACCGTGACGCGTAGGCCTTCAGGTCTGCGATGTGGGCACGGCTGGTTTTCCCCGTAAGGGGATCCTCCAGCAGGTACGCGAGTGGCGACCAGACTCTGACCACTCGGTACGGACCAAGCCACTTAGGAGCGAGCGAGGCTGAGAACCCCTTGCTCGCATCGCTAAGAACATGGTTGCGCTTCAGGACAAGATCACCCACCTGAAAAGTCAGGCGGCGGTGCTTGCGGTCATATTGAGCCTTCTGTTGGGCTCTGGCTGCCGCCAAACTCTGCCTTGCTCTGTTGAGAGCCCGACCAAGCCGGTCCCGAAGCGTCGACGCATAAGCAGAGCAGTCTGCCCGCGTCTGCTCATCCCCGAGCTGGCTCTGCACGACGTTTGACATCGGATTCGCCAGCTCCCTCCCGAAATTGAGGAAGGCGGGAGAGAAACCAGTTGAGCGATTCTCAGCTGTTCGGATGGCGAACGCAAACTCGCTCAAATGGTCTGCCCAATCCTTTTGACACTCGGCAAAGGCCGCCAGCATTGGCTTGAGCGTTCGGTTGATTCGCTCGGTCAAATTGGACTGGGGGTGGTAGGGTGAAGTGGTGTAGTGCTCGATTCCGAGGGAACGGCACGTGTTACCGAACACCCGAGCGGTGAAATAGGACGCATTGTCCGTGATCAGTCTTTCCGGAAAGCCGAACCGACAGAACACATCCTGGAGTTTATCCAGCACCGCTCGTGCTGACACTTTCCGAAGGGGGTACAACTCAACCCATTTGGAAAAGTGGTCAGCGACTACCATCAGGTAAATGAACCCCTGCTTGCTCCTGGGGAAAGGCCCCATCAAATCGCAGGTGGCCATCTGCCACGGACGCACACTGTCAATTGGTTTCATCATTCCAGGCGGCTTGCCGCCCCGTGACTTCACCGCTTGACAGACATGGCAGGAACGGCAATAGCGGAAAATGTCACGCTTCATGCCGGGCCACGTCACCGATTGACTCAGTTTTGCAAAAACTTTGGAGCCACTCAGATGACCGGCCAGTGGTTCGTCATGAGAGAATCTCAACAGTGCGCCTCTCAGACTTTTGGGGATAACCACCTTGAACGGGTCGATGGACTCGTCATCGGTGGCTATGTATTTCAGCACGAGCCCGTCATGGTCCAACAAATATGACTCCCCGGGGTTCGCCGCGACACACGCTGGCTTCTGCCCCCCTGCGCCCGCTACAATACAAGTAGCGTCACGGCGCTCCGTCTCCCTGAGACCGTCGCTCACCTCGCGACAAAAGGGGTCATTTTGCTGGGCTTTCAGTAGCTCTTACGGCTGAAAACGATTCCAGTCATCCCAGAGGGGAGCATGGTCTCGTCCCCACTCAGGTTTGCAGCCAAAATTTCCGTTCGCGTCGGCGCCTCCGAGGCGCTCACGAAGAGCTTTGCCTCTCGTCCGCTTTGCGAAGCGCTGCTCGCCTGGTTAGCGGAATGGGTTAACCCGTTTGCGGTTCCCCCTCCTTGCCGCCCGGCGGCTCGTCCGCTGTTTCGCCCCCTCCGCCTACAGGCGTCAAGGCGCCGCTGGCGAGTGGGGCACGGGATAGCGCGTCAGCTACCACGTTTGTGCTCCCCTTTCGACACTGCACGGAAAAGTCGTAATGCTGTATCAGGAGAGCCCAGCGCGCCAGCCGACCCGCAGGCTCGCGGAGCCGCATCAGCCAACTGAGCGCACTGCACCCCTGCCTCAGTGGAGGCTTGGGCGGGCTACACGAACGAGGGAGGCAAGGCTCCTAGTTCGATGAGCGGCGCGGTTTTCACAGGGAACCGGCCAGCGCCTCGCCGTTCCCAGAGCAGAATTGACTGCTCGCGGGGCACGGCTTCTGCTGTTCGAAACTGCCGGTTGCGGCAGCGTGACACGAACTCCTTTCGCACTGGGCGGAAAGCGTGCACAGCTGAGGCATGTGACCAGCGGATGCACCGCAGGGTGCTTCCGATACAGCTCCAATGGGAGCCTCGTGGTCAACATTTTGGGTTGTGTCACCATAAACCCCAATGGGGGCCGCGGCCAACCACGGTGTCTAGCTATTCGAAGGAACAGCAGCCAGCGGATCAAACGACGCTACAACTCCGTAGGGAGCCGACATGTAGCTGCCGAGTGCCGCGCTGGGGGTGGTAGACACGGTGCGCAAGCGTGATCGTCAAGGCGACCTGCTCGGCTAATGTGCCATCAAAGGCGTAAGCGCCAATGACTTAGCACGTTGGGCGCCAGTTGTGGGTTTCTAAGTGGACACAGGCCACCACCCACCGCGGGTTCGAGCTTCGCGCGAGCCAAGGGCCCCGATCAGCCGTCACCACACACACACTGGGACACCGCTGCAGCGCACTCAACCTCCGCTGGGAGGAGAGCGATTCGCCGCAAAGAAATAGGCCTCCAAGTTCACAAAGGAGACGTTTATTCACGTCGTCCTTCAGCAGTACACACACACTCAATCGTCACCCCGTCCCGGGGGCGCGCGAGGAGCAAGGCTCCGCTGCGCGCACGAAGCGACTCGAGTAATGCGCGCCGCTAACACGCCGCTGCAGGAGAATGTCCCCGCGGCAGTGCTGTGATCTCTCTCTCGTGTCGACCGTTGGGCCGGTTGCGAGAGAGAGTGGGCATTCAACGCAAGGTACGCCTGTCAGAGGTCGCTGGACCCCGCTGGACAGGCTCGAGCCGCTGCAGGTCAGAGGACACGTGCGGGCGAGCTCGAGTAAGCACTGGTCCGAACGGCAAAGGCCGGCACGGACAAACAGTAACGTACGCACCTTACGCTGTCTCGGAGGGATCTCTCTCTCCGCCCCGCTCGGACGGTCGCGCGGCGCGCGGCCGCCCAAAGCGGGGTCCCGAATTCCCGCCAAAAGGCGCCAATGGCAAAGGCCATTGGGGAGCCGGGGCGGAGCTGCGGCCAAATGACAGTGATTAGTCACCTAGCCGCCTCTCCACCGCCTGAGGCGGGAGCAAGGGAAAGAGGAGAAACGACGCGGTAGGCCGGCACAGCCGCGCAAAGGCGACGGCGGAAAGCCAGATTCCCACACTCTAAAACTCCAAAAGTCCAATAATCCGAAACTCCGAAAGTCCAAAACTCCAAAAATCCAAAACTCCAAAAATCCAAAACTCGAAAACTCCAAAACTGCAAAAATCCAAAACTCCAAAATTCCGAAACTCGGAAACTCCAGAACTCTGAACCTCCAAAATCTCCAAAGCTCCACAACCCCGAATCTCCAAAACTCTGAAACTCAAAAAATCCATACCTCCAAAATCCAAAATTCTAAAACTCCAAAACTACAAAACTACAAAATTCTGGAACAACAAAACCCCGAATCTCCAAAAATCCATACCTCCAAAACTCCAAAAATCCAAAACTCCGAAATTCCAAAACTCCAAAAGTGCAAAAATCCAAAACTCCAAAACTCCAAAACTCCAAAAATCCAAAACTCCAAAACTCCAAAACTCCTAAACTCCGAAGCTCTGAAACTCCGAAACACCAAAACTCCAAAACTCTGAAACTCCAAAACTCCAAAACTACAAAATTACGAAACTCCAAAACTGCAAAAATCCAAAACTCCAAAATTCCGAAACTCGGAAACTCCAAAACTCCGAAACTCCGAAAATCCAGAACTCCAAAACTCCAAAACTCCAAAGCTCTAAAACTCCAGACGTCCAATAATCCGAAACTCCGAAAGTCCAAAACTCCAAACATCCAAAACTCCAAAAATCCAAAACTTAAAATTCGAAACTCCAAAACTCCAAAACTCCAAAGCTCTAAAACTCCAAAACTCCAAAACTCCAAAAATCCAAAACTCCAAAATTCCGAAACTCGGAAACTCCAAAACTCGGAAACTCCAAAACTCCGAACCTCCAAAACTCCAAAACTCCACAACCCCTCAAAACTCAAAACCTCCAAAAATCCAAAACACCAAAACTCCAATGCTTTAAAAATCCAAAACTCCAAAAATTGAAAACTCCACAAGTCCGAAACTCCAATACTCCGAAACTCCAAAACTCTGAAACTCCAAAACTCCGAAACTCACAAACTCCGAAACTCCGCAACCCCGAATCTCCAAGACTCTGAAACTCCAAAACTCCGAAACTCCAAAAATCCAGAACTCCAAAACTCCAAAGCTGTAAAACTCCAAATGTCCAATAATCCGAAACTCCGAAAGTCCAAAACTCAAACAATCCAAAACTACAAAAATCCAAAACTCCAAAAATCCAAAACTCCAAAATTCCGAAACTCGGAAACTCCAAAACTCGGAAACTCCAAAACTCCGAACCTCCAAAACTCCAAAACTCCACAACCCCTCCAAACACAAAACCTCCAAAAATCCAAAACACCAAAACTCCAATGCTTTAAAAATCCAAAACTCCAAAAATCCAAAACTCCAAAAATTGAAAACTTAAAAACTCCAAAACTCCAAAACTCCGAAACTACAAAACTCTGAAACTCCAAAACTCCGAACTCACAAATTCCGAAACTCCGCAACCCGGAATCTCCAAAACTGAAACTCCAAAACTCCGAAACTCAAAAATCCAGAACTCCAAACCTCCAAAGCTCTAAAGCTCCAAAAGTCCAAAAATCGAAAACTCGAAAACTCCAAAACTGCAAAAATCCAAAACTCCAAAATTCCGAAACTCGGAAACTCCAAAACTCCGAACCTCCAAAATCTCCAAAGCTCCACAACTCCGAATCTCCAAAACTCCGAAACTCCAAAAATCCATACCTCCAAAATCCAAAATTCTAAAACTCCAAAACTCCAAAACTACAAAATTTTCGAACAACAAAACCCCAAATCTCCAAAACTCCAAAAATCCAAGACTCCAAAAATCCAAAACTCCAAAAATCCAAAACTCGAAAACTCCAAAACTGCAAAAATCCAAAACTCCAAAATTCCGAAACTCGGAAACTCCAAAACTCGAAACCTCCAAAATCTCCAAAACTAAACAACCCCGAATCTCCAAAACTCCGAAACTCCAAAAATCCATACCTCCAAAATCCAAAATTCTAGAACTCCAAAACTACAAAAATACAAACTTCTGGAACAACAAAACCCCGAATCTCCAAAAATCCATACCTTCAAAACTCCAAAAATCCAAAACTCCAAAACTCCAAAACTCCAAAAGTGCGAAAATCCAGAACTCCGAAACTCAAAAACTCCAAAAAACCAAAACTCCAAAACTCCAAACCTCCAAACTTCGAAAACTCCCAAACCCCGAATCTCCAACACTCGGAAACTCCAAAACTCCAAAAGTGCAAAAATACAAAACTACAAAACTCAAAAACTCCAGAACTCCAAAACTCCAAAAATCCAAAACTCCAAAACTCCGAAAATCCGAAACTCCAAAGCTCCAAAACTCCGAAACTCCAAAACTCCGAAACTCGAAAACTCCTAAACTCCAAAACTCTGAAACTCAAAAATCCAGAAATCCAAAACTCCAAAGCTCTAAAACTCCAAAAGTCCAATAATCCGAAACTCCGAAAGTCCAAAACTCAAACAATCCAGAACTCCAAAAATCCAAAACTTAAAATTCGAAACTCCAAAACTCCAAAATTCCGAAACTCCAAAACTCCGAAACTCCGAAAATCTGGAACTCCAAAACTCCAAAGCTATAAAACTGCAAAACTGCAAAAATCCAAAACACCAAAATTCCGAAACTCAGAAACTTCAAAACTCCGAACCTCCAAAATCTCCAAAGCTCCACAACTCCGAATCTCCAAAACTCCGAAACTCCAAAAATCCATACCTCCGAAATCCAAAATTCTAAAACTCCAAAACTCCAAAACTACAAAATTTTGGAATAACAAAACCCCAAATCTCCAAAAATCCATACCTCCAAAACACCAAAAATCCAAAACTCCGAAACTCCAAAACTCCAAAAGTGCAAAAATCCAAAACACCAAAGCTCTAAAACTCCAATAGTCCAATAATCCGAAACTCCGAAAGCACAAAACTCCAAAAATCCAAAACTCCAAAAATCCAAAACTCCAAAAATCCAAAACTCGAAAACTCCAAAACTGCAAAAATTCAAAACTCCAAAATTCCGAAACTCGGAAACTCCAAGACTCGGAAACTCCAAAACTCCAAACCTCCAAAATCTCCAAAACTAAACAACCCCGAATCTCCAAAACTCCGAAACTCCAAAAATCCATACCTCCAAAATCCAAAATTCTAGAACTCCAAAACTACAAAAATACAAAATTCTGGAACAACAAAACCCCGAATCTCCAAAAATCCATACCTCCAAAACTCCAAAAATCCAAAACTCCAAAACTCCAAAACTCCAAAAGTGCAAAAATCCAGAACTCCGAAACTCAAAAACTCCAAAAAACCAAAACTCCAAAACTCCAAACCTCCAAACTTCGAAAACTCCCAAACCCCGAATCTCCAAAACTCGGAAACTCCAAAACTCTAAAAGTGCAAAAATTAAAAACTCCAAAACTCCGAAACTGCGAAAATCCGAAACTCCAAAACTCCGAAACTCCAAAACTCCGAAACTCGAAAACTCCTAAACTCCGAAACTCTGAAAATTCAAAACTCCAAAATGTCAAAACTCCGAAACTCCGAAAATCCGAAATTCCGAAACTCCACAACCCCAAATCTCCAAAACTCCACAAATCCAAAACTAGAAAACTCCAAAACTGCAAAACTGCAAAACTCCAAAACTCCGAACCTCCAAAACTCCAAAAGTTCGAAACTGCGAAACCACAAAAATCTGGAACTCCAAAACTCCAAAGCTCTAGAACTCCAAAACTGGAAAAATCCGAAACTCCAAAATTCCGAAACTCCAGAACTCCGAAACTAGGAAACTCTAAAACTCCAAAACTCCAATAATCCGAAACTCCGAAAATCCTAAACTCCAAAAATCCAAAACTCTGAGACTCCAAAACTCCAACACTCCGAAACTCCGAATTTCTGGAACTCCAAAACTCCAAAGCTCTAAAACTCCAAAACTCCAAAAATCCGAAACTCCAAAACTCCGAAAATCCGAAACTCCAAAGCTCCAAAACTCCGAAACTCCAAAACTCCGAAACTCGAAAACTCCTAAACTCCAAAACTCTGAAACTCAAAAATCCAGAAATCCAAAACTCCAAAGCTCTAAAACTCCAAAAGTCCAATAATCCGAAACTCCGAAAGTCCAAAACTCAAACAATCCAGAACTCCAAAAATCCAAAACTTAAAATTCGAAACTCCAAAACTCCAAAATTCCGAAACTCCAAAACTCCGAAACTCCGAAAATCTGGAACTCCAAAACTCCAAAGCTATAAAACTGCAAAACTGCAAAAATCCAAAACACCAAAATTCCGAAACTCAGAAACTTCAAAACTCCGAACCTCCAAAATCTCCAAAGCTCCACAACTCCGAATCTCCAAAACTCCGAAACTCCAAAAATCCATACCTCCGAAATCCAAAATTCTAAAACTCCAAAACTCCAAAACTACAAAATTTTGGAATAACAAAACCCCAAATCTCCAAAAATCCATACCTCCAAAACACCAAAAATCCAAAACTCCGAAACTCCAAAACTCCAAAAGTGCAAAAATCCAAAACACCAAAGCTCTAAAACTCCAATAGTCCAATAATCCGAAACTCCGAAAGCACAAAACTCCAAAAATCCAAAACTCCAAAAATCCAAAACTCCAAAAATCCAAAACTCGAAAACTCCAAAACTGCAAAAATTCAAAACTCCAAAATTCCGAAACTCGGAAACTCCAAGACTCGGAAACTCCAAAACTCCAAACCTCCAAAATCTCCAAAACTAAACAACCCCGAATCTCCAAAACTCCGAAACTCCAAAAATCCATACCTCCAAAATCCAAAATTCTAGAACTCCAAAACTACAAAAATACAAAATTCTGGAACAACAAAACCCCGAATCTCCAAAAATCCATACCTCCAAAACTCCAAAAATCCAAAACTCCAAAACTCCAAAACTCCAAAAGTGCAAAAATCCAGAACTCCGAAACTCAAAAACTCCAAAAAACCAAAACTCCAAAACTCCAAACCTCCAAACTTCGAAAACTCCCAAACCCCGAATCTCCAAAACTCGGAAACTCCAAAACTCTAAAAGTGCAAAAATTAAAAACTCCAAAACTCCGAAACTGCGAAAATCCGAAACTCCAAAACTCCGAAACTCCAAAACTCCGAAACTCGAAAACTCCTAAACTCCGAAACTCTGAAAATTCAAAACTCCAAAATGTCAAAACTCCGAAACTCCGAAAATCCGAAATTCCGAAACTCCACAACCCCAAATCTCCAAAACTCCACAAATCCAAAACTAGAAAACTCCAAAACTGCAAAACTGCAAAACTCCAAAACTCCGAACCTCCAAAACTCCAAAAGTTCGAAACTGCGAAACCACAAAAATCTGGAACTCCAAAACTCCAAAGCTCTAGAACTCCAAAACTGGAAAAATCCGAAACTCCAAAATTCCGAAACTCCAGAACTCCGAAACTAGGAAACTCTAAAACTCCAAAACTCCAATAATCCGAAACTCCGAAAATCCTAAACTCCAAAAATCCAAAACTCTGAGACTCCAAAACTCCAACACTCCGAAACTCCGAATTTCTGGAACTCCAAAACTCCAAAGCTCTAAAACTCCAAAACTCCAAAAATCCGAAACTCCTTAAATCCAAAACTAGAAAACTCCACAACTGCAAAAAACTGAAACTCCAAAATTCCGAAACTCCACAACCACGAATCTGCAAAACTGCGAAACTCCAAAACTCAGAAACTCCAAAACTCTGAACCCCCAAAACTACAAAACTTGAAACTCCGAAACTCCAAAACTCCGAAACTCCAAAACTCCAAAACTGCAAAATTCTGGAACTCGGAAACTCCAAAACTCGGAAACTCCAAAACCAACCCCTCAAAACTCAAAACATCCAAAAATCCAAAACACCAAAACTCCAATGCTTTAAAAATCCAAAACTCCAAAAATCCAAAACTCCAAAAATTGAAAACTCCACAAATCCGAAACTCCAAAACTCCGATACTCCGAAACTCTGAAACTCCAAAACTCCGAAACTCTAAAAATCCAGAACTCCAAAATTCCAAAGCTGTAAAACTCCAAATGTCCAATAATCCGAAACTCCGAAAGTCCAAAACTCAAACAATCCAAAACTCCAAAAATCCAAAACTCCAAAAATCCAAAACTCCAAAAATCCAAAACTCCAAAATTCCGAAACTCGGAAACTCCAAAACTCGGAAACTCCAAAACTCCGAACCTCCAAAACTCCAAAACTCCACAACCCCTCCAAACTCAAAACCTCCAAAAATCCAAAACACCAAAACTCCAATGCTTTAAAAATCCAAAACTCCAAAAATCCAAAACTCCAAAAATCGAAAACTTAAAAACTCCAAAACTCCGAAACTACAAAACTCTGAAACTCCAAAACTCCGAAACTCAAAAATTCCGAAACTCCGCAACCCGGAATCTCCAAAACTGAAACTCCAAAACTCCGAAACTCAAAAATCCAGAACTCCAAAACTCCAAAGCTCTAAAGCTCCAAAAGTCCAAAAATCGAAAACTCGAAAACTGCAAAAATCCAAAACTCCAAAATTCCGAAACGCGGAAACTCCAAAACTCCGAACCTCCAAAATCTCCAAAGCTCCACAACCCCGAATCTCCAAAACTCCGAAACTCCAAAAATCCATACCTCCAAAATCCAAAATTCTAAAACTCCAAAACTCCAAAAGTGCAAAAATACAAAACTCTAAAACTCAAAAACTCCGAAACTCCAAAAATCCAAAACTCCAAAGCTCCAAAACTCCGAAACTCCGAAAATCCAAAACACCAAAACTCCAAAACTCTGAAACTCCAAAACTCCAAAACTCCAAAACTACAAAATTACGAAACTGCAAAACTCCAAAACTCCGAAACTCCAAAATTCCGAAACTCCAAAACTCCGAAACTCCGAAAATCCGGAACTCCAAAACTCCAAAACTCCAAAAATCCCAAACTCCAAAATTCCGAAACTCGGAAACCACAAAACTCGGAAACTCCAAAACTCCGAACCTCCAAAACTCCACAACCCCTCAAAACTCAAAACCTCCAAAAATCCAAAACACCAAAACTCCAATGCTTTAAAAATCCAAAACTCCAAAAATCCAAAACTCCAAAAATCGAAAACTTAAAAACACCAAAACTCCACAAATCCGAAACTCCAAAACTCCAAAACTCCGAAACTCACAAATTCCGAAACTACGCAACTCCGAATCTCCAAAACTC
This sequence comes from Amblyomma mixtum, assembly GCF_055824585.1. Classification (NCBI taxonomy): domain Eukaryota; kingdom Metazoa; phylum Arthropoda; class Arachnida; order Ixodida; family Ixodidae; genus Amblyomma; species Amblyomma mixtum. Next base: position 105,478,295 of record NC_143021.1, on the reverse strand, counting down.
TGAAACTCCAAAACTCCAAACCTCCAAACTTCGAAAACTCCCAAACCCCGAATCTCCAAAACTCGGAAACTCTAAAACTCCAATAGTGCAGAAATCCAAAACTCCAAAACTCCGAAACTCCAAAAATCCGAAACTCCAAAACTCCAAAACTCCGAAACTCCAAAACTCCGAAACTCGAAAATCCGAAATTCCGAAACTCCACAACCCCAAATCTCCAAAACTCCACAAATCCAAAACTAGAAAACTCCAAAACTGCAAAACTGCAAAACTCCAAAACTCCGAACCTCCAAAACTCCAAAAGTTCGAAACTCCGAAACCACAAAAATCTGGAACTCCAAAACTCCAAAGCTCTAGAACTCCAAAACTGCAAAAATCCGAAACTCCAAAATTCCGAAACTCCACAACTCCGAAACTCGGAAACTCTAAAACTCCAAAACTCCAATAATCCGAAACTCCGAAAATCCTAAACTCCAAAAATCCAAAACTCCGAAACTCCAAAACTCCAACACTCCGAAACTCCGAATTTCTGGAACTCCAAAACTCCAAAGCTCTAAAACTCCAAAACTCCAAAAATCCGAAACTCCTTAAATCCAAAACTAGAAAACTGAACAACTGCAAAAAACTGAAACTCCAAAATTCCGAAACTCCACAACCACGAATCTGCAAAACTGCGAAACTCCAAAACTCAGAAACTCCAAAACTCTGAACCCCCAAAACTACAAAACTTGAAACTCCGAAACTCCAAAACTCCGAAACTCCAAAACTCCAAAACTGCAAAATTCTGGAACAAAACCCTGTATCTCCAAAAATCCAAAAATCCGAAACTCCAAAACTCAAATTCCGAAACTCCACAACCCCTAACCTCCAAAACTCCGAAACTCCAAAGCTTCGAAATTCCGAAACTCCAAAACTCCAAAACTCCGAAACTGCAAAACTCCAAAACTCCGAAACTCCGAAACTCCGGAACTCCGAAACTCCGAAACTCCGAAACTCCAACAATCAATACCTCCAAAACTCCAAAACTACAGAATTCGGAAACTCCAAAACCCCGAATTTCCAGAACTCCGAAACTGCAATAGTCCGAAACACTAAAACTCCAAAAATCCGAAACTCTGAAAATTCAAAAATCCGAAACTCCAAAAATACAGAACTCCACAACCCCGATTCTCCATACGGCGCAACTCCCAAACTAAAAAACTCCGAAACTCCAAAACTCCGAAACTCGGAAACTACAAAACTCCAAAACTACAAAATTCTGGAACTCCAAAATTCTGAATCTCCAAAAATCCATACCTCCAAAACTCCAAAACTCCAAAACTCCGGAACTCCAAAACTAAAAAATTCCGAAACTCCAAAACTCCAAAACTCCGAAACTCCAAAATCTCCAAAGCTCCACAACCCCGAATCTCCAAAACTCCGAAACTCCAAAACTCCAAAACTCCGAAACTCCAAAACTGCGAAACTCGAAAACTCCAAAACTCCGAAACTCCGAAAGTCCAAAACTCAAAAACTCCAAAACTCCGAAACTCCAAAACTCCAAAAATCGAAAACTTAAAAACTCCAAAACTCCACAAATCCGAAACTTCAAAACTCCGAAACTCCAAAACTCTAAACCCCAAAACTCCGAAACTCACAAATTCCGAAACTCCGCAACCCCGAATCTCCAAAACTGAAACTCCAAAACTCCGAAACTCAAAAATCCAGAACTCCAAAACTCCAAAGCTCTAAAACTCCAAAAGTCCAATAATCCGAAACTCCGAAAGTCCAAAGCTCAAACAATCCAGAACTCCAAAAATCCAAAACTTAAAATTCGAAACTCCAAAACTCCAAAATTCCGAAACTCCAAAACTCCGAAACTCCGAAAATCTCGAACTCCAAAACTCCAAAGCTATAAAACTCCAAAAGTCCAATAATCCGAAACTCCGAAAGTCCAAAACTCCAAAAATCCAAAACTCCAAAAATCGAAAACTCGAAAACTCCAAAACTCCGAACCTCCAAAATCTCCAAAGCTCTAAAACTCCAAAACTCCAACACTCCAAAAATCCAAAACTCCAAAATTCCGAAACTCGGAAACTCCAAAACTCGGAAACTCCAAAACTCCGAACCTCCAAAACTCCAAAACTCCACAACCCCTCAAAACTCAAAACCTCCAAAAATCCAAAACACCAAAACTCCAATGCTTTCAAAATCCAAAACTCCAAAAATCCAAAACTCCAAAAATCGAAAACTCCACAAATCCGAAACTCCAAAACTCCGAAACTCCAAAACTTTGAAACTCCAAAACTCCGAAACTCACAAACTCCGAAACTCTGCAACCCCGAATCTCCAAAACTCTGAAACTCCAAAACTCCAAAACTCCGAAACTCCAAAAATCCAGAACTCCAAAACTCCAAAGCTCTAAAACTCCAAATGTCCAATAATCCGAAACTCCGAAAGTCCAAAACTCAAACAATACAAAACTCCAAAAATCCAAAACTTAAAATTCGAAACTCCAAAACTCCAAAATTCCGAAACTCCAAAACTCCGAAACTCCGAAAACCTGGAACTCCAAAACTCCAAAAATCCAAAACTCCAAAAATCCAAAACTCCAAAAATCCAAAACTCCAAAACTCCAAAACTGCAAAAATCCAAAACTCCAAAATTCCGAAACTCGGAAACTCCAAAACTCCGAACCTCCAAAATCTCCAAAGCTCCACAACCCCGAATCTCCAAAACTCCGAAACTCCAAAAATCCATACCTCCAAAATCCAAAATTCTAAAACTCCAAAACTCCAAAAGTACAAAATTTTGGAACAACAAAACCCCAAATGTCCAAAAATCCATACCTCCAAAACTCTAAAAATCCAAAACTCCAAAGCTCAAAAACTCCAAAACTCCAATAATCCGAAACTCCGAAAGTCCAAAACTCCAAAAATCCAAGACTTCAAAAATCCAAAACTCCAAAAATACAAAACTCGAAAACTCCAAAACTACAAAATATTGGAACAACAAAACCCCAAATCTCCAAAAATCCATACCTCCAAAACTCCAAAAATACAAAACTCCGAAACTCCAAAACTCCAAAAGTGCAAAAATCCGAAACTCCAAAGCTCTAAAACTCCAAAAGTCCAATAATCCGAAACTCCGAAAGTCCAAAACTCCAAATATCCAAGACTCCAAAAATCCAAAACTCCAAAAATCCAAAACTCCAAAATTCCGAAACTCGGAAACTCCAAAACTCCGAACCTCCAAAACTCCAAAACTCCACAACCCCTCCAAACTCAAAACCTCCAAAAATCCAAAACACCAAAACTCCAATGCTTTAAAAATCCAAAACTCCAAAAATCCAAAACTCTAAAAATCGAAAACTTAAAAACTCCAAAACTCCACAAATCCGAAACTCCAGAACTCCAAAACTCCGAAACTCCAAAACTCTGAAACTCCAAAACTCTGAACCTCCAAAACTACAAAACTTGAAACTCCGAAACTCCAAAGCTCCGAAACTCCAAAACTGCAAAATTCTGGAACAACAAAACCCTGAATCTCCAAAAATCCAAAAATCCGAAACTCCAAAACTCAAATTCCGAAACTCCACAACCCTGAACCTCAAAAACTCCGAAACTCCAAAACTTCGAAATTCCGAAACTCCAAAACTCCAAAACTCCGAAACTGCAAAACTCCAGAACTCCAAAACTCCGAAACTCCGGAACTCCGAAACTCCGAAACTCCAAAACTCCGAAACTCCAACAATCAATACCTCCAAAATTCCAAAACTACAGAATTCGGAAACTCCATAACCCCGAATTTCCAAAACTCCGAAACTGGAATAGTCCGAAACTCTAAAACTCCAAAAATCCGAAACTCTGAAAATTCAAAAATCCGAAACTCCAAAAATTCCGGAACTCCACAACCCCGATTCTCCATACGGTGCAACTCCCAAACTAAAAAACTCCGAAACTCCAAAACTCCGAAACTCGGAAACTACAAAACTCCAAAACTACAAAATTCTGGAACTCCAAAATTCTGAATCTCCAAAAATCCATACCTCCAAAACTCCAAAACTCCAAAACTCCGGAACTCCAAAACTAAAAAATTCCGAAACTCCACAACCCTGAACCTCCAAAACTCCGAAACTCCAAAACTCCAAAACTCCAAAACTCCGAAACTCCAAAACTGCGAAACTCGAAAACTCGAAAACTCCAAAACTCCGAAACCCCGAAAGTCCAAAAATCAAAAACTCCAAAACTCCGAAACTCCAAAACTCCAATAATCTGCAACTCTGAAAATCCAAAGCTCCAAAAATCCAAAACACAAAAACTCCAATGCTCCAAAAATCCAAAACTCCAAATATCCAAAACTCCAAAAATCGAAAACTTAAAAACTCCAAAAATCGAAAAATCCGAAGCTCCAAAAATTCCGAAACTCGGAAACTCCAAAACTCCGAACCTCCAAAATCTCCAAAACTCCACAACCCCGAATCTCCAAAACTCCGAAAACTCCAAAATTCCATACCTCCAAAATCCAAACTTCTAAAAGTCCAAAACTACAAAACTACAAAATTCTGGAACAACAAAACCCCGAATCTCCAAAAATCCATACCTCCCAAACTCCGAAACTCCAAAACTCCAAAAGTGAAAAAATCCAAAACTCCAAAACTCAAAAATCCAAAACTCGGAAACTCCAAAACTCGGAAACTCCAAAACTCCGAACCTCCAAAATCTCCAAAACTCCACAACCCCGAATCTCCAAAACTCCGAAAACTCCAAAATTCCATACCTCCAAAATCCAAACTTCAAAAACTCCAAAACTACAAAACTACTAAATTCTGGAACAACAAAATCCGAATCTCCAAAAAATCCATACCTCCAAAACTCCGAAACTCCAAAATTCCAAAAGTGCAAAAATACAAAACTCCAAAACTCAAAAACTCCGAAACTCCAAAAATCCAAAACTCCAAAGCTCCAAAACTCCGAAACTCCGAAAATCCAAAACACCAAAACTCCAAAACTCTGAAACTCCAAAACTCCAAAACTCCGAAACTCCGAAAATCCAGAACTCCAAAACTCCAAAGCTCTAAAACTCCAGACGTCCACTAATCCGAAACTCCGAAAGTCCAAAACTCCAAACATCCAAAACTCCAAAAATCCAAAACTTAAAATTCGAAACTCCAAAACTCCAAAACTCCGAACCTACAAAACTCCAAAACTCCGAAACTCCAAAATTCCGAAACTCCAACACTCCGAAACTCCGAAAATCCGGAACTCCAAAACTCCAAAACTCCAAAAATCAAAACTCCAAAATTCCGAAACTCGGAAACCACAAAACTCGGAAACTCCAAAACTCCGAACCTCCAAAACTCCACAACCCCTCAAAACTCAAAACCTCCAAAAATCCAAAACACCGAAACTCCAATGCTTTAAAAATCCAAAACTCCAAAAATCCAAAACTCCAAAAATCGAAAACTTAAAAACTCCAAAACTCCACAAATCCGAAACTCCAAAACTCCAAAACTCCGAAACTCCAAAACTCTGAAACTCCAAAACTCCGAAACTCACAAATTCCGAAACTCCGCAACTCCGAATCTCCAAAACTCTGAAACTCCAAAACTCCGAAACTCCAAAAATCCAGAACTCCACATCCCCGAATCTCCAAAACTGCGAAACTCCAAAAATCCATACCTCTAAAATCCAAAATTCTAAAACTCCAAAACTACAAAACTACAAAATTCTGGAACAAAACCCCGAATCTCCAAAAATCCAAAAATCCGAAACTCCAAAACTCATAAATTCCGAAACTCCAAAACACAAAAATTCCGAAACTCCACAACCCTGAACCTCTAAAACTCCGAAACTCCAAAACTCCAAAACTCCGAAACTCCGAAACTCCAAAACTCCGAAACTCCGGAAATCCGAAACTCCAAAACTCAAAAACTCCGAAACTCCGAAACTCCAATAATCCGCAACTCCGAAAATCCAAAGCGCCAAAAATCCAAAACACAAAAACTCCAATGCTCCAAATATCCAAAACTCCAAAAATCGAAAACTTAAAAACTCCAAAACTCGAAAAATCCGAAGCTCCAAAACATGAAAACTCCGAAACCCCGAATCTCCAAAACTCCAAAAATCCATACCTCCAAAATCCAAAATTCTAAAACTCCAAAACTCCAAAACTACAAAATTCTGGAACAAAACCCCAAATCTCCAAAACTCCAAAAATCCAAAACTCCAAAAGTGCAAAATCCAAAACTCAAAAACTCCAAAACTCTGAACCCCCAAAACTACAAAACTTGAAACTCCGAAACTCCAAAACTCCGAAACTCCAAAACTCCAAAACTGCAAAATTCTGGAACAACAAAACCCTGAATCTCCAAAAATCCAAAAATCCGAAACTCCAAAAATCAAATTCCGAAACTCCACAACCCTGAACCTCCAAAACTCCGAAACTCCAAAACTTTGAAATTCCGAAACTCCAAAACTCCAAAACTCCGAAACTGCAAAACTCCAAAACTCCGAAACTCCGAAACTCCGGAACTCCGAAACTCCGAAACTCAAACAATCAATACCTCCAAAACTCCAAAACTACAGAATTCGGAAACTCCAAAACCCCGAATTTCCAGAACTCCGAAACTGCAATAGTCCGAAACACTAAAGCTCCAAAAATCTGAAACTGAAAATTCAAAAATCCGAAACTCCAAAAATCCGGAACTCCACAACCCCGATTCTCCATACGGTGCAACTCCCAAACTAAAAAACTCCGAATCTCCAAAACTCCGAAACTCGGAAACTCCAAAACTCCAAAACTACAAAATTCTGGAACTCCAATATTCTGAATCTCCAAAAATCCATACCTCCAAAACTCCAAAAGTCCACAAATCCGAAACTCCAAAACTCCAAAACTCCGAAACTCCAAAACTCCAAAACTCCAAAACTCCAAAACTCCGAAACTCCAAAACTGCGAAACTCGAAAACTCCAAAACTCCGAAACTCCGAAAGTCCAAAACTCAAAAACTCCAAAACTCCGAAACTCCAAAACTCCAAAAATCGAAAACTTAAAAACTCCAAAACTCCACAAATCCGAAACTTCAAAACTCCGAAACTCCAAAACTCTAAACCCCAAAACTCCGAAACTCACAAATTCCGAAACTCCGCAACCCCGAATCTCCAAAACTGAAACTCCAAAACTCCGAAACTCAAAAATCCAGAACTCCAAAACTCCAAAGCTCTAAAACTGCAAAATTCTGGAACAACAAAACCCTGAATCTCCAAAAATCCAAAAATCCGAAACTCCAAAACTCAAATTCCGAAACTCCACAACTCCGAAACTCCGAAAATCTGGAACTCCAAAACTCCAAAGCTATAAAACTCCAAAAGTCCAATAATCCGAAACTCCGAAAGTCCAAAACTCCAAAAATCCAAAACTCCAAAAATCGAAAACTCGAAAACTCCAAAACTCCGAACCTCCAAAATCTCCAAAGCTCTAAAACTCCAAAACTCCAACACTCCAAAAATCCAAAACTCCAAAATTCCGAAACTCGGAAACTCCAAAACTCGGAAACTCCTAAACTCCGAACCTCCAAAACTCCAAAACTCCACAACCCCTCAAAACTCAAAACCTCCAAAAATCCAAAACACCAAAACTCCAATGCTTTCAAAATCCAAAACTCCAAAAATCCAGAACTCCAAAAATCGAAAACTCCACAAATCCGGAACTCCAAAACTCCGAAACTCCAAAACTCTGAAACTCCAAAACTCCGAAACTCACAAACTCCAAAACTCCACAACACCGAATCTCCAAAACTCCGAAAACTCCAAAATTCCATACCTCCAAAATCCAAACTTCTAAAACTCCAAAACTACAAAACTACAATATTCTGGAACAACAAAACCCCGAATCTCCAAAAATCCATACCTCCAAAACTCCAAAAATCCAAAACTCCGAAACTCCAAAACTCTAAAAGTGCAAAAATCCAAAACTCCAAAACTCCAAAACTCCAAAAATCCCAAACTCCAAAACTCCAAAACTCCTAAACTCCGAAGCTCCGAAACTCCGAAACACCAAAACTCCAAAACTCTGAAACTCCAAAACTCCAAAACTACAAAATTACGAAACTCCAAAACTGCAAAAATCCAAAACTCCAAAATTCCGAAACTCGGAAACTCCAAAACTCCGAAACTCCGAAAATCCAGAACTCCAAAACTCCAAAACTCGAAAGCTCTAAAACTCCAGACGTCCAATAATCCGAAACTCCGAAAGTCCAAAACTCCAAACATCCAAAACTCCAAAAATCCAAAACTTAAAATTCGAAACTCCAAAACTCCATAACTCCGAAACTGCAAAACTCCAAAACTCCGAAACTCCAAAATTCCGAAACTCCAAAACTCCGAAACTCCAAAGCTCTAAAACTCCAAAACTCCAAAACTCCAAAAATCCAAAACTCCAAAATTCCGAAACTCGGAAACTCCAAAACTCCAAAAAGTCAAAACTCCGAAACTCCGAAATTCCGAAACTCCACAACTCCGAATCTCCAAAACGGCGCAACTCACAAACTCAGAAACTCCGAAACTCCAAAACTCCAAAACTCCGAAACTCGGAAACTCGAAAACTCCAAAACTCCGAAACTCCGAAAGTCCAAAACTCAATAACTCCAAAACTCCGAAACTCCAAAACTCCAAAAATCGAAAACTTAAAAACTCCAAAACTCCACAAATCCGAAACTCCAAAACTCCAAAACTCCGAAACTCCAAAACTCTGAAACTCCAAAACTCCGAAACTCACAAATTCCGAAACTCCGCAACCCCGAATCTCCAAAACTGAAACTCCAAAACTCTGAAACTCAAAAATCCAGAAATCCAAAACTCCAAAGCTCTAAAACTCCAAAAGTCCAATAATCCGAAACTCCGAAAGTCCAAAACTCAAACAATCCAGAACTCGAAAACTCCGAAACTGCAAAACTCCAAAACTCCGAAACTCCAAAATTCCGAAACTCCAAAACTCCGAAACTCCAAAGCTCTAAAACTCCAAAACTCCAAAACTCCAAAAATCCAAAACTCCAAAATTCCGAAACTCGGAAACTCCAAAACTCCAAAAAGTCAAAACTCCGAAACTCCGAAATTCCGAAACTCCACAACTCCGAATCTCCAAAACGGCGCAACTCACAAACTCAGAAACTCCGAAACTCCAAAACTCCAAAACTCCGAAACTCGGAAACTCGAAAACTCCAAAACTCCGAAACTCCGAAAGTCCAAAACTCAATAACTCCAAAACTCCGAAACTCCAAAACTCCAAAAATCGAAAACTTAAAAACTCCAAAACTCCACAAATCCGAAACTCCAAAACTCCAAAACTCCGAAACTCCAAAACTCTGAAACTCCAAAACTCCGAAACTCACAAATTCCGAAACTCCGCAACCCCGAATCTCCAAAACTGAAACTCCAAAACTCTGAAACTCAAAAATCCAGAAATCCAAAACTCCAAAGCTCTAAAACTCCAAAAGTCCAATAATCCGAAACTCCGAAAGTCCAAAACTCAAACAATCCAGAACTCCAAAAATCCAAAACTTAAAATTCGAAACTCCAAAACTCCAAAATTCCGAAACTCCAAAACTCCGAAACTCCGAAAATCTGGAACTCCAAAACTCCAAAGCTATAAAACTCCAAAACTGCAAAAATCCAAAACTCCAAAATTCCGAAACTCAGAAACCCCAAAACTCCGAACCTCCAAAATCTCCAAAGCTCCACAACTCCGAATCTCCAAAACTCCGAAACTCCAAAAATCCATACCTCCGAAATCCAAAATTCTAAAACTCCAAAACTCCAAAACTACAAAATTTTGGAACAACAAAACCCCAAATCTCCAAAAATCCATACCTCCAAAACTCCAAAAATCCAAAACTCCGAAACTCCAAAACTCCAAAAGTGCAAAAATCCAAAACACCAAAGCTCTAAAACTCCAATAGTCCAATAATCCGAAACTCCGAAAGCCCAAAACTCCAAAAATCCAAAACTCTAAAAATCCAAAACTCCAAAAATCCAAAACTCGAAAACTCCAAAACTGCAAAAATTCAAAACTCCAAAATTCCGAAACTCGGAAACTCCAAAACTCGGAAACTCCAAAACTCCAAACCTCCAAAATCTCCAAAACTAAACAACCCCGAATCTCCAAAACTCCGAAACTCCAAAAATCCATACCTCCAAAATCCAAAATTCTAGAACTCCAAAACTACAAAAATACAAAATTCTGGAACAACAAAACCCCGAATCTCCAAAAATCCATACCTCCAAAACTCCAAAAATCCAAAACTCCAAAACTCCAAAACTCCAAAAGTGCAAAAATCCAGAACTCCGAAACTCAAAAACTCCAAACCTCCAAACTTCGAAAACTCCCAAACCCCGAATCTCCAAAACTCGGAAACTCCAAAACTCCGAAACTCCGAAAATCCGAAACTCCAAAACTCCAAAACTCCGAAACTCCAAAACTCCGAAACTCGAAAACTCCTAAACTCCGAAACTCTGAAAATTCAAAACTCCAAAAAGTCAAAACTCCGAAACTCCGAAAATCCGAAATTCCGAAACTCCACAACCCCAAATCTCCAAAACTCCACAAATCCAAAACTAGAAAACTCCAAAACTGCAAAACTGCAAAACTCCAAAACTCCGAACCTCCAAAACTCCAAAAGTTCGAAACTGCGAAACCACAAAAATCTGGAACTCCAAAACTCCATAGCTCTAGAACTCCAAAACTGCAAAAATCCGAAAGTCCAAAACTCAAAAACTCCGAAACTCCGAAACTCCAAAACTCCGAAACTCCGGAAATCCGAAACTCCAAAACTCAAAAACTCCGAAACTCCGAAACTCCAATAATCCGCAACTCCGAAAATCCAAAGCGCCAAAAATCCAAAACACAAAAACTCCAATGCTCCAAATATCCAAAACTCCAAAAATCGAAAACTTAAAAACTCCAAAACTCGAAAAATCCGAAGCTCCAAAACATGAAAACTCCGAAACCCCGAATCTCCAAAACTCCAAAAATCCATACCTCCAAAATCCAAAATTCTAAAACTCCAAAACTCCAAAACTACAAAATTCTGGAACAAAACCCCAAATCTCCAAAACTCCAAAAGTGCAAAATCCAAAACTAAAAAACTCCAAAACTCTGAACCCCCAAAACTACAAAACTTGAAACTCCGAAACTCCAAAACTCCGAAACTCCAAAACTCCAAAACTGCAAAATTCTGGAACAACAAAACCCTGAATCTCCAAAAATCCAAAAATCCGAAACTCCAAAAATCAAATTCCGAAACTCCACAACCCTGAACCTCCAAAACTCCGAAACTCCAAAACTTCGAAATTCCGAAACTCCAAAACTCCAAAACTCCGAAACTGCAAAACTCCAAAACTCCGAAACTCCGAAACTCCGGAACTCCGAAACTCCGGAACTCCGAAACTCCGAAACTCCAACAATCAATACCTCCAAAACTCCAAAACTACAGAATTCGGAAACTCCAAAACCCCGAATTTCCAGAACTCCGAAACTGCAATAGTTCGAAACACTAAAGCTCCAAAAATCTGAAACTCTGAAAATTCAAAAATCCGAAACTCCAAAAATCCGGAACTCCACAACCCCGATTCTCCATACGGTGCAACTCCCAAACTAAAAAACTCCGAATCTCCAAAACTCCGAAACTCGGAAACTCCAAAACTCCAAAACTACAAAATTCTGGAACTCCAATATTCTGAATCTCCAAAAATCCATACCTCCAAAACTCCAAAAGTCCACAAATCCGAAACTCCAAAACTCCAAAACTCCGAAACTCCAAAACTCCAAAACTCCAAAACTCCAAAACTCCGAAACTCCAAAACTGCGAAACTCGAAAACTCCAAAACTCCGAAACTCCGAAAGTCCAAAACTCAAAAACTCCAAAACTCCGAAACTCCAAAACTCCAAAAATCGAAAACTTAAAAACTCCAAAACTCCACAAATCCGAAACTTCAAAACTCCGAAACTCCAAAACTCTAAACCCCAAAACTCCGAAACTCACAAATTCCGAAACTCCGCAACCCCGAATCTCCAAAACTGAAACTCCAAAACTCCGAAACTCAAAAATCCAGAACTCCAAAACTCCAAAGCTCTAAAACTCCAAAAGTCCAATAATCCGAAACTCCGAAAGTCCAAAGCTCAAACAATCCAGAACTCCAAAAATCCAAAACTTAAAATTCGAAACTCCAAAACTCCAAAATTCCGAAACTCCAAAACTCCGAAACTCCGAAAATCTGGAACTCCAAAACTCCAAAGCTATAAACCTCCAAAAGTCCAATAATCCGAAACTCCGAAAGTCCAAAACTCCAAAAATCCAAAACTCCAAAAATCGAAAACTCGAAAACTCCAAAACTCCGAACCTCCAAAATCTCCAAAAACTCCAACACTCCAAAAATCCAAAACTCCAAAATTCCGAAACTCGGAAACTCCAAAACTCGGAAACTCCAAAACTCCGAACCTCCAAAACTCCAAAACTCCACAACCCCTCAAAACTCAAAACCTCCAAAAATCCAAAACACCAAAACTCCAATGCTTTCAAAATCCAAAACTCCAAAAATCCAGAACTCCAAAAATCGAAAACTCCACAAATCCGAAACTCCAAAACTCCGAAACTCCAAAACTCTGAAACTCCAAAACTCCGAAACTCACAAACTCCAAAACTCCACAACACCGAATCTCCAAAACTCCGAAAACTCCAAAATTCCATACCTCCAAAATCCAAACTTCTAAAACTCCAAAACTACAAAACTACAATATTCTGGAACAACAAAACCCCGAATCTCCAAAAATCCATACCTCCAAAACTCCAAAAATCCAAAACTCCGAAACTCCAAAACTCTAAAAGTGCAAAAATCCAAAACTCCAAAACTCCAAAAATCCCAAACTCCAAAACTCCAAAACTCCTAAACTCCGAAGCTCCGAAACTCCGAAACACCAAAACTCCAAAACTCTGAAACTCCAAAACTCCAAAACTACAAAATTACGAAACTCCAAAACTGCAAAAATCCAAAACACCAAAATTCCGAAACTCGGAAACTCCAAAACTCCGAAACTCCGAAAATCCAGAACTCCAAAACTCCAAAACTCGAAAGCTCTAAAACTCCAGACGTCCAATAATCCGAAACTCCGAAAGTCCAAAACTCCAAACATCCAAAACTCCAAAAATCCAAAACTTAAAATTCGAAACTCCAAAACTCCAAAACTCCGAAACTGCAAAACTCCAAAACTCCGAAACTCCAAAATTCCGAAACTCCAAAACTCCGAAACTCCAAAGCTCTAAAACTCCAAAACTCCAAAACTCCAAAAATCCAAAACTCCAAAATTCCGATACTCGGAAACTCCAAAACTCCAAAAAGTCAAAACTCCGAAACTCCGAAATTCCGAAACTCCACAACTCCGAATCTCCAAAACGGCGCAACTCACAAACTCAGAAACTCCGAAACTCCAAAACTCCAAAACTCCGAAACTCGGAAACTCGAAAACTCCAAAACTCCGAAACTCCGAAAGTCCAAAACTCAATAACTCCAAAACTCCGAAACTCCAAAACTCCAAAAATCGAAAACTTAAAAACTCCAAAACTCCACAAATCCGAAACTCCAAAACTCCAAAACTCCGAAACTCCAAAACTCTGAAACTCCAAAACTCCGAAACTCACAAATTCCGAAACTCCGCAACCCCGAATCTCCAAAACTGAAACTCCAAAACTCTGAAACTCAAAAATCCAGAAATCCAAAACTCCAAAGCTCTAAAACTCCAAAAGTCCAATAATCCGAAACTCCGAAAGTCCAAAACTCAAACAATCCAGAACTCCAAAAATCCAAAACTTAAAATTCGAAACTCCAAAACTCCAAAATTCCGAAACTCCAAAACTCCGAAACTCCGAAAATCTGGAACTCCAAAACTCCAAAGCTATAAAACTCCAAAACTGCAAAAATCCAAAACTCCAAAATTCCGAAACTCAGAAACTCCAAAACTCCGAACCTCCAAAATCTCCAAAGCTCCACAACTCCGAATCTCCAAAACTCCGAAACTCCAAAATTCCATACCTCCAAAATCCAAACTTCTAAAACTCCAAAACTACAAAACTACAATATTCTGGAACAACAAAACCCCGAATCTCCAAAAATCCATACCTCCAAAACTCCAAAAATCCAAAACTCCGAAACTCCAAAACTCTAAAAGTGCAAAAATCCAAAACTCCAAAACTCCAAAACTCCAAAAATCCCAAACTCCAAAACTCCAAAACTCCTAAACTCCGAAGCTCCGAAACTCCGAAACACCAAAACTCCAAAACTCTGAAACTCCAAAACTCCAAAACTACAAAATTACGAAACTCCAAAACTGCAAAAATCCAAAACACCAAAATTCCGAAACTCGGAAACTCCAAAACTCCGAAACTCCGAAAATCCAGAACTCCAAAACTCCAAAAATCCAAAACTCCGAAACTCCAAAACTCCAAAAGTGCAAAAATCCAAAACTCCAAAACTCCAAAACTCCAAAAATCCAAAACTCCAAAACTCCAAAACTCCTAAACTCCGAAACTCAGAAACTCCGAAACACCAAAACTCCGAAACTCCGAAAGTCCAAAACTCCAAACATCCAAAACTCCAAAAATCCAAAACTCCAAAATTCCGAAACTCCAAAGCTCCAAAACTCCAAAACTCCGAAACTGCAAAACTCCAAAACTCCGAAACTCCAAAATTCCGAAACTCCAAAACTCCAAAACTCCAAAACTGCGAAACTCCAAAACTCCGAAACTCCGAAACTCGGAAACTCCAAAACTCCAAAACTCCAAAACTCCAAAACTCCGAAACTCCAAAACTCCAAAACTCCAAAACTCCAAAACTCCGAAACTCCAAAACTCCAAAACTCCAAAACTCCGAAACTCCAAAACTCCAAAACTCCAAAACTCCAAAACTCCAAAGCTCCAAAACTCCAAAACTCCAAAACTCCAAAACTCCAAAACTCCAAAACTCCAAAACTCCGAAACTCCAAAACTCCAAAACTCCAAAGCTCCAAAACTCCAAAACTCCAAAACTCAAAAACTCCAAAACTCAAAAACTCCAAAACTCCAAAACTCCAAAACTCCGAAACTCCAAAACTCCGAAACTCCAAAACTCCGAAACTCCAAAACTCCGAATCTCCAAAACTCGGAAACTCCAAAACTCCAAAACTTTAAAACTCCAAAACTCCAAAGCTCCGAAACTCCAAAACTCCAAAACTCCAAAACTCCAAAACTCCAAAACTCCAAAACTCCAAAACTCCAAAACTCCGAAACTCCAAAACTCCAAAACTCCAAAGCTCCAAAACTCCAAAACTCAAAAACTCCAAAACTCAAAAACTCCAAAACTCCGAAACTCCAAAACTCCGAAACTCCAAAACTCCGAATCTCCAAAACTCCAAAACTCCAAAACTCCGAAACTCCGAAACTCCAAAACTCCAAAACTCCAATACTCCAAAACTCCAAAACTCCGAAACTCCAAAACTCCGAAACTCCAAAACTCCAATACTCCAAAACTCCGAAACTCCAAAACTCCGAAACTCCAAAACTCCAAAACTCCAATACTCCAAAACTCCAAAACTCCAAAACACCGAAACTCCGAAACTCCGAAACTCCAAAACTCCAAAACTCCAAACTCCAAAACTCAAAAACTCCGAAACTCCAAAACTCCAAAACTCCAAAACTCCGAAACTCCAAAACTCCAATACTCCAAAACTCCGAAACTCCAAAACTCCAAAACTCCAAAACTCCAATACTCCAAAACTCCGAAACTCCGAAACTCCAAAACTCCAAAACTCCGAAACTGCAAAACTCGGAAACTCCAAAACTATAAAACTCCAAAACTCCAAAACTCCAAAACTCCGAAACTCCAAAACTCCGAAACTCCAAAACTCCGAATCTCCAAAACTCCAAAACTCGAAAACTCCGAAACTCCAAAACTCCAAAACTCCAATACTCCAAAACTCCAAAACTCCGAAACTCCAAAACTCCGAAACTCCAAAACTACGAATCTCCAAAACTCCAAAACTCCAAAACTCCGAAACTCCGAAACTCCAAAACTCCAAAACTCCAATACTCCAAAACTCCAAAACTCCGAAACTCCAAAACTCCGAAACTCCAAAACTCCAATACTCCAAAACTCCGAAACTCCAAAACTCCGAAACTCCAAAACTCCAAAACTCCAATACTCCAGAACTCCAAAACTCCAAAACACCGAAACTCCAAAACACCGAAACTCCGAAACTCCGAAACTCCAAAACTCCAAAACTCCAAGACTCCAAAACTCAAAAACTCCGAAACTCCAAAACTCCAAAACTCCAAATCTCCGAAACTCCAAAACTCCAATACTCCAAAACTCCGAAACTCCAAAACTCCAAAACTCCAAAACTCCAATACTCCAAAACTCCGAAACTCCGAAACTCCAAAACTCCAAAACTCCGAAACTCCAAAACTCGGAAACTCCAAAACTACAAAACTCCAAAACTCCAAAACTCCAAAACTCCGAAACTCCAAAACTCCGAAACTCCAAAACTCCGAATCTCCAAAACTCCAAAACTCGAAAACTCCGAAACTCCAAAA
Source organism: Amblyomma mixtum (assembly GCF_055824585.1). Taxonomy (NCBI): domain Eukaryota; kingdom Metazoa; phylum Arthropoda; class Arachnida; order Ixodida; family Ixodidae; genus Amblyomma; species Amblyomma mixtum. The sequence continues at coordinate 105,461,701 of NC_143021.1, read as the reverse complement.
CTCCAAAACTCCAATACTCCAAAACTCCAAAACTCCGAAACTCCAAAACTCCGAAACTCCAAAACTCCGAATCTCCAAAACTCCAAAACTCCAAAACTCCGAAACTCCGAAACTCCAAAACTCCAAAACTCCAATACTCCAAAACTCCAAAACTCCGAAACTCCAAAACTCCGAAACTCCAAAACTCCAATACTCCAAAACTCCGAAACTCCAAAACTCCGAAACTCCAAAACTCCAAAACTCCAATACTCCAAAACTCCAAAACTCCAAAACACCGAAACTCCGAAACTCCGAAACTCCAAAACTCCAAAACTCCAAAACTGCAAAACTCCAAAACTCCGAAACTCCGAAACTCCAAAACTCCGAAACTCCAAAACTCGGAAACTCCAAAACTCGGAAACTCCAAAACTCCAAAACTCCGAAACTCCAAAACTCCAAAACTCCAAAACTCCGAAACTCCAAAACTCCAAAACTCCAAAACTCCAAAACTCCAAAACTGCGAAACTCCAAAACTCCGAAACTCCAAAACTCCAAAACTCCGAAACTCCAAAACTCCAAAACTCCAAAACTCCAAAACTCCGAAACTCCAAAACTCCGAAACTCCGAAACTCCGAAACTCCAAAACTCCAAAACTCCAAAACTCCAAAACTGCGAAACTCCAAAACTCCGAAACTCCAAAACTCCAAAACTCCAAAACTCCAAAACTCCGAAACTCCAAAACTCCAAAACTCCAAAACTCCAAAACTCCGAAACTCCAAAACTCCAAAACTGCGAAACTCCAAAACTCCGAAACTCCAAAACTCCAAAACTCCGAAACTCCAAAACTCCGAAACTCCGAAACTCCAAAACTCCGAAACTCCGAAACTCCGAAACTCCGAAACCCCGAAACTCCAAAACTCCAAAACTTCAAAACTCCGAAACTCCAAAACTCCGAAACTCCGAAACTCCGAAACTCCAAAACTCCAAAACTCCAAAACTCCGAAACTCCAAAGCTCCAAAACTCCAAAACTCCGAAACTCCAAAACTCCGAAACTCCAAAACTCCAAAACTCCAAAACTCCGAAACTCCAAAACTCCAAAACTCCAAAACTCCAAAACTCCAAAACTCCGAAACTCCGAAACTCCAAAACTCCAATACTCCAAAACTCCGAAACTCCAAAAGTCCAAAACTCCAAAGCTCCAAAACTCCAAAACTCCAAAACTCAAAAACTCCAAAACTCCAAAACTCCAAAACTCCAAAACTCCAAAACTCCGAAACTCCAAAACTCCGAAACTCCAAAACTCCGAAACTCCAAAACTCCGAATCTCCAAAACTCGGAAACTCCAAAACTCCAAAACTCCAAAACTCCAAAACTCCGAAACTCCAAAACTCCAAAACTCCAAAACTCCAAAACTCCAAAACTCCGAAACTCCAAAACTCCAAAACTCCGAAACTCCAAAACTCCAAAACTCCAAAGCTCCAAAACTCCAAAACTCAAAAACTCCAAAACTCCAAAACTCCAAAACTCCAAAACTCCGAAACTCCAAAACTCCGAAACTCCAAAACTCCGAATCTCCAAAACTCCAAAACTCCAAAACTCCGAAACTCCGAAACTCCAAAACTCCAAAACTCCAATACTCCAAAACTCCAAAACTCCGAAACTCCAAAACTCCGAAACTCCAAAACTCCAATACTCCAAAACTCCGAAACTCCAAAACTCCGAAACTCCAAAACTCCAAAACTCCAATACTCCAAAACTCCAAAACTCCAAAACACCGAAACTCCGAAACTCCGAAACTCCAAAACTCCAAAACTCCAAGACTCCAAGACTCCAAAACTCAAAAACTCCGAAACTCCAAAACTCCAAAACTCCAAAACTCCGAAACTCCAAAACTCCAATACTCCAAAACTCCGAAACTCCAAAACTCCAAAACTCCAAAACTCCAATACTCCAAAATTCCGAAACTCCGAAACTCCAAAACTCCAAAACTCCGAAACTCCAAAACTCGGAAACTCCAAAACTACAAAACTCCAAAACTCCAAAACACCGAAACTCCAAAACACCGAAACTCCGAAACTCCGAAACTCCAAAACTCCGAAACTCCAAAACTCCAAAACTCCAATACTCCAAAACTCCAAAACTCCGAAACTCCAAAACTCCGAAACTCCAAAACTCCAATACTCCAAAACTCCGAAACTCCAAAACTCCGAAACTCCAAAACTCCAAAACTCCAATACTCCAGAACTCCAAAACTCCAAAACACCGAAACTCCAAAACACCGAAACTCCGAAACTCCGAAACTCCAAAACTCCAAAACTCCAAGACTCCAAAACTCAAAAACTCCGAAACTCCAAAACTCCAAAACTCCAAATCTCCGAAACTCCAAAACTCCTATACTCCAAAACTCCGAAACTCCAAAACTCCAAAACTCCAAAACTCCAATACTCCAAAACTCCGAAACTCCGAAACTCCAAAACTCCAAAACTCCGAAACTCCAAAACTCGGAAACTCCAAAACTACAAAACTCCAAAACTCCAAAACTCCAAAACTCCGAAACTCCAAAACTCCGAAACTCCAAAACTCCGAATCTCCAAAACTCCAAAACTCGAAAACTCCAAAACTCCAATACTCCAAAACTCCAAAACTCCGAAACTCCAAAACTCCGAAACTCCAAAACTCCGAATCTCCAAAACTCCAAAACTCCAAAACTCCGAAACTCCGAAACTCCAAAACTCCAAAACTCCAATACTCCAAAACTCCAAAACTCCGAAACTCCAAAACTCCGAAACTCCAAAACTCCAATACTCCAAAACTCCGAAACTCCAAAACTCCGAAACTCCAAAACTCCAAAACTCCAATACTCCAAAACTCCAAAACTCCAAAACACCGAAACTCCGAAACTCCGAAACTCCAAAACTCCAAAACTCCAAAACTGCAAAACTCCAAAACTCCGAAACTCCGAAACTCCAAAACTCCGAAACTCCAAAACTCGGAAACTCCAAAACTCGGAAACTCCAAAACTCCAAAACTCCGAAACTCCAAAACTCCAAAACTCCAAAACTCCGAAACTCCAAAACTCCAAAACTCCAAAACTCCAAAACTGCGAAACTCCAAAACTCCGAAACTCCAAAACTCCAAAACTCCGAAACTCCAAAACTCCAAAACTCCAAAACTCCAAAACTCCGAAACTCCAAAACTCCGAAACTCCGAAACTCCGAAACTCCAAAACTCCAAAACTCCAAAACTCCAAAACTGCGAAACTCCAAAACTCCGAAACTCCAAAACTCCAAAACTCCAAAACTCCAAAACTCCGAAACTCCAAAACTCCAAAACTCCAAAACTCCAAAACTCCAAAACTCCGAAACTCCAAAACTCCAAAACTGCGAAACTCCAAAACTCCGAAACTCCAAAACTCCAAAACTCCGAAACTCCAAAACTCCGAAACTCCGAAACTCCAAAACTCCGAAACTCCGAAACTCCGAAACTCCGAAACCCCGAAACTCCAAAACTCCAAAACTCCGAAACTCCAAAGCTCCAAAACTCCAAAACTCCGAAACTCCAAAACTCCAAAACTCCGAAACTCCGAAACTCCAAAACTCCAAAACTCCAAAACTCCAAAACTCCGAAACTCCAAAACTCCAAAACTCCAAAACTCCAAAACTCCAAAACTCCGAAACTCCAAAACTCCAAAACTCCGAAACTCCAAAACTCCAAAACTCCAAAGCTCCAAAACTCCAAAACTCAAAAACTCCAAAACTCAAAAACTCCAAAACTCCAAAACTCCGAAACTCCAAAACTCCGAAACTCCAAAACTCCGAATCTCCAAAACTCCAAAACTCCAAAACTCCGAAACTCCGAAACTCCAAAACTCCAAAACTCCAATACTCCAAAACTCCAAAACTCCGAAACTCCAAAACTCCGAAACTCCAAAACTCCAATACTCCAAAACTCCGAAACTCCAAAACTCCGAAACTCCAAAACTCCAAAACTCCAATACTCCAAAACTCCAAAACTCCAAAACACCGAAACTCCGAAACTCCGAAACTCCAAAACTCCAAAACTCCAAGACTCCAAGACTCCAAAACTCAAAAACTCCGAAACTCCAAAACTCCAAAACTCCGAAACTCCAAAACTCCAATACTCCAAAACTCCGAAACTCCAAAACTCCAAAACTCCAAAACTCCAATACTCCAAAACTCCGAAACTCCGAAACTCCAAAACTCCAAAACTCCGAAACTCCAAAACTCGGAAACTCCAAAACTACAAAACTCCAAAACTCCAAAACTCCAAAACTCCGAAACTCCAAAACTCCGAAACTCCAAAACTCCGAATCTCCAAAACTCCAAAACTCGAAAACTCCGAAACTCCAAAACTCCAAAACTCCAATACTCCAAAACTCCAAAACTCCGAAACTCCAAAACTCCGAAACTCCAAAACTACGAATCTCCAAAACTCCAAAACTCCAAAACTCCGAAACTCCGAAACTCCAAAACTCCAATACTCCAAAACTCCAAAACTCCGAAACTCCAAAACTCCGAAACTCCAAAACTCCAATACTCCAAAACTCCGAAACTCCAAAACTCCGAAACTCCAAAACTCCAAAACTCCAATACTCCAAAACTCCAAAACTCCAAAAACCGAAACTCCAAAACACCGAAACTCCGAAACTCCGAAACTCCAAAACTCCAAAACTCCAAGACTCCAAAACTCAAAAACTCCGAAACTCCAAAACTCCAAAACTCCAAAACTCCGAAACTCCAAAACTCCAATACTCCAAAACTCCGAAACTCCAAAACTCCAAAACTCCAAAACTCCAAAACTCCAATACTCCAAAACTCCGAAACTCCGAAACTCCAAAACTCCAAAACTCCGAAACTCCAAAACTCGGAAACTCCAAAACTACAAAACTCCAAAACTCCAAAACTCCAAAACTCCGAAACTCCAAAACTCCGAAACTCCAAAACTCCGAATCTCCAAAACTCCAAAACTCGAAAACTCCGAAACTCCAAAACTCCAAAACTCCAATACTCCAAAACTCCAAAACTCGGAAACTCCAAAACTCCGAAACTCCAAAACTCCGAATCTCCAAAACTCCAAAACTCCAAAACTCCGAAACTCCGAAACTCCAAAACTCCAAAACTCCAATACTCCAAAACTCCAAAACTCCGAAACTCCAAAACTCCGAAACTCCAAAACTCCAATACTCCAAAACTCCGAAACTCCAAAACTCCGAAACTCCAAAACTCCAAAACTCCAATACTCCAAAACTCCAAAACTCCAAAACACCGAAACTCCGAAACTCCGAAACTCCAAAACTCCAAAACTCCAAAACTGCAAAACTCCAAAACTCCGAAACTCCGAAACTCCAAAACTCCGAAACTCCAAAACTCGGAAACTCCAAAACTCGGAAACTCCAAAACTCCAAAACTCCGAAACTCCAAAACTCCAAAACTCCGAAACTCCAAAACTCCAAAACTCCAAAACTCCAAAACTCCAAAACTGCGAAACTCCAAAACTCCGAAACTCCAAAACTCCAAAACTCCGAAACTCCAAAACTCCAAAACTCCAAAACTCCAAAACTCCGAAACTCCAAAACTCCGAAACTCCGAAACTCCGAAACTCCAAAACTCCAAAACTCCAAAACTCCAAAACTGCGAAACTCCAAAACTCCGAAACTCCAAAACTCCAAAACTCCAAAACTCCAAAACTCCGAAACTCCAAAACTCCAAAACTCCAAAACTCCAAAACTCCAAAACTCCGAAACTCCAAAACTCCAAAACTGCGAAACTCCAAAACTCCGAAACTCCAAAACTCCAAAACTCCGAAACTCCAAAACTCCGAAACTCCGAAACTCCAAAACTCCGAAACTCCGAAACTCCGAAACCCCGAAACTCCAAAACTCCAAAACTTCAAAACTCCGAAACTCCAAAACTCCGAAACTCCGAAACTCCGAAACTCCAAAACTCCAAAACTCCAAAACTCCAAAACTCCGAAACTCCAAAGCTCCAAAACTCCAAAACTCCGAAACTCCAAAACTCCAAAACTCCGAAACTCCGAAACTCCAAAACTCCAAAACTCCAAAACTCCAAAACTCCGAAACTCCAAAACTCCAAAACTCCAAAACTCCAAAACTCCAAAACTCCGAAACTCCAAAACTCCAAAACTCCGAAACTCCAAAACTCCAAAACTCCAAAGCTCCAAAACTCCAAAACTCAAAAACTCCAAAACTCAAAAACTCCAAAACTCCAAAACTCCGAAACTCCAAAACTCCGAAACTCCAAAACTCCGAATCTCCAAAACTCCAAAACTCCAAAACTCCGAAACTCCGAAACTCCAAAACTCCAAAACTCCAATACTCCAAAACTCCAAAACTCCGAAACTCCAAAACTCCGAAACTCCAAAACTCCAATACTCCAAAACTCCGAAACTCCAAAACTCCGAAACTCCAAAACTCCAAAACTCCAATACTCCAAAACTCCAAAACTCCAAAACACCGAAACTCCGAAACTCCGAAACTCCAAAACTCCAAAACTCCAAGACTCCAAGACTCCAAAACTCAAAAACTCCGAAACTCCAAAACTCCAAAACTCCGAAACTCCAAAACTCCAATACTCCAAAACTCCGAAACTCCAAAACTCCAAAACTCCAAAACTCCAATACTCCAAAACTCCGAAACTCCGAAACTCCAAAACTCCAAAACTCCGAAACTCCAAAACTCGGAAACTCCAAAACTACAAAACTCCAAAACTCCAAAACTCCAAAACTCCGAAACTCCAAAACTCCGAAACTCCAAAACTCCGAATCTCCAAAACTCCAAAACTCGAAAACTCCGAAACTCCAAAACTCCAAAACTCCAATACTCCAAAACTCCAAAACTCCGAAACTCCAAAACTCCGAAACTCCAAAACTACGAATCTCCAAAACTCCAAAACTCCAAAACTCCGAAACTCCGAAACTCCAAAACTCCAATACTCCAAAACTCCAAAACTCCAAAACTCCGAAACTCCAAAACTCCGAAACTCCAAAACTCCAATACTCCAAAACTCCGAAACTCCAAAACTCCGAAACTCCAAAACTCCAAAACTCCAATACTCCAAAACTCCAAAACTCCAAAAACCGAAACTCCAAAACACCGAAACTCCGAAACTCCGAAACTCCAAAACTCCAAAACTCCAAGACTCCAAAACTCAAAAACTCCGAAACTCCAAAACTCCAAAACTCCAAAACTCCGAAACTCCAAAACTCCAATACTCCAAAACTCCGAAACTCCAAAACTCCAAAACTCCAAAACTCCAAAACTCCAATACTCCAAAACTCCGAAACTCCGAAACTCCAAAACTCCAAAACTCCGAAACTCCAAAACTCGGAAACTCCAAAACTACAAAACTCCAAAACTCCAAAACTCCAAAACTCCGAAACTCCAAAACTCCGAAACTCCAAAACTCCGAATCTCCAAAACTCCAAAACTCGAAAACTCCGAAACTCCAAAACTCCAAAACTCCAATACTCCAAAACTCCAAAACTCGGAAACTCCAAAACTCCGAAACTCCAAAACTCCGAATCTCCAAAACTCCAAAACTCCAAAACTCCGAAACTCCGAAACTCCAAAACTCCAAAACTCCAATACTCCAAAACTCCAAAACTCCGAAACTCCAAAACTCCGAAACTCCAAAACTCCAATACTCCAAAACTCCGAAACTCCAAAACTCCGAAACTCCAAAACTCCAAAACTCCAATACTCCAAAACTCCAAAACTCCAAAACACCGAAACTCCGAAACTCCGAAACTCCAAAACTCCAAAACTCCAAAACTCCAAAACTGCAAAACTCCAAAACTCCGAAACTCCGAAACTCCAAAACTCCGAAACTCCAAAACTTGGAAACTCCAAAACTCGGAAACTCCAAAACTCCAAAACTCCGAAACTCCAAAACTCCAAAACTCCAAAACTCCGAAACTCCAAAACTCCAAAACTCCAAAACTCCAAAACTGCGAAACTCCAAAACTCCGAAACTCCAAAACTCCAAAACTCCGAAACTCCAAAACTCCAAAACTCCAAAACTCCGAAACTTCAAAACTCCGAAACTCCGAAACTTCGAAACTCCAAAACTCCAAAACTACAAAACTCCAAAACTGCGAAACTCCAAAACTCCGAAACTCCAAAACTCCAAAACTCCAAAACTCCAAAACTCCGAAACTCCAAAACTCCAAAACTCCAAAACTCCAAAACTCCGAAACTCCAAAACTCCAAAACTGCGAAACTCCAAAACTCCGAAACTCCAAAACTCCAAAACTCCGAAACTCCAAAACTCCGAAACTCCAAAACTCCAAAACTCCAAAACTCCGAAACTCCGAAACTCCAAAACTCGAAAACTCCAAAACTCCAAAACTGCGAAACTCCAAAACTCCAAAACTCCAAAACTCCGAAACTCCAAAACTCCAAAACTCCAAAACTCCGAAACTCCAAAATTCCAAAACTCCAAAACTCCGAAACTCCAAAACTCCAAAACTCCGAAACTCCAAAACTCCAAAACTCCAAAACTCCAAAACTCCGAAACTCCAAAACTCCAAAACTCCAAAACTCCAAAACTCCAAAACTCCGAAACTCCAAAACTCCAAAACTCCAAAACTCCGAAACTCCGAAACTCCAAAACTCGAAAACTCCAAAACTCCAAAACTCCGAAACTCCGAAACTCCAAAACTCCAATACTCCAAAACTCCGAAACTCCAAAACTCCAAAACTCCAAAACTCCAAAACTCCAAAACTCCGAAACTCCGAAACTCCAAAACTCCAAAACTCCAAAACTCCAAAACTCCGAAACTCCGAAACTCCAAAACTCCAATACTCCAAAACTCCGAAACTCCAAAACTCCAAAACTCCAAAACTCCAAAACTCCGAAACTCCGAAACTCCGAAACTCCGAAACTCCAAAACTCCAAAACTCCGAAACTCCGAAACCGCAAAACTCCAAAACTCCAAAACTCCGAAACTCCAAAACTCCGAAACTCCAGAACTCCAAAACTCCAAAACTCCGAAACTCCAAAACTCCAAAACTCCAAAACTCCAAAACTCCGAAACTCCAAAACTCCGAAACTCCGAAACTCGGAAACTCCAAAACTCCAAAACTCCAAAACTCCAAAACTCCGAAACTCCAAAACTCCAAAACTCCAAAACTCCAAAACTCCGAAACTCCAAAACTCCAAAACTCCAAAACTCCGAAACTCCAAAACTCCAAAACTCCAAAACTCCAAAACTCCAAAGCTCCAAAACTCCAAAACTCCAAAACTCCAAAACTCCAAAACTCCAAAACTCCGAAACTCCAAAACTCCAAAACTCCAAAGCTCCAAAACTCCAAAACTCCAAAACTCAAAAACTCCAAAACTCCAAAACTCCAAAACTCCAAAACTCCAAAACTCCGAAACTCCAAAACTCCGAAACTCCAAAACTCCGAAACTCCAAAACTCCGAATCTCCAAAACTCGGAAACTCCAAAACTCCAAAACTCCAAAACTCCAAAACTCCAAAACTCCAAAACTCCGAAACTCCAAAACTCCAAAACTCCAAAACTCCAAAACTCCAAAACTCCAAAACTCCAAAACTCCAAAACTCCGAAACTCCAAAACTCCAAAACTCCAAAGCTCCAAAACTCCAAAACTCAAAAACTCCAAAACTCAAAAACTCCAAAACTCCAAAACTCCAAAACTCCGAAACTCCAAAACTCCGAAACTCCAAAACTCCGAATCTCCAAAACTCCAAAACTCCAAAACTCCGAAACTCCGAAACTCCAAAACTCCAAAACTCCAAAACTCCAAAACTCCGAAACTCCAAAACTCCAAAACTCCAAAACTCCGAAACTCCAAAACTCCAAAACTCCAAAACTCCAAAACTCCGAAACTCCAAAACTCCAAAACTCCAAAACTCCGAAACTCCAAAACTCCAAAACTCCAAAACTCCAAAACCCCAAAACTGCGAAACTCCAAAACTCCAAAACTCCAAAACTCCGAAACTCCAAAACTCCAAAACTCCAAAACTCCGAAACTCCAAAACTCCGAAACTCCAAAACTCCAAAACTCCGAAACTCCAAAACTCCAAAACTCCAAAACTCCGAAACTCCGAAACTCCAAAACTCCAAAACTCCAAAACTCCAAAACTCCGAAACTCCAAAACTCCAAAACTCCAAAACTCCGAAACTCCAAAACTCCAAAACTCCGAAACTCCAAAATTCCAAAACTCCAAAACTCCGAAACTCCAAAACTCCAAAACTCCAAAACTCCAAAACTCCGAAACTCCAAAACTCCAAAACTCCAAAACTCCGAAACTCCAAAACTCCGAAACTCCAAAACTCCAAAACTACAAAACTCCAATACTCCAAAACTCCGAAACTCCGAAACTCCAAAACTCCAAAACTCCGAAACTCCAAAACTCGGAAACTCCAAAACTACAAAACTCCAAAACTCCAAAACTCCAAAACTCCGAAACTCCAAAACTCCGAAACTCCAAAACTCCGAATCTCCAAAACTCCAAAACTCGAAAACTCCGAAACTCCAAAACTCCAAAACTCCAATACTCCAAAACTCCAAAACTCCGAAACTCCAAAACTCCGAAACTCCAAAACTACGAATCTCCAAAACTCCAAAACTCCAAAACTCCGAAACTCCGAACCTCCAATACTCCAAAACTCCGAAACTCCAGAACTCCGAAACTCCAAAACTCCAAAACTCCGAATCTCCAAAACTCCAAAACTCGAAAACTCCGAAACTCCAAAACTCCAAAACTCCAATACTCCAAAACTCCAAAACTCCGAAACTCCAAAACTCCGAAACTCCAAAACTACGAATCTCCAAAACTCCAAAACTCCAAAACTCCGAAACTCCGAAACTCCAAAACTCCAAAACTCCAATACTCCAAAACTCCAAAACTCCGAAACTCCAAAACTCCGAAACTCCAAAACTCCAATACTCCAAAACTCCGAAACTCCAAAACTCCGAAACTCCAAAACTCCAAAACTCCAATACTCCAAAACTCCAATACTCCAAAACTCCGAAACTCCAAAACTCCGAAACTCCAAAACTCCAATACTCCAAAACTCCGAAACTCCAAAACTCCGAAACTCCAAAACTCCAAAACTCCAATACTCCAGAACTCCAAAACTCCAAAACACCGAAACTCCAAAACACCGAAACTCCGAAACTCCGAAACTCCAAAACTCCAAAACTCCAAGACTCCAAAACTCAAAAACTCAAAAACTCCGCAACTCCAAAACTCCAAAACTCCAAATCTCCGAAACTCCGAAACTCCAAAACTCCAAAACTCCAATACTCCAGAACTCCAAAACTCCAAAACACCGAAACTCCAAAACACCGAAACTCCGAAACTCCGAAACTCCAAAACTCCAAAACTCCAAGACTCCAAAACTCAAAAACTCCGAAACTCCAAAACTCCAAAACTCCAAATCTCCGAAACTCCAAAACTCCAATACTCCAAAACTCCGAAACTCCAAAACTCCAAAACTCCAAAACTCCAATACTCCAAAACTCCGAAACTCCGAAACTCCAAAACTCCAAAACTCCGAAACTCCAAAACTCGGAAACTCCAAAACTACAAAACTCCAAAACTCCAAAACTCCAAAACTCCGAAACTCCAAAACTCCGAAACTCCAAAACTCCGAATCTCCAAAACTCCAAAACTCGAAAACTCCGAAACTCCAAAACTCCAAAACTCCAATACTCCAAAACTCCAAAACTCCGAAACTCCAAAACTCCGAAACTCCAAAACTCCGAATCTCCAAAACTCCAAAACTCCAAAACTCCGAAACTCCGAAACTCCAAAACTCCAAAACTCCAATACTCCAAAACTCCAAAACTCCGAAACTCCAAAACTCCGAAACTCCAAAACTCCAATACTCCAAAACTCCGAAACTCCAAAACTCCGAAACTCCAAAACTCCAAAACTCCAATACTCCAAAACTCCAAAACTCCAAAACACCGAAACTCCGAAACTCCGAAACTCCAAAACTCCAAAACTCCAAAACTGCAAAACTCCAAAACTCCGAAACTCCGAAACTCCAAAACTCCGAAACTCCAAAACTCGGAAACTCCAAAACTCGGAAACTCCAAAACTCCAAAACTCCGAAACTCCAAAACTCCAAAACTCCAAAACTCCGAAACTCCAAAACTCCAAAACTCCAAAACTCCAAAACTCCAAAACTGCGAAACTCCAAAACTCCGAAACTCCAAAACTCCAAAACTCCGAAACTCCAAAACTCCAAAACTCCAAAACTCCAAAACTCCGAAACTCCAAAACTCCGAAACTCCGAAACTCCGAAACTCCAAAACTCCAAAACTCCAAAACTCCGAAACTCCAAAACTCCAAAACTCCAAAACTCCAAAACTCCAAAACTCCAAAACTCCAAAACTCCGAAACTCCGAAACTCCAAAACTCCAATACTCCAAAACTCCGAAACTCCAAAAGTCCAAAACTCCAAAGCTCCAAAACTCCAAAACTCCAAAACTCAAAAACTCCAAAACTCCAAAACTCCAAAACTCCGAAACTCCGAAACTCCAAAACTCCGAAACTCCAAAACTCCAATACTCCAAAACTCCGAAACTCCAAAACTCCGAAACTCCAAAACTCCAAAACTCCAATACTCCAAAACTCCAAAACTCCAAAACACCGAAACTCCGAAACTCCGAAACTCCAAAACTCCAAAACTCCAAGACTCCAAGACTCCAAGACTCCAAAACTCAAAAACTCCGAAACTCCAAAACTCCAAAACTCCAAAACTCCGAAACTCCAAAACTCCAATACTCCAAAACTCCGAAACTCCAAAACTCCAAAACTCCAAAACTCCAATACTCCAAAACTCCGAAACTCCGAAACTCCAAAACTCCAAAACTCCGAAACTCCAAAACTCGGAAACTCCAAAACTACAAAACTCCAAAACTCCAAAACTCCAAAACTCCGAAACTCCAAAACTCCGAAACTCCAAAACTCCGAATCTCCAAAACTCGAAAACTCGAAAACTCCGAAACTCCAAAACTCCAAAACTCCAATACTCCAAAACTCCAAAACTCCGAAACTCCAAAACTCCGAAACTCCAAAACTCCAAAACTCCGAAACTCCGAAACTCCGAAACTCCGAAACTCCAAAACTCCAAAACTCCGAAACTCCGAAACCGCAAAACTCCAAAACTCCAAAACTCCGAAACTCCAAAACTCCGAAACTCCAGAACTCCAAAACTCCAAAACTCCGAAACTCCAAAACTCCAAAACTCCAAAACTCCAAAACTCCGAAACTCCAAAACTCCGAAACTCCGAAACTCGGAAACTCCAAAACTCCAAAACTCCAAAACTCCAAAACTCCGAAACTCCAAAACTCCAAAACTCCAAAACTCCAAAACTCCAAAACTCCGAAACTCCAAAACTCCGAAACTCCAAAACTCCGAAACTCCAAAACTCCGAATCTCCAAAACTCGGAAACTCCAAAACTCCAAAACTCCAAAACTCCAAAACTCCAAAACTCCAAAACTCCGAAACTCCAAAACTCCAAAACTCCAAAACTCCAAAACTCCAAAACTCCAAAACTCCGAAACTCCAAAACTCCAAAACTCCAAAGCTCCAAAACTCCAAAACTCAAAAACTCCAAAACTCAAAAACTCCAAAACTCCAAAACTCCAAAACTCCGAAACTCCAAAACTCCGAAACTCCAAAACTCCGAATCTCCAAAACTCCAAAACTCCAAAACTCCGAAACTCCGAAACTCCAAAACTCCAAAACTCCAAAACTCCAAAACTCCGAAACTCCAAAACTCCAAAACTCCAAAACTCCGAAACTCCAAAACTCCAAAACTCCAAAACTCCGAAACTCCAAAACTCCAAAACTCCAAAACTCCGAAACTCCAAAACTCCAAAACTCCAAAACTCCAAAACCCCAAAACTGCGAAACTCCAAAACTCCAAAACTCCAAAACTCCGAAACTCCAAAACTCCAAAACTCCAAAACTCCGAAACTCCAAAACTCCGAAACTCCAAAACTCCAAAACTCCGAAACTCCAAAACTCCAAAACTCCAAAACTCCGAAACTCCGAAACTCCAAAACTCCAAAACTCCAAAACTCCAAAACTCCAAAACTCCAAAACTCCGAAACTCCAAAACTCCAAAACTCCAAAACTCCGAAACTCCAAAACTCCGAAACTCCAAAACTCCAAAACTACAAAACTCCAATACTCCAAAACTCCGAAACTCCGAAACTCCAAAACTCCAAAACTCCGAAACTCCAAAACTCGGAAACTCCAAAACTACAAAACTCCAAAACTCCAAAACTCCAAAACTCCGAAACTCCAAAACTCCGAAACTCCAAAACTCCGAATCTCCAAAACTCCAAAACTCGAAAACTCCGAAACTCCAAAACTCCAAAACTCCAATACTCCAAAACTCCAAAACTCCGAAACTCCAAAACTCCGAAACTCCAAAACTACGAATCTCCAAAACTCCAAAACTCCAAAACTCCGAAACTCCGAAACTCCAATACTCCAAAACTCCGAAACTCCAAAACTCCGAAACTCCAAAACTCCAAAACTCCGAATCTCCAAAACTCCAAAACTCGAAAACTCCGAAACTCCAAAACTCCAAAACTCCAATACTCCAAAACTCCAAAACTCCGAAACTCCAAAACTCCGAAACTCCAAAACTACGAATCTCCAAAACTCCAAAACTCCAAAACTCCGAAACTCCGAAACTCCAAAACTCCAAAACTCCAATACTCCAAAACTCCAAAACTCCGAAACTCCAAAACTCCGAAACTCCAAAACTCCAATACTCCAAAACTCCGAAACTCCAAAACTCCGAAACTCCAAAACTCCAAAACTCCAATACTCCAAAACTCCAATACTCCAAAACTCCAAAACTCCGAAACTCCAAAACTCCGAAACTCCAAAACTCCAATACTCCAAAACTCCGAAACTCCAAAACTCCGAAACTCCAAAACTCCAAAACTCCAATACTCCAGAACTCCAAAACTCCAAAACACCGAAACTCCAAAACACCGAAACTCCGAAACTCCGAAACTCCAAAACTCCAAAACTCCAAGACTCCAAAACTCAAAAACTCAAAAACTCCGCAACTCCAAAACTCCAAAACTCCAAATCTCCGAAACTCCGAAACTCCAAAACTCCAAAACTCCAATACTCCAGAACTCCAAAACTCCAAAACACCGAAACTCCAAAACACCGAAACTCCGAAACTCCGAAACTCCAAAACTCCAAAACTCCAAGACTCCAAAACTCCAAAACTCCGAAACTCCAAAACTCCAAAACTCCAAATCTCCGAAACTCCAAAACTCCAATACTCCAAAACTCCGAAACTCCAAAACTCCAAAACTCCAAAACTCCAATACTCCAAAACTCCGAAACTCCGAAACTCCAAAACTCCAAAACTCCGAAACTCCAAAACTCGGAAACTCCAAAACTACAAAACTCCAAAACTCCAAAACTCCAAAACTCCGAAACTCCAAAACTCCGAAACTCCAAAACTCCGAAACTCCAAAACTCCAATACTCCAAAACTCCAAAACTCCAAAACACCGAAACTCCGAAACTCCGAAACTCCAAAACTCCAAAACTCCAAAACTGCAAAACTCCAAAACTCCGAAACTCCGAAACTCCAAAACTCCGAAACTCCAAAACTCGGAAACTCCAAAACTCGGAAACTCCAAAACTCCAAAACTCCGAAACTCCAAAACTCCAAAACTCCAAAACTCCGAAACTCCAAAACTCCAAAACTCCAAAACTCCAAAACTGCGAAACTCCAAAACTCCGAAACTCCAAAACTCCAAAACTCCGAAACTCCAAAACTCCAAAACTCCAAAACTCCAAAACTCCGAAACTCCAAAACTCCGAAACGCCGAAACTCCGAAACTCCAAAACTCCAAAACTCCAAAACTCCGAAACTCCAAAACTCCAAAACTCCAAAACTCCAAAACTCCGAAACTCCAAAACTCCAAAACTGCGAAACTCCAAAACTCCGAAACTCCAAAACTCCAAAACTCCCAAACTCCAAAACTCCGAAACTCCGAAACTCCAAAACTCCGAAACTCCGAAACTCCGAAACCCCGAAACTCCAAAACTCCAAAACTTCAAAACTCCGAAACTCCAAAACTCCGAAACTCCGAAACTCCGAAACTCCAAAACTCCAAAACTCCAAAACTCCGAAACTCCAAAGCTCCAAAACTCCAAAACTCCGAAACTCCAAAACTCCGAAACTCCAAAACTCCAAAACTCCAAAACTCCGAAACTCCAAAACTCCAAAACTCCAAAACTCCAAAACTCCAAAACTCCGAAACTCCGAAACTCCAAAACTCCAATACTCCAAAACTCCGAAACTCCAAAAGTCCAAAACTCCAAAGCTCCAAAACTCCAAAACTCCAAAACTCAAAAACTCCAAAACTCCAAAACTCCAAAACTCCGAAACTCCAAAACTCCGAAACTCCAAAACTCCGAAACTCCAAAACTCCGAATCTCCAAAACTCGGAAACTCCAAAACTCCAAAACTCTAAAACTCCAAAACTCCGAAACTCCAAAACTCCAAAACTCCAAAACTCCGAAGCTCCAAAACTCCAAAACTCCGAAACTCCAAAACTCCAAAACTCCAAAGCTCCAAAACTCCAAAACTCAAAAACTCCAAAACTCAAAAACTCCAAAACTCCAAAACTCCGAAACTCCAAAACTCCGAAACTCCAAAACTCCGAATCTCCAAAACTCCAAAACTCCAAAACTCCGAAACTCCGAAACTCCAAAACTCCAAAACTCCAATACTCCAAAACTCCAAAACTCCGAAACTCCAAAACTCCGAAACTCCAAAACTCCAATACTCCAAAACTCCGAAACTCCAAAACTCCGAAACTCCAAAACTCCAAAACTCCAATACTCCAAAACTCCAAAACTCCAAAACACCGAAACTCCGAAACTCCGAAACTCCAAAACTCCAAAACTCCAAGACTCCAAGACTCCAAGACTCCAAAACTCAAAAACTCCGAAACTCCAAAACTCCAAAACTCCAAAACTCCGAAACTCCAAAACTCCAATACTCCAAAACTCCGAAACTCCAAAACTCCAAAACTCCAAAACTCCAATACTCCAAAACTCCGAAACTCCGAAACTCCAAAACTCCAAAACTCCGAAACTCCAAAACTCGGAAACTCCAAAACTACAAAACTCCAAAACTCCAAAACTCCAAAACTCCGAAACTCCAAAACTCCGAAACTCCAAAACTCCGAATCTCCAAAACTCCAAAACTCGAAAACTCCGAAACTCCAAAACTCCAAAACTCCAATACTCCAAAACTCCAAAACTCCGAAACTCCAAAACTCCGAAACTCCAAAACTCCAAAACTCCGAAACTCCGAAACTCCGAAACTCCAAAACTCCAAAACTCCGAAACTCCGAAACCGCAAAACTCCAAAACTCCAAAACTCCGAAACTCCAAAACTCCGAAACTCCAGAACTCCAAAACTCCAAAACTCCGAAACTCCAAAACTCCAAAACTCCAAAACT
This sequence comes from Amblyomma mixtum, assembly GCF_055824585.1. Classification (NCBI taxonomy): domain Eukaryota; kingdom Metazoa; phylum Arthropoda; class Arachnida; order Ixodida; family Ixodidae; genus Amblyomma; species Amblyomma mixtum. The sequence goes on along the minus strand of NC_143021.1, from coordinate 105,444,181 downwards.
CCAAAACTCCGAAACTCCAAAACTCCGAAACTCCGAAACTCGGAAACTCCAAAACTCCAAAACTCCAAAACTCCAAAACTCCGAAACTCCAAAACTCCAAAACTCCAAAACTCCAAAACTCCGAAACTCCAAAACTCCAAAACTCCAAAACTCCGAAACTCCAAAACTCCAAAACTCCAAAACTCCAAAACTCCAAAACTCCAAAGCTCCAAAACTCCAAAACTCCAAAACTCCAAAACTCCAAAACTCCAAAACTCCGAAACTCCAAAACTCCAAAACTCCAAAGCTCCAAAACTCCAAAACTCCAAAACTCAAAAACTCCAAAACTCCAAAACTCCAAAACTCCAAAACTCCGAAACTCCAAAACTCCGAAACTCCAAAACTCCGAAACTCCAAAACTCCGAATCTCCAAAACTCGGAAACTCCAAAACTCCAAAACTCCAAAACTCCAAAACTCCAAAACTCCAAAACTCCGAAACTCCAAAACTCCAAAACTCCAAAACTCCAAAACTCCAAAACTCCAAAACTCCAAAACTCCGAAACTCCAAAACTCCAAAACTCCAAAGCTCCAAAACTCCAAAACTCAAAAACTCCAAAACTCAAAAACTCCAAAACTCCAAAACTCCAAAACTCCGAAACTCCAAAACTCCGAAACTCCAAAACTCCGAATCTCCAAAACTCCAAAACTCCAAAACTCCGAAACTCCGAAACTCCAAAACTCCAAAACTCCAAAACTCCAAAACTCCGAAACTCCAAAACTCCAAAACTCCAAAACTCCGAAACTCCAAAACTCCAAAACTCCAAAACTCCAAAACTCCGAAACTCCAAAACTCCAAAACTCCGAAACTCCAAAACTCCAAAACTCCAAAACTCCAAAACCCCAAAACTGCGAAACTCCAAAACTCCAAAACTCCAAAACTCCGAAACTCCAAAACTCCAAAACTCCAAAACTCCGAAACTCCAAAACTCCGAAACTCCAAAACTCCAAAACTCCGAAACTCCAAAACTCCAAAACTCCAAAACTCCGAAACTCCGAAACTCCAAAACTCCAAAACTCCAAAACTCCAAAACTCCGAAACTCCAAAACTCCAAAACTCCAAAACTCCGAAACTCCAAAACTCCAAAACTCCAAAACTCCGAAACTCCAAAATTCCAAAACTCCAAAACTCCGAAACTCCAAAACTCCAAAACTCCAAAACTCCAAAACTCCGAAACTCCAAAACTCCAAAACTCCAAAACTCCGAAACTCCAAAACTCCGAAACTCCAAAACTCCGAAACTCCAAAACTCCGAATCTCCAAAACTCCAAAACTCGAAAACTCCGAAACTCCAAAACTCCAAAACTCCAATACTCCAAAACTCCAAAACTCCGAAACTCCAAAACTCCGAAACTCCAAAACTCCGAATCTCCAAAACTCCAAAACTCCAAAACTCCGAAACTCCGAAACTCCAAAACTCCAAAACTCCAATACTCCAAAACTCCAAAACTCCGAAACTCCAAAACTCCGAAACTCCAAAACTCCAATACTCCAAAACTCCGAAACTCCAAAACTCCGAAACTCCAAAACTCCAAAACTCCAATACTCCAAAACTCCAAAACTCCAAAACACCGAAACTCCGAAACTCCGAAACTCCAAAACTCCAAAACTCCAAAACTGCAAAACTCCAAAACTCCGAAACTCCGAAACTCCAAAACTCCGAAACTCCAAAACTCGGAAACTCCAAAACTCGGAAACTCCAAAACTCCAAAACTCCGAAACTCCAAAACTCCAAAACTCCAAAACTCCGAAACTCCAAAACTCCAAAACTCCAAAACTCCAAAACTCCAAAACTGCGAAACTCCAAAACTCCGAAACTCCAAAACTCCAAAACTCCGAAACTCCAAAACTCCAAAACTCCAAAACTCCAAAACTCCGAAACTCCAAAACTCCGAAACTCCGAAACTCCGAAACTCCAAAACTCCAAAACTCCAAAACTCCGAAACTCCAAAACTCCAAAACTCCAAAACTCCAAAACTCCAAAACTCCAAAACTCCGAAACTCCGAAACTCCAAAACTCCAATACTCCAAAACTCCGAAACTCCAAAAGTCCAAAACTCCAAAGCTCCAAAACTCCAAAACTCCAAAACTCAAAAACTCCAAAACTCCAAAACTCCAAAACTCCGAAACTCCGAAACTCCAAAACTCCGAAACTCCAAAACTCCAATACTCCAAAACTCCGAAACTCCAAAACTCCGAAACTCCAAAACTCCAAAACTCCAATACTCCAAAACTCCAAAACTCCAAAACACCGAAACTCCGAAACTCCGAAACTCCAAAACTCCAAAACTCCAAGACTCCAAGACTCCAAGACTCCAAAACTCAAAAACTCCGAAACTCCAAAACTCCAAAACTCCAAAACTCCGAAACTCCAAAACTCCAATACTCCAAAACTCCGAAACTCCAAAACTCCAAAACTCCAAAACTCCAATACTCCAAAACTCCGAAACTCCGAAACTCCAAAACTCCAAAACTCCGAAACTCCAAAACTCGGAAACTCCAAAACTACAAAACTCCAAAACTCCAAAACTCCAAAACTCCGAAACTCCAAAACTCCGAAACTCCAAAACTCCGAATCTCCAAAACTCGAAAACTCGAAAACTCCGAAACTCCAAAACTCCAAAACTCCAATACTCCAAAACTCCAAAACTCCGAAACTCCAAAACTCCGAAACTCCAAAACTCCAAAACTCCGAAACTCCGAAACTCCGAAACTCCGAAACTCCGAAACTCCAAAACTCCAAAACTCCGAAACTCCGAAACCGCAAAACTCCAAAACTCCAAAACTCCGAAACTCCAAAACTCCGAAACTCCAGAACTCCAAAACTCCAAAACTCCGAAACTCCAAAACTCCAAAACTCCAAAACTCCAAAACTCCGAAACTCCAAAACTCCGAAACTCGGAAACTCCAAAACTCCAAAACTCCAAAACTCCAAAACTCCGAAACTCCAAAACTCCAAAACTCCAAAACTCCAAAACTCCAAAACTCCGAAACTCCAAAACTCCGAAACTCCAAAACTCCGAAACTCCAAAACTCCGAATCTCCAAAACTCGGAAACTCCAAAACTCCAAAACTCCAAAACTCCAAAACTCCAAAACTCCAAAACTCCGAAACTCCAAAACTCCAAAACTCCAAAACTCCAAAACTCCAAAACTCCAAAACTCCAAAACTCCAAAACTCCGAAACTCCAAAACTCCAAAACTCCAAAGCTCCAAAACTCCAAAACTCAAAAACTCCAAAACTCAAAAACTCCAAAACTCCAAAACTCCAAAACTCCGAAACTCCAAAACTCCGAAACTCCAAAACTCCGAATCTCCAAAACTCCAAAACTCCAAAACTCCGAAACTCCGAAACTCCAAAACTCCAAAACTCCAAAACTCCGAAACTCCAAAACTCCAAAACTCCAAAACTCCGAAACTCCAAAACTCCAAAACTCCAAAACTCCAAAACTCCGAAACTCCAAAACTCCAAAACTCCAAAACTCCGAAACTCCAAAACTCCAAAACTCCAAAACTCCAAAACCCCAAAACTGCGAAACTCCAAAACTCCAAAACTCCAAAACTCCGAAACTCCAAAACTCCAAAACTCCAAAACTCCGAAACTCCAAAACTCCGAAACTCCAAAACTCCAAAACTCCGAAACTCCAAAACTCCAAAACTCCAAAACTCCGAAACTCCGAAACTCCAAAACTCCAAAACTCCAAAACTCCAAAACTCCGAAACTCCAAAACTCCAAAACTCCAAAACTCCGAAACTCCAAAACTCCAAAACTCCAAAACTCCGAAACTCCAAAATTCCAAAACTCCAAAACTCCGAAACTCCAAAACTCCAAAACTCCAAAACTCCAAAACTCCGAAACTCCAAAACTCCAAAACTCCAAAACTCCGAAACTCCAAAACTCCGAAACTCCAAAACTCCAAAACTACAAAACTCCAATACTCCAAAACTCCGAAACTCCGAAACTCCAAAACTCCAAAACTCCGAAACTCCAAAACTCGGAAACTCCAAAACTACAAAACTCCAAAACTCCAAAACTCCAAAACTCCGAAACTCCAAAACTCCGAAACTCCAAAACTCCGAATCTCCAAAACTCCAAAACTCGAAAACTCCGAAACTCCAAAACTCCAAAACTCCAATACTCCAAAACTCCAAAACTCCGAAACTCCAAAACTCCGAAACTCCAAAACTACGAATCTCCAAAACTCCAAAACTCCAAAACTCCGAAACTCCGAAACTCCAATACTCCAAAACTCCGAAACTCCAAAACTCCGAAACTCCAAAACTCCAAAACTCCGAATCTCCAAAACTCCAAAACTCGAAAACTCCGAAACTCCAAAACTCCAAAACTCCAATACTCCAAAACTCCGAAACTCCGAAACTCCAAAACTCCGAAACTCCAAAACTACGAATCTCCAAAACTCCAAAACTCCAAAACTCCGAAACTCCGAAACTCCAAAACTCCAAAACTCCAATACTCCAAAACTCCAAAACTCCGAAACTCCAAAACTCCGAAACTCCAAAACTCCAATACTCCAAAACTCCGAAACTCCAAAACTCCGAAACTCCAAAACTCCAAAACTCCAATACTCCAAAACTCCAATACTCCAAAACTCCAAAACTCCGAAACTCCAAAACTCCGAAACTCCAAAACTCCAATACTCCAAAACTCCGAAACTCCAAAACTCCGAAACTCCAAAACTCCAAAACTCCAATACTCCAGAACTCCAAAACTCCAAAACACCGAAACTCCAAAACACCGAAACTCCGAAACTCCGAAACTCCAAAACTCCAAAACTCCAAGACTCCAAAACTCAAAAACTCAAAAACTCCGCAACTCCAAAACTCCAAAACTCCAAATCTCCGAAACTCCGAAACTCCAAAACTCCAAAACTCCAATACTCCAGAACTCCAAAACTCCAAAACACCGAAACTCCAAAACACCGAAACTCCGAAACTCCGAAACTCCAAAACTCCAAAACTCCAAGACTCCAAAACTCCAAAACTCCGAAACTCCAAAACTCCAAAACTCCAAATCTCCGAAACTCCAAAACTCCAATACTCCAAAACTCCGAAACTCCAAAACTCCAAAACTCCAAAACTCCAATACTCCAAAACTCCGAAACTCCGAAACTCCAAAACTCCAAAACTCCGAAACTCCAAAACTCGGAAACTCCAAAACTACAAAACTCCAAAACTCCAAAACTCCAAAACTCCGAAACTCCAAAACTCCGAAACTCCAAAACTCCGAAACTCCAAAACTCCAATACTCCAAAACTCCAAAACTCCAAAACACCGAAACTCCGAAACTCCGAAACTCCAAAACTCCAAAACTCCAAAACTGCAAAACTCCAAAACTCCGAAACTCCGAAACTCCAAAACTCCGAAACTCCAAAACTCGGAAACTCCAAAACTCGGAAACTCCAAAACTCCAAAACTCCGAAACTCCAAAACTCCAAAACTCCAAAACTCCGAAACTCCAAAACTCCAAAACTCCAAAACTCCAAAACTCCAAAACTCCAAAACTGCGAAACTCCAAAACTCCGAAACTCCAAAACTCCAAAACTCCGAAACTCCAAAACTCCAAAACTCCAAAACTCCAAAACTCCGAAACTCCAAAACTCCGAAACTCCGAAACTCCGAAACTCCAAAACTCCAAAACTCCAAAACTCCGAAACTCCAAAACTCCAAAACTCCAAAACTCCAAAACTCCGAAACTCCAAAACTCCAAAACTGCGAAACTCCAAAACTCCGAAACTCCAAAACTCCAAAACTCCCAAACTCCAAAACTCCGAAACTCCGAAACTCCAAAACTCCGAAACTCCGAAACTCCGAAACTCCGAAACCCCGAAACTCCAAAACTCCAAAACTTCAAAACTCCGAAACTCCAAAACTCCGAAACTCCGAAACTCCGAAACTCCAAAACTCCAAAACTCCAAAACTCCGAAACTCCAAAGCTCCAAAACTCCAAAACTCCGAAACTCCAAAACTCCGAAACTCCAAAACTCCAAAACTCCAAAACTCCGAAACTCCAAAACTCCAAAACTCCAAAACTCCAAAACTCCAAAACTCCGAAACTCCGAAACTCCAAAACTCCAATACTCCAAAACTCCGAAACTCCAAAAGTCCAAAACTCCAAAGCTCCAAAACTCCAAAACTCCAAAACTCAAAAACTCCAAAACTCCAAAACTCCAAAACTCCGAAACTCCAAAACTCCGAAACTCCAAAACTCCGAAACTCCAAAACTCCGAATCTCCAAAACTCGGAAACTCCAAAACTCCAAAACTCCAAAACTCCAAAACTCCGAAACTCCAAAACTCCAAAACTCCAAAACTCCGAAGCTCCAAAACTCCAAAACTCCGAAACTCCAAAACTCCAAAACTCCAAAGCTCCAAAACTCCAAAACTCAAAAACTCCAAAACTCAAAAACTCCAAAACTCCAAAACTCCGAAACTCCAAAACTCCGAAACTCCAAAACTCCGAATCTCCAAAACTCCAAAACTCCAAAACTCCGAAACTCCGAAACTCCAAAACTCCAAAACTCCAATACTCCAAAACTCCAAAACTCCGAAACTCCAAAACTCCGAAACTCCAAAACTCCAATACTCCAAAACTCCGAAACTCCAAAACTCCGAAACTCCAAAACTCCAAAACTCCAATACTCCAAAACTCCAAAACTCCAAAACACCGAAACTCCGAAACTCCGAAACTCCAAAACTCCAAAACTCCAAGACTCCAAGACTCCAAGACTCCAAAACTCAAAAACTCCGAAACTCCAAAACTCCAAAACTCCAAAACTCCGAAACTCCAAAACTCCAATACTCCAAAACTCCGAAACTCCAAAACTCCAAAACTCCAAAACTCCAATACTCCAAAACTCCGAAACTCCGAAACTCCAAAACTCCAAAACTCCGAAACTCCAAAACTCGGAAACTCCAAAACTACAAAACTCCAAAACTCCAAAACTCCAAAACTCCGAAACTCCAAAACTCCGAAACTCCAAAACTCCGAATCTCCAAAACTCCAAAACTCGAAAACTCCGAAACTCCAAAACTCCAAAACTCCAATACTCCAAAACTCCAAAACTCCGAAACTCCAAAACTCCGAAACTCCAAAACTCCAAAACTCCGAAACTCCGAAACTCCGAAACTCCGAAACTCCAAAACTCCAAAACTCCGAAACTCCGAAACCGCAAAACTCCAAAACTCCAAAACTCCGAAACTCCAAAACTTCGAAACTCCAGAACTCCAAAACTCCAAAACTCCGAAACTCCAAAACTCCAAAACTCCAAAACTCCAAAACTCCGAAACTCCAAAACTCCGAAACTCCGAAACTCGGAAACTCCAAAACTCCAAAACTCCAAAACTCCAAAACTCCGAAACTCCAAAACTCCAAAACTCCAAAACTCCAAAACTCCGAAACTCCAAAACTCCAAAACTCCAAAACTCCGAAACTCCAAAACTCCAAAACTCCAAAACTCCAAAACTCCAAAACTCCAAAGCTCCAAAACTCCAAAACTCCAAAACTCCAAAACTCCAAAACTCCAAAACTCCGAAACTCCAAAACTCCAAAACTCCAAAGCTCCAAAACTCCAAAACTCCAAAACTCCAAAACTCCAAAACTCCAAAACTCCAAAACTCCAAAACTCCGAAACTCCAAAACTCCGAAACTCCAAAACTCCGAAACTCCAAAACTCCGAATCTCCAAAACTCGGAAACTCCAAAACTCCAAAACTCCAAAACTCCAAAACTCCAAAACTCCAAAACTCCGAAACTCCAAAACTCCAAAACTCCAAAACTCCAAAACTCCAAAACTCCAAAACTCCAAAACTCCAAAACTCCGAAACTCCAAAACTCCAAAACTCCAAAGCTCCAAAACTCCAAAACTCAAAAACTCCAAAACTCAAAAACTCCAAAACTGCAAAACTCCAAAACTCCGAAACTCCAAAACTCCGAAACTCCAAAACTCCGAATCTCCAAAACTCCAAAACTCCAAAACTCCGAAACTCCGAAACTCCAAAACTCCAAAACTCCAAAACTCCAAAACTCCGAAACTCCAAAACTCCAAAACTCCAAAACTCCGAAACTCCAAAACTCCAAAACTCCAAAACTCCAAAACTCCGAAACTCCAAAACTCCAAAACTCCAAAACTCCGAAACTCCAAAACTCCAAAACTCCAAAACTCCAAAACCCCAAAACTGCGAAACTCCAAAACTCCAAAACTCCAAAACTCCGAAACTCCAAAACTCCAAAACTCCAAAACTCCGAAACTCCAAAACTCCGAAACTCCAAAACTCCAAAACTCCGAAACTCCAAAACTCCAAAACTCCAAAACTCCGAAACTCCGAAACTCCAAAACTCCAAAACTCCAAAACTCCAAAACTCCGAAACTCCAAAACTCCAAAACTCCAAAACTCCGAAACTCCAAAACTCCAAAACTCCAAAACTCCGAAACTCCAAAATTCCAAAACTCCGAAACTCCAAAACTCCAAAACTCCAAAACTCCAAAACTCCGAAACTCCAAAACTCCAAAACTCCAAAACTCCGAAACTCCAAAACTCCGAAACTCCAAAACTCCAAAACTACAAAACTCCAATACTCCAAAACTCCGAAACTCCGAAACTCCAAAACTCCAAAACTCCGAAACTCCAAAACTCGGAAACTCCAAAACTACAAAACTCCAAAACTCCAAAACTCCAAAACTCCGAAACTCCAAAGCTCCGAAACTCCAAAACTCCGAATCTCCAAAACTCCAAAACTCGAAAACTCCGAAACTCCAAAACTCCAAAACTCCAATACTCCAAAACTCCAAAACTCCGAAACTCCAAAACTCCGAAACTCCAAAACTACGAATCTCCAAAACTCCAAAACTCCAAAACTCCGAAACTCCGAAACTCCAATACTCCAAAACTCCGAAACTCCAAAACTCCGAAACTCCAAAACTCCAAAACTCCGAATCTCCAAAACTCCAAAACTCGAAAACTCCGAAACTCCAAAACTCCAAAACTCCAATACTCCAAAACTCCAAAACTCCGAAACTCCAAAACTCCGAAACTCCAAAACTACGAATCTCCAAAACTCCAAAACTCCAAAACTCCGAAACTCCGAAACTCCAAAACTCCAAAACTCCAATACTCCAAAACTCCAAAACTCCGAAACTCCAAAACTCCGAAACTCCAAAACTCCAATACTCCAAAACTCCGAAACTCCAAAACTCCGAAACTCCAAAACTCCAAAACTCCAATACTCCAAAACTCCAATACTCCAAAACTCCAAAACTCCGAAACTCCAAAACTCCGAAACTCCAAAACTCCAATACTCCAAAACTCCGAAACTCCAAAACTCCGAAACTCCAAAACTCCAAAACTCCAATACTCCAGAACTCCAAAACTCCAAAACACCGAAACTCCAAAACACCGAAACTCCGAAACTCCGAAACTCCAAAACTCCAAAACTCCAAGACTCCAAAACTCAAAAACTCCGAAACTCCAAAACTCCAAAACTCCAAATCTCCGAAACTCCGAAACTCCAAAACTCCAAAACTCCAATACTCCAGAACTCCAAAACTCCAAAACACCGAAACTCCAAAACACCGAAACTCCGAAACTCCGAAACTCCAAAACTCCAAAACTCCAAGACTCCAAAACTCAAAAACTCCGAAACTCCAAAACTCCAAAACTCCAAATCTCCGAAACTCCAAAACTCCAATACTCCAAAACTCCGAAACTCCAAAACTCCAAAACTCCAAAACTCCAATACTCCAAAAATCCGAAACTCCGAAACTCCAAAACTCCAAAACTCCGAAACTCCAAAACTCGGAAACTCCAAAACTACAAAACTCCAAAACTCCAAAACTCCAAAACTCCGAAACTCCAAAACTCCGAAACTCCAAAACTCCGAATCTCCAAAACTCCAAAACTCGAAAACTCCGAAACTCCAAAACTCCAAAACTCCAATACTCCAAAACTCCAAAACTCCGAAACTCCAAAACTCCGAAACTCCAAAACTCCGAATCTCCAAAACTCCAAAACTCCAAAACTCCGAAACTCCGAAACTCCAAAACTCCAAAACTCCAATACTCCAAAACTCCAAAACTCCGAAACTCCAAAACTCCGAAACTCCAAAACTCCAATACTCCAAAACTCCGAAACTCCAAAACTCCGAAACTCCAAAACTCCAAAACTCCAATACTCCAAAACTCCAAAACTCCAAAACACCGAAACTCCGAAACTCCGAAACTCCAAAACTCCAAAACTCCAAAACTGCAAAACTCCAAAACTCCGAAACTCCGAAACTCCAAAACTCCGAAACTCCAAAACTCGGAAACTCCAAAACTCGGAAACTCCAAAACTCCAAAACTCCGAAACTCCAAAACTCCGAAACTCCAAAACTCCGAAACTCCAAAACTCCAAAACTCCAAAACTCCAAAACTCCAAAACTGCGAAACTCCAAAACTCCGAAACTCCAAAACTCCAAAACTCCGAAACTCCAAAACTCCAAAACTCCAAAACTCCAAAACTCCGAAACTCCAAAACTCCGAAACTCCGAAACTCCAAAACTCCAAAACTCCAAAACTCCAAAACTCCGAAACTCCAAAACTCCAAAACTCCAAAACTCCAAAACTCCAAAACTCCGAAACTCCGAAACTCCAAAGCTCCAAAACTCCAAAACTCCGAAACTCCAAAACTCCGAAACTCCAAAACTCCAAAACTCCAAAACTCCGAAACTCCAAAACTCCAAAACTCCAAAACTCCAAAACTCCAAAACTCCAAAACTCCGAAACTCCGAAACTCCAAAACTCCAATACTCCAAAACTCCGAAACTCCAAAAGTCCAAAACTCCAAAGCTCCAAAACTCCAAAACTCCAAAACTCAAAAACTCCAAAACTCCAAAACTCCAAAACTCCGAAACTCCAAAACTCCGAAACTCCAAAACTCCGAAACTCCAAAACTCCGAATCTCCAAAACTCGGAAACTCCAAAACTCCAAAACTCCAAAACTCCAAAACTCCGAAACTCCAAAACTCCAAAACTCCAAAACTCCGAAACTCCAAAACTCCAAAACTCCGAAACTCCAAAACTCCAAAACTCCAAAGCTCCAAAACTCCAAAACTCAAAAACTCCAAAACTCAAAAACTCCAAAACTCCAATACTCCGAAACTCCAAAACTCCGAAACTCCAAAACTCCGAATCTCCAAAACTCCAAAACTCCAAAACTCCGAAACTCCGAAACTCCAAAACTCCAAAACTCCAATACTCCAAAACTCCAAAACTCCGAAACTCCAAAACTCCGAAACTCCAAAACTCCAATACTCCAAAACTCCGAAACTCCAGAACTCCGAAACTCCAAAACTCCAAAACTCCAATACTCCAAAACTCCAAAACTCCAAAACACCGAAACTCCGAAACTCCGAAACTCCAAAACTCCAAAACTCCAAGACTCCAAGACTCCAAAACTCAAAAACTCCGAAACTCCAAAACTCCAAAACTCCAAAACTCCGAAACTCCAAAACTCCAATACTCCAAAACTCCGAAACTCCAAAACTCCAAAACTCCAATACTCCAAAACTCCGAAACTCCGAAACTCCAAAACTCCAAAACTCCGAAACTCCAAAACTCGGAAACTCCAAAACTACAAAACTCCAAAACTCCAAAACTCCAAAACTCCGAAACTCCAAAACTCCGAAACTCCAAAACTCCGAATCTCCAAAACTCCAAAACTCGAAAACTCCGAAACTCCAAAACTCCAAAACTCCAATACTCCAAAACTCCAAAACTCCGAAACTCCAAAACTCCGAAACTCCAAAACTACGAATCTCCAAAACTCCAAAACTCCAAAACTCCGAAACTCCGAAACTCCAAAACTCCAAAACTCCAATACTCCAAAACTCCAAAACTCCGAAACTCCAAAACTCCGAAACTCCAAAACTCCAATACTCCAAAACTCCGAAACTCCAAAACTCCGAAACTCCAAAACTCCAAAACTCCAATACTCCAAAAATCCAAAACTCCAAAAACCGAAACTCCAAAACACCGAAACTCCGAAACTCCGAAACTCCAAAACTCCAAAACTCCAAGACTCCAAAACTCAAAAACTCCGAAACTCCAAAACTCCAAAACTCCAAAACTCCGAAACTCCAAAACTCCAATACTCCAAAACTCCGAAACTCCAAAACTCCAAAACTCCAAAACTCCAAAACTCCAATACTCCAAAACTCCGAAACTCCGAAACTCCAAAACTCCAAAACTCCGAAACTCCAAAACTCGGAAACTCCAAAACTACAAAACTCCAAAACTCCAAAACTCCAAAACTCCGAAACTCCAAAACTCCGAAACTCCAAAACTCCGAATCTCCAAAACTCCAAAACTCGAAAACTCCGAAACTCCAAAACTCCAAAACTCCAAAACTCCGAAACTCCAAAACTCCAAAACTCCAAAACTCCAAAACTCCAAAACTCCAAAGCTCCGAAACTCCAAAACTCCAAAACTCCAAAACTCCGAAACTCCAAAACTCCAAAACTCCAAAACTCCAAAACTCCAAAACTCCAAAGCTCCAAAACTCCAAAACTCCAAAACTCCAAAACTCCAAAACTCCAAAACTCCGAAACTCCAAAACTCCAAAACTCCAAAGCTCCAAAACTCCAAAACTCCAAAACTCAAAAACTCCAAAACTCCAAAACTCCAAAACTCCAAAACTCCGAAACTCCAAAACTCCGAAACTCCAAAACTCCGAAACTCCAAAACTCCGAATCTCCAAAACTCGGAAACTCCAAAACTCCAAAACTCCAAAACTCCAAAACTCCAAAACTCCAAAACTCCGAAACTCCAAAACTCCAAAACTCCAAAACTCCAAAACTCCAAAACTCCAAAACTCCAAAACTCCAAAACTCCGAAACTCCAAAACTCCAAAACTCCAAAGCTCCAAAACTCCAAAACTCAAAAACTCCAAAACTCAAAAACTCCAAAACTGCAAAACTCCAAAACTCCGAAACTCCAAAACTCCGAAACTCCAAAACTCCGAATCTCCAAAACTCCAAAACTCCAAAACTCCGAAACTCCGAAACTCCAAAACTCCAAAACTCCAAAACTCCAAAACTCCGAAACTCCAAAACTCCAAAACTCCAAAACTCCGAAACTCCAAAACTCCAAAACTCCAAAACTCCAAAACTCCGAAACTCCAAAACTCCAAAACTCCAAAACTCCGAAACTCCAAAACTCCAAAACTCCAAAACTCCAAAACCCCAAAACTGCGAAACTCCAAAACTCCAAAACTCCAAAACTCCGAAACTCCAAAACTCCAAAACTCCAAAACTCCGAAACTCCAAAACTCCGAAACTCCAAAACTCCAAAACTCCGAAACTCCAAAACTCCAAAACTCCAAAACTCCGAAACTCCGAAACTCCAAAACTCCAAAACTCCAAAACTCCAAAACTCCGAAACTCCAAAACTCCAAAACTCCAAAACTCCGAAACTCCAAAACTCCAAAACTCCAAAACTCCGAAACTCCAAAATTCCAAAACTCCGAAACTCCAAAACTCCAAAACTCCAAAACTCCAAAACTCCGAAACTCCAAAACTCCAAAACTCCAAAACTCCGAAACTCCAAAACTCCGAAACTCCAAAACTCCAAAACTACAAAACTCCAATACTCCAAAACTCCGAAACTCCGAAACTCCAAAACTCCAAAACTCCGAAACTCCAAAACTCGGAAACTCCAAAACTACAAAACTCCAAAACTCCAAAACTCCAAAACTCCGAAACTCCAAAGCTCCGAAACTCCAAAACTCCGAATCTCCAAAACTCCAAAACTCGAAAACTCCGAAACTCCAAAACTCCAAAACTCCAATACTCCAAAACTCCAAAACTCCGAAACTCCAAAACTCCGAAACTCCAAAACTACGAATCTCCAAAACTCCAAAACTCCAAAACTCCGAAACTCCGAAACTCCAATACTCCAAAACTCCGAAACTCCAAAACTCCGAAACTCCAAAACTCCAAAACTCCGAATCTCCAAAACTCCAAAACTCGAAAACTCCGAAACTCCAAAACTCCAAAACTCCAATACTCCAAAACTCCAAAACTCCGAAACTCCAAAACTCCGAAACTCCAAAACTACGAATCTCCAAAACTCCAAAACTCCAAAACTCCGAAACTCCGAAACTCCAAAACTCCAAAACTCCAATACTCCAAAACTCCAAAACTCCGAAACTCCAAAACTCCGAAACTCCAAAACTCCAATACTCCAAAACTCCGAAACTCCAAAACTCCGAAACTCCAAAACTCCAAAACTCCAATACTCCAAAACTCCAATACTCCAAAACTCCAAAACTCCGAAACTCCAAAACTCCGAAACTCCAAAACTCCAATACTCCAAAACTCCGAAACTCCAAAACTCCGAAACTCCAAAACTCCAAAACTCCAATACTCCAGAACTCCAAAACTCCAAAACACCGAAACTCCAAAACACCGAAACTCCGAAACTCCGAAACTCCAAAACTCCAAAACTCCAAGACTCCAAAACTCAAAAACTCCGAAACTCCAAAACTCCAAAACTCCAAATCTCCGAAACTCCGAAACTCCAAAACTCCAAAACTCCAATACTCCAGAACTCCAAAACTCCAAAACACCGAAACTCCAAAACACCGAAACTCCGAAACTCCGAAACTCCAAAACTCCAAAACTCCAAGACTCCAAAACTCAAAAACTCCGAAACTCCAAAACTCCAAAACTCCAAATCTCCGAAACTCCAAAACTCCAATACTCCAAAACTCCGAAACTCCAAAACTCCAAAACTCCAAAACTCCAATACTCCAAAAATCCGAAACTCCGAAACTCCAAAACTCCAAAACTCCGAAACTCCAAAACTCGGAAACTCCAAAACTACAAAACTCCAAAACTCCAAAACTCCAAAACTCCGAAACTCCAAAACTCCGAAACTCCAAAACTCCGAATCTCCAAAACTCCAAAACTCGAAAACTCCGAAACTCCAAAACTCCAAAACTCCAATACTCCAAAACTCCAAAACTCCGAAACTCCAAAACTCCGAAACTCCAAAACTCCGAATCTCCAAAACTCCAAAACTCCAAAACTCCGAAACTCCGAAACTCCAAAACTCCAAAACTCCAATACTCCAAAACTCCAAAACTCCGAAACTCCAAAACTCCGAAACTCCAAAACTCCAATACTCCAAAACTCCGAAACTCCAAAACTCCGAAACTCCAAAACTCCAAAACTCCAATACTCCAAAACTCCAAAACTCCAAAACACCGAAACTCCGAAACTCCGAAACTCCAAAACTCCAAAACTCCAAAACTGCAAAACTCCAAAACTCCGAAACTCCGAAACTCCAAAACTCCGAAACTCCAAAACTCGGAAACTCCAAAACTCGGAAACTCCAAAACTCCAAAACTCCGAAACTCCAAAACTCCGAAACTCCAAAACTCCGAAACTCCAAAACTCCAAAACTCCAAAACTCCAAAACTCCAAAACTGCGAAACTCCAAAACTCCGAAACTCCAAAACTCCAAAACTCCGAAACTCCAAAACTCCAAAACTCCAAAACTCCAAAACTCCGAAACTCCAAAACTCCGAAACTCCGAAACTCCAAAACTCCAAAACTCCAAAACTCCAAAACTCCGAAACTCCAAAACTCCAAAACTCCAAAACTCCAAAACTCCAAAACTCCGAAACTCCGAAACTCCAAAGCTCCAAAACTCCAAAACTCCGAAACTCCAAAACTCCGAAACTCCAAAACTCCAAAACTCCAAAACTCCGAAACTCCAAAACTCCAAAACTCCAAAACTCCAAAACTCCAAAACTCCAAAACTCCGAAACTCCGAAACTCCAAAACTCCAATACTCCAAAACTCCGAAACTCCAAAAGTCCAAAACTCCAAAGCTCCAAAACTCCAAAACTCCAAAACTCAAAAACTCCAAAACTCCAAAACTCCAAAACTCCGAAACTCCAAAACTCCGAAACTCCAAAACTCCGAAACTCCAAAACTCCGAATCTCCAAAACTCGGAAACTCCAAAACTCCAAAACTCCAAAACTCCAAAACTCCGAAACTCCAAAACTCCAAAACTCCAAAACTCCGAAACTCCAAAACTCCAAAACTCCGAAACTCCAAAACTCCAAAACTCCAAAGCTCCAAAACTCCAAAACTCAAAAACTCCAAAACTCAAAAACTCCAAAACTCCAAAACTCCGAAACTCCAAAACTCCGAAACTCCAAAACTCCGAATCTCCAAAACTCCAAAACTCCAAAACTCCGAAACTCCGAAACTCCAAAACTCCAAAACTCCAATACTCCAAAACTCCAAAACTCCGAAACTCCAAAACTCCGAAACTCCAAAACTCCAATACTCCAAAACTCCGAAACTCCAGAACTCCGAAACTCCAAAACTCCAAAACTCCAATACTCCAAAACTCCAAAACTCCAAAACACCGAAACTCCGAAACTCCGAAACTCCAAAACTCCAAAACTCCAAGACTCCAAGACTCCAAAACTCAAAAACTCCGAAACTCCAAAACTCCAAAACTCCAAAACTCCGAAACTCCAAAACTCCAATACTCCAAAACTCCGAAACTCCAAAACTCCAAAACTCCAATACTCCAAAACTCCGAAACTCCGAAACTCCAAAACTCCAAAACTCCGAAACTCCAAAACTCGGAAACTCCAAAACTACAAAACTCCAAAACTCCAAAACTCCAAAACTCCGAAACTCCAAAACTCCGAAACTCCAAAACTCCGAATCTCCAAAACTCCAAAACTCGAAAACTCCGAAACTCCAAAACTCCAAAACTCCAATACTCCAAAACTCCAAAACTCCGAAACTCCAAAACTCCGAAACTCCAAAACTACGAATCTCCAAAACTCCAAAACTCCAAAACTCCGAAACTCCGAAACTCCAAAACTCCAAAACTCCAATACTCCAAAACTCCAAAACTCCGAAACTCCAAAACTCCGAAACTCCAAAACTCCAATACTCCAAAACTCCGAAACTCCAAAACTCCGAAACTCCAAAACTCCAAAACTCCAATACTCCAAAAATCCAAAACTCCAAAAACCGAAACTCCAAAACACCGAAACTCCGAAACTCCGAAACTCCAAAACTCCAAAACTCCAAGACTCCAAAACTCAAAAACTCCGAAACTCCAAAACTCCAAAACTCCAAAACTCCGAAACTCCAAAACTCCAATACTCCAAAACTCCGAAACTCCAAAACTCCAAAACTCCAAAACTCCAAAACTCCAATACTCCAAAACTCCGAAACTCCGAAACTCCAAAACTCCAAAACTCCGAAACTCCAAAACTCGGAAACTCCAAAACTACAAAACTCCAAAACTCCAAAACTCCAAAACTCCGAAACTCCAAAACTCCGAAACTCCAAAACTCCGAATCTCCAAAACTCCAAAACTCGAAAACTCCGAAACTCCAAAACTCCAAAACTCCAATACTCCAAAACTCCAAAACTCCGAAACTCCAAAACTCCGAATCACCAAAACTCCAAAACTCCAAAACTCCGAAACTCCGAAACTCCAAAACTCCAAAACTCCAATACTCCAAAACTCCAAAACTCCGAAACTCCAAAACTCCAAAACTCCGAACCGAAACTCCAAAACTCCGAAACTCCAAAACTCCAAAACTCCAATACTCCAAAACTCCAAAACTCCAAAACACCGAAACTCCGAAACTCCGAAACTCCGAAACTCCAAAACTCCAAAACTCCAAAACTCCAAAACTGCAAAACTCCAAAACTCCGAAACTCCGAAACTCCAAAACTCCGAAACTCCAAAACTCGGAAACTCCAAAACTCGGAAACTCCAAAACTCCAAAACTCCGAAACTCCAAAACTCCAAAACTCCAAAACTCCGAAACTCCAAAACTCCAAAACTCCAAAACTGCGAAACTCCAAAACTCCGAAACTCCAAAACTCCAAAACTCCGAAACTCCAAAACTCCAAAACTCCAAAACTCCAAAACTCCGAAACTCCAAAACTCCGAAACTCCGAAACTCCGAAACTCCAAAACTCCAGAACTCCAGAACTCCAAAACTCCAAAACTGCGAAACTCCAAAACTCCGAAACTCCAAAACTCCAAAACTCCAAAACTCCAAAACTCCGAAACTCCAAAACTCCAAAACTCCAAAACTCCAAAACTCCGAAACTCCAAAACTCCAAAACTGCGAAACTCCAAAACTCCGAAATTCCAAAACTCCAAAACTCCGAAACTCCAAAACTCCGAAACTCCAAAACTCCAAAACTCCAAAACTCCGAAACTCCGAAACTCCAAAACTCGAAAACTCCAAAACTCCAAAACTGCGAAACTCCAAAACTCCAAAACTCCAAAACTCCGAAACTCCAAAACTCCAAAACTCCAAAACTCCGAAACTCCGAAACTCCAAAACTCCAAAACTCCAAAACTCCAATACTCCAAAACTCCAAAACTCCGAAACTCCAAAACTCCGAAACTCCAAAACTCCGAATCTCCAAAACTCCAAAACTCCAAAACTCCGAAACTCCGAAACTCCAAAACTCCAAAACTCCAATACTCCAAAACTCCAAAACTCCGAAACTCCAAAACTCCGAAACTCCAAAACTCCAATACTCCAAAACTCCGAAACTCCAAAACTCCGAAACTCCAAAACTCCAAAACTCCAATACTCCAAAACTCCAAAACTCCAAAACACCGAAACTCCGAAACTCCGAAACTCCAAAACTCCAAAACTCCAAAACTCCAAAACTGCAAAACTCCAAAACTCCGAAACTCCGAAACTCCAAAACTCCGAAACTCCAAAACTCGGAAACTCCAAAACTCGGAAACTCCAAAACTCCAAAACTCCGAAACTCCAAAACTCCAAAACTCCAAAACTCCGAAACTCCAAAACTCCAAAACTCCAAAACTGCGAAACTCCGAAACTCCAATACTCCAAAACTCCGAAACTCTGAAACTCCAAAACTGCGAAACTCCAAAACTCCGAATCTCCAAAACTCCAAAACTCCAAAACTCCAGTACTCCAAAACTCCGAAACTCCAAAACTCCAAAACTCCAAAACTCCAAAACTCCAATACTCCAAAACTCCGAAACTCCGAAACTCCAAAACTCCAAAACTCCGAAACTCCAAAACTCGGAAACTCCAAAACTACAAAACTCCAAAACTCCAAAACTCCAAAACTCCGAAACTCCAAAACTCCGAAACTCCAAAACTCCGAATCTCCAAAACTCCAAAACTCGAAAACTCCGAAACTCCAAAACTCCAAAACTCCAATACTCCAAAACTCCAAAACTCCGAAACTCCAAAACTCCGAAACTCCAAAACTCCGAATCTCCAAAACTCCAAAACTCGAAAACTCCGAAACTCCAAAACTCCAAAACTCCAATACTCCAAAACTCCAAGACTCCAAAACTCAAAAACTCCGAAACTCCAAAACTCCAAAACTCCAAAACTCCGAAACTCCAAAACTCCAATACTCCAAAACTCCGAAACTCCAAAACTCCGAAACTCCAAAACTCCAAAACCCCAATACTCCAAAACTCCGAAACTCCGAAACTCCAAAACTCCAAAACTCCGAAACTCCAAAACTCGGAAACTCCAAAACTACAAAACTCCAAAACTCCAAAACTCCAAAACTCCGAAACTCCAAAACTCCGAAACTCCAAAACTCCGAATCTCCAAAACTCCAAAACTCGAAAACTCCGAAACTCCAAAACTCCAAAACTCCAATACTCCAAAACTCCAAAACTCCGAAACTCCAAAACTCCGAAACTCCAAAACTCCGAATCTCCAAAACTCCAAAACTCCAAAACTCCGAAACTCCGAAACTCCAAAACTCCAAAACTCCAATACTCCAAAACTCCAAAACTCCGAAACTCCAAAACTCCGAAACTCCAAAACTCCAATACTCCAAAACTCCGAAACTCCAAAACTCCGAAACTCCAAAACTCCAAAACTCCAATACTCCAAAACTCCAAAACTCCAAAACACCGAAACTCCGAAACTCCGAAACTCCAAAACTCCAAAACTCCAAAACTCCAAAACTGCAAAACTCCAAAACTCCGAAACTCCGAAACTCCAAAACTCCGAAACTCCAAAACTCGGAAACTCCAAAACTCGGAAACTCCAAAACTCCAAAACTCCGAAACTCCAAAACTCCAAAACTCCAAAACACCGAAACTCCAAAACTCCA
Organism: Amblyomma mixtum; assembly: GCF_055824585.1. Classification (NCBI taxonomy): domain Eukaryota; kingdom Metazoa; phylum Arthropoda; class Arachnida; order Ixodida; family Ixodidae; genus Amblyomma; species Amblyomma mixtum. Next base: position 105,423,967 of record NC_143021.1, on the reverse strand, counting down.
AAACTCCAAAACTGCGAAACTCCAAAACTCCGAAACTCCAAAACTCCAAAACTCCGAAACTCCAAAACTCCAAAACTCCAAAACTCCGAAACTCCAAAACTCCGAAACTCCGAAACTCCGAAACTCCAAAACTCCAAAACTCCAAAACTCCAAAACTGCGAAACTCCAAAACTCCGAAACTCCAAAACTCCAAAACTCCAAAACTCCAAAACTCCGAAACTCCAAAACTCCAAAACTCCAAAACTCCAAAACTCCAAAACTCCAAAACTGCGAAACTCCAAAACTCCGAAACTCCAAAACTCCAAAACTCCGAAACTCCAAAACTCCGAAACTCCAAAACTCCAAAACTCCAAAACTCCGAAACTCCGAAACTCCAAAACTCGAAAACTCCAAAACTCCAAAACTGCGAAACTCCAAAACTCCAAAACTCCAAAACTCCGAAACTCCAAAACTCCAAAACTCCAAAACTCCGAAACTCCGAAACTCCAAAACTCCGAAACTCCAGAACTCCAAAACTCCAAAACTCCGAAACTCCAAAACTCCAAAACTCCAAAACTCCAAAACTCCGAAACTCCAAAACTCCAAAACTCCAAAACTCCAAAACTGCGAAACTCCAAAACTCCGAAACTCCAAAACTCCAAAACTCCAATACTCCAAAACTCCAAAACTCCAAAACACCGAAACTCCGAAACTCCGAAACTCCAAAACTCCAAAACTCCAAAACTCCAAAACTGCAAAACTCCAAAACTCCGAAACTCCAAAACTCCGAAACTCCAAAACTCGGAAACTCCAAAACTCGGAAACTCCAAAACTCCAAAACTCCGAAACTCCAAAACTCCAAAACTCCAAAACTCCGAAACTCCAAAACTCCAAAACTCCAAAACTCCAAAACTCCAAAACTGCGAAACTCCAAAACTCCGAAACTCCAAAACTCCAAAACTCCGAAACTCCAAAACTCCAAAACTCCAAAACTCCGAAACTCCAAAACTCCGAAACTCCGAAACTCCGAAACTCCAATACTCCGAAACTCCGAAACTCCAAAACTCCGAAACTCCAAAACTCCAAAACTCCAATACTCCAGAACTCCAAAACTCCAAAACACCGAAACTCCAAAACACCGAAACTCCGAAACTCCGAAACTCCAAAACTCCAAAACTCCAAGACTCCAAAACTCAAAAACTCCGAAACTCCAAAACTCCAAAACTCCAAATCTCCGAAACTCCGAAACTCCAAAACTCCAAAACTCCAATACTCCAGAACTCCAAAACTCCAAAACACCGAAACTCCAAAACACCGAAACTCCGAAACTCCGAAACTCCAAAACTCCAAAACTCCAAGACTCCAAAACTCAAAAACTCCGAAACTCCAAAACTCCAAAACTCCAAATCTCCGAAACTCCAAAACTCCAATACTCCAAAACTCCGAAACTCCAAAACTCCAAAACTCCAAAACTCCAAAACTCCAATACTCCAAAAATCCGAAACTCCGAAACTCCAAAACTCCAAAACTCCGAAACTCCAAAACTCGGAAACTCCAAAACTACAAAACTCCAAAACTCCAAAACTCCAAAACTCCGAAACTCCAAAACTCCGAAACTCCAAAACTCCGAATCTCCAAAACTCCAAAACTCGAAAACTCCGAAACTCCAAAACTCCAAAACTCCAATACTCCAAAACTCCAAAACTCCGAAACTCCAAAACTCCGAAACTCCAAAACTCCGAATCTCCAAAACTCCAAAACTCCAAAACTCCGAAACTCCGAAACTCCAAAACTCCAAAACTCCAATACTCCAAAACTCCAAAACTCCGAAACTCCAAAACTCCGAAACTCCAAAACTCCAATACTCCAAAACTCCGAAACTCCAAAACTCCGAAACTCCTAAACTCCAAAACTCCAATACTCCAAAACTCCAAAACTCCAAAACACCGAAACTCCGAAACTCCGAAACTCCAAAACTCCAAAACTCCAAAACTGCAAAACTCCAAAACTCCGAAACTCCGAAACTCCAAAACTCCGAAACTCCAAAACTCCAAAACTCCAAAACTCGGAAACTCCAAAACTCCAAAACTCCGAAACTCCAAAACTCCAAAACTCCAAAGCTCCGAAACTCCAAAACTCCAAAACTCCAAAACTCCAAAACTCCAAAACTGCGAAACTCCAAAACTCCGAAACTCCAAAACTCCAAAACTCCGAAACTCCAAAACTCCAAAACTCCAAAACTCCAAAACTCCGAAACTCCAAAACTCCGAAACTCCGAAACTCCGAAACTCCAAAACTCCAAAACTCCAAAACTCCAAAACTCCGAAACTCCAAAACTCCAAAACTCCAAAACTCCAAAACTCCAAAACTCCGAAACTCCAAAACTCCAAAACTGCGAAACTCCAAAACTCCGAAACTCCAAAACTCCAAAACTCCGAAACTCCAAAACTCCGAAACTCCGAAACTCCAAAACTCCGAAACTCCGAAACTCCGAAACTCCGAAACCCCGAAACTCCAAAACTCCAAAACTTCAAAACTCCGAAACTCCAAAACTCCGAAACTCCGAAACTCCGAAACTCCAAAACTCCAAAACTCCAAAACTCCAAAACTCCGAAACTCCAAAGCTCCAAAACTCCAAAACTCCGAAACTCCAAAACTCCGAAACTCCAAAACTCCAAAACTCCAAAACTCCGAAACTCCAAAACTCCAAAACTCCAAAACTCCAAAACTCCAAAACTCCGAAACTCCGAAACTCCAAAACTCCAATACTCCAAAACTCCGAAACTCCAAAAGTCCAAAACTCCAAAGCTCCAAAACTCCAAAACTCCAAAACTCAAAAACTCCAAAACTCCAAAACTCCAAAACTCCGAAACTCCAAAACTCCGAAACTCCAAAACTCCGAAACTCCAAAACTCCGAATCTCCAAAACTCGGAAACTCCAAAACTCCAAAACTCCAAAACTCCAAAACTCCGAAACTCCAAAACTCCAAAACTCCAAAACTCCGAAACTCCAAAACTCCAAAACTCCGAAACTCCAAAACTCCAAAACTCCAAAGCTCCAAAACTCCAAAACTCAAAAACTCCAAAACTCAAAAACTCCAAAACTCCAAAACTCCGAAACTCCAAAACTCCGAAACTCCAAAACTCCGAATCTCCAAAACTCCAAAACTCCAAAACTCCGAAACTCCGAAACTCCAAAACTCCAAAACTCCAATACTCCAAAACTCCAAAACTCCGAAACTCCAAAACTCCGAAACTCCAAAACTCCAATACTCCAAAACTCCGAAACTCCAAAACTCCGAAACTCCAAAACTCCAAAACTCCAATACTCCAAAACTCCAAAACTCCAAAACACCGAAACTCCGAAACTCCGAAACTCCAAAACTCCAAAACTCCAAGACTCCAAGACTCCAAAACTCAAAAACTCCGAAACTCCAAAACTCCAAAACTCCAAAACTCCGAAACTCCAAAACTCCAATACTCCAAAACTCCGAAACTCCAAAACTCCAAAACTCCAAAACTCCAAAACTCCAATACTCCAAAACTCCGAAACTCCGAAACTCCAAAACTCCAAAACTCCGAAACTCCAAAACTCGGAAACTCCAAAACTACAAAACTCCAAAACTCCAAAACTCCAAAACTCCGAAACTCCAAAACTCCGAAACTCCAAAACTCCGAATCTCCAAAACTCCAAAACTCGAAAACTCCGAAACTCCAAAACTCCAAAACTCCAATACTCCAAAACTCCAAAACTCCGAAACTCCAAAACTCCGAAACTCCAAAACTACGAATCTCCAAAACTCCGAAACTCCAAAACTCCAATACTCCAAAACTCCGAAACTCCAAAACTCCGAAACTCCAAAACTCCAAAACTCCAATACTCCAAAAATCCAAAACTCCAAAAACCGAAACTCCAAAACACCGAAACTCCGAAACTCCGAAACTCCAAAACTCCAAAACTCCAATACTCCAAAAATCCAAAACTCCAAAAACCGAAACTCCAAAACACCGAAACTCCGAAACTCCGAAACTCCAAAACTCCAAAACTCCAAGACTCCAAAACTCAAAAACTCCGAAACTCCAAAACTCCAAAACTCCAAAACTCCGAAACTCCAAAACTCCAATACTCCAAAACTCCGAAACTCCAAAACTCCAAAACTCCAAAACTCCAAAACTCCAATACTCCAAAACTCCGAAACTCCGAAACTCCAAAACTCCAAAACTCCGAAACTCCAAAACTCGGAAACTCCAAAACTACAAAACTCCAAAACTCCAAAACTCCAAAACTCCGAAACTCCAAAACTCCGAAACTCCAAAACTCCGAATCTCCAAAACTCCAAAACTCGAAAACTCCGAAACTCCAAAACTCCAAAACTCCAATACTCCAAAACTCCAAAACTCCGAAACTCCAAAACTCCGAAACTCCAAAACTCCGAATCTCCAAAACTCCAAAACTCCAAAACTCCGAAACTCCGAAACTCCAAAACTCCAAAACTCCAATACTCCAAAACTCCAAAACTCCGAAACTCCAAAACTCCGAAACTCCAAAACTCCAATACTCCAAAACTCCGAAACTCCAAAACTCCGAAACTCCAAAACTCCAAAACTCCAATACTCCAAAACTCCAAAACTCCAAAACACCGAAACTCCGAAACTCCGAAACTCCAAAACTCCAAAACTCCAAAACTCCAAAACTGCAAAACTCCAAAACTCCGAAACTCCGAAACTCCAAAACTCCGAAACTCCAAAACTCGGAAACTCCAAAACTCGGAAACTCCAAAACTCCAAAACTCCGAAACTCCAAAACTCCAAAACTCCAAAACTCCGAAACTCCAAAACTCCAAAACTCCAAAACTGCGAAACTCCAAAACTCCGAAACTCCAAAACTCCAAAACTCCGAAACTCCAAAACTCCAAAACTCCAAAACTCCAAAACTCCGAAACTCCAAAACTCCGAAACTCCGAAACTCCGAAACTCCAAAACTCCAAAACTCCAAAACTCCAAAACTGCGAAACTCCAAAACTCCGAAACTCCAAAACTCCAAAACTCCAAAACTCCGAAACTCCAAAACTCCAAAACTCCAAAACTCCAAAACTCCGAAACTCCAAAACTCCAAAACTGCGAAACTCCAAAACTCCGAAACTCCAAAACTCCAAAACTCCGAAACTCCAAAACTCCGAAACTCCAAAACTCCAAAACTCCAAAACTCCGAAACTCCGAAACTCCAAAACTCGAAAACTCCAAAACTCCAAAACTGCGAAACTCCAAAACTCCAAAACTCCAAAACTCCGAAACTCCAAAACTCCAAAACTCCAAAACTCCGAAACTCCGAAACTCCAAAACTCCGAAACTCCAGAACTCCGAAACTCCAAAACTCCGAAACTCCAAAACTCCGAATCTCCAAAACTCCAAAACTCGAAAACTCCGAAACTCCAAAACTCCAAAACTCCAATACTCCAAAACTCCAAAACTCTGAAACTCCAAAACTCCGAAACTCCAAAACTCCGAATCTCCAAAACTCCAAAACTCCAAAACTCCAATACTCCAAAACTCCGAAACTCCAAAACTCCAAAACTCCAAAACTCCAAAACTCCAATACTCCAAAACTCCGAAACTCCGAAACTCCAAAACTCCAAAACTCCGAAACTCCAAAACTCGGAAACTCCAAAACTACAAAACTCCAAAACTCCAAAACTCCAAAACTCCGAAACTCCAAAACTCCGAAACTCCAAAACTCCGAATCTCCAAAACTCCAAAACTCGAAAACTCCGAAACTCCAAAACTCCAAAACTCCAATACTCCAAAACTCCAAAACTCCGAAACTCCAAAACTCCGAAACAACAAAACTCCGAATCTCCAAAACTCCAAAACTCGAAAACTCCGAAACTCCAAAACTCCGAAACTCCAAAACTCCAAAACTCCAAAACTCCAAAACTCCGAAACTCCAAAACTCCGAAACTCCGAAACTCGGAAACTCCAAAACTCCGAAACTCCAAAACTCCAAAACTCCAAAACTCCGAAACTCCGAAACTCCGAAACTCCAAAACTCCAAAACTCCAAAACTCCAAAACTCCGAAACTCCAAAGCTCCAAAACTCCAAAACTCCGAAACTCCAAAACTCCGAAACCCCAAAACTCCAAAACTCCAAAACTCCGAAACTCCAAAACTCCAAAACTCCAAAACTCCAAAACTCCAAAACTCCGAAACTCCGAAACTCCAAAACTCCAATACTCCAAAACTCCGAAACTCCAAAACTCCAAAACTCCAAAACTCCAAAACTCCGAAACTCCGAAACTCCGAAACTCCGAAACTCCAAAACTCCAAAACTCCGAAACTCCGAAACCGCAAAACTCCAAAACTCCAAAACTCCGAAACTCCAAAACTCCGAAACTCCAGAACTCCAAAGCTCCAAAACTCCGAAACTCCAAAACTCCAAAACTCCAAAACTCCGAAACTCCAAAACTCCGAAACTCCGAAACTCGGAAACTCCAAAACTCCAAAACTCCAAAACTCCAAAACTCCGAAACTCCGAAACTCCAAAACTCCAAAACTCCAAAACTCCGAAACTCCAAAACTCCAAAACTCCAAAACTCCGAAACTCCAAAACTCCAAAACTCCAAAACTCCAAAACTCCAAAACTCCAAAGCTCCAAAACTCCAAAACTCCAAAACTCCAAAACTCCAAAACTCCAAAACTCCGAAACTCCAAAACTCCAAAACTCCAAAGCTCCAAAACTCCAAAACTCCAAAACTCAAAAACTCCAAAACTCCAAAACTGCGAAACTCCAAAACTCCGACACTCCAAAACTCCAAAACTCCAAAACTCCAAAACTCCAAAACTCCGAAACTCCAAAACTCCAAAACTCCAAAACTCCAAAACTCCGAAACTCCAAAACTCCAAAACTGCGAAACTCCAAAACTCCGAAACTCCAAAACTCCAAAACTCCGAAACTCCAAAACTCCGAAACTCCGAAACTCCAAAACTCCGAAACTCCGAAACTCCGAAACTCCGAAACCCCGAAACTCCAAAACTCCAAAACTTCAAAACTCCGAAACTCCAAAACTCCGAAACTCCGAAACTCCGAAACTCCAAAACTCCAAAACTCCAAAACTCCAAAACTCCGAAACTCCAAAGCTCCAAAACTCCAAAACTCCGAAACTCCAAAACTCCGAAACCCCAAAACTCCAAAACTCCAAAACTCCGAAACTCCAAAACTCCAAAACTCCAAAACTCCAAAACTCCAAAACTCCGAAACTCCGAAACTCCAAAACTCCAATACTCCAAAACTCCGAAACTCCAAAACTCCAAAACTCCAAAACTCCAAAACTCCGAAACTCCGAAACTCCGAAACTCCGAAACTCCAAAACTCCAAAACTCCGAAACTCCGAAACCGCAAAACTCCAAAACTCCAAAACTCCGAAACTCCAAAACTCCGAAACTCCAGAACTCCAAAGCTCCAAAACTCCGAAACTCCAAAACTCCAAAACTCCAAAACTCCGAAACTCCAAAACTCCGAAACTCCGAAACTCGGAAACTCCGAAACTCCAAAACTCCAAAACTCCGAAACTCCGAAACTCCAAAACTCCAAAACTCCAAAACCCCGAAACTCCAAAACTCCAAAACTTCAAAACTCCGAAACTCCAAAACTCCGAAACTCCGAAACTCCGAAACTCCAAAACTCCAAAACTCCAAAACTCCAAAACTCCGAAACTCCAAAGCTCCAAAACTCCAAAACTCCGAAACTCCAAAACTCCGAAACTCCAAAACTCCAAAACTCCGAAACTCCAAAACTCCAAAACTCCAAAACTCCAAAACTCCAAAACTCCGAAACTCCGAAACTCCAAAACTCCAATACTCCAAAACTCCGAAACTCCAAAACTCCAAAACTCCAAAACTCCAAAACTCCAAAACTCCAAAACTCCGAAACTCCGAAACTCCGAAACTCCAAAACTCCAAAACTCCGAAACTCCGAAACCGCAAAACTCCAAAACTCCAAAACTCCGAAACTCCAAAACTCCGAAACTCCAGAACTCCAAAACTCCAAAACTCCGAAACTCCAAAACTCCAAAACTCCAAAACTCCAAAACTCCGAAACTCCAAAACTCCGAAACTCCGAAACTCGGAAACTCCAAAACTCCAAAACTCCAAAACTCCAAAACTCCGAAACTCCAAAACTCCAAAACTCCAAAACTCCAAAACTCCGAAACTCCAAAACTCCAAAACTCCAAAACTCCGAAACTCCAAAACTCCAAAACTCCAAAACTCCAAAACTCCAAAACTCCAAAGCTCCAAAACTCCAAAACTCCAAAACTCCAAAACTCCAAAACTCCAAAACTCCAAAACTCCAAAACTCCGAAACTCCAAAACTCCAAAACTCCAAAGCTCCAAAACTCCAAAACTCCAAAACTCAAAAACTCCAAAACTCCAAAACTCCAAAACTCCAAAACTCCGAAACTCCAAAACTCCGAAACTCCAAAACTCCGAAACTCCAAAACTCCGAATCTCCAAAACTCGGAAACTCCAAAACTCCAAAACTCCAAAACTCCAAAACTCCGAAACTCCAAAACTCCAATACTCCAAAACTCCGAAACTCCAAAACTCCAAAACTCCAAAACTCCAAAACTCTAAAACTCCGAAACTCCGAAACTCCGAAACTCCGAAACTCCAAAACTCCAAAACTCCGAAACTCCGAAACCGCAAAACTCCAAAACTCCAAAACTCCGAAACTCCAAAACTCCGAAACTCCAGAACTCCAAAACTCCAAAACTCCGAAACTCCAAAACTCCAAAACTCCAAAACTCCAAAACTCCGAAACTCCAAAACTCCGAAACTCCGAAACTCGGAAACTCCAAAACTCCAAAACTCCAAAACTCCAAAACTCCGAAACTCCAAAACTCCAAAACTCCAAAACTCAAAAACTCCGAAACTCCAAAACTCCAAAACTCCAAAACTCCGAAACTCCAAAACTCCAAAACTCCAAAACTCCAAAACTCCAAAACTCCAAAGCTCCAAAACTCCAAAACTCCAAAACTCCAAAACTCCAAAACTCCAAAACTCCGAAACTCCAAAACTCCAAAACTCCAAAGCTCCAAAACTCCAAAACTCCAAAACTCAAAAACTCCAAAACTCCAAAACTCCAAAACTCCAAAACTCCGAAACTCCAAAACTCCGAAACTCCAAAACTCCGAAACTCCAAAACTCCGAATCTCCAAAACTCGGAAACTCCAAAACTCCAAAACTCCAAAACTCCAAAACTCCAAAACTCCGAAACTCCAAAACTCCAAAACTCCAAAACTCCAAAACTCCAAAACTCCAAAACTCCAAAACTCCGAAACTCCAAAACTCCAAAACTGCAAAGCTCCAAAACTCCAAAACTCAAAAACTCCAAAACTCAAAAACTCCAAAACTCCAAAACTCCGAAAGTCCAAAACTCCGAAACTCCAAAACTCCGAATCTCCAAAACTCCAAAACTCCAAAACTCCGAAACTCCGAAACTCCAAAACTCCAAAACTCCAATACTCCAAAACTCCAAAACTCCGAAACTCCAAAACTCCGAAACTCCAAAACTCCAATACTCCAAAACTCCGAAACTCCAAAACTCCGAAACTCCAAAACTCCAAAACTCCAATACTCCAAAACTCCAAAACTCCAAAACACCGAAACTCCGAAACTCCGAAACTCCAAAACTCCAAAACTCCAAGACTCCAAAACTCAAAAACTCCGAAACTCCAAAACTCCAAAACTCCAAAACTCCGAAACTCCAAAACTCCAATACTCCAAAACTCCGAAACTCCAAAACTCCAAAACTCCAAAACTCCAATACTCCAAAACTCCGAAACTCCGAAACTCCAAAACTCCAAAACTCCGAAACTCCAAAACTCGGAAACTCCAAAACTACAAAACTCCAAAACTCCAAAACTCCAAAACTCCGAAACAGAAAACTCCGAAACTCCAAAACTCCGAAACTCCAAAACTCCAAAACTCCAAAACTCCGAATCTCCAAAACTCGGAAACTCCAAAACTCCAAAACTCCAAAACTCCAAAACTCCGAAACTCCAAAACTCCAAAACTCCAAAACTCCAAAACTCCAAAACTCCGAAACTCCAAAACTCCAAAACTCCGAATCTCCAAAACTCGGAAACTCCAAAACTCCAAAACTCCAAAACTCCAAAACTCCGAAACTCCAAAACTCCAAAACTGCGAAACTCCAAAACTCCGAAACTCCAAAACTCCAAAACTCCGAAACTCCAAAACTCCGAAACTCCGAAACTCCAAAACTCCGAAACTCCGAAACTCCGAAACTCCGAAACCCCGAAACTCCAAAACTCCAAAACTTCAAAACTCCGAAACTCCAAAACTCCGAAACTCCGAAACTTTGAAACTCCAAAACTCCAAAACTCCAAAACTCCAAAACTCCGAAACTCCAAAGCTCCAAAACTCCAAAACTCCAAAACTCCGAATCTCCAAAACTCGGAAACTCCAAAACTCCAAAACTCCAAAACTCCAAAACTCCGAAACTCCAAAACTCCAAAACTCCAAAACTCCAAAACTCCAAAACTCCGAAACTCCAAAACTCCAAAACTCCGAAACTCCAAAACTCCAAAACTCCAAAGCTCCAAAACTCCAAAACTCAAAAACTCCAAAACTCAAAAACTCCAAAACTCCAAAACTCCGAAACTCCAAAACTCCGAAACTCCAAAACTCCGAAACTCCAAAACTCCGAAACTCCAAAACTCCAATACTCCAAAACTCCGAAACTCCAAAACTCCGAAACTCCAAAACTCCAAAACTCCAATACTCCAAAACTCCAAAACTCCAAAACACCGAAACTCCGAAACTCCGAAACTCCAAAACTCCAAAACTCCAAGACTCCAAGACTCCAAAACTCAAAAACTCCGAAACTCCAAAACTCCAAAACTCCAAAACTCCGAAACTCCAAAACTACAATACTCCGAAACTCCAAAACTCCAAAACTCCAAAACTCCAATACTCCAAAACTCCGAAACTCCGAAACTCCAAAACTCCAAAACTCCGAAACTCCAAAACTCGGAAACTCCAAAACTCCAAAACTCCAAAACTCCAAAACTCCGAAACTCCAAAACTCCGAAACTCCAAAACTCCGAATCTCCAAAACTCCAAAACTCGAAAACTCCGAAACTCCAAAACTCCAAAACTCCAATACTCCAAAACTCCAAAACTCCGAAACTCCAAAACTCCGAAACTCCAAAACTACGAATCTCCAAAACTCCAAAACTCCAAAACTCCGAAACTCCGAAACTCCAAAACTCCAAAACTCCAATACTCCAAAACTCCAAAACTCCGAAACTCCAAAACTCCGAAACTCCAAAACTCCAATACTCCAAAACTCCGAAACTCCAAAACTCCGAAACTCCAAAACTCCAAAACTCCAACACTCCAAAACTCCAAAACTCCAAAAACCGAAACTCCAAAACACCGAAACTCCGAAACTCCGAAACTCCAAAACTCCAAAACTCCAAGACTCCAAAACTCCAAAACTCCAAAACTCCAATACTCCAAAACTCCGAAACTCCGAAACTCCAAAACTCCAAAACTCCAAAACTCCAAAACTCCAAAACTCCAAAACTCCAAAACTCCGAAACTCCAAAACTCCGAAACTCCAAAACTCCAAAACTCCAAAACTCCAAAACTGCGAAACTCCAAAACTCCGAAACTCCAAAACTCCAAAACTCCAAAACTCCAAAACTCCGAAACTCCAAAACTCCAAAACTCCAAAACTCCAAAACTCCAAAACTCCGAAACTCCAAAACTCCAAAACTGCGAAACTCCAAAACTCCGAAACTCCAAAACTCCAAAACTCCGAAACTCCAAAACTCCAAAGCTCCAAAACTCCAAAACTCCAAAACTCCGAATCTCCAAAACTCGGAAACTCCAAAACTCCAAAACTCCAAAACTCCAAAACTCCGAAACTCCAAAACTCCAAAACTCCAAAACTCCAAAACTCCAAAACTCCGAAACTCCAAAACTCCAAAACTCCGAAACTCCAAAACTCCAAAACTCCAAAGCTCCAAAACTCCAAAACTCAAAAACTCCAAAACTCAAAAACTCCAAAACTCCAAAACTCCGAAACTCCAAAACTCCGAAACTCCAAAACTCCAATACTCCAAAACTCCGAAACTCCAAAACTCCGAAACTCCAAAACTCCAAAACTCCAATACTCCAAAACTCCAAAACTCCAAAACACCGAAACTCCGAAACTCCGAAACTCCGAAACCCCGAAACTCCAAAACTCCAAAACTTCAAAACTCCGAAACTCCAAAACTCCGAAACTCCGAAACTCCGAAACTCCAAAACTCCAAAACTCCAAAACTCCAAAACTCCGAAACTCCAAAGCTCCAAAACTCCAAAACTCCGAAACTCCAAAACTCCGAAACTCCAAAACTCCAAAACTCCGAAACTCCAAAACTCCAAAACTCCAAAACTCCAAAACTCCAAAACTCCGAAACTCCGAAACTCCAAAACTCCAATACTCCAAAACTCCGAAACTCCAAAACTCCAAAACTCCAAAACTCCAAAACTCCAAAACTCCGAAACTCCGAAACTCCGAAACTCCGAAACTCCAAAACTCCAAAACTCCGAAACTCCGAAACCGCCAAACTCCAAAACTCCAAAACTCCGAAACTCCAAAACTCCGAAACTCCAGAACTCCAAAACTCCAAAACTCCGAAACTCCAAAACTCCAAAACTCCAAAACTCCAAAACTCCGAAACTCCAAAACTCCGAAACTCCGAAACTCGGAAACTCCAAAACTCCAAAACTCCAAAACTCCAAAACTCCGAAACTCCAAAACTCCAAAACTCCAAAACTCCAAAACTCCGAAACTCCAAAACTCCAAAACTCCAAAACTCCGAAACTCCAAAACTCCAAAACTCCAAAACTCCAAAACTCCAAAACTCCAAAGCTCCAAAACTCCAAAACTCCAAAACTCCAAAACTCCAAAACTCCGAAACTCCAAAACTCCAAAACTCCAAAGCTCCAAAACTCCAAAACTCCAAAACTCAAAAACTCCAAAACTCCAAAACTCCAAAACTCCAAAACTCCAAAACTCCGAAACTCCAAAACTCCGAAACTCCAAAACTCCGAAACTCCAAAACTCCGAATCTCCAAAACTCGGAAACTCCAAAACTCCAAAACTCCAAAACTCCAAAACTCCGAAACTCCAAAACTCCAAAACTCCAAAACTCCAAAACTCCAAAACTCCAAAACTCCAAAGCTCCAAAACTCCAAAACTCAAAAACTCCAAAACTCAAAAACTCCAAAACTCCAAAACTCCGAAACTCCAAAACTCCGAAACTCCAAAACTCCGAATCTCCAAAACTCCAAAACTCCAAAACTCCGAAACTCCGAAACTCCAAAACTCCGAAACTCCAAAACTCCAAAACTCCAATACTCCAAAACTCCAAAACTCCGAAACTCCAAAACTCCGAAACTCCAAAACTCCAATACTCCAAAACTCCGAAACTCCAAAACTCCGAAACTCCAAAACTCCAAAACTCCAATACTCCAAAACTCCAAAACTCCAAAACACCGAAACTCCGAAACTCCGAAACTCCAAAACTCCAAAACTCCAAGACTCCAAAACTCAAAAACTCCGAAACTCCAAAACTCCAAAACTCCAAAACTCCGAAACTCCAAAACTCCAATACTCCAAAACTCCGAAACTCCAAAACTCCAATACTCCAAAACTCCGAAACTCCGAAACTCCAAAACTCCGAAACTCCAAAACTCCAAAACTCCGAAACTCCAAAACTACAAAACTCCAAAACTCCAAAACTCCAAAACTCCGAAACTCCAAAACTCCGAAACTCCAAAACTCCGAATCTCCAAAACTCCAAAACTCGAAAACTCCGAAACTCCAAAACTCCGAAACTCCAATACTCCAAAACTCCAAAACTCCGAAACTCCAAAACTCCGAAACTCCAAAACTACGAATCTCCAAAACTACGAATCTCCAAAACTCCGAAACTCCAAAACTCCGAAACTCCGAAACTCCAAAACTCCAAAACTCCAATACTCCAAAACTCCAAAACTCCGAAACTCCAAAACTCCGAAACTCCAAAACTCCGAAACTCCAAAACTCCGAAACTCCAAAACTCCAAAACTCCAATACTCCAGAACTCCAAAACTCCAAAACACCGAAACTCCAAAACACCGAAACTCCGAAACTCCGAAAGTCCAAAACTCCAAGACTCCAAAACTCAAAAACTCCGAAACTCCAAAACTCCAAAACTCCAAATCTCCGAAACTCCAAAACTCCAATACTCCAAAACTCCGAAACTCCAAAACTCCAAAACTCCAAAACTCCAATACTCCAAAACTCCGAAACTCCGAAACTCCAAAACTCCAAAACTCCGAAACTCCAAAACTCGGAAACTCCAAAACTACAAAACTCCAAAACTCCAAAACTCCAAAACTCCGAAACTCCAAAACTCCGAAACTCCAAAACTCCGAATCTCCAAAACTCCAAAACTCGAAAACTCCGAAACTCCAAAACTCCAAAACTCCAATACTCCAAAACTCCAAAACTCCGAAACTCCAAAACTCCGAAACTCCAAAACTCCGAATCTCCAAAACTCCAAAACTCCAAAACTCCGAAACTCCGAAACTCCAAAACTCCAAAACTCCAATACTCCAAAACTCCAAAACTCCGAAACTCCAAAACTCCGAAACTCCAAAACTCCAATACTCCAAAACTCCGAAACTCCAAAACTCCGAAACTCCAAAACTCCAAAACTCCAATACTCCAAAACTCCAAAACTCCAAAACACCGAAACTCCGAAACTCCGAAACTCCAAAACTCCAAAACTCCAAAACTCCAAAACTGCAAAACTCCAAAACTCCGAAACTCCGAAACTCCAAAACTCCGAAACTCCAAAACTCGGAAACTCCAAAACTCGGAAACTCCAAAACTCCAAAACTCCGAAACTCCAAAACTCCAAAACTCCGAAACTCCAAAACTCCAAAACTCCAAAACTCCAAAACTGCGAAACTCCAAAACTCCGAAACTCCAAAACTCCAAAACTCCGAAACTCCAAAACTCCAAAACTCCAAAACTCCAAAACTCCGAAACTCCAAAACTCCGAAACTCCGAAACTCCGAAACTCCAAAACTCCAAAACTCCAAAACTCCAAAACTGCGAAACTCCAAAACTCCGAAACTCCAAAACTCCAAAACTCCAAAACTCCGAAACTCCAAAACTCCAAAACTCCAAAACTCCAAAACTCCAAAACTCCAAAACTGCGAAACTCCAAAACTCCGAAACTCCAAAACTCCAAAACTCCGAAACTCCAAAACTCCGAAACTCCGAAACTCCAAAACTCCGAAACTCCGAAACTCCGAAACTCCGAAACCCCGAAACTCCAAAACTCCAAAACTTCAAAACTCCGAAACTCCAAAACTCCGAAACTCCGAAACTCCGAAACTCCAAAACTCCAAAACTCCAAAACTCCAAAACTCCGAAACTCCAAAGCTCCAAAACTCCAAAACTCCGAAACTCCAAAACTCCGAAACCCCAAAACTCCAAAACTCCAAAACTCCGAAACTCCAAAACTCCAAAACTCCAAAACTCCAAAACTCCAAAACTCCGAAACTCCGAAACTCCAAAACTCCAATACTCCAAAACTCCGAAACTCCAAAACTCCAAAACTCCAAAACTCCAAAACTCCGAAACTCCGAAACTCCGAAACTCCGAAACTCCAAAACTCCAAAACTCCGAAACTCCGAAACCGCAAAACTCCAAAACTCCAAAACTCCGAAACTCCAAAACTCCGAAACTCCAGAACTCCAAAGCTCCAAAACTCCGAAACTCCAAAACTCCAAAACTCCAAAACTCCGAAACTCCAAAACTCCGAAACTCCGAAACTCGGAAACTCCAAAACTCCAAAACTCCAAAACTCCAAAACTCCGAAACTCCGAAACTCCAAAACTCCAAAACTCCAAAACTCCGAAACTCCAAAACTCCAAAACTCCAAAACTCCGAAACTCCAAAACTCCAAAACTCCAAAACTCCAAAACTCCAAAACTCCAAAGCTCCAAAACTCCAAAACTCCAAAACTCCAAAACTCCAAAACTCCGAAACTCCAAAACTCCAAAACTCCAAAGCTCCAAAACTCCAAAACTCCAAAACTCAAAAACTCCAAAACTCCAAAACTCCAAAACTCCAAAACTCCAAAACTCCGAAACTCCAAAACTCCGAAACTCCAAAACTCCGAAACTCCAAAACTCCGAATCTCCAAAACTCGGAAACTCCAAAACTCCAAAACTCCAAAACTCCAAAACTCCAAAACTCCAAAACTCCGAAACTCCAAAACTCCAATACTCCAAAACTCCGAAACTCCAAAACTCCAAAACTCCAAAACTCCAAAACTCTAAAACTCCGAAACTCCGAAACTCCGAAACTCCGAAACTCCAAAACTCCAAAACTCCGAAACTCCGAAACCGCAAAACTCCAAAACTCCAAAACTCCGAAACTCCAAAACTCCGAAACTCCAGAACTCCAAAACTCCAAAACTCCGAAACTCCAAAACTCCAAAACTCCAAAACTCCAAAACTCCGAAACTCCAAAACTCCGAAACTCCGAAACTCGGAAACTCCAAAACTCCGAAACTCCAAAACTCCAAAACTCCAAAACTCCGAAACTCCGAAACTCCGAAACTCCAAAACTCCAAAACTCCAAAACTCCGAAACTCCAAAGCTCCAAAACTCCAAAACTCCGAAACTCCAAAACTCCGAAACCCCAAAACTCCAAAACTCCAAAACTCCGAAACTCCAAAACTCCAAAACTCCAAAACTCCAAAACTCCAAAACTCCGAAACTCCGAAACTCCAAAACTCCAATACTCCAAAACTCCGAAACTCCAAAACTCCAAAACTCCAAAACTCCAAAACTCCGAAACTCCGAAACTCCGAAACTCCGAAACTCCAAAACTCCAAAACTCCGAAACTCCGAAACCGCAAAACTCCAAAACTCCAAAACTCCGAAACTCCAAAACTCCGAAACTCCAGAACTCCAAAGCTCCAAAACTCCGAAACTCCAAAACTCCAAAACTCCAAAACTCCGAAACTCCAAAACTCCGAAACTCCGAAACTCGGAAACTCCAAAACTCCAAAACTCCAAAACTCCAAAACTCCGAAACTCCGAAACTCCAAAACTCCAAAACTCCAAAACTCCGAAACTCCAAAACTCCAAAACTCCAAAACTCCGAAACTCCAAAACTCCAAAACTCCAAAACTCCAAAACTCCAAAACTCCAAAGCTCCAAAACTCCAAAACTCCAAAACTCCAAAACTCCAAAACTCCAAAACTCCGAAACTCCAAAACTCCAAAACTCCAAAGCTCCAAAACTCCAAAACTCCAAAACTCAAAAACTCCAAAACTCCAAAACTCCAAAACTCCAAAACTCCAAAACTCCGAAACTCCAAAACTCCGAAACTCCAAAACTCCGAAACTCCAAAACTCCGAATCTCCAAAACTCGGAAACTCCAAAACTCCAAAACTCCAAAACTCCAAAACTCCGAAACTCCAAAACTCCAATACTCCAAAACTCCGAAACTCCAAAACTCCAAAACTCCAAAACTCCAAAACTCTAAAACTCCGAAACTCCGAAACTCCGAAACTCCGAAACTCCAAAACTCCAAAACTCCGAAACTCCGAAACCGCAAAACTCCAAAACTCCAAAACTCCGAAACTCCAAAACTCCGAAACTCCAGAACTCCAAAACTCCAAAACTCCGAAACTCCAAAACTCCAAAACTCCAAAACTCCAAAACTCCGAAACTCCAAAACTCCGAAACTCCGAAACTCGGAAACTCCAAAACTCCAAAACTCCAAAACTCCAAAACTCCGAAACTCCAAAACTCCAAAACTCCAAAACTCCAAAACTCCGAAACTCCAAAACTCCAAAACTCCAAAACTCCGAAACTCCAAAACTCCAAAACTCCAAAACTCCAAAACTCCAAAACTCCAAAGCTCCAAAACTCCAAAACTCCAAAACTCCAAAACTCCAAAACTCCAAAACTCCGAAACTCCAAAACTCCAAAACTCCAAAGCTCCAAAACTCCAAAACTCCAAAACTCAAAAACTCCAAAACTCCAAAACTCCAAAACTCCAAAACTCCGAAACTCCAAAACTCCGAAACTCCAAAACTCCGAAACTCCAAAACTCCGAATCTCCAAAACTCGGAAACTCCAAAACTCCAAAACTCCAAAACTCCAAAACTCCAAAACTCCAAAACTCCGAAACTCCAAAACTCCAAAACTCCAAAACTCCAAAACTCCAAAACTCCAAAACTCCGAAACTCCAAAACTCCAAAACTGCAAAGCTCCAAAACTCCAAAACTCAAAAACTCCAAAACTCAAAAACTCCAAAACTCCAAAACTCCGAAAGTCCAAAACTCCGAAACTCCAAAACTCCGAATCTCCAAAACTCCAAAACTCCAAAACTCCGAAACTCCGAAACTCCAAAACTCCAAAACTCCAATACTCCAAAACTCCAAAACTCCGAAACTCCGAAACTCCGAAACTCCAAAACTCCAATACTCCAAAACTCCGAAACTCCAAAACTCCGAAACTCCAAAACTCCAAAACTCCAATACTCCAAAACTCCAAAACTCCAAAACACCGAAACTCCGAAACTCCGAAACTCCAAAACTCCAAAACTCCAAGACTCCAAAACTCAAAAACTCCGAAACTCCAAAACTCCAAAACTCCAAAACTCCGAAACTCGAAAACTCCAATACTCCAAAACTCCGAAACTCCAAAACTCCAAAACTCCAAAACTCCAAAACTCCAATACT
The DNA here is from genome assembly GCF_055824585.1 of Amblyomma mixtum. Classification (NCBI taxonomy): domain Eukaryota; kingdom Metazoa; phylum Arthropoda; class Arachnida; order Ixodida; family Ixodidae; genus Amblyomma; species Amblyomma mixtum. The sequence goes on along the minus strand of NC_143021.1, from coordinate 105,405,158 downwards.
CCAAAACTCCGAAACTCCGAAACTCCAAAACTCCAAAACTCCGAAACTCCAAAACTCGGAAACTCCAAAACTACAAAACTCCAAAACTCCAAAACTCCAAAACTCCGAAACTCCAAAACTCCGAAACTCCAAAACTCCGAAACTCCAAAACTCCAAAACTCCAAAACTCCGAATCTCCAAAACTCGGAAACTCCAAAACTCCAAAACTCCAAAACTCCAAAACTCCGAAACTCCAAAACTCCAAAACTCCAAAACTCCAAAACTCCGAAACTCCAAAACTCCAAAACTCCGAATCTCCAAAACTCGGAAACTCCAAAACTCCAAAACTCCAAAACTCCAAAACTCCGAAACTCCAAAACTCCAAAACTGCGAAACTCCAAAACTCCGAAACTCCAAAACTCCAAAACTCCGAAACTCCAAAACTCCGAAACTCCGAAACTCCAAAACTCCGAAACTCCGAAACTCCGAAACTCCGAAACCCCGAAACTCCAAAACTCCAAAACTTCAAAACTCCGAAACTCCAAAACTCCGAAACTCCGAAACTTTGAAACTCCAAAACTCCAAAACTCCAAAACTCCAAAACTCCGAAACTCCAAAGCTCCAAAACTCCAAAACTCCAAAACTCCGAATCTCCAAAACTCGGAAACTCCAAAACTCCAAAACTCCAAAACTCCGAAACTCCAAAACTCCAAAACTCCGAAACTCCAAAACTCCAAAACTCCAAAGCTCCAAAACTCCAAAACTCAAAAACTCCAAAACTCAAAAACTCCAAAACTCCAAAACTCCGAAACTCCAAAACTCCGAAACTCCAAAACTCCGAAACTCCAAAACTCCGAAACTCCAAAACTCCAATACTCCAAAACTCCGAAACTCCAAAACTCCGAAACTCCAAAACTCCAAAACTCCAATACTCCAAAACTCCAAAACTCCAAAACACCGAAACTCCGAAACTCCGAAACTCCAAAACTCCGAAACTCCAAAACTCCGAAACCCCAAAACTCCAAAACTCCAAAACTCCAAAACTCCGAAACTCCAAAACTCCAAAACTGCGAAACTCCAAAACTCCGAAACTCCAAAACTCCAAAACTCCGAAACTCCAAAACTCCGAAACTCCGAAACTCCAAAACTCCGAAACTCCGAAACTCCGAAACTCCGAAACCCCGAAACTCCAAAACTCCAAAACTTCAAAACTCCGAAACTCCAAAACTCCGAAACTCCGAAACTCCGAAACTCCAAAACTCCAAAACTCCAAAACTCCAAAACTCCGAAACTCCAAAGCTCCAAAACTCCAAAACTCCGAAACTCCAAAACTCCGAAACCCCAAAACTCCAAAACTCCAAAACTCCGAAACTCCAAAACTCCAAAACTCCAAAACTCCAAAACTCCGAAACTCCGAAACTCCAAAACTCCAATACTCCAAAACTCCGAAACTCCAAAACTCCAAAACTCCAAAACTCCAAAACTCCGAAACTCCGAAACTCCGAAACTCCGAAACTCCAAAACTCCAAAACTCCGAAACTCCGAAACCGCAAAACTCCAAAACTCCAAAACTCCGAAACTCCAAAACTCCGAAACTCCAGAACTCCAAAGCTCCAAAACTCCGAAACTCCAAAACTCCAAAACTCCAAAACTCCGAAACTCCAAAACTCCGAAACTCCGAAACTCGGAAACTCCAAAACTCCAAAACTCCAAAACTCCAAAACTCCGAAACTCCGAAACTCCAAAACTCCAAAACTCCAAAACTCCGAAACTCCAAAACTCCAAAACTCCAAAACTCCGAAACTCCAAAACTCCAAAACTCCAAAACTCCAAAACTCCAAAACTCCAAAGCTCCAAAACTCCAAAACTCCAAAACTCCAAAACTCCAAAACTCCAAAACTCCGAAACTCCAAAACTCCAAAACTCCAAAGCTCCAAAACTCCAAAACTCCAAAACTCAAAAACTCCAAAACTCCAAAACTCCAAAACTCCAAAACTCCAAAACTCCGAAACTCCAAAACTCCGAAACTCCAAAACTCCGAAACTCCAAAACTCCGAATCTCCAAAACTCGGAAACTCCAAAACTCCAAAACTCCAAAACTCCAAAACTCCGAAACTCCAAAACTCCAATACTCCAAAACTCCGAAACTCCAAAACTCCAAAACTCCAAAACTCCAAAACTCTAAAACTCCGAAACTCCGAAACTCCGAAACTCCGAAACTCCAAAACTCCAAAACTCCGAAACTCCGAAACCGCAAAACTCCAAAACTCCAAAACTCCGAAACTCCAAAACTCCGAAACTCCAGAACTCCAAAACTCCAAAACTCCGAAACTCCAAAACTCCAAAACTCCAAAACTCCAAAACTCCGAAACTCCAAAACTCCGAAACTCCGAAACTCGGAAACTCCAAAACTCCAAAACTCCAAAACTCCAAAACTCCGAAACTCCAAAACTCCAAAACTCCAAAACTCCAAAACTCCGAAACTCCAAAACTCCAAAACTCCAAAACTCCGAAACTCCAAAACTCCAAAACTCCAAAACTCCAAAACTCCAAAACTCCAAAGCTCCAAAACTCCAAAACTCCAAAACTCCAAAACTCCAAAACTCCAAAACTCCGAAACTCCAAAACTCCAAAACTCCAAAGCTCCAAAACTCCAAAACTCCAAAACTCAAAAACTCCAAAACTCCAAAACTCCAAAACTCCAAAACTCCGAAACTCCAAAACTCCGAAACTCCAAAACTCCGAAACTCCAAAACTCCGAATCTCCAAAACTCGGAAACTCCAAAACTCCAAAACTCCAAAACTCCAAAACTCCAAAACTCTGAAACTCCAAAACTCCAAAACTCCAAAACTCCAAAACTCCAAAACTCCGAAACTCCAAAACTCCAAAACTGCAAAGCTCCAAAACTCCAAAACTCAAAAACTCCAAAACTCAAAAACTCCAAAACTCCAAAACTCCGAAAGTCCAAAACTCCGAAACTCCAAAACTCCGAATCTCCAAAACTCCAAAACTCCAAAACTCCGAAACTCCGAAACTCCAAAACTCCAAAACTCCAATACTCCAAAACTCCAAAACTCCGAAACTTCAAAACTCCGAAACTCCAAAACTCCAATACTCCAAAACTCCGAAACTCCAAAACTCCGAAACTCCAAAACTCCAAAACTCCAATACTCCAAAACTCCAAAACTCCAAAACACCGAAACTCCGAAACTCCGAAACTCCAAAACTCCAAAACTCCAAGACTCCAAAACTCAAAAACTCCGAAACTCCAAAACTCCAAAACTCCAAAACTCCGAAACTCCAAAACTCCAATACTCCAAAACTCCGAAACTCCAAAACTCCAAAACTCCAAAACTCCAAAACTCCAATACTCCAAAACTCCGAAACTCCGAAACTCCAAAACTCCAAAACTCCGAAACTCCAAAACTCGGAAACTCCAAAACTACAAAACTCCAAAACTCCAAAACTCCAAAACTCCGAAACTCCAAAACTCCGAAACTCCAAAACTCCGAAACTCCAAAACTCCAAAACTCCAAAACTCCGAATCTCCAAAACTCGGAAACTCCAAAACTCCAAAACTCCAAAACTCCAAAACTCCGAAACTCCAAAACTCCAAAACTCCAAAACTCCAAAACTCCGAAACTCCAAAACTCCAAAACTCCGAATCTCCAAAACTCGGAAACTCCAAAACTCCAAAACTCCAAAACTCCAAAACTCCGAAACTCCAAAACTCCAAAACTGCGAAACTCCAAAACTCCGAAACTCCAAAACTCCAAAACTCCGAAACTCCAAAACTCCGAAACTCCGAAACTCCAAAACTCCGAAACTCCGAAACTCCGAAACTCCGAAACCCCGAAACTCCAAAACTCCAAAACTTCAAAACTCCGAAACTCCAAAACTCCGAAACTCCGAAACTTTGAAACTCCAAAACTCCAAAACTCCAAAACTCCGAAACTCCAAAGCTCCAAAACTCCAAAACTCCAAAACTCCGAATCTCCAAAACTCGGAAACTCCAAAACTCCAAAACTCCAAAACTCCAAAACTCCGAAACTCCAAAACTCCAAAACTCCAAAACTCCAAAACTCCAAAACTCCGAAACTCCAAAACTCCAAAACTCCGAAACTCCAAAACTCCAAAACTCCAAAGCTCCAAAACTCCAAAACTCAAAAACTCCAAAACTCAAAAACTCCAAAACTCCAAAACTCCGAAACTCCAAAACTCCGAAACTCCAAAACTCCGAAACTCCAAAACTCCGAAACTCCAAAACTCCAATACTCCAAAACTCCGAAACTCCAAAACTCCGAAACTCCAAAACTCCAAAACTCCAATACTCCAAAACTCCAAAACTCCAAAACACCGAAACTCCGAAACTCCGAAACTCCAAAACTCCAAAACTCCAAGACTCCAAGACTCCAAAACTCAAAAACTCCGAAACTCCAAAACTCCAAAACTCCAAAACTCCGAAACTCCAAAACTACAATACTCCGAAACTCCAAAACTCCAAAACTCCAAAACTCCAATACTCCAAAACTCCGAAACTCCGAAACTCCAAAACTCCAAAACTCCGAAACTCCAAAACTCGGAAACTCCAAAACTCCAAAACTCCAAAACTCCAAAACTCCAAAACTCCGAAACTCCAAAACTCGGAAACTCCAAAACTCCAAAACTCCAAAACTCCAAAACTCCAAAACTCCGAAACTCCAAAACTCCGAAACTCCAAAACTCCGAATCTCCAAAACTCCAAAACTCGAAAACTCCGAAACTCCAAAACTCCAAAACTCCAATACTCCAAAACTCCAAAACTCCGAAACTCCAAAACTCCGAAACTCCAAAACTACAAATCTCCAAAACTCCAAAACTCCAAAACTCCGAAACTCCGAAACTCCAAAACTCCAAAACTCCAATACTCCAAAACTCCAAAACTCCGAAACTCCAAAACTCCGAAACTCCAAAACTCCAATACTCCAAAACTCCGAAACTCCAAAACTCCGAAACTCCAAAACTCCAAAACTCCAATACTCCAAAACTCCAAAACTCCAAAAACCGAAACTCCAAAACACCGAAACTCCGAAACTCCGAAACTCCAAAACTCCAAAACTCCAAGACTCCAAAACTCAAAAACTCCGAAACTCCAAAACTCCAAAACTCCAAAACTCCGAAACTCCAAAACTCCAATACTCCAAAACTCCGAAACTCCAAAACTCCAAAACTCCAAAACTCCAATACTCCAAAACTCCGAAACTCCAAAACTCCAAAACTCCGAAACTCCAAAACTCCAAAACTCCAAAACTCCAAAACTCCGAAACTCCAAAACTCCGAAACTCCGAAACTCCGAAACTCCAAAACTCCAAAACTCCAAAACTCCAAAACTCCAAAACTGCGAAACTCCAAAACTCCGAAACTCCAAAACTCCAAAACTCCAAAACTCCAAAACTCCGAAACTCCAAAACTCCAAAACTCCAAAACTCCAAAACTCCAAAACTCCGAAACTCCAAAACTCCAAAACTGCGAAACTCCAAAACTCCGAAACTCCAAAACTCCAAAACTCCGAAACTCCAAAACTCCGAAACTCCGAAACTCCAAAACTCCGAAACTCCGAAACTCCGAAACTCCGAAACCCCGAAACTCCAAAACTCCAAAACTTCAAAACTCCGAAACTCCAAAACTCCAAAACTCCGAAACTCCGAAACTCCGAAACTCCAAAACTCCAAAACTCCAAAACTCCAAAACTCCGAAACTCCAAAGCTCCAAAACTCCAAAACTCCGAAACTCCAAAACTCCGAAACCCCAAAACTCCAAAACTCCAAAACTCCGAAACTCCAAAACTCCAAAACTCCAAAACTCCTAAACTCCAAAACTCCGAAACTCCGAAACTCCAAAACTCCAATACTCCAAAACTCCGAAACTCCAAAACTCCAAAACTCCAAAACTCCAAAACTCCGAAACTCCGAAACTCCGAAACTCCGAAACTCCAAAACTCCAAAACTCCGAAACTCCGAAACCGCAAAACTCCAAAACTCCAAAACTCCGAAACTCCAAAACTCCGAAACTCCAGAACTCCAAAGCTCCAAAACTCCGAAACTCCAAAACTCCAAAACTCCAAAACTCCGAAACTCCAAAACTCCGAAACTCCGAAACTCGGAAACTCCAAAACTCCAAAACTCCAAAACTCCAAAACTCCGAAACTCCGAAACTCCAAAACTCCAAAACTCCAAAACTCCGAAACTCCAAAACTCCAAAACTCCAAAACTCCGAAACTCCAAAACTCCAAAACTCCAAAACTCCAAAACTCCAAAACTCCAAAGCTCCAAAACTCCAAAACTCCAAAACTCCAAAACTCCAAAACTCCAAAACTCCGAAACTCCAAAACTCCAAAACTCCAAAGCTCCAAAACTCCAAAACTCCAAAACTCAAAAACTCCAAAACTCCAAAACTCCAAAACTCCAAAACTCCGAAACTCCAAAACTCCGAAACTCCAAAACTCCGAAACTCCAAAACTCCGAATCTCCAAAACTCGGAAACTCCAAAACTCCAAAACTCCAAAACTCCAAAACTCCGAAACTCCAAAACTCCAATACTCCAAAACTCCGAAACTCCAAAACTCCAAAACTCCAAAACTCCAAAACTCTAAAACTCCGAAACTCCGAAACTCCGAAACTCCGAAACTCCAAAACTCCAAAACTCCGAAACTCCGAAACCGCAAAACTCCAAAACTCCAAAACTCCGAAACTCCAAAACTCCGAAACTCCAGAACTCCAAAACTCCAAAACTCCGAAACTCCAAAACTCCAAAACTCCAAAACTCCAAAACTCCGAAACTCCAAAACTCCGAAACTCCGAAACTCGGAAACTCCAAAACTCCAAAACTCCAAAACTCCAAAACTCCGAAACTCCAAAACTCCAAAACTCCAAAACTCCAAAACTCCGAAACTCCAAAACTCCAAAACTCCAAAACTCCGAAACTCCAAAACTCCAAAACTCCAAAACTCCAAAACTCCAAAACTCCAAAGCTCCAAAACTCCAAAACTCCAAAACTCCAAAACTCCAAAACTCCAAAACTCCGAAACTCCAAAACTCCAAAACTCCAAAGCTCCAAAACTCCAAAACTCCAAAACTCAAAAACTCCAAAACTCCAAAACTCCAAAACTCCAAAACTCCGAAACTCCAAAACTCCGAAACTCCAAAACTCCGAAACTCCAAAACTCCGAATCTCCAAAACTCGGAAACTCCAAAACTCCAAAACTCCAAAACTCCAAAACTCCAAAACTCCGAAACTCCAAAACTCCAAAACTCCAAAACTCCAAAACTCCAAAACTCCAAAACTCCGAAACTCCAAAACTCCAAAACTGCAAAGCTCCAAAACTCCAAAACTCAAAAACTCCAAAACTCAAAAACTCCAAAACTCCAAAACTCCGAAAGTCCAAAACTCCGAAACTCCAAAACTCCGAATCTCCAAAACTCCAAAACTCCAAAACTCCGAAACTCCGAAACTCCAAAACTCCAAAACTCCAATACTCCAAAACTCCAAAACTCCGAAACTCCAAAACTCCGAAACTCCAAAACTCCAATACTCCAAAACTCCGAAACTCCAAAACTCCGAAACTCCAAAACTCCAAAACTCCAATACTCCAAAACTCCAAAACTCCAAAACACCGAAACTCCGAAACTCCGAAACTCCAAAACTCCAAAACTCCAAGACTCCAAAACTCAAAAACTCCGAAACTCCAAAACTCCAAAACTCCAAAACTCCGAAACTCCAAAACTCCAATACTCCAAAACTCCGAAACTCCAAAACTCCAAAACTCCAAAACTCCAAAACTCCAATACTCCAAAACTCCGAAACTCCGAAACTCCAAAACTCCAAAACTCCGAAACTCCAAAACTCGGAAACTCCAAAACTACAAAACTCCAAAACTCCAAAACTCCAAAACTCCGAAACTCCAAAACTCCGAAACTCCAAAACTCCGAAACTCCAAAACTCCAAAACTCCAAAACTCCGAATCTCCAAAACTCGGAAACTCCAAAACTCCAAAACTCCAAAACTCCAAAACTCCGAAACTCCAAAACTCCAAAACTCCAAAACTCCAAAACTCCGAAACTCCAAAACTCCAAAACTCCGAATCTCCAAAACTCGGAAACTCCAAAACTCCAAAACTCCAAAACTCCAAAACTCCGAAACTCCAAAACTCCAAAACTGCGAAACTCCAAAACTCCGAAACTCCAAAACTCCAAAACTCCGAAACTCCAAAACTCCGAAACTCCGAAACTCCAAAACTCCGAAACTCCGAAACTCCGAAACTCCGAAACCCCGAAACTCCAAAACTCCAAAACTTCAAAACTCCGAAACTCCAAAACTCCGAAACTCCGAAACTTTGAAACTCCAAAACTCCAAAACTCCAAAACTCCAAAACTCCGAAACTCCAAAGCTCCAAAACTCCAAAACTCCAAAACTCCGAATCTCCAAAACTCGGAAACTCCAAAACTCCAAAACTCCAAAACTCCAAAACTCCGAAACTCCAAAACTCCAAAACTCCAAAACTCCAAAACTCCAAAACTCCGAAACTCCAAAACTCCAAAACTCCGAAACTCCAAAACTCCAAAACTCCAAAGCTCCAAAACTCCAAAACTCAAAAACTCCAAAACTCAAAAACTCCAAAACTCCAAAACTCCGAAACTCCAAAACTCCGAAACTCCAAAACTCCGAAACTCCAAAACTCCGAAACTCCAAAACTCCAATACTCCAAAACTCCGAAACTCCAAAACTCCGAAACTCCAAAACTCCAAAACTCCAATACTCCAAAACTCCAAAACTCCAAAACACCGAAACTCCGAAACTCCGAAACTCCAAAACTCCAAAACTCCAAGACTCCAAGACTCCAAAACTCAAAAACTCCGAAACTCCAAAACTCCAAAACTCCAAAACTCCGAAACTCCAAAACTACAATACTCCGAAACTCCAAAACTCCAAAACTCCAAAACTCCAATACTCCAAAACTCCGAAACTCCGAAACTCCAAAACTCCAAAACTCCGAAACTCCAAAACTCGGAAACTCCAAAACTCCAAAACTCCAAAACTCCAAAACTCCAAAACTCCGAAACTCCAAAACTCGGAAACTCCAAAACTCCAAAACTCCAAAACTCCAAAACTCCGAAACTCCAAAACTCCGAAACTCCAAAACTCCGAATCTCCAAAACTCCAAAACTCGAAAACTCCGAAACTCCAAAACTCCAAAACTCCAATACTCCAAAACTCCAAAACTCCGAAACTCCAAAACTCCGAAACTCCAAAACTACGAATCTCCAAAACTCCAAAACTCCAAAACTCCGAAACTCCGAAACTCCAAAACTCCAAAACTCCAATACTCCAAAACTCCAAAACTCCGAAACTCCAAAACTCCGAAACTCCAAAACTCCAATACTCCAAAACTCCGAAACTCCAAAACTCCGAAACTCCAAAACTCCAAAACTCCAATACTCCAAAACTCCAAAACTCCAAAAACCGAAACTCCAAAACACCGAAACTCCGAAACTCCGAAACTCCAAAACTCCAAAACTCCAAGACTCCAAAACTCAAAAACTCCGAAACTCCAAAACTCCAAAACTCCAAAACTCCGAAACTCCAAAACTCCAATACTCCAAAACTCCGAAACTCCAAAACTCCAAAACTCCAAAACTCCAATACTCCAAAACTCCGAAACTCCGAAACTCCAAAACTCCAAAACTCCGAAACTCCAAAACTCGGAAACTCCAAAACTACAAAACTCCAAAACTCCAAAACTCCGAAACTCCAAAACTCCGAAACTCCAAAACTCCGAATCTCCAAAACTCCAAAACTCGAAAACTCCGAAACTCCAAAACTCCATAACTCCAATACTCCAAAACTCCAAAACTCCGAAACTCCAAAACTCCGAAACTCCAAAACTCCGAATCTCCAAAACTCCAAAACTCCAAAACTCCGAAACTCCGAAACTCCAAAACTCCAAAACTCCAATACTCCAAAACTCCAAAACTCCGAAACTCCAAAACTCCGAAACTCCAAAACTCCAATACTCCAAAACTCCGAAACTCCAAAACTCCGAAACTCCAAAACTCCAAAACTCCAATACTCCAAAACTCCTAAACTCCAAAACACCGAAACTCCGAAACTCCGAAATTCCAAAACTCCAAAACTCCAAAACTCCAAAACTGCAAAACTCCAAAACTCCGAAACTCCGAAACTCCAAAACTCCGAAACTCCAAAACTGCGAAACTCCAAAACTCCGAAACTCCAAAACTCCAAAACTCCGAAACTCCAAAACTCCAAAACTCCAAAACTCCAAAACTGCGAAACTCCAAAACTCCGAAACTCCGAAACTCCGAAACTCCAAAACTCCAAAACTCCAAAACTCCAAAACTGCGAAACTCCAAAACTCCGAAACTCCAAAACTCCAAAACTCCAAAACTCCAAAACTCCGAAACTCCAAAACTCCAAAACTCCAAAACTCCGAAACTCCAAAACTCCAAAACTCCAAAACTCCAAAACTCCGAAACTCCAAAACTCCAAAACTGCGAAACTCCAAAACTCCGAAACTCCAAAACTCCAAAACTCCGAAACTCCAAAACTCCGAAACTCCAAAACTCCAAAACTCCAAAACTCCGAAACTCCGAAACTCCAAAACTCGAAAACTCCAAAACTCCAAAACTGCGAAACTCCAAAACTCCAAAACTCCAAAACTCCGAAACTCCAAAACTCCAAAACTCCAAAACTCCGAAACTCCAAAATTCCAAAACTCCAAAACTCCGAAACTCCAAAACTCCAAAACTCCGAAACTCCAAAACTCCAAAACTCCAAAACTCCAAAACTCCGAAACTCCAAAACTCCAAAACTCCAAAACTCCAAAACTCCAAAACTCCGAAACTCCAAAACTCCAAAACTCCAAAACTCCGAAACTCCGAAACTCCAAAACTCGAAAACTCCAAAACTCCAAAACTCCGAAACTCCGAAACTCCAAAACTCCAATACTCCAAAACTCCGAAACTCCAAAACTCCAAAACTCCAAAACTCCAAAACTCCAAAACTCCGAAACTCCGAAACTCCAAAACTCCAAAACTCCAAAACTCCAAAACTCCGAAACTCCGAAACTCCAAAACTCCAATACTCCAAAACTCCGAAACTCCAAAACTCCAAAACTCCAAAACTCCAAAACTCCAAAACTCCGAAACTCCGAAACTCCGAAACTCCGAAACTCCAAAACTCCAAAACTCCGAAACTCCGAAACCGCAAAACTCCAAAACTCCAAAACTCCGAAACTCCAAAACTCCAAAACTCCAAAACTCCGAAACTCCAAAACTCCAAAACTCCAAAACTCCAAAGCTCCAAAACTCCAAAACTCCAAAACTCAAAAACTCCAAAACTCCAAAACTCCAAAACTCCAAAACTCCAAAACTCCGAAACTCCAAAACTCCGAAACTCCAAAACTCCGAAACTCCAAAACTCCGAATCTCCAAAACTCGGAAACTCCAAAACTCCAAAACTCCAAAACTCCAAAACTCCAAAACTCCGAAACTCCAAAACTCCAAAACTCCAAAACTCCAAAACTCCAAAACTCCAAAACTCCGAAACTCCAAAACTCCAAAACTCCAAAGCTCCAAAACTCCAAAACTCCAAATCTCCAAAACTCCAAAACTCCAAAACTCCGAAACTCCGAAACTCCAAAACTCCGAATCTCCAAAACTCCAAAACTCCAAAACTCCGAAACTCCGAAACTCCAAAACTCCAAAACTCCAAAACTCCAAAACTCCGAAACTCCAAAACTCCAAAACTCCAAAACTCCGAAACTCCAAAACTCCAAAACTCCAAAACTCCAAAACTCCAAAACTCCGAAACTCCAAAACTCCAAAACTCCAAAACTCCGAAACTCCAAAACTCCAAAACTCCAAAACTCCAAAACCCCAAAACTGCGAAACTCCAAAACTCCAAAACTCCAAAACTCCGAAACTCCAAAACTCCAAAACTCCAAAACTCCGAAACTCCAAAACTCCGAAACTCCAAAACTCCAAAACTCCGAAACTCCAAAACTCCAAAACTCCAAAACTCCGAAACTCCGAAACTCCAAAACTCCAAAACTCCAAAACTCCAAAACTCCGAAACTCCAAAACTCCAAAACTCCAAAACTCCGAAACTCCAAAACTCCGAAACTCCAAAACTCCGAAACTCCAAAATTCCAAAACTCCAAAACTCCGAAACTCCAAAACTCCAAAACTCCAAAACTCCAAAACTCCGAAACTCCAAAACTCCAAAACTCCAAAACTCCGAAACTCCAAAACTCCAAAACTCCAAAACTCCAAAACTCCAAAGCTCCAAAACTCCAAAACTCCAAATCTCCAAAACTCCAAAACTCCAAAACTCCGAAACTCCAAAACTCCAAAACTCCAAAGCTCCAAAACTCCAAAACTCCAAAACTCAAAAACTCCAAAACTCCAAAACTCCAAAACTCCAAAACTCCGAAACTCCAAAACTCCGAAACTCCAAAACTCCGAAACTCCAAAACTCCGAATCTCCAAAACTCGGAAACTCCAAAACTCCAAAACTCCAAAACTCCAAAACTCCAAAACTCCGAAACTCCAAAACTCCGAAACTCCAAAACTCCGAAACTCCAAAACTCCGAATCTCCAAAACTCGGAAACTCCAAAACTCCAAAACTCCAAAACTCCAAAACTCCGAAACTCCAAAACTCCAATACTCCAAAACTCCGAAACTCCAAAACTCCAAAACTCCAAAACTCCAAAACTCCAAAACTCCGAAACTCCGAAACTCCGAAACTCCGAAACTCCAAAACTCCAAAACTCCGAAACTCCGAAACCGCAAAACTCCAAAACTCCAAAACTCCGAAACTCCAAAACTCCGAAACTCCAGAACTCCAAAACTCCAAAACTCCGAAACTCCAAAACTCCAAAACTCCAAAACTCCAAAACTCCGAAACTCCAAAACTCCGAAACTCCGAAACTCGGAAACTCCAAAACTCCAAAACTCCAAAACTCCAAAACTCCGAAACTCCAAAACTCCAAAACTCCAAAACTCCAAAACTCCAAAACTCCGAAACTCCAAAACTCCAAAACTCCAAAACTCCGAAACTCCAAAACTCCAAAACTCCAAAACTCCAAAACTCCAAAACTCCAAAGCTCCAAAACTCCGAAACTCCAAAACTCCGAAACTCCAAAACTCCGAAACTCCAAAACTCCGAATCTCCAAAACTCGGAAACTCCAAAACTCCAAAACTCCAAAACTCCGAAACTCCAAAACTCCAAAACTCCAAAACTCCAAAACTCCAAAACTCCAAAACTCCAAAACTCCAAAACTCCGAAACTCCAAAACTCCAAAACTCCAAAGCTCCAAAACTCCAAAACTCAAAAACTCCAAAACTCAAAAACTCCAAAACTCCAAAACTCCGAAACTCCAAAACTCCGAAACTCCAAAACTCCGAATCTCCAAAACTCCAAAACTCCAAAACTCCGAAACTCCGAAACTCCAAAACTCCAAAACTCCAATACTCCAAAACTCCAAAACTCCGAAACTCCGAAACTCCAAAACTCCAAAACTCCAAAACTCCGAAACTCCAAAACTCCAAAACTCCGAAACTCCAAAACTCCAAAACTCCAAAACTCCGAAACTCCGAAACCGCAAAACTCCAAAACTCCAAAACTCCGAAACTCCAAAACTCCAAAACTCCGAAACTCCAAAACCCCAAAACTGCGAAACTCCAAAACTCCAAAACTCCAAAACTCCGAAACTCCAAAACTCCAAAACTCCAAAACTCCGAAACTCCAAAACTCCGAAACTCCAAAACTCCAAAACTCCGAAACTCCAAAACTCCAAAACTCCAAAACTCCGAAACTCCGAAACTCCAAAACTCCAAAACTCCAAAACTCCAAAACTCCGAAACTCCAAAACTCCAAAACTCCAAAACTCCGAAACTCCAAAACTCCGAAACTCCAAAACTCCGAAACTCCAAAATTCCAAAACTCCAAAACTCCGAAACTCCAAAACTCCAAAACTCCAAAACTCCAATACTCCGAAACTCCAAAACTCCAAAACTCCAAAACTCCGAAACTCCAAAACTCCAAAACTCCAAAACTCCAAAACTCCAAAGCTCCAAAACTCCAAAACTCCAAATCTCCAAAACTCCAAAACTCCAAAACTCCGAAACTCCAAAACTCCAAAACTCCAAAGCTCCAAAACTCCAAAACTCCAAAACTCAAAAACTCCAAAACTCCAAAACTCCAAAACTCCAAAACTCCGAAACTCCAAAACTCCGAAACTCCAAAACTCCGAAACTCCAAAACTCCGAATCTCCAAAACTCGGAAACTCCAAAACTCCAAAACTCCAAAACTCCAAAACTCCAAAACTCCGAAACTCCAAAACTCCGAAACTCCAAAACTCCGAAACTCCAAAACTCCGAATCTCCAAAACTCGGAAACTCCAAAACTCCAAAACTCCAAAACTCCAAAACTCCGAAACTCCAAAACTCCAATACTCCAAAACTCCGAAACTCCAAAACTCCAAAACTCCAAAACTCCAAAACTCCAAAACTCCGAAACTCCGAAACTCCGAAACTCCGAAACTCCAAAACTCCAAAACTCCGAAACTCCGAAACCGCAAAACTCCAAAACTCCAAAACTCCGAAACTCCAAAACTCCGAAACTCCAGAACTCCAAAACTCCAAAACTCCGAAACTCCAAAACTCCAAAACTCCAAAACTCCAAAACTCCGAAACTCCAAAACTCCGAAACTCCGAAACTCGGAAACTCCAAAACTCCAAAACTCCAAAACTCCAAAACTCCGAAACTCCAAAACTCCAAAACTCCAAAACTCCAAAACTCCGAAACTCCAAAACTCCAAAACTCCAAAACTCCGAAACTCCAAAACTCCAAAACTCCAAAACTCCAAAACTCCAAAACTCCAAAACTCCAAAACTCCAAAACTCCAAAACTCCAAAACTCCAAAACTCCGAAACTCCAAAACTCCAAAACTCCAAAGCTCCAAAACTCCAAAACTCCAAAACTCAAAAACTCCAAAACTCCAAAACTCCAAAACTCCAAAGCTCCAAAACTCCGAAACTCCAAAACTCCGAAACTCCAAAACTCCGAAACTCCAAAACTCCGAATCTCCAAAACTCGGAAACTCCAAAACTCCAAAACTCCAAAACTCCGAAACTCCAAAACTCCAAAACTCCAAAACTCCAAAACTCCAAAACTCCAAAACTCCAAAACTCCAAAACTCCGAAACTCCAAAACTCCAAAACTCCAAAGCTCCAAAACTCCAAAACTCAAAAACTCCAAAACTCAAAAACTCCAAAACTCCAAAACTCCGAAACTCCAAAACTCCGAAACTCCAAAACTCCGAATCTCCAAAACTCCAAAACTCCAAAACTCCGAAACTCCGAAACTCCAAAACTCCAAAACTCCAATACTCCAAAACTCCAAAACTCCGAAACTCCGAAACTCCAAAACTCCAAAACTCCAAAACTCCGAAACTCCAAAACTCCAAAACTCCGAAACTCCAAAACTCCAAAACTCCAATACTCCAAAACTCCAAAACTCCAAAACACCGAAACTCCGAAACTCCGAAACTCCAAAACTCCAAAACTCCAAGACTCCAAAACTCAAAAACTCCGAAACTCCAAAACTCCAAAACTCCAAAACTCCGAAACTCCAAAACTCCAATACTCCAAAACTCCGAAACTCCAAAACTCCAAAACTCCAAAACTCCAATACTCCAAAACTCCGAAACTCCGAAACTCCAAAACTCCAAAACTCCGAAACTCCAAAACTCGGAAACTCCAAAACTACAAAACTCCAAAACTCCAAAACTCCAAAACTCCGAAACTCCAAAACTCCGAAACTCCAAAACTCCGAAACTCCAAAACTCCAAAACTCCAAAACTCCGAATCTCCAAAACTCGGAAACTCCAAAACTCCAAAACTCCAAAACTCCAAAACTCCGAAACTCCAAAACTCCAAAACTCCAAAACTCCAAAACTCCAAAACTCCGAAACTCCAAAACTCCAAAACTCCGAATCTCCAAAACTCGGAAACTCCAAAACTCCAAAACTCCAAAACTCCAAAACTCCGAAACTCCAAAACTCCAAAACTGCGAAACTCCAAAACTCCGAAACTCCAAAACTCCAAAACTCCGAAACTCCAAAACTCCGAAACTCCGAAACTCCAAAACTCCGAAACTCCGAAACTCCGAAACTCCGAAACCCCGAAACTCCAAAACTCCAAAACTTCAAAACTCCGAAACTCCAAAACTCCGAAACTCCGAAACTTTGAAACTCCAAAACTCCAAAACTCCAAAACTCCAAAACTCCGAAACTCCAAAGCTCCAAAACTCCAAAACTCCAAAACTCCGAAACTCCAAAACTCCAAAACTCCAAAACTCCGAATCTCCAAAACTCGGAAAATCCAAAACTCCAAAACTCCAAAACTCCAAAACTCCGAAACTCCAAAACTCCAAAACTCCAAAACTCCAAAACTCCAAAACTCCGAAACTCCAAAACTCCAAAACTCCGAAACTCCAAAACTCCAAAACTCCAAAGCTCCAAAACTCCAAAACTCCAAAACTCCAAAACTCAAAAACTCCAAAACTCCAAAACTCCGAAACTCCAAAACTCCGAAACTCCAAAACTCCGAAACTCCAAAACTCCGAAACTCCACAACTCCAATACTCCAAAACTCCGAAACTCCAAAACTCCGAAACTCCAAAACTCCAAAACTCCAATACTCCAAAACTCCAAAACTCCAAAACACCGAAACTCCGAAACTCCGAAACTCCAAAACTCCAAAACTCCAAGACTCCAAGACTCCAAAACTCAAAAACTCCGAAACTCCAATACTCCAAAACTCCAAAACTCCGAAACTCCAAAACTCCAATACTCCGAAACTCCAAAACTCCAAAACTCCGAAACTCCAAAACTCCAAAACTGCGAAACTCCAAAACTCCGAAACTCCAAAACTCCAAAACTCCGAAACTCCAAAACTCCGAAACTCCGAAACTCCAAAACTCCGAAACTCCGAAACTCCGAAACTCCGAAACCCCGAAACTCCAAAACTCCAAAACTTCAAAACTCCGAAACTCCAAAACTCCGAAACTCCGAAACTCCGAAACTCCAAAACTCCAAAACTCCAAAACTCCAAAACTCCGAAACTCCAAAGCTCCAAAACTCCAAAACTCCGAAACTCCAAAACTCCGAAACTCCAAAACTCCAAAACTCCGAAACTCCAAAACTCCAAAACTCCAAAACTCCAAAACTCCAAAACTCCAAAACTCCGAAACTCCGAAACTCCAAAACTCCAATACTCCAAAACTCCGAAACTCCAAAACTCCAAAACTCCAAAACTCCAAAACTCCAAAACTCCGAAACTCCGAAACTCCGAAACTCCGAAACTCCAAAACTCCAAAACTCCGAAACTCCGAAACCGCAAAACTCCAAAACTCCAAAACTCCGAAACTCCAAAACTCCGAAACTCCAGAGCTCCAAAACTCCAAAACTCCGAAACTCCAAAACTCCAAAACTCCAAAACTCCGAAACTCCAAAACTCCGAAACTCCGAAACTCGGAAACTCCAAAACTCCAAAACTCCAAAACTCCAAAACTCCGAAACTCCAAAACTCCAAAACTCCAAAACTCCGAAACTCCAAAACTCCAAAACTCCAAAACTCCAAAACTCCAAAGCTCCAAAACTCCAAAACTCCAAAACTCCAAAACTCCAAAGCTCCAAAACTCCAAAACTCCAAAACTCAAAAACTCCAAAACTCCAAAACTCCAAAACTCCAAAACTCCGAAACTCCAAAACTCCGAAACTCCAAAACTCCGAAACTCCAAAACTCCGAATCTCCAAAACTCGGAAACTCCAAAACTCCAAAACTCCAAAACTCCAAAACTCCAAAACTCCGAAACTCCAAAACTCCAAAACTCCAAAACTCCAAAACTCCAAAACTCCAAAACTCCAAAACTCCAAAACTCCGAAACTCCAAAACTCCAAAACTCCAAAGCTCCAAAACTCCAAAACTCAAAAACTCCAAAACTCCAAAACTCCAAAACTCCAAAACTCCGAAACTCCAAAACTCCGAAACTCCAAAACTCCGAATCTCCAAAACTCCAAAACTCCAAAACTCCGAAACTCCGAAACTCCAAAACTCCAAAACTCCAAAACTCCAAAACTCCGAAACTCCAAAACTCCAAAACTCCAAAACTCCGAAACTCCAAAACTCCAAAACTCCAAAACTCCAAAACTCCAAAACTCCGAAACTCCAAAACTCCAAAACTCCAAAACTCCGAAACTCCAAAACTCCAAAACTCCAAAACTCCAAAACCCCAAAACTGCGAAACTCCAAAACTCCAAAACTCCAAAACTCCGAAACTCCAAAACTCCAAAACTCCAAAACTCCGAAACTCCAAAACTCCGAAACTCCAAAACTCCAAAACTCCGAAACTCCAAAACTCCAAAACTCCAAAACTCCGAAACTCCGAAACTCCAAAACTCCAAAACTCCAAAACTCCAAAACTCCGAAACTCCAAAACTCCAAAACTCCAAAACTCCGAAACTCCAAAACTCCGAAACTCCAAAACTCCGAAACTCCAAAATTCCAAAACTCCAAAACTCCGAAACTCCAAAACTCCAAAACTCCAAAACTCCAAAACTCCGAAACTCCAAAACTCCAAAACTCCAAAACTCCGAAACTCCAAAACTCCAAAACTCCAAAACTCCAAAACTCCAAAGCTCCAAAACTCCAAAACTCCAAATCTCCAAAACTCCAAAACTCCAAAACTCCGAAACTCCAAAACTCCAAAACTCCAAAGCTCCAAAACTCCAAAACTCCAAAACTCAAAAACTCCAAAACTCCAAAACTCCAAAACTCCAAAACTCCGAAACTCCAAAACTCCGAAACTCCAAAACTCCGAAACTCCAAAACTCCGAATCTCCAAAACTCGGAAACTCCAAAACTCCAAAACTCCAAAACTCCAAAACTCCAAAACTCCGAAACTCCAAAACTCCGAAACTCCAAAACTCCGAAACTCCAAAACTCCGAATCTCCAAAACTCGGAAACTCCAAAACTCCAAAACTCCAAAACTCCAAAACTCCGAAACTCCAAAACTCCAATACTCCAAAACTCCGAAACTCCAAAACTCCAAAACTCCAAAACTCCAAAACTCCAAAACTCCGAAACTCCGAAACTCCGAAACTCCGAAACTCCAAAACTCCAAAACTCCGAAACTCCGAAACCGCAAAACTCCAAAACTCCAAAACTCCGAAACTCCAAAACTCCGAAACTCCAGAACTCCAAAACTCCAAAACTCCGAAACTCCAAAACTCCAAAACTCCAAAACTCCAAAACTCCGAAACTCCAAAACTCCGAAACTCCGAAACTCGGAAACTCCAAAACTCCAAAACTCCAAAACTCCAAAACTCCGAAACTCCAAAACTCCAAAACTCCAAAACTCCAAAACTCCGAAACTCCAAAACTCCAAAACTCCAAAACTCCGAAACTCCAAAACTCCAAAACTCCAAAACTCCAAAACTCCAAAACTCCAAAGCTCCAAAACTCCAAAACTCCAAAACTCCAAAACTCCAAAACTCCAAAACTCCGAAACTCCAAAACTCCAAAACTCCAAAGCTCCAAAACTCCAAAACTCCAAAACTCAAAAACTCCAAAACTCCAAAACTCCAAAACTCCAAAGCTCCAAAACTCCGAAACTCCAAAACTCCGAAACTCCAAAACTCCGAAACTCCAAAACTCCGAATCTCCAAAACTCGGAAACTCCAAAACTCCAAAACTCCGAAACTCCAAAACTCCAAAACTCCAAAACTCCAAAACTCCAAAACTCCAAAACTCCAAAACTCCGAAACTCCAAAACTCCAAAACTCCAAAGCTCCAAAACTCCAAAACTCAAAAACTCCAAAACTCAAAAACTCCAAAACTCCAAAACTCCGAAACTCCAAAACTCCGAAACTCCAAAACTCCGAATCTCCAAAACTCCAAAACTCCAAAACTCCGAAACTCCGAAACTCCAAAACTCCAAAACTCCAATACTCCAAAACTCCAAAACTCCGAAACTCCGAAACTCCAAAACTCCAAAACTCCAAAACTCCGAAACTCCAAAACTCCAAAACTCCGAAACTCCAAAACTCCAAAACTCCAAAACTCCGAAACTCCGAAACCGCAAAACTCCAAAACTCCAAAACTCCGAAACTCCAAAACTCCAAAACTCCGAAACTCCAAAACCCCAAAACTGCGAAACTCCAAAACTCCAAAACTCCAAAACTCCGAAACTCCAAAACTCCAAAACTCCAAAACTCCGAAACTCCAAAACTCCGAAACTCCAAAACTCCAAAACTCCGAAACTCCAAAACTCCAAAACTCCAAAACTCCGAAACTCCGAAACTCCAAAACTCCAAAACTCCAAAACTCCAAAACTCCGAAACTCCAAAACTCCAAAACTCCAAAACTCCGAAACTCCAAAACTCCGAAACTCCAAAACTCCGAAACTCCAAAATTCCAAAACTCCAAAACTCCGAAACTCCAAAACTCCAAAACTCCAAAACTCCAATACTCCGAAACTCCAAAACTCCAAAACTCCAAAACTCCGAAACTCCAAAACTCCAAAACTCCAAAACTCCAAAACTCCAAAGCTCCAAAACTCCAAAACTCCAAATCTCCAAAACTCCAAAACTCCAAAACTCCGAAACTCCAAAACTCCAAAACTCCAAAGCTCCAAAACTCCAAAACTCCAAAACTCAAAAACTCCAAAACTCCAAAACTCCAAAACTCCAAAACTCCGAAACTCCAAAACTCCGAAACTCCAAAACTCCGAAACTCCAAAACTCCGAATCTCCAAAACTCGGAAACTCCAAAACTCCAAAACTCCAAAACTCCAAAACTCCAAAACTCCGAAACTCCAAAACTCCGAAACTCCAAAACTCCGAAACTCCAAAACTCCGAATCTCCAAAACTCGGAAACTCCAAAACTCCAAAACTCCAAAACTCCAAAACTCCGAAACTCCAAAACTCCAATACTCCAAAACTCCGAAACTCCAAAACTCCAAAACTCCAAAACTCCAAAACTCCAAAACTCCGAAACTCCGAAACTCCGAAACTCCGAAACTCCAAAACTCCAAAACTCCGAAACTCCGAAACCGCAAAACTCCAAAACTCCAAAACTCCGAAACTCCAAAACTCCGAAACTCCAGAACTCCAAAACTCCAAAACTCCGAAACTCCAAAACTCCAAAACTCCAAAACTCCAAAACTCCGAAACTCCAAAACTCCGAAACTCCGAAACTCGGAAACTCCAAAACTCCAAAACTCCAAAACTCCAAAACTCCGAAACTCCAAAACTCCAAAACTCCAAAACTCCAAAACTCCGAAACTCCAAAACTCCAAAACTCCAAAACTCCGAAACTCCAAAACTCCAAAACTCCAAAACTCCAAAACTCCAAAGCTCCAAAACTCCAAAACTCCAAAACTCCAAAACTCCAAAACTCCAAAACTCCGAAACTCCAAAACTCCAAAACTCCAAAGCTCCAAAACTCCAAAACTCCAAAACTCAAAAACTCCAAAACTCCAAAACTCCAAAACTCCAAAGCTCCAAAACTCCGAAACTCCAAAACTCCGAAACTCCAAAACTCCGAAACTCCAAAACTCCGAATCTCCAAAACTCGGAAACTCCAAAACTCCAAAACTCCAAAACTCCGAAACTCCAAAACTCCAAAACTCCAAAACTCCAAAACTCCAAAACTCCAAAACTCCAAAACTCCAAAACTCCGAAACTCCAAAACTCCAAAACTCCAAAGCTCCAAAACTCCAAAACTCAAAAACTCCAAAACTCAAAAACTCCAAAACTCCAAAACTCCGAAACTCCAAAACTCCGAAACTCCAAAACTCCGAATCTCCAAAACTCCAAAACTCCAAAACTCCGAAACTCCGAAACTCCAAAACTCCAAAACTCCAATACTCCAAAACTCCAAAACTCCGAAACTCCGAAACTCCAAAACTCCAAAACTCCAAAACTCCGAAACTCCAAAACTCCAAAACTCCGAAACTCCAAAACTCCAAAACTCCAATACTCCAAAACTCCAAAACTCCAAAACACCGAAACTCCGAAACTCCGAAACTCCAAAACTCCAAAACTCCAAGACTCCAAAACTCAAAAACTCCGAAACTCCAAAACTCCAAAACTCCAAAACTCCGAAACTCCAAAACTCCAATACTCCAAAACTCCGAAACTCCAAAACTCCAAAACTCCAAAACTCCAATACTCCAAAACTCCGAAACTCCGAAACTCCAAAACTCCAAAACTCCGAAACTCCAAAACTCGGAAACTCCAAAACTACAAAACTCCAAAACTCCAAAACTCCAAAACTCCGAAACTCCAAAACTCCGAAACTCCAAAACTCCGAAACTCCAAAACTCCAAAACTCCAAAACTCCGAATCTCCAAAACTCGGAAACTCCAAAACTCCAAAACTCCAAAACTCCAAAACTCCGAAACTCCAAAACTCCAAAACTCCAAAACTCCAAAACTCCAAAACTCCGAAACTCCAAAACTCCAAAACTCCGAATCTCCAAAACTCGGAAACTCCAAAACTCCAAAACTCCAAAACTCCAAAACTCCGAAACTCCAAAACTCCAAAACTGCGAAACTCCAAAACTCCGAAACTCCAAAACTCCAAAACTCCGAAACTCCAAAACTCCGAAACTCCGAAACTCCAAAACTCCGAAACTCCGAAACTCCGAAACTCCGAAACCCCGAAACTCCAAAACTCCAAAACTTCAAAACTCCGAAACTCCAAAACTCCGAAACTCCGAAACTTTGAAACTCCAAAACTCCAAAACTCCAAAACTCCAAAACTCCGAAACTCCAAAGCTCCAAAACTCCAAAACTCCAAAACTCCGAAACTCCAAAACTCCAAAACTCCAAAACTCCGAATCTCCAAAACTCGGAAAATCCAAAACTCCAAAACTCCAAAACTCCAAAACTCCGAAACTCCAAAACTCCAAAACTCCAAAACTCCAAAACTCCAAAACTCCGAAACTCCAAAACTCCAAAACTCCGAAACTCCAAAACTCCAAAACTCCAAAGCTCCAAAACTCCAAAACTCCAAAACTCCAAAACTCAAAAACTCCAAAACTCCAAAACTCCGAAACTCCAAAACTCCGAAACTCCAAAACTCCGAAACTCCAAAACTCCGAAACTCCACAACTCCAATACTCCAAAACTCCGAAACTCCAAAACTCCGAAACTCCAAAACTCCAAAACTCCAATACTCCAAAACTCCAAAACTCCAAAACACCGAAACTCCGAAACTCCGAAACTCCAAAACTCCAAAACTCCAAGACTCCAAGACTCCAAAACTCAAAAACTCCGAAACTCCAATACTCCAAAACTCCAAAACTCCGAAACTCCAAAACTCCAATACTCCGAAACTCCAAAACTCCAAAACTCCGAAACTCCAAAACTCCAAAACTGCGAAACTCCAAAACTCCGAAACTCCAAAACTCCAAAACTCCGAAACTCCAAAACTCCGAAACTCCGAAACTCCAAAACTCCGAAACTCCGAAACTCCGAAACTCCGAAACCCCGAAACTCCAAAACTCCAAAACTTCAAAACTCCGAAACTCCAAAACTCCGAAACTCCGAAACTCCGAAACTCCAAAACTCCAAAACTCCAAAACTCCAAAACTCCGAAACTCCAAAGCTCCAAAACTCCAAAACTCCGAAACTCCAAAACTCCGAAACTCCAAAACTCCAAAACTCCGAAACTCCAAAACTCCAAAACTCCAAAACTCCAAAACTCCAAAACTCCAAAACTCCGAAACTCCGAAACTCCAAAACTCCAATACTCCAAAACTCCGAAACTCCAAAACTCCAAAACTCCAAAACTCCAAAACTCCAAAACTCCGAAACTCCGAAACTCCGAAACTCCGAAACTCCAAAACTCCAAAACTCCGAAACTCCGAAACCGCAAAACTCCAAAACTCCAAAACTCCGAAACTCCAAAACTCCGAAACTCCAGAGCTCCAAAACTCCAAAACTCCGAAACTCCAAAACTCCAAAACTCCAAAACTCCGAAACTCCAAAACTCCGAAACTCCGAAACTCGGAAACTCCAAAACTCCAAAACTCCAAAACTCCAAAACTCCGAAACTCCAAAACTCCAAAACTCCAAAACTCCGAAACTCCAAAACTCCAAAACTCCAAAACTCCAAAACTCCAAAGCTCCAAAACTCCAAAACTCCAAAACTCCAAAACTCCAAAACTCCAAAGCTCCAAAACTCCAAAACTCCAAAACTCAAAAACTCCAAAACTCCAAAACTCCAAAACTCCAAAACTCCGAAACTCCAAAACTCCGAAACTCCAAAACTCCGAAACTCCAAAACTCCGAATCTCCAAAACTCCAAAACTCCGAAACTCCAAAACTCCAAAACTCCAAAACTCCAAAACTCCAAAGCTCCAAAACTCCAAAACTCCAAAACTCCAAAACTCCAAAACTCCAAAGCTCCAAAACTCCAAAACTCCAAAACTCAAAAACTCCAAAACTCCAAAACTCCAAAACTCCAAAACTCCGAAACTCCAAAACTCCGAAACTCCAAAACTCCGAAACTCCAAAACTCCGAATCTCCAAAACTCGGAAACTCCAAAACTCCAAAACTCCGAAACTCCAAAACTCCAATACTCCAAAACTCCGAAACTCCAAAACTCCAAAACTCCAAAACTCCAATACTCCAAAACTCCGAAACTCCGAAACTCCAAAACTCCAAAACTCCGAAACTCCAAAACTCGGAAACTCCAAAACTACAAAACTCCAAAACTCCAAAACTCCAAAACTCCGAAACTCCAAAACTCCGAAACTCCAAAACTCCGAAACTCCAAAACTCCAAAACTCCAAAACTCCGAATCTCCAAAACTCGGAAACTCCAAAACTCCAAAACTCCAAAACTCCAAAACTCCGAAACTCCAAAACTCCAAAACTCCAAAACTCCAAAACTCCAAAACTCCGAAACTCCAAAACTCCAAAACTCCGAATCTCCAAAACTCGGAAACTCCAAAACTCCAAAACTCCAAAACTCCAAAACTCCGAAACTCCAAAACTCCAAAACTGCGAAACTCCAAAACTCCGAAACTCCAAAACTCCAAAACTCCGAAACTCCAAAACTCCGAAACTCCGAAACTCCAAAACTCCGAAACTCCGAAACTCCGAAACTCCGAAACCCCGAAACTCCAAAACTCCAAAACTTCAAAACTCCGAAACTCCAAAACTCCGAAACTCCGAAACTTTGAAACTCCAAAACTCCAAAACTCCAAAACTCCAAAACTCCGAAACTCCAAAGCTCCAAAACTCCAAAACTCCAAAACTCCGAAACTCCAAAACTCCAAAACTCCAAAACTCCGAATCTCCAAAACTCGGAAAATCCAAAACTCCAAAACTCCAAAACTCCAAAACTCCGAAACTCCAAAACTCCAAAACTCCAAAACTCCAAAACTCCAAAACTCCGAAACTCCAAAACTCCAAAACTCCGAAACTCCAAAACTCCAAAACTCCAAAGCTCCAAAACTCCAAAACTCCAAAACTCCAAAACTCAAAAACTCCAAAACTCCAAAACTCCGAAACTCCAAAACTCCGAAACTCCAAAACTCCGAAACTCCAAAACTCCGAAACTCCACAACTCCAATACTCCAAAACTCCGAAACTCCAAAACTCCGAAACTCCAAAACTCCAAAACTCCAATACTCCAAAACTCCAAAACTCCAAAACACCGAAACTCCGAAACTCCGAAACTCCAAAACTCCAAAACTCCAAGACTCCAAGACTCCAAAACTCAAAAACTCCGAAACTCCAATACTCCAAAACTCCAAAACTCCGAAACTCCAAAACTCCAATACTCCGAAACTCCAAAACTCCAAAACTCCGAAACTCCAAAACTCCAAAACTGCGAAACTCCAAAACTCCGAAACTCCAAAACTCCAAAACTCCGAAACTCCAAAACTCCGAAACTCCGAAACTCCAAAACTCCGAAACTCCGAAACTCCGAAACTCCGAAACCCCGAAACTCCAAAACTCCAAAACTTCAAAACTCCGAAACTCCAAAACTCCGAAACTCCGAAACTCCGAAACTCCAAAACTCCAAAACTCCAAAACTCCAAAACTCCGAAACTCCAAAGCTCCAAAACTCCAAAACTCCGAAACTCCAAAACTCCGAAACTCCAAAACTCCAAAACTCCGAAACTCCAAAACTCCAAAACTCCAAAACTCCAAAACTCCAAAACTCCAAAACTCCGAAACTCCGAAACTCCAAAACTCCAATACTCCAAAACTCCGAAACTCCAAAACTCCAAAACTCCAAAACTCCAAAACTCCAAAACTCCGAAACTCCGAAACTCCGAAACTCCGAAACTCCAAAACTCCAAAACTCCGAAACTCCGAAACCGCAAAACTCCAAAACTCCAAAACTCCGAAACTCCAAAACTCCGAAACTCCAGAGCTCCAAAACTCCAAAACTCCGAAACTCCAAAACTCCAAAACTCCAAAACTCCGAAACTCCAAAACTCCGAAACTCCGAAACTCGGAAACTCCAAAACTCCAAAACTCCAAAACTCCAAAACTCCGAAACTCCAAAACTCCAAAACTCCAAAACTCCGAAACTCCAAAACTCCAAAACTCCAAAACTCCAAAACTCCAAAGCTCCAAAACTCCAAAACTCCAAAACTCCAAAACTCCAAAGCTCCAAAACTCCAAAACTCCAAAACTCAAAAACTCCAAAACTCCAAAACTCCAAAACTCCAAAACTCCGAAACTCCAAAACTCCGAAACTCCAAAACTCCGAAACTCCAAAACTCCGAATCTCCAAAACTCGGAAACTCCAAAACTCCAAAACTCCAAAACTCCAAAACTCCAAAACTCCGAAACTCCAAAACTCCAAAACTCCAAAACTCCAAAACTCCAAAACTCCAAAACTCCAAAACTCCAAAACTCCGAAACTCCAAAACTCCAAAACTCCAAAGCTCCAAAACTCCAAAACTCAAAAACTCCAAAACTCCAAAACTCCAAAACTCCAAAACTCCGAAACTCCAAAACTCCGAAACTCCAAAACTCCGAATCTCCAAAACTCCAAAACTCCAAAACTCCGAAACTCCGAAACTCCAAAACTCCAAAACTCCAATACTCCAAAACTCCAAAACTCCGAAACTCCAAAACTCCGAAACTCCAAAACTCCAATACTCCAAAACTCCGAAACTCCAAAACTCCGAAACTCCAAAACTCCAAAACTCCAATACTCCAAAACTCCAAAACTCCAAAACACCGAAACTCCGAAACTCCGAAACTCCAAAACTCCAAAACTCCAAGACTCCAATACTCCAAAACTCCGAAACTCCGAAACTCCAAAACTCCAAAACTCCGAAACTCCAAAACTCGGAAACTCCAAAACTACAAAACTCCAAAACTCCAAAACTCCAAAACTCCGAAACTCCAAAACTCCGAAACTCCAAAACTCCGAATCTCCAAAACTCCAAAACTCGAAAACTCCGAAACTCCAAAACTCCAAAACTCCAATACTCCAAAACTCCAAAACTCCGAAACTCCAAAACTCCGAAACTCCAAAACTACGAATCTCCAAAACTCCAAAACTCCAAAACTCCGAAACTCCGAAACTCCAAAACTCCAAAACTCCAATACTCCAAAACTCCAAAACTCCGAAACTCCAAAACTCCGAAACTCCAAAACTCCAATACTCCAAAACTCCGAAACTCCAAAACTCCGAAACTCCAAAACTCCAAAACTCCAATACTCCAGAACTCCAAAACTCCAAAACACCGAAACTCCAAAACACCGAAACTCCGAAACTCCGAAACTCCAAAACTCCAAAACTCCAAGACTCCAAAACTCAAAAACTCCGAAACTCCAAAACTCCAAAACTCCAAAACTCCGAAACTCCAAAACTCCAAAACTCCAAAACTCCGAAACTCCAAAACTCCAATACTCCAAAACTCCGAAACTCCAAAACTCCAAAACTCCAAAACTCCAATACTCCAAAACTCCGAAACTCCGAAACTCCAAAACTCCAAAACTCCGAAACTCCAAAACTCGGAAACTCCAAAACTACAAAACTCCAAAACTCCAAAACTCCAAAACTCCGAAACTCCAAAACTCCGAAACTCCAAAACTCCGAATCTCCAAAACTCCAAAACTCGAAAACTCCGAAACTCCAAAACTCCAAAACTCCAATACTCCAAAACTCCAAAACTCCGAAACTCCAAAACTCCGAAACTCCAAAACTACGAATCTCCAAAACTCCAAAACTCCAAAACTCCGAAACTCCGAAACTCCAAAACTCCAAAACTCCAATACTCCAAAACTCCAAAACTCCGAAACTCCAAAACTCCGAAACTCCAAAACTCCAATACTCCAAAACTCCGAAACTCCAAAACTCCGAAACTCCAAAACTCCAAAACTCCAATACTCCAGAACTCCAAAACTCCAAAACACCGAAACTCCAAAACACCGAAACTCCGAAACTCCGAAACTCCAAAACTCCAAAACTCCAAGACTCCAAAACTCAAAAACTCCGAAACTCCAAAACTCCAAAACTCCAAAACTCCGAAACTCCAAAACTCCAATACTCCAAAACTCCGAAACTCCAAAACTCCAAAACTCCAAAACTCCAATACTCCAAAACTCCGAAACTCCGAAACTCCAAAACTCCAAAACTCCAAAACTCCGAAACTCCAAAACTCGGAAACTCCAAAACTACAAAACTCCAAAACTCCAAAACTCCGAAACTCCAAAACTCCGAAACTCCAAAACTCCGAATCTCCAAAACTCCAAAACTCGAAAACTCCGAAACTCCAAAACTCCAAAACTCCAATACTCCAAAACTCCAAAACTCCGAAACTCCAAAACTCCGAAACTCCAAAACTCCGAATCTCCAAAACTCCAAAACTCCAAAACTCCGAAACTCCGAAACTCCAAAACTCCAAAAATCCAATACTCCAAAACTCCAAAACTCCGAAACTCCAAAACTCCGAAACTCCAAAACTACAATACTCCAAAACTCCGAAACTCCAAAACTCCGAAACTCCAAAACTCCAAAACTCCAATACTCCAAAACTCCAAAACTCCAAAACACCGAAACTCCGAAACTCCGAAACTCCAAAACTCCAAAACTCCAAAACTGCAAAACTCCAAAACTCCGAAACTCCGAAACTCCAAAACTCCGAAACTCCAAAACTCGGAAACTCCAAAACTCGGAAACTCCAAAACTCCAAAACTCCGAAACTCCAAAACTCCAAAACTCCAAAACTCCGAAATCCAAAACTCCAAAACTGCGAAACTCCAAAACTCCGAAACTCCAAAACTCCAAAACTCCGAAACTCCAAAACTCCAAAACTCCAAAACTCCAAAACTCCGAAACTCCAAAACTCCGAAACTCCGAAACTCCGAAACTCCAAAACTGCAAAACTCCAAAACTCCAAAACTGCGAAACTCCAAAACTCCGAAACTCCAAAACTCCAAAACTCCAAAACTCCAAAACTCCGAAACTCCAAAACTCCAAAACTCCAAAACTCCAAAACTCCAAAACTCCGAAACTCCAAAACTCCAAAACTGCGAAACTCCAAAACTCCGAAACTCCAAAACTCCAAAACTCCGAAACTCCAAAACTCCAAAACTCCGAAACTCCAAAACTCCGAAACTCCGAAACTCCAAAACTCCGAAACTCCGAAACTCCGAAACTCCGAAACCCCGAAACTCCAAAACTCCAAAACTTCAGAACTCCGAAACTCCAAAACTCCGAAACTCCGAAACTCCGAAACTCCAAAACTCCAAAACTCCAAAACTCCAAAACTCCGAAACTCCAAAGCTCCAAAACTCCAAAACTCCGAAACTCCAAAACTCCGAAACTCCAAAACTCCAAAACTCCAAAACTCCGAAACTCCAAAACTCCAAAACTCCAAAACTCCAAAACTCCAGAACTCCGAAACTCCGAAACTCCGAAACTCCAAAACTCCAATACTCCAAAACTCCGAAACTCCAAAAGTCCAAAACTCCAAAACTCCAAAACTCCAAAACTCAGAAACTCCGAAACTCCGAAACTCCGAAACTCCGAAACTCCAAAACTCCAAAACTCCGAAACTCCGAAACCGCAAAACTCCAAAACTCCAAAACTCCGAAACTCCAAAACTCCGAAACTCCAGAATTCCAAAACTCCAAAACTCCGAAACTCCAAAACTCCAAAACTCCAAAACTCCAAAACTCCGAAACTCCAAAACTCCGAAACTCCGAAACTCGGAAACTCCAAAACTCCAAAACTCCAAAACTCCGAAACTCCAAAACTCCAAAACTCCAAAACTCCAAAACTCCGAAACTCCAAAACTCCAAAACTCCAAAACTCCGAAACTCCAAAACTCCAAAACTCCAAAACTCCAAAACTCCAAAGCTCCAAAACTCCAAAACTCCAAAACTCCAAAACTCCAAAACTCCGAAACTCCAAAACTCCAAAACTCCAAAACTCCAAAACTCCAAAACTCCAAAACTCCGAAACTCCAAAACTCCAAAACTCCAAAACTCCGAAACTCCAAAACTCCAAAACTCCAAAACTCCAAAACCCCAAAACTGCGAAACTCCAAAACTCCAAAACTCCGAAACTCCAAAACTCCAAAACTCCAAAACTCCGAAACTCCAAAACTCCGAAACTCCAAAACTCCGAAACTCCAAAACTCCAAAACTCCAAAACTCCGAAACTCCGAAACTCCAAAACTCGAAAACTCCAAAACTCCAAAACTCCGAAACTCCAAAACTCCAAAACTCCAAAACTCCGAAACTCCAAAACTCCAAAACTCCAAAACTCCAAAACTCCGAAACTCCAAAACTCCAAAACTCCAAAACTCCGAAACTCCGAAACTCCAAAACTCCAAAACTCCAAAACTCCAAAACTCCGAAACTCCAAAACTCCAAAACTCCGAAACTCCAAAACTCCAAAACTCCAAAACTCCAAAACTCCAAAACTCCAAAACTCCGAAACTCCAAAACTCCGAAACTCCAAAACTCCAAAACTCCAAAACTCCAAAACTGCGAAACTCCAAAACTCCGAAACTCCAAAACTCCAAAACTCCAAAACTCCGAAACTCCAAAACTCCAAAACTCCAAAACTCCAAAACTCCAAAACTCCGAAACTCCAAAACTCCAAAACTGCGAAACTCCAAAACTCCGAAACTCCAAAACTCCAAAACTCCGAAACTCCAAAACTCCGAAACTCCGAAACTCCAAAACTCCGAAACTCCGAAACTCCGAAACCCCGAAACTCCAAAACTCCAAAACTTCAAAACTCCGAAACTCCAAAACTCCGAAACTCCGAAACTCCGAAACTCCAAAACTCCAAAACT
Source organism: Amblyomma mixtum (assembly GCF_055824585.1). NCBI lineage: Eukaryota > Metazoa > Arthropoda > Arachnida > Ixodida > Ixodidae > Amblyomma > Amblyomma mixtum. The sequence goes on along the minus strand of NC_143021.1, from coordinate 105,373,761 downwards.
CCAAAACTCCGAAACTCCAAAGCTCCAAAACTCCAAAACTCCGAAACTCCAAAACTCCGAAACTCCAAAACTCCAAAACTCCGAAACTCCAAAACTCCAAAACTCCAAAACTCGAAAACTCCGAAACTCCGAAACTCCAAAACTCCAATACTCCAAAACTCCGAAACTCCAAAACTCCAAAACTCCAAAACTCCAAAACTCCAAAACTCCGAAACTCCGAAACTCCGAAACTCCGAAACTCCAAAACTCCAAAACTCCGAAACTCCGAAACCGCAAAACTCCAAAACTCCAAAACTCCGAAACTCCAAAACTCCGAAACTCCAGAACTCCAAAACTCCGAAACTCCAAAACTCCGAAACTCCAAAACTCCGAATCTCCAAAACTCGGAAACTCCAAAACTCCAAAACTCCAAAACTCCAAAACTCCAAAACTCCGAAACTCCAAAACTCCAAAACTCCAAAACTCCAAAACTCCAAAACTCCAAAACTCCAAAACTCCGAAACTCCAAAACTCCAAAACTCCAAAGCTCCAAAACTCCAAAACTCAAAAACTCCAAAACTCCAAAACTCCGAAACTCCAAAACTCCAAAACTCCAAAACTCCAAAACTCCGAAACTCCAAAACTCCAAAACTCCAAAACTCCAAAACTCCGAAACTCCAAAACTCCAAAACTGCGAAACTCCAAAACTCCGAAACTCCAAAACTCCAAAACTCCGAAACTCCAAAACTCCGAAACTCCGAAACTCCAAAACTCCGAAACTCCGAAACTCCGAAACTCCGAAACCCCGAAACTCCAAAACTCCAAAACTTCAAAACTCCGAAACTCCAAAACTCCGAAACTCCGAAACTCCGAAACTCCAAAACTCCAAAACTCCAAAACTCCGAAACTCCAAAGCTCCAAAACTCCAAAACTCCGAAACTCCAAAACTCCGAAACTCCAAAACTCCAAAACTCCGAAACTCCAAAACTCCAAAACTCCAAAACTCGAAAACTCCGAAACTCCGAAACTCCAAAACTCCAATACTCCAAAACTCCGAAACTCCAAAACTCCAAAACTCCAAAACTCCAAAACTCCAAAACTCCGAAACTCCGAAACTCCGAAACTCCGAAACTCCAAAACTCCAAAACTCCGAAACTCCGAAACCGCAAAACTCCAAAACTCCAAAACTCCGAAACTCCAAAACTCCGAAACTCCAGAACTCCAAAACTCCGAAACTCCAAAACTCCGAAACTCCAAAACTCCGAATCTCCAAAACTCGGAAACTCCAAAACTCCAAAACTCCAAAACTCCAAAACTCCAAAACTCCGAAACTCCAAAACTCCAAAACTCCAAAACTCCAAAACTCCAAAACTCCAAAACTCCAAAACTCCGAAACTCCAAAACTCCAAAACTCCAAAGCTCCAAAACTCCAAAACTCAAAAACTCCAAAACTCCAAAACTCCGAAACTCCAAAACTCCGAAACTCCAAAACTCCGAATCTCCAAAACTCCAATACTCCAAAACTCCGAAACTCCAAAACACCGAAACTCCGAAACTCCGAAACTCCAAAACTCCAAAACTCCAAAACTCCAAAACTCCAAAACTCCAAAACTCCGAAACTCCAAAACTCCGAAACTCCAAAACTCCAAAACTCCGAAACTCCAAAACTCCAAAACTCCAAAACTCCGAAACTCCGAAACTCCAAAACTCCAAAACTCCAAAACTCCGAAACTCCAAAACTCCAAAACTCCAAAACTCCAAAACTCCGAAACTCCAAAACTCCAAAACTCCAAAACTCCAAAACTCCAAAACTCCAAAACTCCGAAACTCCAAAACTCCAAAACTCCAAAACTCCGAAACTCCAAAACTCCAAAACTCCAAAACTCCAAAACCCCAAAACTGCGAAACTCCAAAACTCCAAAACTCCGAAACTCCAAAACTCCAAAACTCCAAAACTCCGAAACTCCAAAACTCCGAAACTCCAAAACTCCGAAACTCCAAAACTCCAAAACTCCAAAACTCCGAAACTCCGAAACTCCAAAACTCGAAAACTCCAAAACTCCAAAACTCCGAAACTCCAAAACTCCAAAACTCCAAAACTCCGAAACTCCAAAACTCCAAAACTCCAAAACTCCAAAACTCCGAAACTCCAAAACTCCAAAACTCCAAAACTCCGAAACTCCAAAACTCCAAAACTCCAAAACTCCAAAACTGCGAAACTCCAAAACTCCGAAACTCCAAAACTCCAAAACTCCGAAACTCCAAAACTCCAAAACTCCAAAACTCCAAAACTCCGAAACTCCGAAACTCCGAAACTCCGAAACTCCAAAACTCCAAAACTCCGAAACTCCGAAACTCCAAAACTCCAAAACTCCAAAACTCCAAAACTCCGAAACTCCAAAACTCCAAAACTCCAAAACTCCGAAACTCCAAAACTCCAAAACTCCAAAACTCCAAAACTCCAAAACTCCAAAACTCCGAAACTCCAAAACTCCGAAACTCCAAAACTCCAAAACTCCAAAACTCCAAAACTGCGAAACTCCAAAACTCCGAAACTCCAAAACTCCAAAACTCCAAAACTCCAAAACTCCGAAACTCCAAAACTCCAAAACTCCAAAACTCCAAAACTCCAAAACTCCGAAACTCCAAAACTCCAAAACTGCGAAACTCCAAAACTCCGAAACTCCAAAACTCCAAAACTCCGAAACTCCAAAACTCCGAAACTCCGAAACTCCAAAACTCCGAAACTCCGAAACTCCGAAACTCCGAAACCCCGAAACTCCAAAACTCCAAAACTTCAAAACTCCGAAACTCCAAAACTCCGAAACTCCGAAACTCCGAAACTCCAAAACTCCAAAACTCCAAAACTCCGAAACTCCGAAACTCCAAAACTCCAAAAATCCAATACTCCAAAACTCCAAAACTCCGAAACTCCAAAACTCCGAAACTCCAAAACTACAATACTCCAAAACTCCGAAACTCCAAAACTCCGAAACTCCAAAACTCCAAAACTCCAATACTCCAAAACTCCAAAACTCCAAAACACCGAAACTCCGAAACTCCGAAACTCCAAAACTCCAAAACTCCAAAACTGCAAAACTCCAAAACTCCGAAACTCCGAAACTCCAAAACTCCGAAACTCCAAAACTCGGAAACTCCAAAACTCGGAAACTCCAAAACTCCAAAACTCCGAAACTCCAAAACTCCAAAACTCCAAAACTCCGAAATCCAAAACTCCAAAACTGCGAAACTCCAAAACTCCGAAACTCCAAAACTCCAAAACTCCGAAACTCCAAAACTCCAAAACTCCAAAACTCCAAAACTCCGAAACTCCAAAACTCCGAAACTCCGAAACTCCGAAACTCCAAAACTGCAAAACTCCAAAACTCCAAAACTGCGAAACTCCAAAACTCCGAAACTCCAAAACTCCAAAACTCCAAAACTCCAAAACTCCGAAACTCCAAAACTCCAAAACTCCAAAACTCCAAAACTCCAAAACTCCGAAACTCCAAAACTCCAAAACTGCGAAACTCCAAAACTCCGAAACTCCAAAACTCCAAAACTCCGAAACTCCAAAACTCCAAAACTCCGAAACTCCAAAACTCCGAAACTCCGAAACTCCAAAACTCCGAAACTCCGAAACTCCGAAACTCCGAAACCCCGAAACTCCAAAACTCCAAAACTTCAGAACTCCGAAACTCCAAAACTCCGAAACTCCGAAACTCCGAAACTCCAAAACTCCAAAACTCCAAAACTCCAAAACTCCGAAACTCCAAAGCTCCAAAACTCCAAAACTCCGAAACTCCAAAACTCCGAAACTCCAAAACTCCAAAACTCCAAAACTCCGAAACTCCAAAACTCCAAAACTCCAAAACTCCAAAACTCCAGAACTCCGAAACTCCGAAACTCCGAAACTCCAAAACTCCAATACTCCAAAACTCCGAAACTCCAAAAGTCCAAAACTCCAAAACTCCAAAACTCCAAAACTCAGAAACTCCGAAACTCCGAAACTCCGAAACTCCGAAACTCCAAAACTCCAAAACTCCGAAACTCCGAAACCGCAAAACTCCAAAACTCCAAAACTCCGAAACTCCAAAACTCCGAAACTCCAGAATTCCAAAACTCCAAAACTCCGAAACTCCAAAACTCCAAAACTCCAAAACTCCAAAACTCCGAAACTCCAAAACTCCGAAACTCCGAAACTCGGAAACTCCAAAACTCCAAAACTCCAAAACTCCGAAACTCCAAAACTCCAAAACTCCAAAACTCCAAAACTCCGAAACTCCAAAACTCCAAAACTCCAAAACTCCGAAACTCCAAAACTCCAAAACTCCAAAACTCCAAAACTCCAAAGCTCCAAAACTCCAAAACTCCAAAACTCCAAAACTCCAAAACTCCGAAACTCCAAAACTCCAAAACTCCAAAACTCCAAAACTCCAAAACTCCAAAACTCCGAAACTCCAAAACTCCAAAACTCCAAAACTCCGAAACTCCAAAACTCCAAAACTCCAAAACTCCAAAACCCCAAAACTGCGAAACTCCAAAACTCCAAAACTCCGAAACTCCAAAACTCCAAAACTCCAAAACTCCGAAACTCCAAAACTCCGAAACTCCAAAACTCCGAAACTCCAAAACTCCAAAACTCCAAAACTCCGAAACTCCGAAACTCCAAAACTCGAAAACTCCAAAACTCCAAAACTCCGAAACTCCAAAACTCCAAAACTCCAAAACTCCGAAACTCCAAAACTCCAAAACTCCAAAACTCCAAAACTCCGAAACTCCAAAACTCCAAAACTCCAAAACTCCGAAACTCCGAAACTCCAAAACTCCAAAACTCCAAAACTCCAAAACTCCGAAACTCCAAAACTCCAAAACTCCGAAACTCCAAAACTCCAAAACTCCAAAACTCCAAAACTCCAAAACTCCAAAACTCCGAAACTCCAAAACTCCGAAACTCCAAAACTCCAAAACTCCAAAACTCCAAAACTGCGAAACTCCAAAACTCCGAAACTCCAAAACTCCAAAACTCCAAAACTCCGAAACTCCAAAACTCCAAAACTCCAAAACTCCAAAACTCCAAAACTCCGAAACTCCAAAACTCCAAAACTGCGAAACTCCAAAACTCCGAAACTCCAAAACTCCAAAACTCCGAAACTCCAAAACTCCGAAACTCCGAAACTCCAAAACTCCGAAACTCCGAAACTCCGAAACCCCGAAACTCCAAAACTCCAAAACTTCAAAACTCCGAAACTCCAAAACTCCGAAACTCCGAAACTCCGAAACTCCAAAACTCCAAAACTCCAAAACTCCGAAACTCCAAAGCTCCAAAACTCCAAAACTCCGAAACTCCAAAACTCCGAAACTCCAAAACTCCAAAACTCCGAAACTCCAAAACTCCAAAACTCCAAAACTCGAAAACTCCGAAACTCCGAAACTCCAAAACTCCAATACTCCAAAACTCCGAAACTCCAAAACTCCAAAACTCCAAAACTCCAAAACTCCAAAACTCCGAAACTCCGAAACTCCGAAACTCCGAAACTCCAAAACTCCAAAACTCCGAAACTCCGAAACCGCAAAACTCCAAAACTCCAAAACTCCGAAACTCCAAAACTCCGAAACTCCAGAACTCCAAAACTCCGAAACTCCAAAACTCCGAAACTCCAAAACTCCGAATCTCCAAAACTCGGAAACTCCAAAACTCCAAAACTCCAAAACTCCAAAACTCCAAAACTCCGAAACTCCAAAACTCCAAAACTCCAAAACTCCAAAACTCCAAAACTCCAAAACTCCAAAACTCCAAAACTCCAAAACTCCGAAACTCCAAAACTCCAAAACTCCAAAGCTCCAAAACTCCAAAACTCAAAAACTCCAAAACTCCAAAACTCCGAAACTCCAAAACTCCAAAACTCCAAAACTCCAAAACTCCGAAACTCCAAAACTCCAAAACTCCAAAACTCCAAAACTCCGAAACTCCAAAACTCCAAAACTGCGAAACTCCAAAACTCCGAAACTCCAAAACTCCAAAACTCCGAAACTCCAAAACTCCGAAACTCCGAAACTCCAAAACTCCGAAACTCCGAAACTCCGAAACTCCGAAACCCCGAAACTCCAAAACTCCAAAACTTCAAAACTCCGAAACTCCAAAACTCCGAAACTCCGAAACTCCGAAACTCCAAAACTCCAAAACTCCAAAACTCCGAAACTCCAAAGCTCCAAAACTCCAAAACTCCGAAACTCCAAAACTCCGAAACTCCAAAACTCCAAAACTCCGAAACTCCAAAACTCCAAAACTCCAAAACTCGAAAACTCCGAAACTCCGAAACTCCAAAACTCCAATACTCCAAAACTCCGAAACTCCAAAACTCCAAAACTCCAAAACTCCAAAACTCCAAAACTCCGAAACTCCGAAACTCCGAAACTCCGAAACTCCAAAACTCCAAAACTCCGAAACTCCGAAACCGCAAAACTCCAAAACTCCAAAACTCCGAAACTCCAAAACTCCGAAACTCCAGAACTCCAAAACTCCGAAACTCCAAAACTCCGAAACTCCAAAACTCCGAATCTCCAAAACTCGGAAACTCCAAAACTCCAAAACTCCAAAACTCCAAAACTCCAAAACTCCGAAACTCCAAAACTCCAAAACTCCAAAACTCCAAAACTCCAAAACTCCAAAACTCCGAAACTCCAAAACTCCAAAACTCCAAAGCTCCAAAACTCCAAAACTCAAAAACTCCAAAACTCCAAAACTCCGAAACTCCAAAACTCCGAAACTCCAAAACTCCGAATCTCCAAAACTCCAATACTCCAAAACTCCGAAACTCCAAAACACCGAAACTCCGAAACTCCGAAACTCCAAAACTCCAAAACTCCAAAACTCCAAAACTCCAAAACTCCAAAACTCCGAAACTCCAAAACTCCGAAACTCCAAAACTCCAAAACTCCGAAACTCCAAAACTCCAAAACTCCAAAACTCCGAAACTCCGAAACTCCAAAACTCCAAAACTCCAAAACTCCGAAACTCCAAAACTCCAAAACTCCAAAACTCCAAAACTCCGAAACTCCAAAACTCCAAAACTCCAAAACTCCAAAACTCCAAAACTCCAAAACTCCGAAACTCCAAAACTCCAAAACTCCAAAACTCCGAAACTCCAAAACTCCAAAACTCCAAAACTCCAAAACCCCAAAACTGCGAAACTCCAAAACTCCAAAACTCCGAAACTCCAAAACTCCAAAACTCCAAAACTCCGAAACTCCAAAACTCCGAAACTCCAAAACTCCGAAACTCCAAAACTCCAAAACTCCAAAACTCCGAAACTCCGAAACTCCAAAACTCGAAAACTCCAAAACTCCAAAACTCCGAAACTCCAAAACTCCAAAACTCCAAAACTCCGAAACTCCAAAACTCCAAAACTCCAAAACTCCAAAACTCCGAAACTCCAAAACTCCAAAACTCCAAAACTCCGAAACTCCAAAACTCCAAAACTCCAAAACTCCAAAACTGCGAAACTCCAAAACTCCGAAACTCCAAAACTCCAAAACTCCGAAACTCCAAAACTCCAAAACTCCAAAACTCCAAAACTCCGAAACTCCGAAACTCCGAAACTCCGAAACTCCAAAACTCCAAAACTCCGAAACTCCGAAACTCCAAAACTCCAAAACTCCAAAACTCCGAAACTCCAAAACTCCAAAACTCCAAAACTCCAAAACTCCAAAACTCCAAAACTCCGAAACTCCAAAACTCCGAAACTCCAAAACTCCAAAACTCCAAAACTCCAAAACTGCGAAACTCCAAAACTCCGAAACTCCAAAACTCCAAAACTCCAAAACTCCAAAACTCCGAAACTCCAAAACTCCAAAACTCCAAAACTCCAAAACTCCAAAACTCCGAAACTCCAAAACTCCAAAACTGCGAAACTCCAAAACTCCGAAACTCCAAAACTCCAAAACTCCGAAACTCCAAAACTCCGAAACTCCGAAACTCCAAAACTCCGAAACTCCGAAACTCCGAAACTCCGAAACCCCGAAACTCCAAAACTCCAAAACTTCAAAACTCCGAAACTCCAAAACTCCGAAACTCCGAAACTCCGAAACTCCAAAACTCCAAAACTCCAAAACTCCAAAACTCCGAAACTCCAAAGCTCCAAAACTCCAAAACTCCGAAACTCCAAAACTCCGAAACTCCAAAACTCCAAAACTCCGAAACTCCAAAACTCCAAAACTCCAAAACTCGAAAACTCCGAAACTCCGAAACTCCAAAACTCCAATACTCCAAAACTCCGAAACTCCAAAACTCCAAAACTCCAAAACTCCAAAACTCCAAAACTCCGAAACTCCGAAACTCCGAAACTCCAAAACTCCAAAACTCCGAAACTCCGAAACCGCAAAACTCCAAAACTCCAAAACTCCGAAACTCCAAAACTCCGAAACTCCAGAACTCCAAAACTCCAAAACTCCGAAACTCCAAAACTCCAAAACTCCAAAACTCCGAAACTCCAAAACTCCGAAACTCCGAAACTCGGAAACTCCAAAACTCCAAAACTCCAAAACTCCAAAACTCCGAAACTCCAAAACTCCAAAACTCCGAAACTCCAAAACTCCAAAACTCCAAAACTCCGAAACTCCAAAACTCCAAAACTCCAAAACTCCAAAACTCCAAAGCTCCAAAACTCCAAAACTCCAAAACTCAAAAACTCCAAAACTCCGAAACTCCGAAACTCCAAAACTCCAAAACTCCAAAGCTCCAAAACTCCAAAACTCCAAAACTCAAAAACTCCAAAACTCCAAAACTCCAAAACTCCAAAACTCCGAAACTCCAAAACTCCGAAACTCCAAAACTCCGAAACTCCAAAACTCCGAATCTCCAAAACTCGGAAACTCCAAAACTCCAAAACTCCAAAACTCCAAAACTCCAAAACTCCGAAACTCCAAAACTCCAAAACTCCAAAACTCCAAAACTCCAAAACTCCAAAACTCCAAAACTCCAAAACTCCGAAACTCCAAAACTCCAAAACTCCAAAGCTCCAAAACTCCAAAACTCAAACTCCAAAACTCAAAAACTCCAAAACTCCAAAACTCCGAAACTCCAAAACTCCGAAACTCCAAAACTCCGAATCTCCAAAACTCCAAAACTCCAAAACTCCGAAACTCCGAAACTCCAAAACTCCAAAACTCCAATACTCCAAAACTCCAAAACTCCGAAACTCCAAAACTCCGAAACTCCAAAACTCCAATACTCCAAAACTCCGAAACTCCAAAACTCCGAAACTCCAAAACTCCAAAACTCCAATACTCCAAAACTCCAAAACTCCAAAACACCGAAACTCCGAAACTCCGAAACTCCAAAACTCCAAAACTCCAAGACTCCAAAACTCAAAAACTCCGAAACTCCAAAACTCCAAAACTCCAAAACTCCGAAACTCCAAAACTCCAATACTCCAAAACTCCGAAACTCCAAAACTCCAAAACTCCAAAACTCCAATACTCCAAAACTCCGAAACTCCGAAACTCCAAAACTCCAAAACTCCGAAACTCCGAAACTCCAAAACTCCGAAACTCCGAAACTCCGAAACTCCGAAACCCCGAAACTCCAAAACTCCAAAACTTCAGAACTCCGAAACTCCAAAACTCCGAAACTCCGAAACTCCGAAACTCCAAAACTCCAAAACTCCAAAACTCCAAAACTCCGAAACTCCAAAGCTCCAAAACTCCAAAACTCCGAAACTCCAAAACTCCGAAACTCCAAAACTCCAAAACTCCAAAACTCCGAAACTCCAAAACTCCAAAACTCCAAAACTCCAAAACTCCAAAACTCCGAAACTCCGAAACTCCAAAACTCCAATACTCCAAAACTCCGAAACTCCAAAAGTCCAAAACTCCAAAACTCCAAAACTCCAAAACTCAGAAACTCCGAAACTCCGAAACTCCGAAACTCCGAAACTCCAAAACTCCAAAACTCCGAAACTCCGAAACCGCAAAACTCCAAAACTCCAAAACTCCGAAACTCCAAAACTCCGAAACTCCAGAATTCCAAAACTCCAAAACTCCGAAACTCCAAAACTCCAAAACTCCAAAACTCCAAAACTCCGAAACTCCAAAACTCCGAAACTCCGAAACTCGGAAACTCCAAAACTCCAAAACTCCAAAACTCCGAAACTCCAAAACTCCAAAACTCCAAAACTCCAAAACTCCGAAACTCCAAAACTCCAAAACTCCAAAACTCCGAAACTCCAAAACTCCAAAACTCCAAAACTCCAAAACTCCAAAACTCCAAAGCTCCAAAACTCCAAAACTCCAAAACTCCAAAACTCCAAAACTCCGAAACTCCAAAACTCCAAAACTCCAAAACTCCAAAACTCCAAAACTCCAAAACTCCGAAACTCCAAAACTCCAAAACTCCAAAACTCCGAAACTCCAAAACTCCAAAACTCCAAAACTCCAAAACCCCAAAACTGCGAAACTCCAAAACTCCAAAACTCCGAAACTCCAAAACTCCAAAACTCCAAAACTCCGAAACTCCAAAACTCCGAAACTCCAAAACTCCGAAACTCCAAAACTCCAAAACTCCAAAACTCCGAAACTCCGAAACTCCAAAACTCGAAAACTCCAAAACTCCAAAACTCCGAAACTCCAAAACTCCAAAACTCCAAAACTCCGAAACTCCAAAACTCCAAAACTCCAAAACTCCAAAACTCCGAAACTCCAAAACTCCAAAACTCCAAAACTCCGAAACTCCAAAACTCCAAAACTCCAAAACTCCAAAACTGCGAAACTCCAAAACTCCGAAACTCCAAAACTCCAAAACTCCGAAACTCCAAAACTCCAAAACTCCAAAACTCCAAAACTCCGAAACTCCGAAACTCCGAAACTCCGAAACTCCAAAACTCCAAAACTCCGAAACTCCGAAACTCCAAAACTCCAAAACTCCAAAACTCCAAAACTCCGAAACTCCAAAACTCCAAAACTCCAAAACTCCGAAACTCCAAAACTCCAAAACTCCAAAACTCCAAAACTCCAAAACTCCAAAACTCCGAAACTCCAAAACTCCGAAACTCCAAAACTCCAAAACTCCAAAACTCCAAAACTGCGAAACTCCAAAACTCCGAAACTCCAAAACTCCAAAACTCCAAAACTCCGAAACTCCAAAACTCCAAAACTCCAAAACTCCAAAACTCCGAAACTCCAAAACTCCAAAACTGCGAAACTCCAAAACTCCGAAACTCCAAAACTCCAAAACTCCGAAACTCCAAAACTCCGAAACTCCGAAACTCCAAAACTCCGAAACTCCGAAACTCCGAAACTCCGAAACCCCGAAACTCCAAAACTCCAAAACTTCAAAACTCCGAAACTCCAAAACTCCGAAACTCCGAAACTCCGAAACTCCAAAACTCCAAAACTCCAAAACTCCGAAACTCCAAAGCTCCAAAACTCCAAAACTCCGAAACTCCAAAACTCCGAAACTCCAAAACTCCAAAACTCCGAAACTCCAAAACTCCAAAACTCCAAAACTCGAAAACTCCGAAACTCCGAAACTCCAAAACTCCAATACTCCAAAACTCCGAAACTCCAAAACTCCAAAACTCCAAAACTCCAAAACTCCAAAACTCCGAAACTCCGAAACTCCGAAACTCCGAAACTCCAAAACTCCAAAACTCCGAAACTCCGAAACCGCAAAACTCCAAAACTCCAAAACTCCGAAACTCCAAAACTCCGAAACTCCAGAACTCCAAAACTCCGAAACTCCAAAACTCCGAAACTCCAAAACTCCGAATCTCCAAAACTCGGAAACTCCAAAACTCCAAAACTCCAAAACTCCAAAACTCCAAAACTCCGAAACTCCAAAACTCCAAAACTCCAAAACTCCAAAACTCCAAAACTCCAAAACTCCAAAACTCCGAAACTCCAAAACTCCAAAACTCCAAAGCTCCAAAACTCCAAAACTCAAAAACTCCAAAACTCCAAAACTCCGAAACTCCAAAACTCCGAAACTCCAAAACTCCGAATCTCCAAAACTCCAATACTCCAAAACTCCGAAACTCCAAAACACCGAAACTCCGAAACTCCGAAACTCCAAAACTCCAAAACTCCAAAACTCCAAAACTCCAAAACTCCAAAACTCCGAAACTCCAAAACTCCGAAACTCCAAAACTCCAAAACTCCGAAACTCCAAAACTCCAAAACTCCAAAACTCCGAAACTCCGAAACTCCAAAACTCCAAAACTCCAAAACTCCGAAACTCCAAAACTCCAAAACTCCAAAACTCCAAAACTCCGAAACTCCAAAACTCCAAAACTCCAAAACTCCAAAACTCCAAAACTCCAAAACTCCGAAACTCCAAAACTCCAAAACTCCAAAACTCCGAAACTCCAAAACTCCAAAACTCCAAAACTCCAAAACCCCAAAACTGCGAAACTCCAAAACTCCAAAACTCCGAAACTCCAAAACTCCAAAACTCCAAAACTCCGAAACTCCAAAACTCCGAAACTCCAAAACTCCGAAACTCCAAAACTCCAAAACTCCAAAACTCCGAAACTCCGAAACTCCAAAACTCGAAAACTCCAAAACTCCAAAACTCCGAAACTCCAAAACTCCAAAACTCCAAAACTCCGAAACTCCAAAACTCCAAAACTCCAAAACTCCAAAACTCCGAAACTCCAAAACTCCAAAACTCCAAAACTCCGAAACTCCAAAACTCCAAAACTCCAAAACTCCAAAACTGCGAAACTCCAAAACTCCGAAACTCCAAAACTCCAAAACTCCGAAACTCCAAAACTCCAAAACTCCAAAACTCCAAAACTCCGAAACTCCGAAACTCCGAAACTCCGAAACTCCAAAACTCCAAAACTCCGAAACTCCGAAACTCCAAAACTCCAAAACTCCAAAACTCCAAAACTCCGAAACTCCAAAACTCCAAAACTCCAAAACTCCGAAACTCCAAAACTCCAAAACTCCAAAACTCCAAAACTCCAAAACTCCAAAACTCCGAAACTCCAAAACTCCGAAACTCCAAAACTCCAAAACTCCAAAACTCCAAAACTGCGAAACTCCAAAACTCCGAAACTCCAAAACTCCAAAACTCCAAAACTCCAAAACTCCGAAACTCCAAAACTCCAAAACTCCAAAACTCCAAAACTCCAAAACTCCGAAACTCCAAAACTCCAAAACTGCGAAACTCCAAAACTCCGAAACTCCAAAACTCCAAAACTCCGAAACTCCAAAACTCCGAAACTCCGAAACTCCAAAACTCCGAAACTCCGAAACTCCGAAACTCCGAAACCCCGAAACTCCAAAACTCCAAAACTTCAAAACTCCGAAACTCCAAAACTCCAAAACTCCAAAACTCCGAAACTCCAAAACTCCAAAACTGCGAAACTCCAAAACTCCGAAACTCCAAAACTCCAAAACTCCGAAACTCCAAAACTCCGAAACTCCGAAACTCCAAAACTCCGAAACTCCGAAACTCCGAAACTCCGAAACCCCGAAACTCCAAAACTCCAAAACTTCAAAACTCCGAAACTCCAAAACTCCGAAACTCCGAAACTCCGAAACTCCAAAACTCCAAAACTCCAAAACTCCGAAACTCCAAAGCTCCAAAACTCCAAAACTCCGAAACTCCAAAACTCCGAAACTCCAAAACTCCAAAACTCCGAAACTCCAAAACTCCAAAACTCCAAAACTCGAAAACTCCGAAACTCCGAAACTCCAAAACTCCAATACTCCAAAACTCCGAAACTCCAAAACTCCAAAACTCCAAAACTCCAAAACTCCAAAACTCCGAAACTCCGAAACTCCGAAACTCCGAAACTCCAAAACTCCAAAACTCCGAAACTCCGAAACCGCAAAACTCCAAAACTCCAAAACTCCGAAACTCCAAAACTCCGAAACTCCAGAACTCCAAAACTCCGAAACTCCAAAACTCCGAAACTCCAAAACTCCGAATCTCCAAAACTCGGAAACTCCAAAACTCCAAAACTCCAAAACTCCAAAACTCCAAAACTCCGAAACTCCAAAACTCCAAAACTCCAAAACTCCAAAACTCCAAAACTCCAAAACTCCGAAACTCCAAAACTCCAAAACTCCAAAGCTCCAAAACTCCAAAACTCCAAAACTCAAAAACTCCAAAACTCCAAAACTCCGAAACTCCAAAACTCCGAAACTCCAAAACTCCGAATCTCCAAAACTCCAATACTCCAAAACTCCGAAACTCCAAAACACCGAAACTCCGAAACTCCGAAACTCCAAAACTCCAAAACTCCAAAACTCCAAAACTCCAAAACTCCAAAACTCCGAAACTCCAAAACTCCGAAACTCCAAAACTCCAAAACTCCGAAACTCCAAAACTCCAAAACTCCAAAACTCCGAAACTCCGAAACTCCAAAACTCCAAAACTCCAAAACTCCGAAACTCCAAAACTCCAAAACTCCAAAACTCCAAAACTCCGAAACTCCAAAACTCCAAAACTCCAAAACTCCAAAACTCCAAAACTCCAAAACTCCGAAACTCCAAAACTCCAAAACTCCAAAACTCCGAAACTCCAAAACTCCAAAACTCCAAAACTCCAAAACCCCAAAACTGCGAAACTCCAAAACTCCAAAACTCCGAAACTCCAAAACTCCAAAACTCCAAAACTCCGAAACTCCAAAACTCCGAAACTCCAAAACTCCGAAACTCCAAAACTCCAAAACTCCAAAACTCCGAAACTCCGAAACTCCAAAACTCGAAAACTCCAAAACTCCAAAACTCCGAAACTCCAAAACTCCAAAACTCCAAAACTCCGAAACTCCAAAACTCCAAAACTCCAAAACTCCGAAACTCCAAAACTCCAAAACTCCAAAACTCCGAAACTCCAAAACTCCAAAACTCCAAAACTCCAAAACTGCGAAACTCCAAAACTCCGAAACTCCAAAACTCCAAAACTCCGAAACTCCAAAACTCCAAAACTCCAAAACTCCAAAACTCCGAAACTCCGAAACTCCGAAACTCCGAAACTCCAAAACTCCAAAACTCCGAAACTCCGAAACTCCAAAACTCCAAAACTCCAAAACTCCAAAACTCCGAAACTCCAAAACTCCAAAACTCCAAAACTCCGAAACTCCAAAACTCCAAAACTCCAAAACTCCAAAACTCCAAAACTCCAAAACTCCGAAACTCCAAAACTCCGAAACTCCAAAACTCCAAAACTCCAAAACTCCAAAACTGCGAAACTCCAAAACTCCGAAACTCCAAAACTCCAAAACTCCAAAACTCCAAAACTCCGAAACTCCAAAACTCCAAAACTCCAAAACTCCAAAACTCCAAAACTCCGAAACTCCAAAACTCCAAAACTGCGAAACTCCAAAACTCCGAAACTCCAAAACTCCAAAACTCCGAAACTCCAAAACTCCGAAACTCCGAAACTCCAAAACTCCGAAACTCCGAAACTCCGAAACTCCGAAACCCCGAAACTCCAAAACTCCAAAACTTCAAAACTCCGAAACTCCAAAACTCCGAAACTCCGAAACTCCGAAACTCCAAAACTCCAAAACTCCAAAACTCCAAAACTCCGAAACTCCAAAGCTCCAAAACTCCAAAACTCCGAAACTCCAAAACTCCGAAACTCCAAAACTCCAAAACTCCGAAACTCCAAAACTCCAAAACTCCAAAACTCGAAAACTCCGAAACTCCGAAACTCCAAAACTCCAATACTCCAAAACTCCGAAACTCCAAAACTCCAAAACTCCAAAACTCCAAAACTCCAAAACTCCGAAACTCCGAAACTCCGAAACTCCAAAACTCCAAAACTCCGAAACTCCGAAACCGCAAAACTCCAAAACTCCAAAACTCCGAAACTCCAAAACTCCGAAACTCCAGAACTCCAAAACTCCAAAACTCCGAAACTCCAAAACTCCAAAACTCCAAAACTCCGAAACTCCAAAACTCCGAAACTCCGAAACTCGGAAACTCCAAAACTCCAAAACTCCAAAACTCCAAAACTCCGAAACTCCAAAACTCCAAAACTCCAAAACTCCGAAACTCCAAAACTCCAAAACTCCAAAACTCCGAAACTCCAAAACTCCAAAACTCCAAAACTCCAAAACTCCAAAGCTCCAAAACTCCAAAACTCCAAAACTCAAAAACTCCAAAACTCCGAAACTCCGAAACTCCAAAACTCCAAAACTCCAAAGCTCCAAAACTCCAAAACTCCAAAACTCAAAAACTCCAAAACTCCAAAACTCCAAAACTCCAAAACTCCGAAACTCCAAAACTCCGAAACTCCAAAACTCCGAAACTCCAAAACTCCGAATCTCCAAAACTCGGAAACTCCAAAACTCCAAAACTCCAAAACTCCAAAACTCCAAAACTCCGAAACTCCAAAACTCCAAAACTCCAAAACTCCAAAACTCCAAAACTCCAAAACTCCGAAACTCCAAAACTCCAAAACTCCAAAGCTCCAAAACTCCAAAACTCAAACTCCAAAACTCAAAAACTCCAAAACTCCAAAACTCCGAAACTCCAAAACTCCGAAACTCCAAAACTCCGAATCTCCAAAACTCCAAAACTCCAAAACTCCGAAACTCCGAAACTCCAAAACTCCAAAACTCCAATACTCCAAAACTCCAAAACTCCGAAACTCCAAAACTCCGAAACTCCAAAACTCCAATACTCCAAAACTCCGAAACTCCAAAACTCCGAAACTCCAAAACTCCAAAACTCCAATACTCCAAAACTCCAAAACTCCAAAACACCGAAACTCCGAAACTCCGAAACTCCAAAACTCCAAAACTCCAAGACTCCAAAACTCAAAAACTCCGAAACTCCAAAACTCCAAAACTCCAAAACTCCGAAACTCCAAAACTCCAATACTCCAAAACTCCGAAACTCCAAAACTCCAAAACTCCAAAACTCCAATACTCCAAAACTCCGAAACTCCGAAACTCCAAAACTCCAAAACTCCGAAACTCCGAAACTCCAAAACTCCGAAACTCCGAAACTCCGAAACTCCGAAACCCCGAAACTCCAAAACTCCAAAACTTCAGAACTCCGAAACTCCAAAACTCCGAAACTCCGAAACTCCGAAACTCCAAAACTCCAAAACTCCAAAACTCCAAAACTCCGAAACTCCAAAGCTCCAAAACTCCAAAACTCCGAAACTCCAAAACTCCGAAACTCCAAAACTCCAAAACTCCGAAACTCCAAAACTCCAAAACTCCAAAACTCCAAAACTCCAAAACTCCGAAACTCCGAAACTCCAAAACTCCAATACTCCAAAACTCCGAAACTCCAAAACTCCAAAACTCCAAAACTCCAAAACTCCAAAACTCCAAAACTCCAAAACTCCGAAACTCCAAAACTCCAAAACTCCAAAGCTCCAAAACTCCAAAACTCAAAAACTCCAAAACTCCAAAACTCCGAAACTCCAAAACTCCGAAACTCCAAAACTCCGAATCTCCAAAACTCCAATACTCCAAAACTCCGAAACTCCAAAACACCGAAACTCCGAAACTCCGAAACTCCAAAACTCCAAAACTCCAAAACTCCAAAACTCCAAAACTCCAAAACTCCGAAACTCCAAAACTCCGAAACTCCAAAACTCCAAAACTCCGAAACTCCAAAACTCCAAAACTCCAAAACTCCGAAACTCCGAAACTCCAAAACTCCAAAACTCCAAAACTCCGAAACTCCAAAACTCCAAAACTCCAAAACTCCAAAACTCCGAAACTCCAAAACTCCAAAACTCCAAAACTCCAAAACTCCAAAACTCCAAAACTCCGAAACTCCAAAACTCCAAAACTCCAAAACTCCGAAACTCCAAAACTCCAAAACTCCAAAACTCCAAAACCCCAAAACTGCGAAACTCCAAAACTCCAAAACTCCGAAACTCCAAAACTCCAAAACTCCAAAACTCCGAAACTCCAAAACTCCGAAACTCCAAAACTCCGAAACTCCAAAACTCCAAAACTCCAAAACTCCGAAACTCCGAAACTCCAAAACTCGAAAACTCCAAAACTCCAAAACTCCGAAACTCCAAAACTCCAAAACTCCAAAACTCCGAAACTCCAAAACTCCAAAACTCCAAAACTCCAAAACTCCGAAACTCCAAAACTCCAAAACTCCAAAACTCCGAAACTCCAAAACTCCAAAACTCCAAAACTCCAAAACTGCGAAACTCCAAAACTCCGAAACTCCAAAACTCCAAAACTCCGAAACTCCAAAACTCCAAAACTCCAAAACTCCAAAACTCCGAAACTCCGAAACTCCGAAACTCCGAAACTCCAAAACTCCAAAACTCCGAAACTCCGAAACTCCAAAACTCCAAAACTCCAAAACTCCAAAACTCCGAAACTCCAAAACTCCAAAACTCCAAAACTCCGAAACTCCAAAACTCCAAAACTCCAAAACTCCAAAACTCCAAAACTCCAAAACTCCAAAACTCCGAAACTCCAAAACTCCGAAACTCCAAAACTCCAAAACTCCAAAACTCCAAAACTGCGAAACTCCAAAACTCCGAAACTCCAAAACTCCAAAACTCCAAAACTCCAAAACTCCGAAACTCCAAAACTCCAAAACTCCAAAACTCCAAAACTCCAAAACTCCGAAACTCCAAAACTCCAAAACTGCGAAACTCCAAAACTCCGAAACTCCAAAACTCCAAAACTCCGAAACTCCAAAACTCCGAAACTCCGAAACTCCAAAACTCCGAAACTCCGAAACTCCGAAACTCCGAAACCCCGAAACTCCAAAACTCCAAAACTTCAAAACTCCGAAACTCCAAAACTCCAAAACTCCAAAACTCCGAAACTCCAAAACTCCAAAACTGCGAAACTCCAAAACTCCGAAACTCCAAAACTCCAAAACTCCGAAACTCCAAAACTCCGAAACTCCGAAACTCCAAAACTCCGAAACTCCGAAACTCCGAAACTCCGAAACCCCGAAACTCCAAAACTCCAAAACTTCAAAACTCCGAAACTCCAAAACTCCGAAACTCCGAAACTCCGAAACTCCAAAACTCCAAAACTCCAAAACTCCAAAACTCCAAAGCTCCAAAACTCCAAAACTCCGAAACTCCAAAACTCCGAAACTCCAAAACTCCAAAACTCCGAAACTCCAAAACTCCAAAACTCCAAAACTCGAAAACTCCGAAACTCCGAAACTCCAAAACTCCAATACTCCAAAACTCCGAAACTCCAAAACTCCAAAACTCCAAAACTCCAAAACTCCAAAACTCCGAAACTCCGAAACTCCGAAACTCCGAAACTCCAAAACTCCAAAACTCCGAAACTCCGAAACCGCAAAACTCCAAAACTCCAAAACTCCGAAACTCCAAAACTCCGAAACTCCAGAACTCCAAAACTCCGAAACTCCAAAACTCCGAAACTCCAAAACTCCGAATCTCCAAAACTCGGAAACTCCAAAACTCCAAAACTCCAAAACTCCAAAACTCCAAAACTCCGAAACTCCAAAACTCCAAAACTCCAAAACTCCAAAACTCCAAAACTCCAAAACTCCAAAACTCCGAAACTCCAAAACTCCAAAACTCCAAAGCTCCAAAACTCCAAAACTCAAAAACTCCAAAACTCCAAAACTCCGAAACTCCAAAACTCCGAAACTCCAAAACTCCGAATCTCCAAAACTCCAATACTCCAAAACTCCGAAACTCCAAAACACCGAAACTCCGAAACTCCGAAACTCCAAAACTCCAAAACTCCAAAACTCCAAAACTCCAAAACTCCAAAACTCCAAAACTCCGAAACTCCAAAACTCCGAAACTCCAAAACTCCAAAACTCCGAAACTCCAAAACTCCAAAACTCCAAAACTCCGAAACTCCGAAACTCCAAAACTCCAAAACTCCAAAACTCCGAAACTCCAAAACTCCAAAACTCCAAAACTCCAAAACTCCGAAACTCCAAAACTCCAAAACTCCAAAACTCCAAAACTCCAAAACTCCAAAACTCCGAAACTCCAAAACTCCAAAACTCCAAAACTCCGAAACTCCAAAACTCCAAAACTCCAAAACTCCAAAACCCCAAAACTGCGAAACTCCAAAACTCCAAAACTCCGAAACTCCAAAACTCCAAAACTCCAAAACTCCGAAACTCCAAAACTCCGAAACTCCAAAACTCCGAAACTCCAAAACTCCAAAACTCCAAAACTCCGAAACTCCGAAACTCCAAAACTCGAAAACTCCAAAACTCCAAAACTCCGAAACTCCAAAACTCCAAAACTCCAAAACTCCGAAACTCCAAAACTCCAAAACTCCAAAACTCCAAAACTCCGAAACTCCAAAACTCCAAAACTCCAAAACTCCGAAACTCCAAAACTCCAAAACTCCAAAACTCCAAAACTGCGAAACTCCAAAACTCCGAAACTCCAAAACTCCAAAACTCCGAAACTCCAAAACTCCAAAACTCCAAAACTCCAAAACTCCGAAACTCCGAAACTCCGAAACTCCGAAACTCCAAAACTCCAAAACTCCGAAACTCCGAAACTCCAAAACTCCAAAACTCCAAAACTCCAAAACTCCGAAACTCCAAAACTCCAAAACTCCAAAACTCCGAAACTCCAAAACTCCAAAACTCCAAAACTCCAAAACTCCAAAACTCCAAAACTCCGAAACTCCAAAACTCCGAAACTCCAAAACTCCAAAACTCCAAAACTCCAAAACTGCGAAACTCCAAAACTCCGAAACTCCAAAACTCCAAAACTCCAAAACTCCAAAACTCCGAAACTCCAAAACTCCAAAACTCCAAAACTCCAAAACTCCAAAACTCCGAAACTCCAAAACTCCAAAACTGCGAAACTCCAAAACTCCGAAACTCCAAAACTCCAAAACTCCGAAACTCCAAAACTCCGAAACTCCGAAACTCCAAAACTCCGAAACTCCGAAACTCCGAAACTCCGAAACCCCGAAACTCCAAAACTCCAAAACTTCAAAACTCCGAAACTCCAAAACTCCGAAACTCCGAAACTCCGAAACTCCAAAACTCCAAAACTCCAAAACTCCAAAACTCCGAAACTCCAAAGCTCCAAAACTCCAAAACTCCGAAACTCCAAAACTCCGAAACTCCAAAACTCCAAAACTCCGAAACTCCAAAACTCCAAAACTCCAAAACTCGAAAACTCCGAAACTCCGAAACTCCAAAACTCCAATACTCCAAAACTCCGAAACTCCAAAACTCCAAAACTCCAAAACTCCAAAACTCCAAAACTCCGAAACTCCGAAACTCCGAAACTCCAAAACTCCAAAACTCCGAAACTCCGAAACCGCAAAACTCCAAAACTCCAAAACTCCGAAACTCCAAAACTCCGAAACTCCAGAACTCCAAAACTCCAAAACTCCGAAACTCCAAAACTCCAAAACTCCAAAACTCCGAAACTCCAAAACTCCGAAACTCCGAAACTCGGAAACTCCAAAACTCCAAAACTCCAAAACTCCAAAACTCCGAAACTCCAAAACTCCAAAACTCCAAAACTCCGAAACTCCAAAACTCCAAAACTCCAAAACTCCGAAACTCCAAAACTCCAAAACTCCAAAACTCCAAAACTCCAAAGCTCCAAAACTCCAAAACTCCAAAACTCAAAAACTCCAAAACTCCGAAACTCCGAAACTCCAAAACTCCAAAACTCCAAAGCTCCAAAACTCCAAAACTCCAAAACTCAAAAACTCCAAAACTCCAAAACTCCAAAACTCCAAAACTCCGAAACTCCAAAACTCCGAAACTCCAAAACTCCGAAACTCCAAAACTCCGAATCTCCAAAACTCGGAAACTCCAAAACTCCAAAACTCCAAAACTCCAAAACTCCAAAACTCCGAAACTCCAAAACTCCAAAACTCCAAAACTCCAAAACTCCAAAACTCCAAAACTCCAAAACTCCAAAACTCCAAAACTCCGAAACTCCAAAACTCCAAAACTCCAAAGCTCCAAAACTCCAAAACTCAAACTCCAAAACTCAAAAACTCCAAAACTCCAAAACTCCGAAACTCCAAAACTCCGAAACTCCAAAACTCCGAATCTCCAAAACTCCAAAACTCCAAAACTCCGAAACTCCGAAACTCCAAAACTCCAAAACTCCAATACTCCAAAACTCCAAAACTCCGAAACTCCAAAACTCCGAAACTCCAAAACTCCAATACTCCAAAACTCCGAAACTCCAAAACTCCGAAACTCCAAAACTCCAAAACTCCAATACTCCAAAACTCCAAAACTCCAAAACACCGAAACTCCGAAACTCCGAAACTCCAAAACTCCAAAACTCCAAGACTCCAAAACTCAAAAACTCCGAAACTCCAAAACTCCAAAACTCCAAAACTCCGAAACTCCAAAACTCCAATACTCCAAAACTCCGAAACTCCAAAACTCCAAAACTCCAAAACTCCAATACTCCAAAACTCCGAAACTCCGAAACTCCGAAACTCCAAAACTCCAAAACTCCGAAACTCCGAAACTCCAAAACTCCGAAACTCCGAAACTCCGAAACTCCGAAACCCCGAAACTCCAAAACTCCAAAACTTCAGAACTCCGAAACTCCAAAACTCCGAAACTCCGAAACTCCGAAACTCCAAAACTCCAAAACTCCAAAACTCCAAAACTCCGAAACTCCAAAGCTCCAAAACTCCAAAACTCCGAAACTCCAAAACTCCAAAACTCCAAAACTCCGAAACTCCAAAACTCCAAAACTCCAAAACTCCAAAACTCCAAAACTCCGAAACTCCGAAACTCCAAAACTCCAATACTCCAAAACTCCGAAACTCCAAAAGTCCAAAACTCCAAAACTCCAAAACTCCAAAACTCAGAAACTCCGAAACTCCGAAACTCCGAAACTCCGAAACTCCAAAACTCCAAAACTCCGAAACTCCGAAACCGCAAAACTCCAAAACTCCAAAACTCCGAAACTCCAAAACTCCGAAACTCCAGAATTCCAAAACTCCAAAACTCCGAAACTCCAAAACTCCAAAACTCCAAAACTCCAAAACTCCGAAACTCCAAAACTCCGAAACTCCGAAACTCGGAAACTCCAAAACTCCAAAACTCCAAAACTCCGAAACTCCAAAACTCCAAAACTCCAAAACTCCAAAACTCCGAAACTCCAAAACTCCAAAACTCCAAAACTCCGAAACTCCAAAACTCCAAAACTCCAAAACTCCAAAACTCCAAAACTCCAAAGCTCCAAAACTCCAAAACTCCAAAACTCCAAAACTCCAAAACTCCGAAACTCCAAAACTCCAAAACTCCAAAACTCCAAAACTCCAAAACTCCAAAACTCCGAAACTCCAAAACTCCAAAACTCCAAAACTCCGAAACTCCAAAACTCCAAAACTCCAAAACTCCAAAACCCCAAAACTGCGAAACTCCAAAACTCCAAAACTCCGAAACTCCAAAACTCCAAAACTCCAAAACTCCGAAACTCCAAAACTCCGAAACTCCAAAACTCCGAAACTCCAAAACTCCAAAACTCCAAAACTCCGAAACTCCGAAACTCCAAAACTCGAAAACTCCAAAACTCCAAAACTCCGAAACTCCAAAACTCCAAAACTCCAAAACTCCGAAACTCCAAAACTCCAAAACTCCAAAACTCCAAAACTCCGAAACTCCAAAACTCCAAAACTCCAAAACTCCGAAACTCCAAAACTCCAAAACTCCAAAACTCCAAAACTGCGAAACTCCAAAACTCCGAAACTCCAAAACTCCAAAACTCCGAAACTCCAAAACTCCAAAACTCCAAAACTCCAAAACTCCGAAACTCCGAAACTCCGAAACTCCGAAACTCCAAAACTCCAAAACTCCGAAACTCCGAAACTCCAAAACTCCAAAACTCCAAAACTCCAAAACTCCGAAACTCCAAAACTCCAAAACTCCAAAACTCCGAAACTCCAAAACTCCAAAACTCCAAAACTCCAAAACTCCAAAACTCCAAAACTCCGAAACTCCAAAACTCCGAAACTCCAAAACTCCAAAACTCCAAAACTCCAAAACTGCGAAACTCCAAAACTCCGAAACTCCAAAACTCCAAAACTCCAAAACTCCAAAACTCCGAAACTCCAAAACTCCAAAACTCCAAAACTCCAAAACTCCAAAACTCCGAAACTCCAAAACTCCAAAACTGCGAAACTCCAAAACTCCGAAACTCCAAAACTCCAAAACTCCGAAACTCCAAAACTCCGAAACTCCGAAACTCCAAAACTCCGAAACTCCGAAACTCCGAAACTCCGAAACCCCGAAACTCCAAAACTCCAAAACTTCAAAACTCCGAAACTCCAAAACTCCGAAACTCCGAAACTCCGAAACTCCAAAACTCCAAAACTCCAAAACTCCGAAACTCCAAAGCTCCAAAACTCCAAAACTCCGAAACTCCAAAACTCCGAAACTCCAAAACTCCAAAACTCCGAAACTCCAAAACTCCAAAACTCCAAAACTCGAAAACTCCGAAACTCCGAAACTCCAAAACTCCAATACTCCAAAACTCCGAAACTCCAAAACTCCAAAACTCCAAAACTCCAAAACTCCAAAACTCCGAAACTCCGAAACTCCGAAACTCCGAAACTCCAAAACTCCAAAACTCCGAAACTCCGAAACCGCAAAACTCCAAAACTCCAAAACTCCGAAACTCCAAAACTCCGAAACTCCAGAACTCCAAAACTCCGAAACTCCAAAACTCCGAAACTCCAAAACTCCGAATCTCCAAAACTCGGAAACTCCAAAACTCCAAAACTCCAAAACTCCAAAACTCCAAAACTCCGAAACTCCAAAACTCCAAAACTCCAAAACTCCAAAACTCCAAAACTCCAAAACTCCAAAACTCCGAAACTCCAAAACTCCAAAACTCCAAAGCTCCAAAACTCCAAAACTCAAAAACTCCAAAACTCCAAAACTCCGAAACTCCAAAACTCCGAAACTCCAAAACTCCGAATCTCCAAAACTCCAATACTCCAAAACTCCGAAACTCCAAAACACCGAAACTCCGAAACTCCGAAACTCCAAAACTCCAAAACTCCAAAACTCCAAAACTCCAAAACTCCAAAACTCCGAAACTCCAAAACTCCGAAACTCCAAAACTCCAAAACTCCGAAACTCCAAAACTCCAAAACTCCAAAACTCCGAAACTCCGAAACTCCAAAACTCCAAAACTCCAAAACTCCGAAACTCCAAAACTCCAAAACTCCAAAACTCCAAAACTCCGAAACTCCAAAACTCCAAAACTCCAAAACTCCAAAACTCCAAAACTCCAAAACTCCGAAACTCCAAAACTCCAAAACTCCAAAACTCCGAAACTCCAAAACTCCAAAACTCCAAAACTCCAAAACCCCAAAACTGCGAAACTCCAAAACTCCAAAACTCCGAAACTCCAAAACTCCAAAACTCCAAAACTCCGAAACTCCAAAACTCCGAAACTCCAAAACTCCGAAACTCCAAAACTCCAAAACTCCAAAACTCCGAAACTCCGAAACTCCAAAACTCGAAAACTCCAAAACTCCAAAACTCCGAAACTCCAAAACTCCAAAACTCCAAAACTCCGAAACTCCAAAACTCCAAAACTCCAAAACTCCAAAACTCCGAAACTCCAAAACTCCAAAACTCCAAAACTCCGAAACTCCAAAACTCCAAAACTCCAAAACTCCAAAACTGCGAAACTCCAAAACTCCGAAACTCCAAAACTCCAAAACTCCGAAACTCCAAAACTCCAAAACTCCAAAACTCCAAAACTCCGAAACTCCGAAACTCCGAAACTCCGAAACTCCAAAACTCCAAAACTCCGAAACTCCGAAACTCCAAAACTCCAAAACTCCAAAACTCCAAAACTCCGAAACTCCAAAACTCCAAAACTCCAAAACTCCGAAACTCCAAAACTCCAAAACTCCAAAACTCCAAAACTCCAAAACTCCAAAACTCCGAAACTCCAAAACTCCGAAACTCCAAAACTCCAAAACTCCAAAACTCCAAAACTGCGAAACTCCAAAACTCCGAAACTCCAAAACTCCAAAACTCCAAAACTCCAAAACTCCGAAACTCCAAAACTCCAAAACTCCAAAACTCCAAAACTCCGAAACTCCAAAACTGCGAAACTCCAAAACTCCGAAACTCCAAAACTCCAAAACTCCGAAACTCCAAAACTCCGAAACTCCGAAACTCCAAAACTCCGAAACTCCGAAACTCCGAAACCCCGAAACTCCAAAACTCCAAAACTTCAAAACTCCGAAACTCCAAAACTCCGAAACTCCGAAACTCCGAAACTCCAAAACTCCAAAACTCCAAAACTCCAAAACTCCGAAACTCCAAAGCTCCAAAACTCCAAAACTCCGAAACTCCAAAACTCCGAAACTCCAAAACTCCAAAACTCCGAAACTCCAAAACTCCAAAACTCGAAAACTCCGAAACTCCGAAACTCCAAAACTCCAATACTCCAAAACTCCGAAACTCCAAAACTCCAAAACTCCAAAACTCCAAAACTCCAAAACTCCGAAACTCCGAAACTCCGAAACTCCGAAACTCCAAAACTCCAAAACTCCGAAACTCCGAAACCGCAAAACTCCAAAACTCCAAAACTCCGAAACTCCAAAACTCCGAAACTCCAGAACTCCAAAACTCCAAAACTCCGAAACTCCAAAACTCCAAAACTCCAAAACTCCGAAACTCCAAAACTCCGAAACTCCGAAACTCGGAAACTCCAAAACTCCAAAACTCCAAAACTCCAAAACTCCGAAACTCCAAAACTCCAAAACTCCAAAACTCCGAAACTCCAAAACTCCAAAACTCCAAAACTCCGAAACTCCAAAACTCCAAAACTCCAAAACTCCAAAGCTCCAAAACTCCAAAACTCCAAAACTCAAAAACTCCAAAACTCCGAAACTCCGAAACTCCAAAACTCCAAAACTCCAAAGCTCCAAAACTCCAAAACTCCAAAACTCAAAAACTCCAAAACTCCAAAACTCCAAAACTCCAAAACTCCGAAACTCCAAAACTCCGAAACTCCAAAACTCCGAAACTCCAAAACTCCGAATCTCCAAAACTCGGAAACTCCAAAACTCCAAAACTCCAAAACTCCAAAACTCCAAAACTCCGAAACTCCAAAACTCCAAAACTCCAAAACTCCAAAACTCCAAAACTCCAAAACTCCAAAACTCCAAAACTCCGAAACTCCAAAACTCCAAAACTCCAAAGCTCCAAAACTCCAAAACTCAAACTCCAAAACTCAAAAACTCCAAAACTCCAAAACTCCGAAACTCCAAAACTCCGAAACTCCAAAACTCCGAATCTCCAAAACTCCAAAACTCCAAAACTCCGAAACTCCGAAACTCCAAAACTCCAAAACTCCAATACTCCAATACTCCAAAACTCCAAAACTCCGAAACTCCAAAACTCCGAAACTCCAAAACTCCAATACTCCAAAACTCCGAAACTCCAAAACTCCGAAACTCCAAAACTCCAAAACTCCAATACTCCAAAACTCCAAAACTCCAAAACACCGAAACTCCGAAACTCCGAAACTCCAAAACTCCAAAACTCCAAGACTCCAAAACTCAAAAACTCCGAAACTCCAAAACTCCAAAACTCCAAAACTCCGAAACTCCAAAACTCCAATACTCCAAAACTCCGAAACTCCAAAACTCCAAAACTCCAAAACTCCAATACTCCAAAACTCCGAAACTCCGAAACTCCAAAACTCCAAAACTCCGAAACTCCAAAACTCGGAAACTCCAAAACTACAAAACTCCAAAACTCCAAAACTCCGAAACTCCAAAACTCCGAATCTCCAAAACTCCAAAACTCGAAAACTCCGAAACTCCAAAACTCCAAAACTCCAATACTCCAAAACTCCAAAACTCCGAAACTCCAAAACTCCGAAACTCCAAAACTACGAATCTCCAAAACTCCAAAACTCCAAAACTCCGAAACTCCGAAACTCCAAAACTCCAAAACTCCAATACTCCAAAACTCCAAAACTCCGAAACTCCAAAACTCCGAAACTCCAAAACTCCAATACTCCAAAACTCCGAAACTCCAAAACTCCGAAACTCCAAAACTCCAAAACTCCAATACTCCAGAACTCCAAAACTCCAAAACACCGAAACTCCAAAACACCGAAACTCCGAAACTCCGAAACTCCAAAACTCCAAAACTCCAAGACTCCAAAACTCAGAAACTCCGAAACTCCAAAACTCCAAAACTCGAAAACTCCGAAACTCCAAAACTCCAATACTCCAAAACTCCGAAACTCCAAAACTCCAAAACTCCAAAACTCCGAAACTCCAAAACTCCGAAACTCCAAAACTCCAAAACTCCAATACTCCAGAACTCCAAAACTCCAAAACACCGAAACTCCAAAACACCGAAACTCCGAAACTCCGAAACTCCAAAACTCCAAAACTCCAAGACTCCAAAACTCAAAAACTCCGAAACTCCAAAACTCCAAAACTCCAAAACTCCGAAACTCCAAAACTCCAATATTCCAAAACTCCGAAACTCCAAAACTCCAAAACTCCAAAACTCCAATACTCCAAAACTCCGAAACTCCGAAACTCCAAAACTCCAAAACTCCGAAACTCCAAAACTCGGAAACTCCAAAACTACAAAACTCCAAAACTCCAAAACTCCGAAATTCCAAAACTCCGAAACTCCAAAACTCCGAATCTCCAAAACTCCAAAACTCGAAAACTCCGAAACTCCAAAACTCCAAAACTCCAATACTCCAAAACTCCAAAACTCCGAAACTCCAAAACTCCGAAACTCCAAAACTCCGAATCTCCAAAACTCCAAAACTCCAAAACTCCGAAACTCCGAAACTCCAAAACTCCAAAACTCCAATACTCCAAAACTCCAAAACTCCGAAACTCCAAAACTCCGAAACTCCAAAACTCCAATACTCCAAAACTCCGAAACTCCAAAACTCCGAAACTCAAAAACTCCAAAACTCCAATACTCCAAAACTCCAAAACTCCAAAACACCGAAACTCCGAAACTCCGAAACTCCAAAACTCCAAAACTCCAAAACTCCAAAACTGCAAAACTCCAAAACTCCGAAACTCCGAAACTCCAAAACTCCGAAACTCCAAAACTGCGAAACTCCAAAACTCCGAAACTCCAAAACTCCAAAACTCCGAAACTCCAAAACTCCAAAACTCCAAAACTCCGAAACTCCAAAACTCCGAAACTCCGAAACTCCGAAACTCCAAAACTCCAAAACTCCAAAACTGCGAAACTCCAAAACTCCGAAACTCCAAAACTCCAAAACTCCAAAACTCCAAAACTCCAAAACTCCAAAACTCCAAAACTCCGAAACTCCAAAACTCCGAAACTCCAAAACTCCGAAACTCCGAAACTCCGAAACTCCGAAACTCCGAAACTCCGAAACTCCAAAACTCCGAAACTCCAAAACTCCAAAACTCCAAAACTCCAATACTCCAAAACTCCAAAACTCCAAAACTCCGAAACTCCAAAACTCCAAAACTCCGAAACTCCGAAACTCCAAAACTCCAAAACTCCAAAACTCCGAAACTCCAAAACTCCAATACTCCAAAACTCCAAAACTCCGAAACTCCAAAACTCCGAAACTCCAAAACTACGAATCTCCAAAACTCCAAAACTCCAAAACTCCGAAACTCCGAAACTCCAAAACTCCAAAACTCCAATACTCCAAAACTCCGAAACTCCAAAACTCCGAAACTCCAAAACTCCAAAACTCCAATACTCCAGAACTCCAAAACTCCAAAACACCGAAACTCCAAAACACCGAAACTCCGAAACTCCGAAACTCCAAAACTCCAAAACTCCAAGACTCCAAAACTCAAAAACTCCGAAACTCCAAAACTCCAAAACTCCAATACTCCAAAACTCCGAAACTCCGAAACTCCAAAACTCCAAAACTCCGAAACTCCAAAACTCGGAAACTCCAAAACTACAAAACTCCAAAACTCCAAAACTCCAAAACTCCGAAACTCCAAAACTCCGAAACTCCAAAACTCCGAATCTCCAAAACTCCAAAACTCGAAAACTCCGAAACTCCAAAACTCCAAAACTCCAATACTCCAAAACTCCAAAACTCCGAAACTCCAAAACTCCGAAACTCCAAAACTCCGAATCTCCAAAACTCCAAAACTCCAAAACTCCAAAACTCCGAAACTCCAAAACTCCAAAACTCCAATACTCCATAACTCCAAAACTCCGAAACTCCAAAACTCCGAAACTCCAAAACTCCAATACTCCAAAACTCCGAAACTCCAAAACTCCGAAACTCCAAAACTCCAAAACTCCAATACTCCAAAACTCCAAAACTCCAAAACATCGAAACTCCGAAACTCCGAAACTCCAAAACTCCAAAACTCCAAAACTCCAAAACTGCAAAACTCCAAAACTCCGAAACTCCGAAACTCCAAAACTCCGAAACTCCAAAACTCCAAAACTCCAAAACTCCAAAACTGCAAAACTCCAAAACTCCGAAACTCCGAAACTCCAAAACTCCGAAACTCCAAAACTCGGAAACTCCAAAACTCGGAAACTCCAAAACTCCAAAACTCCGAAACTCCAAAACTCCAAAACTCCAAAACTCCGAAACTCCAAAACTCCAAAACTCCAAAACTCCAAAACTGCGAAACTCCAAAACTCCGAAACTCCAAAACTCCAAAACTCCGAAACTCCAAAACTCCAAAACTCCAAAACTCCGAAACTCCAAAACTCCAAAGCTCCAAAACTCCAAAACTCCAAAACTCCGAAACTCCAAAACTCCGAAACTCCAAAACTCCGAATCTCCAAAACTCCAAAACTCGAAAACTCCGAAACTCCAAAACTCCAAAACTCCAATACTCCAAAACTCCAAAACTCCGAAACTCCAAAACTCCGAAACTCCAGAAGAATGGCCTGAGGGGCGAGTTGGTGCATGATGAAATGAACGGCGGCGCAACAAGAAGAACACAACAAGAGAGGGGACACCACATGCGCACACTACCAACTGTTTTATTGCATGGAAAGGAGGCATATTTATACAGCTCAGGCATGACACTAATCGCAATATCGCTCAGAACCCAACACGTGGAAAAGAAACAGCAACATCAGGATAAAAGAAAAAAGAAAAAAAAAAAAAAACCCTTAACCTGTGCAGAAAAAAAAAACTAAAAGATTTTGATAACAGAACTTTGAGCAGGCCATCTCGTAGCAAAAGCAGAGTCAAACAATCGTAGCAAAGGCAGAGTCAAACAAGAGAAGCAAAAGCAGTCAAAAAAATTAAAAAATACAATCGTAGCAAAGGCAGAGTCAAATGTATTAAGCAAAAGCAGTCAGAACACGATAAACAACAAAACGTAAAGCAAAAAACAGTAAAAAAGTTAACAACCCGCCTAAAACAAACAACAGACGGCCGCTAGAAATGCAGGGCTGAAAAGATGCACAGCACATGGCGTTACAAAAAACTGTCAAGAAAGGACACTTCATTTCTACGGAGGGATACTGAGGAGTCGCTAACACAAGTGCTTCCCTTCTTATTGATCATAAAGGCCTCAAGAATTTCGCGTGCCACCTGATCGCGACTCCTGCCGAGAATCCTTATTCCGTTAAGCACTGGCTCACACTTGCAATCTTTACAATGTAGGGGCAAATTCGACCCGCCTCCGTTTTCTAACGACTTTTCGTGTTCCCGTGTTCTGTCGTTAATGCAGCGACCTGTCTGGCCTATATAGACCCCCCCGCACGTCAGTGGGATTTCGTACACCACTCCGACGGCACAAGAAACGAAATGCTTGCCGTGCCTCTTTCCGCACATGGCTTTCTTCTCTTCGCTGATCCGCGAGCATAACCCGCTCAGCTTTCTTGGCGCAGAGAAAACGACAGGAACGTCGTACCGGCCAGCAACTTTCTTCAAATTGTGCGCCACACGGTGTATATAAGGGACCACTTGTGGTCGCTTTGATCCCGGCTTAGCATGGAATTTCTTCTTCTTTCCTTTCATTTTTTGAAGGAGGGTCTCCGCTACGCTACAAACAACAGAACACGGGAAGCCAGCCGGGAAGCCAGCCGAAACTCCAAAACTACGAATCTCCAAAACTCCAAAACTCCAAAACTCCGAAACTCCGAAACTCCAAAACTCCAAAACTCCAATACTCCAAAACTCCAAAACTCCGAAACTCCAAAACTCCGAAACTCCAAAACTCCAAAACACCGAAACTCCGAAACTCCGAAACTCCAAAACTCCAAAACTCCAAAACTCCAAAACTGCAAAACTCCAAAACTCCGAAACTCCGAAACTCCAAAACTCCGAAACTCCAAAACTCGGAAACTCCAAAACTCGGAAACTCCAAAACTCCAAAACTCCGAAACTCCAAAACTCCAAAACTCCAAAACTCCGAAACTCCAAAACTCCAAAACTCCAAAACTGCGAAACTCCAAAACTCCGAAACTCCAAAACTCCAAAACTCCAAAACTCCAAAACTCCGAAACTCCAAAACTCCAAAACTGCGAAACTCCAAAACTCCGAAACT
The DNA here is from genome assembly GCF_055824585.1 of Amblyomma mixtum. Lineage (NCBI taxonomy): Eukaryota > Metazoa > Arthropoda > Arachnida > Ixodida > Ixodidae > Amblyomma > Amblyomma mixtum. Next base: position 105,341,344 of record NC_143021.1, on the reverse strand, counting down.
CCAAAACTCCAAAACTCCGAAACTCCAAAACTCCGAAACTCCGAAACTCCAAAACTCCGAAACTCCGAAACTCCGAAACTCCGAAACCCCGAAACTCCAAAACTCCAAAACTTCAAAACTCCGAAACTCCAAAACTCCGAAACTCCGAAACTCCGAAACTCCAAAACTCCAAAACTCCGAAACTCCAAAACTCCGAATCTCCAAAACTCCAAAACTCCAAAACTCCGAAACTCCGAAACTCCAAAACTCCAAAAATCCAATACTCCAAAACTCCAAAACTCCGAAACTCCAAAACTCCGAAACTCCAAAACTCCAATACTCCAAAACTCCGAAACTCCAAAACTCCGAAACTCCAAAACTCCAAAACTCCAATACTCCAAAACTCCAAAACTCCAAAACACCGAAACTCCGAAACTCCGAAACTCCAAAACTCCAAAACTGCAAAACTCCAAAACTCCGAAAGTCCGAAACTCCAAAACTCCGAAACTCCAAAACTCGGAAACTCCAAAACTCGGAAACTCCAAAACTCCAAAACTCCGAAACTCCAAAACTCCAAAACTCCAAAACTCCGAAACTCCAAAACTCCAAAACTCCAAAACTCCAAAACTCCAAAACTGCGAAACTCCAAAACTCCGAAACTCCAAAACTCCAAAACTCCGAAACTCCAAAACTCCAAAACTCCAAAACTCCGAAACTCCAAAACTCCGAAACTCCGAAACTCCGAAACTCCAAAACTCCAAAACTCCAAAACTCCAAAACTGCGAAACTCCAAAACTCCGAAACTCCAAAACTCCAAAACTCCAAAACTCCAAAACTCCAAAACTCCGAAACTCCAAAACTCCAAAACTCCAAAACTCCAAAACTCCGAAACTCCAAAACTCCAAAACTGCGAAACTCCAAAACTCCGAAACTCCAAAACTCCAAAACTCCGAAACTCCAAAACTCCGAAACTCCGAAACTCCAAAACTCCGAAACTCCGAAACTCCGAAACCCCGAAACTCCAAAACTCCAAAACTTCAAAACTCCGAAACTCCAAAACTCCGAAACTCCGAAACTCCGAAACTCCAAAACTCCGAAACTCCAAAGCTCCAAAACTCCAAAACTCCGAAACTCCAAAACTCCGAAACTCCAAAACTCCGAAACTCCGAAACTCCGAAACTCCAAAACTCCAAAACTCCAAAACTCCAAAACTGCGAAACTCCAAAACTCCGAAACTCCAAAACTCCAAAACTCCAAAACTCCAAAACTCCAAAACTCCGAAACTCCAAAACTCCAAAACTCCAAAACTCCAAAACTCCGAAACTCCAAAACTCCAAAACTGCGAAACTCCAAAACTCCGAAACTCCAAAACTCCAAAACTCCGAAACTCCAAAACTCCGAAACTCCGAAACTCCAAAACTCCGAAACTCCGAAACTCCGAAACTCCGAAACCCCGAAACTCCAAAACTCCAAAACTTCAAAACTCCGAAACTCCAAAACTCCGAAACTCCGAAACTCCGAAACTCCAAAACTCCAAAACTCCAAAACTCCAAAACTCCGAAACTCCAAAGCTCCAAAACTCCAAAACTCCGAAACTCCAAAACTCCGAAACTCCAAAACTCCGAAACTCCAAAACTCCAAAACTCCAAAACTCCAAAACTCCAAAACTCCGAAACTCCGAAACTCCAAAACTCCAATACTCCAAAACTCCGAAACTCCAAAAGTCCAAAACTCCAAAACTCCAAAACTCCGAAACTCCAAAACTCCAAAACTCCAAAACTCCGAAACTCCAAAACTCCGAAACTCCAAAACTCCAATACTCCAAAACTCCGAAACTCCAAAACTCCGAAACTCCAAAACTCCAAAACTCCAATACTCCAAAACTCCAAAACTCCAAAACACCGAAACTCCGAAACTCCGAAACTCCAAAACTCCGAAACTCCAAAACTACGAATCTCCAAAACTCCAAAACTCCAAAACTCCGAAACTCCGAAACTCCAAAACTCCAAAACTCCAATACTCCAAAACTCCGAAACTCCAAAACTCCGAAACTCCAAAACTCCAATACTCCAAAAACTCCGAAACTCCAAAACTCCGAAACTCCAAAACTCCAAAACTCCAATACTCCAGAACTCCAAAACTCCAAAACACCGAAACTCCAAAACACCGAAACTCCGAAACTCCGAAACTCCAAAACTCCAAAACTCCAAGACTCCAAAACTCAAAAACTCCGAAACTCCAAAACTCCAAAACTCAAAAACTCCAAAACTCCAAAACTCCAAAACTCCGAAACTCCAAAACTCCGAAACTCCAAAACTCCGAATCTCCAAAACTCGGAAACTCCAAAACTCCAAAACTCCAAAACTCCAAAACTCCAAAACTCCGAAACTCCAAAACTCCAAAACTCCAAAACTCCAAAACTCCAAAACTCCAAAACTCCAAAACTCCGAAACTCCAAAACTCCAAAACTCCAAAACTCAAAAACTCCAAAACTCAAAAACTCCAAAACTCCAAAACTCCGAAACTCCAAAACTCCGAAACTCCAAAACTCCGAATCTCCAAAACTCCAAAACTCCAAAACTCCGAAACTCCGAAACTCCAAAACTCCAAAACTCCAATACTCCAAAACTCCAATACTCCAAAACTCCGAAACTCCAAAACTCCGAAACTCCAAAACTCCAAAACTCCAATACTCCAAAACTCCAAAACTCCAAAACACCGAAACTCCGAAATTCCAAAACTCCAAAACTCCAAGACTCCAAAACTCAAAAACTCCGAAACTCCAAAACTCCAAAACTCCAAAACTCGGAAACTCCAAAACTCGGAAACTCCAAAACTCCAAAACTCCGAAACTCCAAAACTCCAAAACTCCAAAACTCCGAAACTCCAAAACTCCAAAACTCCAAAACTCCAAAACTCCAAAACTGCGAAACTCCAAAACTCCGAAACTCCAAAACTCCAAAACTCCGAAACTCCAAAACTCCAAAACTCCAAAACTCCGAAACTCCAAAACTCCGAAACTCCGAAACTCCGAAACTCCAAAACTCCAAAACTCCAAAACTCCAAAACTGCGAAACTCCAAAACTCCGAAACTCCAAAACTCCAAAACTCCAAAACTCCAAAACTCCAAAACTCCGAAACTCCAAAACTCCAAAACTCCAAAACTCCAAAACTCCGAAACTCCAAAACTCCAAAACTGCGAAACTCCAAAACTCCGAAACTCCAAAACTCCAAAACTCCGAAACTCCAAAACTCCGAAACTCCGAAACTCCAAAACTCCGAAACTCCGAAACTCCGAAACTCCGAAACCCCGAAACTCCAAAACTCCAAAACTTCAAAACTCCGAAACTCCAAAACTCCGAAACTCCGAAACTCCGAAACTCCAAAACTCCAAAACTCCAAAACTCCAAAACTCCGAAACTCCGAAACCGCAAAACTCCAAAACTCCAAAACTCCGAAACTCCAAAACTCCGAAACTCCAGAACTCCAAAACTCCAAAACTCCGAAACTCCGAAACTCCGAAACTCCGAAACTCCAAAACTCCAAAACTCCGAAACTCCGAAACCGCAAAACTCCAAAACTCCAAAACTCCGAAACTCCAAAACTCCGAAACTCCAGAACTCCAAAACTCCAAAACTCCGAAACTCCAAAACTCCAAAACTCCAAAACTCCAAAACTCCGAAACTCCAAAACTCCGAAACTCCGAAACTCGGAAACTCCAAAACTCCAAAACTCCAAAACTCCAAAACTCCGAAACTCCAAAACTCCAAAACTCCAAAACTCCAAAACTCCGAAACTCCAAAACTCCAAAACTCCAAAACTCCGAAACTCCAAAACTCCAAAACTCCAAAACTCCAAAACTCCAAAACTCCAAAGCTCCAAAACTCCAAAACTCCAAAACTCCAAAACTCCAAAACTCCAAAACTCCGAAACTCCAAAACTCCAAAACTCCAAAGCTCCAAAACTCCAAAACTCCAAAACTCAAAAACTCCAAAACTCCAAAACTCCAAAACTCCAAAACTCCGAAACTCCAAAACTCCGAAACTCCAAAACTCCGAAACTCCAAAAGTCCGAATCTCCAAAACTCGGAAACTCCAAAACTCCAAAACTCCAAAACTCGAAAACTCCAAAACTCCGAAACTCCAAAACTCCAAAACTCCAAAACTCCAAAACTCCAAAACTCCAAAACTCCGAAACTCCAAAACTCCAAAACTCCAAAGCTCCAAAACTCCAAAACTCAAAAACTCCAAAACTCAAAAACTCCAAAACTCCAAAACTCCGAAACTCCAAAACTCCGAAACTCCAAAACTCCGAATCTCCAAAACTCCAAAACTCCAAAACTCCGAAACTCCGAAACTCCAAAACTCCAAAACTCCAATACTCCAAAACTCCAAAACTCCGAAACTCCAAAACTCCGAAACTCCAAAACTCCAATACTCCAAAACTCCGAAACTCCAAAACTCCGAAACTCCAAAACTCCAAAACTCCAATACTCCAAAACTCCAAAACTCCAAAACACCGAAACTCCGAAACTCCGAAACTCCAAAACTCCAAAACTCCAAGACTCCAAAACTCAAAAACTCAAAAACTCCGAAACTCCAAAACTCCAAAACTCCAAAACTCCGAAACTCCAAAACTCCAATACTCCAAAACTCCGAAACTCCAAAACTCCAAAACTCCAAAACTCCAATACTCCAAAACTCCGAAACTCCGAAACTCCAAAACTCCAAAACTCCGAAACTCCAAAACTCGGAAACTCCAAAACTACAAAACTCCAAAACTCCAAAACTCCAAAACTCCGAAACTCCAAAACTCCGAAACTCCAAAACTCCGAATCTCCAAAACTCCAAAACTCGAAAACTCCGAAACTCCAAAACTCCAAAACTCCAATACTCCAAAACTCCAAAACTCCAAAACTCCGAAACTCCGAAACTCCTAAACTCCAAAACTCCAAAACTCCAAAACTCCGAAACTCCAAAACTCCAAGACTCCAAAACTCCGAAACTCCAAAACTCCAAAACTCCAAAACTCCAAAACTCCAAAACTCCAAAACTCCAAAACTCCGAAACTCCAAAACTCCGAAACTCGAAAACTCCGAAACTCCGAAACTCCGAAACTCCGAAACTCCGAAACTCCAAAACTCCGAAACTCCAAAACTCCAAAACTCCAAAACTCCAATACTCCAAAACTCCAAAACACCAAAACTCCGAAACTCCAAAACTCCGAAACTCCGAAACTCCAAAACTCCAAAACTCCAAAACTCCAAAACTGCGAAACTCCAAAACTCCGAAACTCCAAAACTCCAAAACTCCAAAACTCCAAAACTCCAAAACTCCGAAACTCCAAAACTCCAAAACTCCAAAACTCCAAAACTCCGAAACTCCAAAACTCCAAAACTGCGAAACTCCAAAACTCCGAAACTCCAAAACTCCAAAACTCCGAAACTCCAAAACTCCGAAACTCCGAAACTCCAAAACTCCGAAACTCCGAAACTCCGAAACTCCGAAACCCCGAAACTCCAAAACTCCAAAACTTCAAAACTCCGAAACTCCAAAACTCCGAAACTCCGAAACTCCGAAACTCCAAAACTCCAAAACTCCAAAACTCCAAAACTCCGAAACTCCAAAGCTCCAAAACTCCAAAACTCCGAAACTCCAAAACTCCGAAACTCCAAAACTCCGAAACTCCAAAACTCCAAAACTCCAAAACTCCAAAACTCCAAAACTCCGAAACTCCGAAACTCCAAAACTCCAATACTCGAAAACTCCGAAACTCCAAAAGTCCAAAACTCCAAAACTCCAAAACTCCAAAACTCCGAAACTCCAAAACTCCAAAACTCCAAAACTCCGAAACTCCAAAACTCCGAAACTCCAAAACTCCAATACTCCAAAACTCCGAAACTCCAAAACTCCGAAACTCCAAAACTCCAAAACTCCAATACTCCAAAACTCCAAAACTCCAAAACACCGAAACTCCGAAACTCCGAAACTCCAAAACTCCGAAACTCCAAAACTACGAATCTCCAAAACTCCAAAACTCCAAAACTCCGAAACTCCGAAACTCCAAAACTCCAAAACTCCAATACTCCAAAACTCCGAAACTCCAAAACTCCGAAACTCCAAAACTCCAATACTCCAAAACTCCGAAACTCCAAAACTCCGAAACTCCAAAACTCCAAAACTCCAATACTCCAGAACTCCAAAACTCCAAAACACCGAAACTCCAAAACACCGAAACTCCGAAACTCCGAAACTCCAAAACTCCAAGACTCCAAAACTCAAAAACTCCGAAACTCCAAAACTCCAAAACTCAAAAACTCCAAAACTCCAAAACTCCAAAACTCCGAAACTCCAAAACTCCGAAACTCCAAAACTCCGAATCTCCAAAACTCGGAAACTCCAAAACTCCAAAACTCCAAAACTCCAAAACTCCGAAACTCCAAAACTCCAAAACTCCAAAACTCCAAAACTCCAAAACTCCAAAACTCCAAAACTCCAAAACTCCGAAACTCCAAAACTCCAAAACTCCAAAGCTCCAAAACTCCAAAACTCAAAAACTCCAAAACTCAAAAACTCCAAAACTCCAAAACTCCGAAACTCCAAAACTCCGAAACTCCAAAACTCCGAATCTCCAAAACTCCAAAACTCCAAAACTCCGAAACTCCGAAACTCCAAAACTCCAAAACTCCAATACTCCAAAACTCCAATACTCCAAAACTCCGAAACTCCAAAACTCCGAAACTCCAAAACTCCAAAACTCCAATACTCCAAAACTCCAAAACTCCAAAACACCGAAACTCCGAAATTGCAAAACTCCAAAACTCCAAGACTCCAAAACTCAAAAACTCCGAAACTCCAAAACTCCAAAACTCCAAAACTCGGAAACTCCAAAACTCGGAAACTCCAAAACTCCAAAACTCCGAAACTCCAAAACTCCAAAACTCCAAAACTCCGAAACTCCAAAACTCCAAAACTCCAAAACTCCAAAACTCCAAAACTGCGAAACTCCAAAACTCCGAAACTCCAAAACTCCAAAACTCCGAAACTCCAAAACTCCAAAACTCCAAAACTCCAAAACTCCGAAACTCCAAAACTCCGAAACTCCGAAACTCCGAAACTCCAAAACTCCAAAACTCCAAAACTGCGAAACTCCAAAACTCCGAAACTCCAAAACTCCAAAACTCCAAAACTCCAAAACTCCAAAACTCCGAAACTCCAAAACTCCAAAACTCCAAAACTCCAAAACTCCGAAACTCCAAAACTCCAAAACTGCGAAACTCCAAAACTCCGAAACTCCAAAACTCCAAAACTCCGAAACTCCAAAACTCCGAAACTCCGAAACTCCAAAACTCCGAAACTCCGAAACTCCGAAACTCCGAAACCCCGAAACTCCAAAACTCCAAAACTTCAAAACTCCGAAACTCCAAAACTCCGAAACTCCGAAACTCCGAAACTCCAAAACTCCAAAACTCCAAAACTCCAAAACTCCGAAACTCCGAAACCGCAAAACTCCAAAACTCCAAAACTCCGAAACTCCAAAACTCCGAAACTCCAGAACTCCAAAACTCCAAAACTCCGAAACTCCGAAACTCCGAAACTCCGAAACTCCAAAACTCCAAAACTCCGAAACTCCGAAACCGCAAAACTCCAAAACTCCAAAACTCCGAAACTCCAAAACTCCGAAACTCCAGAACTCCAAAACTCCAAAACTCCGAAACTCCAAAACTCCAAAACTCCAAAACTCCAAAACTCCAAAACTCCGAAACTCCAAAACTCCGAAACTCCGAAACTCGGAAACTCCAAAACTCCAAAACTCCAAAACTCCAAAACTCCGAAACTCCAAAACTGCAAAACTCCAAAACTCCAAAACTCCGAAACTCCAAAACTCCAAAACTCCAAAACTCCGAAACTCCAAAACTCCAAAACTCCAAAACTCCAAAACTCCAAAACTCCAAAGCTCCAAAACTCCAAAACTCCAAAGCTCCAAAACTCCAAAACTCCAAAACTCAAAAACTCCAAAACTCCAAAACTCCAAAACTCCAAAACTCCGAAACTCCAAAACTCCGAAACTCCAAAACTCCGAAACTCCAAAAGTCCGAATCTCCAAAACTCGGAAACTCCAAAACTCCAAAACTCCAAAACTCGAAAACTCCAAAACTCCGAAACTCCAAAACTCCAAAACTCCAAAACTCCAAAACTCCAAAACTCCAAAACTCCAAAACTCCAAAACTCCGAAACTCCAAAACTCCAAAACTCCAAAGCTCCAAAACTCCAAAACTCAAAAACTCCAAAACTCAAAAACTCCAAAACTCCAAAACTCCGAAACTCCAAAACTCCGAAACTCCAAAACTCCGAATCTCCAAAACTCCAAAACTCCAAAACTCCGAAACTCCGAAACTCCAAAACTCCAAAACTCCAATACTCCAAAACTCCAAAACTCCGAAACTCCAAAACTCCGAAACTCCAAAACTCCAATACTCCAAAACTCCGAAACTCCAAAACTCCGAAACTCCAAAACTCCAAAACTCCAATACTCCAAAACTCCAAAACTCCAAAACACCGAAACTCCGAAACTCCGAAACTCCAAAACTCCAAAACTCCAAGACTCCAAAACTCAAAAACTCAAAAACTCCGAAACTCCAAAACTCCAAAACTCCAAAACTCCGAAACTCCAAAACTCCAATACTCCAAAACTCCGAAACTCCAAAACTCCAAAACTCCAAAACTCCAATACTCCAAAACTCCGAAACTCCGAAACTCCAAAACTCCAAAACTCCGAAACTCCAAAACTCGGAAACTCCAAAACTACAAAACTCCAAAACTCCAAAACTCCAAAACTCCGAAACTCCAAAACTCCGAAACTCCAAAACTCCGAATCTCCAAAACTCCAAAACTCGAAAACTCCGAAACTCCAAAACTCCAAAACTCCAATACTCCAAAACTCCAAAACTCCAAAACTCCGAAACTCCGAAACTCCTAAACTCCAAAACTCCAAAACTCCAAAACTCCGAAACTCCAAAACTCCAAGACTCCAAAACTCCGAAACTCCAAAACTGCAAAACTCCAAAACTCCAAAACTCCAAAACTCCAAAACTCCAAAACTCCGAAACTCCAAAACTCCGAAACTCGAAAACTCCGAAACTCCGAAACTCCGAAACTCCGAAACTCCGAAACTCCAAAACTCCGAAACTCCAAAACTCCAAAACTCCGAAACTCCGAAACTCCAAAACTCCAAAACTCCAAAACTCCGAAACTCCAAAACTCCAATACTCCAAAACTCCAAAACTCCGAAACTCCAAAACTCCGAAACTCCAAAACTACGAATCTCCAAAACTCCAAAACTCCAAAACTCCGAAACTCCGAAACTCCAAAACTCCAAAACTCCAATACTCCAAAACTCCGAAACTCCAAAACTCCGAAACTCCAAAACTCCAATACTCCAAAACTCCGAAACTCCAAAACTCCGAAACTCCAAAACTCCAAAACTCCAATACTCCAGAACTCCAAAACTCCAAAACACCGAAACTCCAAAACACCGAAACTCCGAAACTCCGAAACTCCAAAACTCCAAAACTCCAAGACTCCAAAACTCAAAAACTCCGAAACTCCAAAACTCCAAAACTCAAAAACTCAAAAACTCCAAAACTCCAAAACTCCGAAACTCCAAAACTCCGAAACTCCAAAACTCCGAATCTCCAAAACTCGGAAACTCCAAAACTCCAAAACTCCAAAACTCCAAAACTCCAAAACTCCGAAACTCCAAAACTCCAAAACTCCAAAACTCCAAAACTCCAAAACTCCAAAACTCCAAAACTCCAAAACTCCGAAACTCCAAAACTCCAAAACTCCAAAGCTCCAAAACTCCAAAACTCAAAAACTCCAAAACTCAAAAACTCCAAAACTCCAAAACTCCGAAACTCCAAAACTCCGAAACTCCAAAACTCCGAATCTCCAAAACTCCAAAACTCCAAAACTCCGAAACTCCGAAACTCCAAAACTCCAAAACTCCAATACTCCAAAACTCCAATACTCCAAAACTCCGAAACTCCAAAACTCCGAAACTCCAAAACTCCAAAACTCCAATACTCCAAAACTCCAAAACTCCAAAACACCGAAACTCCGAAACTCCAAAACTCCAAAACTCCAAGACTCCAAAACTCAAAAACTCCGAAACTCCAAAACTCCAAAACTCCAAAACTCCGAAACTCCAAAACTCCAATACTCCAAAACTCCGAAACTCCAAAACTCCAAAACTCCAAAACTCCAATACTCCAAAACTCCGAAACTCCGAAACTCCAAAACTCCAAAACTCCGAAACTCCAAAACTCGGAAACTCCAAAACTACAAAACTCCAAAACTCCAAAACTCCAAAACTCCGAAACTCCAAAACTCCGAAACTCCAAAACTCCGAATCTCCAAAACTCCAAAACTCGAAAACTCCGAAACTCCAAAACTCCAAAACTCCAATACTCCAAAACTCCAAAACTCCAAAACTCCGAAACTCCGAAACTCCTAAACTCCAAAACTCCAAAACTCCGAAACTCCAAAACTCCAAGACTCCAAAACTCCGAAACTCCAAAACTCCAAAACTCCAAAACTCCAAAACTCCAAAACTCCAAAACTCCAAAACTCCGAAACTCCAAAACTCCGAAACTCCAAAACTCCGAAACTCCGAAACTCCGAAACTCCGAAACTCCGAAACTCCAAAACTCCGAAACTCCAAAACTCCAAAACTCCAATACTCCAAAACTCCAAAACTCCAAAACTCCGAAACTCCAAAACTCCAAAACTCCGAAACTCCGAAACTCCAAAACTCCAAAACTCCAAAACTCCGAAACTTCAAAACTCCAATACTCCAAAACTCCAAAACTCCGAAACTCCAAAACTCCGAAACTCCAAAACTACGAATCTCCAAAACTCCAAAACTCCAAAACTCCGAAACTCCGAAACTCCAAAACTCCAAAACTCCAATACTCCAAAACTCCGAAACTCCAAAACTCCGAAACTCCAAAACTCCAATACTCCAAAACTCCGAAACTCCAAAACTCCGAAACTCCAAAACTCCAAAACTCCAATACACCAGAACTCCAAAACTCCAAAACACCGAAACTCCAAAACACCGAAACTCCGAAACTCCGAAACTCCAAAACTCCAAAACTCCAAGACTCCAATACTCCAAAACTCCGAAACTCCAAAACTCCAATACTCCAAAACTCCGAAACTCCAAAACTCCGAAACTCCAAAACTCCAAAACTCCAATACTCCAGAACTCCAAAACTCCAAAACACCGAAACTCCAAAACACCGAAACTCCGAAACTCCGAAACTCCAAAACTCCAAGACTCCAAAACTCAAAAACTCCGAAACTCCAAAACTCCAAAACTCAAAAACTCCAAAACTCCAAAACTCCAAAACTCCGAAACTCCAAAACTCCGAAACTCCAAAACTCCGAATCTCCAAAACTCGGAAACTCCAAAACTCCAAAACTCCAAAACTCCAAAACTCCGAAACTCCAAAACTCCAAAACTCCAAAACTCCAAAACTCCAAAACTCCAAAACTCCAAAACTCCAAAACTCCGAAACTCCAAAACTCCAAAACTCCAAAGCTCCAAAACTCCAAAACTCAAAAACTCCAAAACTCAAAAACTCCAAAACTCCAAAACTCCGAAACTCCAAAACTCCGAAACTCCAAAACTCCGAATCTCCAAAACTCCAAAACTCCAAAACTCCGAAACTCCGAAACTCCAAAACTCCAAAACTCCAATACTCCAAAACTCCAATACTCCAAAACTCCGAAACTCCAAAACTCCGAAACTCCAAAACTCCAAAACTCCAATACTCCAAAACTCCAAAACTCCAAAACACCGAAACTCCGAAACTCCAAAACTCCAAAACTCCAAGACTCCAAAACTCAAAAACTCCGAAACTCCAAAACTCCAAAACTCCAAAACTCCGAAACTCCAAAACTCCAATACTCCAAAACTCCGAAACTCCAAAACTCCAAAACTCCAAAACTCCAATACTCCAAAACTCCGAAACTCCGAAACTCCAAAACTCCAAAACTCCGAAACTCCAAAACTCGGAAACTCCAAAACTACAAAACTCCAAAACTCCAAAACTCCAAAACTCCGAAACTCCAAAACTCCGAAACTCCAAAACTCCGAATCTCCAAAACTCCAAAACTCGAAAACTCCGAAACTCCAAAACTCCAAAACTCCAATACTCCAAAACTCCAAAACTCCAAAACTCCGAAACTCCGAAACTCCTAAACTCCAAAACTCCAAAACTCCAAAACTCCGAAACTCCAAAACTCCAAGACTCCAAAACTCCGAAACTCCAAAACTCCAAAACTCCAAAACTCCAAAACTCCAAAACTCCAAAACTCCAAAACTCCGAAACTCCAAAACTCCAAAACTCCAATACTCCAGAACTCCAAAACTCCAAAACACCGAAACTCCAAAACACCGAAACTCCGAAACTCCGAAACTCCAAAACTCCAAAACTCCAAGACTCCAAAACTCAAAAACTCCGAAACTCCAAAACTCCAAAACTCCAATACTCCAAAACTCCGAAACTCCAAAACTCCAAAACTCCAAAACTCCAATACTCCAAAACTCCGAAACTCCGAAACTCCAAAACTCCAATACTCCAAAACTCCAAAACTCCAAAACTCCGAAACTCCAAAACTCCAAAACTCCGAAACTCCGAAACTCCAAAACTCCAAAACTCCAAAACTCCGAAACTTCAAAACTCCAATACTCCAAAACTCCAAGACTCCAATACTCCAAAACTCCGAAACTCCAAAACTCCAATACTCCAAAACTCCGAAACTCCAAAACTCCGAAACTCCAAAACTCCAAAACTCCAATACTCCAGAACTCCAAAACTCCAAAACACCGAAACTCCAAAACACCGAAACTCCGAAACTCCGAAACTCCAAAACTCCAAAACTCCAAGACTCCAAAACTCAAAAACTCCGAAACTCCAAAACTCAAAAACTCCAAAACTCCAAAACTCCAAAACTCCGAAACTCCAAAACTCCGAAACTCCAAAACTCCGAATCTCCAAAACTCGGAAACTCCAAAACTCCAAAACTCCAAAACTCCAAAACTCCAAAACTCCGAAACTCCAAAACTCCAAAACTCCAAAACTCCAAAACTCCAAAACTCCAAAACTCCAAAACTCCAAAACTCCGAAACTCCAAAACTCCAAAACTCCAAAGCTCCAAAACTCCAAAACTCAAAAACTCCAAAACTCAAAAACTCCAAAACTCCAAAACTCCGAAACTCCAAAACTCCGAAACTCCAAAACTCCGAATCTCCAAAACTCCAAAACTCCAAAACTCCGAAACTCCGAAACTCCAAAACTCCAAAACTCCAATACTCCAAAACTCCAATACTCCAAAACTCCGAAACTCCAAAACTCCGAAACTCCAAAACTCCAAAACTCCAATACTCCAAAACTCCAAAACTCCAAAACACCGAAACTCCGAAACTCCAAAACTCCAAAACTCCAAGACTCCAAAACTCAAAAACTCCGAAACTCCAAAACTCCAAAACTCCAAAACTCCGAAACTCCAAAACTCCAATACTCCAAAACTCCGAAACTCCAAAACTCCAAAACTCCAAAACTCCAATACTCCAAAACTCCGAAACTCCGAAACTCCAAAACTCCAAAACTCCGAAACTCCAAAACTCGGAAACTCCAAAACTCCAAAACTCCAAAACTCCAAAACTCCGAAACTCCAAAACTCCGAAACTCCAAAACTCCGAATCTCCAAAACTCCAAAACTCGAAAACTCCGAAACTCCAAAACTCCAAAACTCCAATACTCCAAAACTCCAAAACTCCAAAACTCCGAAACTCCGAAACTCCTAAACTCCAAAACTCCAAAACTCCAAAACTCCGAAACTCCAAAACTCCAAGACTCCAAAACTCCGAAACTCCAAAACTCCAAAACTCCAAAACTCCAAAACTCCAAAACTCCAAAACTCCGAAACTCCAAAACTCCGAAACTCCAAAACTCCGAAACTCCGAAACTCCGAAACTCCGAAACTCCGAAACTCCAAAACTCCGAAACTCCAAAACTCCAAAACTCCAAAACTCCAATACTCCAAAACTCCAAAACTCCAAAACTCCGAAACTCCAAAACTCCAAAACTCCGAAACTCCGAAACTCCAAAACTCCAAAACTCCAAAACTCCGAAACTTCAAAACTCCAATACTCCAAAACTCCAAAACTCCGAAACTCCAAAACTCCGAAACTCCAAAACTACGAATCTCCAAAACTCCAAAACTCCAAAACTCCGAAACTCCGAAACTCCAAAACTCCAAAACTCCAATACTCCAAAACTCCGAAACTCCAAAACTCCGAAACTCCAAAACTCCAATACTCCAAAACTCCGAAACTCCAAAACTCCGAAACTCCAAAACTCCAAAACTCCAATACTCCAGAACTCCAAAACTCCAAAACACCGAAACTCCAAAACACCGAAACTCCGAAACTCCGAAACTCCAAAACTCCAAAACTCCAAGACTCCAAAACTCAAAAACTCCGAAACTCCAAAACTCCAAAACTCCAAAACTCCGAAACTCCAAAACTCCAATACTCCAAAACTCCGAAACTCCAAAACTCCAAAACTCCGAAACTCCAAAACTCCAAAACTCCGAAACTCCGAAACTCGGAAACTCCAAAACTACAAAACTCCAAAACTCCAAAACTCCAAAACTCCGAAACTCCAAAACTCCGAAACTCCAAAACTCCGAATCTCCAAAACTCCAAAACTCGAAAACTCCGAAACTCCAAAACTCCAAAACTCCAATACTCCAAAACTCCAAAACTCCGAAACTCCAAAACTCCGAAACACCAAAACTCCGAATCTCCAAAACTCCAAAACTCCAAAACTCCGAAACTCCGAAACTCCAAAACTCCAAAACTCCAATACTCCATAACTCCAAAACTCCGAAACTCCAAAACTCCGAAACTCCAAAACTCCAATACTCCAAAACTCCGAAACTCCAAAACTCCGAAACTCCAAAACTCCAAAACTCCAATACTCCAAAACTCCAAAACTCCAAAACACCGAAACTCCGAAACTCCGAAACTCCAAAACTCCAAAACTCCAAAACTCCAAAACTGCAAAACTCCAAAACTCCGAAACTCCGAAACTCCAAAACTCCGAAACTCCAAAACTCCAAAACTCCAAAACTCCAAAACTGCAAAACTCCAAAACTCCGAAACTCCGAAACTCCAAAACTCCGAAACTCCAAAACTCGGAAACTCCAAAACTCGGAAACTCCAAAACTCCAAAACTCCGAAACTCCAAAACTCCAAAACTCCAAAACTCCGAAACTCCAAAACTCCAAAACTCCAAAACTCCAAAACTGCGAAACTCCAAAACTCCGAAACTCCAAAACTCCAAAACTCCGAAACTCCAAAACTCCAAAACTCCAAAACTCCGAAACTCCAAAACTCCAAAGCTCCAAAACTCCAAAACTCCAAAACTCCGAAACTCCAAAACTCCGAAACTCCAAAACTCCGAATCTCCAAAACTCCAAAACTCGAAAACTCCGAAACTCCAAAACTCCAAAACTCCAATACTCCAAAACTCCAAAACTCCGAAACTCCAAAACTCCGAAACTCCAAAACTACGAATCTCCAAAACTCCAAAACTCCAAAACTCCGAAACTCCGAAACTCCAAAACTCCAAAACTCCAATACTCCAAAACTCCAAAACTCCGAAACTCCAAAACTCCGAAACTCCAAAACTCCAATACTCCAAAACTCCGAAACTCCAAAACTCCGAAACTCCAAAACTCCAAAACTCCAATACTCCAGAACTCCAAAACTCCAAAACACCGAAACTCCAAAACACCGAAACTCCGAAACTCCGAAACTCCAAAACTCCAAAACTCCAAGACTCCAAAACTCAAAAACTCCGAAACTCCAAAACTCCAAAACTCCAATACTCCAAAACTCCGAAACTCCAAAACTCCAAAACTCCAAAACTCCAATACTCCAAAACTCCGAAACTCCGAAACTCCAAAACTCCAAAACTCCGAAACTCCAAAACTCGGAAACTCCAAAACTACAAAACTCCAAAACTCCAAAACTCCGAAACTCCAAAACTCCGAAACTCCGAAACTCCAAAACTCCGAAACTCCGAAACTCCGAAACTCCGAAACTCCGAAACTCCGAAACCCCGAAACTCCAAAACTCCAAAACTTCAAAACTCCGAAACTCCAAAACTCCGAAACTCCGAAACTCCGAAACTCCAAAACTCCAAAACTCCAAAACTCCAAAACTCCGAAACTCCAAAGCTCCAAAACTCCTAAACTCCGAAACTCCAAAACTCCGAAACTCCAAAACTCCAAAACTCCAAAACTCCGAAACTCCAAAACTCCAAAACTCCAAAACTCCAAAACTCCAAAACTCCGAAACTCCGAAACTCCAAAACTCCAATACTCCAAAACTCCGAAACTCCAAAAGTCCAAAACTCCAAAACTCCAAAACTCCAAAACTCCGAAACTCCGAAACTCCGAAACTCCGAAACTCCAAAACTCCAAAGCTCCAAAACTCCAAAACTCCAAAACTCCGAAACTCCAAAGCTCCAAAACTCCAAAACTCAAAAACTCCAAAACTCAAAAACTCCAAAACTCCAAAACTCCGAAACTCCAAAACTCCGAAACTCCAAAACTCCGAATCTCCAAAACTCCAAAACTCCAAAACTCCGAAACTCCAAAACTCCAAAACTCCAATACTCCAAACCTCCAATACTCCAAAACTCCGAAACTCCAAAACTCCGAAACTCCAAAACTCCAAAACTCCAATACTCCAAAACTCCAAAACTCCAAAACACCGAAACTCCGAAACTCCAAAACTCCAAAACTCCAAGACTCCAAAACTCAAAAACTCCGAAACTCCAAAACTCCAAAACTCCAAAACTCCGAAACTCCAAAACTCCAATACTCCAAAACTCCGAAACTCCAAAACTCCAAAACTCCAAAACTCCAATACTCCAAAACTCCGAAACTCCGAAACTCCAAAACTCCAAAACTCCGAAACTCCAAAACTCGGAAACTCCAAAACTACAAAACTCCAAAACTCCAAAACTCCAAAACTCCGAAACTCCAAAACTCCGAAACTCCAAAACTCCGAATCTCCAAAACTCCAAAACTCGAAAACTCCGAAACTCCAAAACTCCAAAACTCCAATACTCCAAAACTCCAAAACTCCAAAACTCCGAAACTCCGAAACTCCTAAACTCCAAAACTCCAAAACTCCAAAACTCCGAAACTCCAAAACTCCAAGACTCCAAAACTCCGAAACTCCAAAACTCCAAAACTCCAAAACTCCAAAACTCCAAAACTCCAAAACTCCAAAACTCCGAAACTCCAAAACTCCGAAACTCCAAAACTCCGAAACTCCGAAACTCCGAAACTCCGAAACTCCGAAACTCCAAAACTCCGAAACTCCAAAACTCCAAAACTCCAAAACTCCAATACTCCAAAACTCCAAAACTCCAAAACTCCGAAACTCCAAAACTCCAAAACTCCGAAACTCCGAAACTCCAAAACTCCAAAACTCCAAAACTCCGAAACTCCAAAACTCCAATACTCCAAAACTCCAAAACTCCGAAACTCCAAAACTCCGAAACTCCAAAACTACGAATCTCCAAAACTCCAAAACTCCAAAACTCCGAAACTCCGAAACTCCAAAACTCCAAAACTCCAAAACTCCAATACTCCAAAACTCCGAAACTCCAAAACTCCGAAACTCCAAAACTCCAATACTCCAAAACTCCGAAACTCCAAAACTCCGAAACTCCAAAACTCCAAAACTCCAATACTCCAGAACTCCAAAACTCCAAAACACCGAAACTCCAAAACACCGAAACTCCGAAACTCCGAAACTCCAAAACTCCAAAACTCCAAGACTCCAAAACTCAAAAACTCCGAAACTCCAAAACTCCAAAACTCCAAAACTCCGAAACTCCAAAACTCCAATACTCCAAAACTCCGAAACTCCAAAACTCCAAAACTCCGAAACTCCAAAACTCCAAAACTCCGAAACTCCGAAACTCGGAAACTCCAAAACTACAAAACTCCAAAACTCCAAAACTCCGAAACTCCAAAACTCCGAAACTCCAAAACTCCGAATCTCCAAAACTCCAAAACTCGAAAACTCCGAAACTCCAAAACTCCAAAACTCCAATACTCCAAAACTCCAAAACTCCGAAACTCCAAAACTCCGAAACACCAAAACTCCGAATCTCCAAAACTCCAAAACTCCAAAACTCCGAAACTCCGAAACTCCAAAACTCCAAAACTCCAATACTCCATAACTCCAAAACTCCGAAACTCCAAAACTCCGAAACTCCAAAACTCCAATACTCCAAAACTCCGAAACTCCAAAACTCCGAAACTCCAAAACTCCAAAACTCCAATACTCCAAAACTCCAAAACTCCAAAACACCGAAACTCCGAAACTCCGAAACTCCAAAACTCCAAAACTCCAAAACTCCAAAACTGCAAAACTCCAAAACTCCGAAACTCCGAAACTCCAAAACTCCGAAACTCCAAAACTCCAAAACTCCAAAACTCCAAAACTGCAAAACTCCAAAACTCCGAAACTCCGAAACTCCAAAACTCCGAAACTCCAAAACTCGGAAACTCCAAAACTCGGAAACTCCAAAACTCCAAAACTCCGAAACTCCAAAACTCCAAAACTCCAAAACTCCGAAACTCCAAAACTCCAAAACTCCAAAACTGCGAAACTCCAAAACTCCGAAACTCCAAAACTCCAAAACTCCGAAACTCCAAAACTCCAAAACTCCAAAACTCCGAAACTCCAAAACTCCAAAGCTCCAAAACTCCAAAACTCCAAAACTCCGAAACTCCAAAACTCCGAAACTCCAAAACTCCGAATCTCCAAAACTCCAAAACTCGAAAACTCCGAAACTCCAAAACTCCAAAACTCCAATACTCCAAAACTCCAAAACTCCGAAACTCCAAAACTCCGAAACTCCAAAACTACGAATCTCCAAAACTCCAAAACTCCAAAACTCCGAAACTCCGAAACTCCAAAACTCCAAAACTCCAATACTCCAAAACTCCAAAACTCCGAAACTCCAAAACTCCGAAACTCCAAAACTCCAATACTCCAAAACTCCGAAACTCCAAAACTCCGAAACTCCAAAACTCCAAAACTCCAATACTCCAGAACTCCAAAACTCCAAAACACCGAAACTCCAAAACACCGAAACTCCGAAACTCCGAAACTCCAAAACTCCAAAACTCCAAGACTCCAAAACTCAAAAACTCCGAAACTCCAAAACTCCAAAACTCCAATAGTCCAAAACTCCGAAACTCCAAAACTCCAAAACTCCAAAACTCCAATACTCCAAAACTCCGAAACTCCGAAACTCCAAAACTCCAAAACTCCGAAACTCCAAAACTCGGAAACTCCAAAACTACAAAACTCCAAAACTCCAAAACTCCGAAACTCCAAAACTCCGAAACTCCAAAACTCCGAAACTCCGAAACTCCAAAACTCCGAAACTCCGAAACTCCGAAACTCCGAAACCCCGAAACTCCAAAACTCCAAAACTTCAAAACTCCGAAACTCCAAAACTCCGAAACTCCGAAACTCCGAAACTCCAAAACTCCAAAACTCCAAAACTCCAAAACTCCGAAACTCCAAAGCTCCAAAACTCCAAAACTCCGAAACTCCAAAACTCCGAAACTCCAAAACTCCAAAACTCCAAAACTCCGAAACTCCAAAACTCCAAAACTCCAAAACTCCAAAACTCCAAAACTCCGAAACTCCGAAACTCCAAAACTCCAATACTCCAAAACTCCGAAACTCCAAAAGTCCAAAACTCCAAAACTCCAAAACTCCAAAACTCCGAAACTCCGAAACTCCGAAACTCCGAAACTCCAAAACTCCAAAACTCCGAAACTCCGAAACCGCAAAACTCCAAAACTCCAAAACTCCGAAACTCCAAAACTCCGAAACTCCAGAACTCCAAAACTCCAAAACTCCGAAACTCCAAAACTCCAAAACTCCAAAACTCCAAAACTCCGAAACTCCAAAACTCCGAAACTCCGAAACTCGGAAACTCCAAAACTCCAAAACTCCAAAACTCCAAAACTCCAAAACTCCGAAACTCCAAAACTCCAAAACTCCGAAACTCCAAAACTCCAATACTCCAAAACTCCGAAACTCCAAAACTCCGAAACTCCAAAACTCCAAAACTCCAATACTCCAGAACTCCAAAACTCCAAAACACCGAAACTCCAAAACACCGAAACTCCGAAACTCCGAAACTCCAAAACTCCAAAACTCCAAGACTCCAAAACTCAAAAACTCCGAAACTCCAAAACTCCAAAACTCCAAAACTCCGAAACTCCAAAACTCCAATACTCCAAAACTCCGAAACTCCAAAACTCCAAAACTCCAAAACTCCAATACTCCAAAACTCCGAAACTCCGAAACTCCAAAACTCCAAAACTCCGAAACTCCAAAACTCGGAAACTCCAAAACTACAAAACTCCAAAACTCCAAAACTCCAAAACTCCGAAATTCCAAAACTCCGAAACTCCAAAACTCCGAATCTCCAAAACTCCAAAACTCGAAAACTCCGAAACTCCAAAACTCCAAAACTCCAATACTCCAAAACTCCAAAACTCCGAAACTCCAAAACTCCGAAACTCCAAAACTCCGAATCTCCAAAACTCCAAAACTCCAAAACTCCGAAACTCCGAAACTCCAAAACTCCAAAACTCCAATACTCCAAAACTCCAAAACTCCGAAACTCCAAAACTCCGAAACTCCAAAACTCCAATACTCCAAAACTCCGAAACTCCAAAACTCCGAAACTCCAAAACTCCAATACTCCAAAACTCCAAAACTCCAAAACACCGAAACTCCGAAACTCCGAAACTCCAAAACTCCAAAACTCCAAAACTGCAAAACTCCAAAACTCCGAAACTCCGAAACTCCAAAACTCCGAAACTCCAAAACTCCAAAACTCCAAAACTGCAAAACTCCAAAACTCCGAAACTCCGAAACTCCAAAACTCCGAAACTCCAAAACTCGGAAACTCCAAAACTCGGAAACTCCAAAACTCCAAAACTCCGAAACTCCAAAACTCCAAAACTCCAAAACTCCGAAACTCCAAAACTCCAAAACTCCAAAACTCCAAAACTGCGAAACTCCAAAACTCCGAAACTCCAAAACTCCAAAACTCCGAAACTCCAAAACTCCAAAACTCCAAAACTCCGAAACTCCAAAACTCCGAAACTCCGAAACTCCGAAACTCCAAAACTCCAAAACTCCAAAACTGCGAAACTCCAAAACTCCGAAACTCCAAAACTCCAAAACTCCAAAACTCCAAAACTCCAAAACTCCAAAACTCCAAAACTCCGAAACTCCAAAACTCCGAAACTCCAAAACTCCGAAACTCCGAAACTCCGAAACTCCGAAACTCCGAAACTCCGAAACTCCGAAACTCCAAAACTCCGAAACTCCAAAACTCCAAAACTCCAAAACTCCAATACTCCAAAACTCCAAAACTCCAAAACTCCGAAACTCCAAAACTCCAAAACTCCGAAACTCCAAAACTCCAAAACTCCAAAACTCCGAAACTCCAAAACTCCAATACTCCAAAACTCCAAAACTCCGAAACTCCAAAACTCCGAAACTCCAAAACTACGAATCTCCAAAACTCCAAAACTCCAAAACTCCGAAACTCCGAAACTCCAAAACTCCAAAACTCCAATACTCCAAAACTCCGAAACTCCAAAACTCCGAAACTCCAAAACTCCAATACTCCAAAACTCCGAAACTCCAAAACTCCGAAACTCCAAAACTCCAAAACTCCAATACTCCAGAACTCCAAAACTCCAAAACACCGAAACTCCAAAACACCGAAACTCCGAAACTCCGAAACTCCAAAACTCCAAAACTCCAAGACTCCAAAACTCAAAAACTCCGAAACTCCAAAACTCCAAAACTCCAAAACTCCGAAACTCCAAAACTCCAATACTCCAAAACTCCGAAACTCCAAAACTCCAAAACTCCAAAACTCCAATACTCCAAAACTCCGAAACTCCGAAACTCCAAAACTCCAAAACTCCGAAACTCCAAAACTCGGAAACTCCAAAACTACAAAACTCCAAAACTCCAAAACTCCAAAACTCCGAAACTCCAAAACTCCGAAACTCCAAAACTCCGAATCTCCAAAACTCCAAAACTCGAAAACTCCGAAACTCCAAAACTCCAAAACTCCAATACTCCAAAACTCCAAAACTCCGAAACTCCAAAACTCCGAAACTCCAAAACTCCGAATCTCCAAAACTCCAAAACTCCAAAACTCCGAAACTCCGAAACTCCAAAACTCCAAAACTCCAATACTCCATAACTCCAAAACTCCGAAACTCCAAAACTCCGAAACTCCAAAACTCCAATACTCCAAAACTCCGAAACTCCAAATCTCCGAAACTCCAAAACTCCAAAACTCCAATACTCCAAAACTCCAAAACTCCAAAACACCGAAACTCCGAAACTCCGAAACTCCAAAACTCCAAAACTCCAAAACTCCAAAACTGCAAAACTCCAAAACTCCGAAACTCCGAAACTCCAAAACTCCGAAACTCCAAAACTCCAAAACTCCAAAACTCCAAAACTGCAAAACTCCAAAACTCCGAAACTCCGAAACTCCAAAACTCCGAAACTCCAAAACTCGGAAACTCCAAAACTCGGAAACTCCAAAACTCCAAAACTCCGAAACTCCAAAACTCCAAAACTCCAAAACTCCGAAACTCCAAAACTCCAAAACTCCAAAACTCCAAAACTGCGAAACTCCAAAACTCCGAAACTCCAAAACTCCAAAACTCCGAAACTCCAAAACTCCAAAACTCCAAAACTCCGAAACTCCAAAACTCCAAAGCTCCAAAACTCCAAAACTCCAAAACTCCGAAACTCCAAAACTCCGAAACTCCAAAACTCCGAATCTCCAAAACTCCAAAACTCGAAAACTCCGAAACTCCAAAACTCCAAAACTCCAATACTCCAAAACTCCAAAACTCCGAAACTCCAAATCTCCGAAACTCCAAAACTACGAATCTCCAAAACACCAAAACTCCAAAACTCCGAAACTCCGAAACTCCAAAACTCCAAAACTCCAATACTCCAAAACTCCAAAACTCCGAAACTCCAAAACTCCGAAACTCCAAAACTCCAATACTCCAAAACTCCGAAACTCCAAAACTCCGAAACTCCAAAACTCCAAAACTCCAATACTCCAGAACTCCAAAACTCCAAAACACCGAAACTCCAAAACACCGAAACTCCGAAACTCCGAAACTCCAAAACTCCAAAACTCCAAGACTCCAAAACTCAAAAACTCCGAAACTCCAAAACTCCAAAACTCCAAAACTCCGAAACTCCAAAACTCCAATACTCCAAAACTCCGAAACTCCAAAACTCCAAAACTCCAATACTCCAAAACTCCGAAACTCCGAAACTCCAAAACTCCAAAACTCCGAAACTCCAAAACTCGGAAACTCCAAAACTACAAAACTCCAAAACTCCAAAACTCCGAAACTCCAAAACTCCGAAACTCCAAAACTCCGAATCTCCAAAACTCCAAAACTCCAAAACTCCGAAACTCCGAAACTCCAAAACTCCAAAACTCCAATACTCCATAACTCCAAAACTCCGAAACTCCAAAACTCCGAAACTCCAAAACTCCAATACTCCAAAACTCCGAAACTCCAAATCTCCGAAACTCCAAAACTCCAAAACTCCAATACTCCAAAACTCCAAAACTCCAAAACACCGAAACTCCGAAACTCCGAAACTCCAAAACTCCAAAACTCCAAAACTCCAAAACTGCAAAACTCCAAAACTCCGAAACTCCGAAACTCCAAAACTCCGAAACTCCAAAACTCCAAAACTCCAAAACTCCAAAACTGCAAAACTCCAAAACTCCGAAACTCCGAAACTCCAAAACTCCGAAACTCCAAAACTCGGAAACTCCAAAACTCGGAAACTCCAAAACTCCAAAACTCCGAAACTCCAAAACTCCAAAACTCCAAAACTCCGAAACTCCAAAACTCCAAAACTCCAAAACTCCAAAACTGCGAAACTCCAAAACTCCGAAACTCCAAAACTCCAAAACTCCGAAACTCCAAAACTCCAAAACTCCAAAACTCCGAAACTCCAAAACTCCAAAGCTCCAAAACTCCAAAACTCCAAAACTCCGAAACTCCAAAACTCCGAAACTCCAAAACTCCGAATCTCCAAAACTCCAAAACTCGAAAACTCCGAAACTCCAAAACTCCAAAACTCCAATACTCCAAAACTCCAAAACTCCGAAACTCCAAATCTCCGAAACTCCAAAACTACGAATCTCCAAAACACCAAAACTCCAAAACTCCGAAACTCCGAAACTCCAAAACTCCAAAACTCCAATACTCCAAAACTCCAAAACTCCGAAACTCCAAAACTCCGAAACTCCAAAACTCCAATACTCCAAAACTCCGAAACTCCAAAACTCCGAAACTCCGAAACTCCAAAACTCCAAAACTCCGAAACTCCAAAACTCGGAAACTCCAAAACTACAAAACTCCAAAACTCCAAAACTCCGAAACTCCAAAACTCCGAAACTCCAAAACTCCGAATCTCCAAAACTCCAAAACTCCAAAACTCCGAAACTCCGAAACTCCAAAACTCCAAAACTCCAATACTCCATAACTCCAAAACTCCGAAACTCCAAAACTCCGAAACTCCAAAACTCCAATACTCCAAAACTCCGAAACTCCAAATCTCCGAAACTCCAAAACTCCAAAACTCCAATACTCCAAAACTCCAAAACTCCAAAACACCGAAACTCCGAAACTCCGAAACTCCAAAACTCCAAAACTCCAAAACTCCAAAACTGCAAAACTCCAAAACTCCGAAACTCCGAAACTCCAAAACTCCGAAACTCCAAAACTCCAAAACTCCAAAACTCCAAAACTGCAAAACTCCAAAACTCCGAAACTCCGAAACTCCAAAACTCCGAAACTCCAAAACTCGGAAACTCCAAAACTCGGAAACTCCAAAACTCCAAAACTCCGAAACTCCAAAACTCCAAAACTCCAAAACTCCGAAACTCCAAAACTCCAAAACTCCAAAACTCCAAAACTGCGAAACTCCAAAACTCCGAAACTCCAAAACTCCAAAACTCCGAAACTCCAAAACTCCAAAACTCCAAAACTCCGAAACTCCAAAACTCCAAAGCTCCAAAACTCCAAAACTCCAAAACTCCGAAACTCCAAAACTCCGAAACTCCAAAACTCCGAATCTCCAAAACTCCAAAACTCGAAAACTCCGAAACTCCAAAACTCCAAAACTCCAATACTCCAAAACTCCAAAACTCCGAAACTCCAAATCTCCGAAACTCCAAAACTACGAATCTCCAAAACACCAAAACTCCAAAACTCCGAAACTCCGAAACTCCAAAACTCCAAAACTCCAATACTCCAAAACTCCAAAACTCCGAAACTCCAAAACTCCGAAACTCCAAAACTCCAATACTCCAAAACTCCGAAACTCCAAAACTCCGAAACTCCAAAACTCCAAAACTCCAATACTCCAGAACTCCAAAACTCCAAAACACCGAAACTCCAAAACACCGAAACTCCGAAACTCCGAAACTCCAAAACTCCAAAACTCCAAGACTCCAAAACTCAAAAACTCCGAAACTCCAAAACTCCAAAACTCCAAAACTCCGAAACTCCAAAACTCCAATACTCCAAAACTCCGAAACTCCAAAACTCCAAAACTCCAATACTCCAAAACTCCGAAACTCCGAAACTCCAAAACTCCAAAACTCCGAAACTCCAAAACTCGGAAACTCCAAAACTACAAAACTCCAAAACTCCAAAACTCCGAAACTCCAAAACTCCGAAACTCCAAAACTCCGAATCTCCAAAACTCCAAAACTCGAAAACTCGAAAACTCCGAAACTCCAAAACTCCAAAACTCCAATACTCCAAAACTCCAAAACTCCGAAACTCCAAAACTCCGAAACTCCAAAACTCCGAATCTCCAAAACTCCAAAACTCCAAAACTCCGAAACTCCGAAACTCCAAAACTCCAAAAATCCAATACTCCAAAACTCCAAAACTCCGAAACTCCAAAACTCCGAAACTCCAAAACTCCAATACTCCAAAACTCCGAAACTCCAAAACTCCGAAACTCCAAAACTCCAAAACTCCAATACTCCAAAACTCCAAAAATCCAAAACACCGAAACTCCGAAACTCCGAAACTCCAAAACTCCAAAACTCCAAAACTGCAAAACTCCAAAACTCCGAAACTCCGAAACTCCAAAACTCCGAAACTCCAAAACTCGGAAACTCCAAAACTCGGAAACTCCAAAACTCCAAAACTCCGAAACTCCAAAACTCCAAAACTCCAAAACTCCGAAACTCCAAAACTCCAAAACTCCAAAACTCCAAAACTGCGAAACTCCAAAACTCCGAAACTCCAAAACTCCAAAACTCCGAAACTCCAAAACTCCAAAACTCCAAAACTCCAAAACTCCGAAACTCCAAAACTCCGAAACTCCGAAACTCCGAAACTCCAAAACTCCAAAACTCCAAAACTCCAAAACTGCGAAACTCCAAAACTCCGAAACTCCAAAACTCCAAAACTCCAAAACTCCAAAACTCCAAAACTCCGAAACTCCAAAACTCCAAAACTCCAAAACTCCAAAACTCCGAAACTCCAAAACTCCAAAACTGCGAAACTCCAAAACTCCGAAACTCCAAAACTCCAAAACTCCGAAACTCCAAAACTCCGAAACTCCGAAACTCCAAAACTCCGAAACTCCGAAACTCCGAAACTCCGAAACCCCGAAACTCCAAAACTCCAAAACTTCAAAACTCCGAAACTCCAAAACTCCGAAACTCCGAAACTCCGAAACTCCAAAACTCCAAAACTCCAAAACTCCAAAACTCCGAAACTCCAAAGCTCCAAAACTCCAAAACTCCGAAACTCCAAAACTCCGAAACTCCAAAACTCCGAAACTCCGAAACTCCGAAACTCCAAAACTCCAAAACTCCAAAACTCCAAAACTGCGAAACTCCAAAACTCCGAAACTCCAAAACTCCAAAACTCCAAAACTCCAAAACTCCAAAACTCCGAAACTCCAAAACTCCAAAACTCCAAAACTCCAAAACTCCGAAACTCCAAAACTCCAAAACTGCGAAACTCCAAAACTCCGAAACTCCAAAACTCCAAAACTCCGAAACTCCAAAACTCCGAAACTCCGAAACTCCAAAACTCCGAAACTCCGAAACTCCGAAACCCCGAAACTCCAAAACTCCAAAACTTCAAAACTCCGAAACTCCAAAACTCCGAAACTCCGAAACTCCGAAACTCCAAAACTCCAAAACTCCAAAACTCCAAAACTCCGAAACTCCAAAGCTCCAAAACTCCAAAACTCCGAAACTCCAAAACTCCGAAACTCCAAAACTCCGAAACTCCAAAACTCCAAAACTCCAATACTCCAGAACTCCAAAACTCCAAAACACCGAAACTCCAAAACACCGAAACTCCGAAACTCCGAAACTCCAAAACTCCAAAACTCCAAGACTCCAAAACTCAAAAACTCCGAAACTCCAAAACTCCAAAACTCCAAAACTCCGAAACTCCAAACCTCCAATACTCCAAAACTCCGAAACTCCAAAACTCCAAAACTCCAAAACTCCAATACTCCAAAACTCCGAAACTCCGAAACTCCAAAACTCCAAAACTCCGAAACTCCAAAACTCGGAAACTCCAAAACTACAAAACTCCAAAACTCCAAAACTCCAAAACTCCGAAACTCCAAAACTCCGAATCTCCAAAACTCCAAAACTCGAAAACTTCGAAACTCCAAAACTCCAAAACTCCAATACTCCAAAACTCCAAAACTCCGAAACTCCAAAACTCCGAAACTCCAAAACTCCGAATCTCCAAAACTCCAAAACTCCAAAACTCCGAAACTCCGAAACTCCAAAACTCCAAAACTCCAATACTCCATAACTCCAAAACTCCGAAACTCCAAAACTCCGAAACTCCAAAACTCCAATACTCCAAAACTCCGAAACTCCAAAACTCCGAAACTCCAAAACTCCAAAACTCCAATACTCCAAAACTCCAAAACTCCAAAACACCGAAACTCCGAAACTCCGAAACTCCAAAACTCCAAAACTCCAAAACTCCAAAACTGCAAAACTCCAAAACTCCGAAACTCCGAAACTCCAAAACTCCGAAACTCCAAAACTCCAAAACTCCAAAACTCCAAAACTGCAAAACTCCAAAACTCCGAAACTCCGAAACTCCAAAACTCCGAAACTCCAAAACTCGGAAACTCCAAAACTCGGAAACTCCAAAACTCCAAAACTCCGAAACTCCAAAACTCCAAAACTCCAAAACTCCGAAACTCCAAAACTCCAAAACTCCAAAACTCCAAAACTGCGAAACTCCAAAACTCCGAAACTCCAAAACTCCAAAACTCCGAAACTCCAAAACTCCAAAACTCCAAAACTCCGAAACTCCAAAACTCCAAAGCTCCAAAACTCCAAAACTCCAAAACTCCGAAACTCCAAAACTCCGAAACTCCAAAACTCCGAATCTCCAAAACTCCAAAACTCGAAAACTCGAAAACTCCGAAACTCCAAAACTCCAAAACTCCAATACTCCAAAACTCCAAAACTCCGAAACTCCAAAACTCCGAAACTCCAAAACTACGAATCTCCAAAACTCCAAAACTCCAAAACTCCGAAACTCCGAAACTCCAAAACTCCAAAACTCCAATACTCCAAAACTCCAAAACTCCGAAACTCCAAAACTCCGAAACTCCAAAACTCCAATACTCCAAAACTCCGAAACTCCAAAACTCCGAAACTCCAAAACTCCAAAACTCCAATACTCCAGAACTCCAAAACTCCAAAACACCGAAACTCCAAAACACCGAAACTCCGAAACTCCGAAACTCCAAAACTCCAAAACTCCAAGACTCCAAAACTCAAAAACTCCGAAACTCCAAAACTCCAAAACTCCAAAACTCCGAAACTCCAAAACTCCAATACTCCAAAACTCCGAAACTCCAAAACTCCAAAACTCCAAAACTCCAATACTCCAAAACTCCGAAACTCCGAAACTCCAAAACTCCAAAACTCCGAAACTCCAAAACTCGGAAACTCCAAAACTACAAAACTCCAAAACTCCAAAACTCCGAAACTCCAAAACTCCGAAACTCCAAAACTCCGAATCTCCAAAACTCCAAAACTCGAAAACTCCGAAACTCCAAAACTCCAAAACTCCAATACTCCAAAACTCCAAAACTCCGAAACTCCAAAACTCCGAAACTCCAAAACTACGAATCTCCAAAACTCCAAAACTCCAAAACTCCGAAACTCCGAAACTCCAAAACTCCAAAACTCCAATACTCCAAAACTCCAAAACTCCGAAACTCCAAAACTCCGAAACTCCAAAACTCCAATACTCCAAAACTCCGAAACTCCAAAACTCCGAAACTCCAAAACTCCAAAACTCCAATACTCCAGAACTCCAAAACTCCAAAACACCGAAACTCCAAAACACCGAAACTCCGAAACTCCGAAACTCCAAAACTCCAAAACTCCAAGACTCCAAAACTCAAAAACTCCGAAACTCCAAAACTCCAAAACTCCAAAACTCCGAAACTCCAAAACTCCAATACTCCAAAACTCCGAAACTCCAAAACTCCAAAACTCCAAAACTCCAATACTCCAAAACTCCGAAACTCCGAAACTCCAAAACTCCAAAACTCCGAAACTCCAAAACTCGGAAACTCCAAAACTACAAAACTCCAAAACTCCAAAACTCCGAAACTCCAAAACTCCGAAACTCCAAAACTCCGAATCTCCAAAACTCCAAAACTCGAAAACTCCGAAACTCCAAAACTCCAAAACTCCAATACTCCAAAACTCCAAAACTCCGAAACTCCAAAACTCCGAAACTCCAAAACTCCGAATCTCCAAAACTCCAAAACTCCGAAACTCCAAAACTCCGAAACTCCAAAACTCGGAAACTCCAAAACTCGGAAACTCCAAAACTCCAAAACTCCGAAACTCCAAAACTCCAAAACTCCAAAACTCCGAAACTCCAAAACTCCAAAACTCCAAAACTCCAAAACTGCGAAACTCCAAAACTCCGAAACTCCAAAACTCCGAAACTCCAAAACTCCAAAACTCCAAAACTCCGAAACTCCAAAACTCCAAAGCTCCAAAACTCCAAAACTCCAAAACTCCGAAACTCCAAAACTCCGAAACTCCAAAACTCCGAATCTCCAAAACTCCAAAACTCGAAAACTCCGAAACTCCAAAACTCCAAAACTCCAATACTCCAAAACTCCAAAACTCCGAAACTCCAAAACTCCAATACTCCAAAACTCCGAAACTCCAAAACTCCAAAACTCCAAAACTCCAATACTCCAAAACTCCGAAACTCCGAAACTCCAAAACTCCAAAACTCCGAAACTCCAAAACTCGGAAACTCCAAAACTACAAAACTCCAAAACTCCAAAACTCCGAAACTCCAAAACTCCGAAACTCCAAAACTCCGAATCTCCAAAACTCCAAAACTCGAAAACTCCGAAACTCCAAAACTCCAAAACTCCAATACTCCAAAACTCCAAAACTCCGAAACTCCAAAACTCCGAAACTCCAAAACTCCGAATCTCCAAAACTCCAATACTCCAGAACTCCAAAACTCCAAAACACCGAAACTCCAAAACACCGAAACTCCGAAACTCCGAAACTCCAAAACTCCAAAACTCCAAGACTCCAAAACTCAAAAACTCCGAAACTCCAAAACTCCAAAACTCCAAAACTCCGAAACTCCAAAACTCCAATACTCCAAAACTCCGAAACTCCAAAACTCCAAAACTCCAAAACTCCAATACTCCAAAACTCCGAAACTCCGAAACTCCAAAACTCCAAAACTCCGAAACTCCAAAACTCGGAAACTCCAAAACTACAAAACTCCAAAACTCCAAAACTCCGAAACTCCAAAACTCCGAAACTCCAAAACTCCGAATCTCCAAAACTCCAAAACTCGAAAACTCCGAAACTCCAAAACTCCAAAACTCCAATACTCCAAAACTCCAAAACTCCGAAACTCCAAAACTCCGAAACTCCAAAACTACGAATCTCCAAAACTCCAAAACTCCAAAACTCCGAAACTCCGAAACTCCAAAACTCCAAAACTCCAATACTCCAAAACTCCAAAACTCCGAAACTCCAAAACTCCGAAACTCCAAAACTCCAATACTCCAAAACTCCGAAACTCCAAAACTCCGAAACTCCAAAACTCCAAAACTCCAATACTCCAGAACTCCAAAACTCCAAAACACCGAAACTCCAAAACACCGAAACTCCGAAACTCCGAAACTCCAAAACTCCAAAACTCCAAGACTCCAAAACTCAAAAACTCCGAAACTCCAAAACTCCAAAACTCCAAAACTCCGAAACTCCAAAACTCCAATACTCCAAAACTCCGAAACTCCAAAACTCCAAAACTCCAAAACTCCAATACTCCAAAACTCCGAAACTCCGAAACTCCAAAACTCCAAAACTCCGAAACTCCAAAACTCGGAAACTCCAAAACTACAAAACTCCAAAACTCCAAAACTCCGAAACTCCAAAACTCCGAAACTCCAAAACTCCGAATCTCCAAAACTCCAAAACTCGAAAACTCCGAAACTCCAAAACTCCAAAACTCCAATACTCCAAAACTCCAAAACTCCGAAACTCCAAAACTCCGAAACTCCAAAACTCCGAATCTCCAAAACTCCAAAACTCCGAAACTCCAAAACTCCGAAACTCCAAAACTCGGAAACTCCAAAACTCGGAAACTCCAAAACTCCAAAACTCCGAAACTCCAAAACTCCAAAACTCCAAAACTCCGAAACTCCAAAACTCCAAAACTCCAAAACTCCAAAACTGCGAAACTCCAAAACTCCGAAACTCCAAAACTCCAAAACTCCGAAACTCCAAAACTCCAAAACTCCAAAACTCCGAAACTCCAAAACTCCAAAGCTCCAAAACTCCAAAACTCCAAAACTCCGAAACTCCAAAACTCCGAAACTCCAAAACTCCGAATCTCCAAAACTCCAAAACTCGAAAACTCCGAAACTCCAAAACTCCAAAACTCCAATACTCCAAAACTCCAAAACTCCGAAACTCCAAAACTCCGAAACTCCAAAACTACGAATCTCCAAAACTCCAAAACTCCAAAACTCCGAAACTCCGAAACTCCAAAACTCCAAAACTCCAATACTCCAAAACTCCAAAACTCCGAAACTCCAAAACTCCGAAACTCCAAAACTCCAATACTCCAAAACTCCGAAACTCCAAAACTCCGAAACTCCAAAACTCCAAAACTCCAATACTCCAGAACTCCAAAACTCCAAAACACCGAAACTCCAAAACACCGAAACTCCGAAACTCCGAAACTCCAAAACTCCAAAACTCCAAGACTCCAAAACTCAAAAACTCCGAAACTCCAAAACTCCAAAACTCCAAAACTCCGAAACTCCAAAACTCCAATACTCCAAAACTCCGAAACTCCAAAACTCCAAAAC
This sequence comes from Amblyomma mixtum, assembly GCF_055824585.1. Classification (NCBI taxonomy): domain Eukaryota; kingdom Metazoa; phylum Arthropoda; class Arachnida; order Ixodida; family Ixodidae; genus Amblyomma; species Amblyomma mixtum. The sequence goes on along the minus strand of NC_143021.1, from coordinate 105,308,704 downwards.
TCCAAAACTCCAATACTCCAAAACTCCGAAACTCCGAAACTCCAAAACTCCAAAACTCCGAAACTCCAAAACTCGGAAACTCCAAAACTACAAAACTCCAAAACTCCAAAACTCCGAAACTCCAAAACTCCGAAACTCCAAAACTCCGAATCTCCAAAACTCCAAAACTCGAAAACTCCGAAACTCCAAAACTCCAAAACTCCAATACTCCAAAACTCCAAAACTCCGAAACTCCAAAACTCCGAAACTCCAAAACTCCGAATCTCCAAAACTCCAAAACTCCAAAACTCCGAAACTCCGAAACTCCAAAACTCCAAAAATCCAATACTCCAAAACTCCAAAACTCCGAAACTCCAAAACTCCGAAACTCCAAAACTCCAATACTCCAAAACTCCGAAACTCCAAAACTCCGAAACTCCAAAACTCCAAAACTCCAATACTCCAAAACTCCAAAACTCCAAAACACCGAAACTCCGAAACTCCGAAACTCCAAAACTCCAAAACTCCAAAACTGCAAAACTCCAAAACTCCGAAACTCCGAAACTCCAAAACTCCGAAACTCCAAAACTCGGAAACTCCAAAACTCGGAAACTCCAAAACTCCAAAACTCCGAAACTCCAAAACTCCAAAACTCCAAAACTCCGAAACTCCAAAACTCCAAAACTCCAAAACTCCAAAACTCCAAAACTGCGAAACTCCAAAACTCCGAAACTCCAAAACTCCAAAACTCCGAAACTCCAAAACTCCAAAACTCCAAAACTCCAAAACTCCGAAACTCCAAAACTCCGAAACTCCGAAACTCCGAAACTCCAAAACTCCAAAACTCCAAAACTCCAAAACTGCGAAACTCCAAAACTCCGAAACTCCAAAACTCCAAAACTCCAAAACTCCAAAACTCCAAAACTCCGAAACTCCAAAACTCCAAAACTCCAAAACTCCAAAACTCCGAAACTCCAAAACTCCAAAACTGCGAAACTCCAAAACTCCGAAACTCCAAAACTCCAAAACTCCGAAACTCCAAAACTCCGAAACTCCGAAACTCCAAAACTCCGAAACTCCGAAACTCCGAAACTCCGAAACCCCGAAACTCCAAAACTCCAAAACTTCAAAACTCCGAAACTCCAAAACTCCGAAACTCCGAAACTCCGAAACTCCAAAACTCCAAAACTCCAAAACTCCAAAACTCCAAAACTCCGAAACTCCAAAGCTCCAAAACTCCAAAACTCCGAAACTCCAAAACTCCGAAACTCCAAAACTCCGAAACTCCGAAACTCCGAAACTCCAAAACTCCAAAACTCCAAAACTCCAAAACTGCGAAACTCCAAAACTCCGAAACTCCAAAACTCCAAAACTCCAAAACTCCAAAACTCCAAAACTCCGAAACTCCAAAACTCCAAAACTCCAAAACTCCAAAACTCCGAAACTCCAAAACTCCAAAACTGCGAAACTCCAAAACTCCGAAACTCCAAAACTCCAAAACTCCGAAACTCCAAAACTCCGAAACTCCGAAACTCCAAAACTCCGAAACTCCGAAACTCCGAAACTCCGAAACCCCGAAACTCCAAAACTCCAAAACTTCAAAACTCCGAAACTCCAAAACTCCGAAACTCCGAAACTCCAAAACTCCAAAACTCCAAAACTCCAAAACTCCGAAACTCCAAAGCTCCAAAACTCCAAAACTCCGAAACTCCAAAACTCCGAAACTCCAAAACTCCGAAACTCCAAAACTCCAAAACTCCAATACTCCAGAACTCCAAAACTCCAAAACACCGAAACTCCAAAACACCGAAACTCCGAAACTCCGAAACTCCAAAACTCCAAAACTCCAAGACTCCAAAACTCAAAAACTCCGAAACTCCAAAACTCCAAAACTCCAAAACTCCGAAACTCCAAAACTCCAATACTCCAAAACTCCGAAACTCCAAAACTCCAAAACTCCAAAACTCCAATACTCCAAAACTCCGAAACTCCGAAACTCCAAAACTCCAAAACTCCGAAACTCCAAAACTCGGAAACTCCAAAACTACAAAACTCCAAAACTCCAAAACTCCAAAACTCCGAAACTCCAAAACTCCGAAACTCCAAAACTCCGAATCTCCAAAACTCCAAAACTCGAAAACTCCGAAACTCCAAAACTCCAAAACTCCAATACTCCAAAACTCCAAAACTCCAAAACTCCAAAACTCCGAAACTCCGAAACTCCAAAACTCCAAAACTCCAAAACTCCAAAACTCCGAAACTCCGAAACTCCAAAACTCCAAAACTCCAATACTCCATAACTCCAAAACTCCGAAACTCCAAAACTCCGAAACTCCAAAACTCCAATACTCCAAAACTCCGAAACTCCAAAACTCCGAAACTCCAAAACTCCAAAACTCCGAAACTCCGAAACTCCAAAACTCCAAAACTCCAATACTCCAAAACTCCAAAACTCCGAAACTCCAAAACTCCGAAACTCCAAAACTCCAATACTCCAAAACTCCGAAACTCCAAAACTCCGAAACTCCAAAACTCCAAAACTCCAATACTCCAGAACTCCAAAACTCCAAAACACCGAAACTCCAAAACACCGAAACTCCGAAACTCCGAAACTCCAAAACTCCAAAACTCCAAGACTCCAAAACTCAAAAACTCCGAAACTCCAAAACTCCAAAACTCCAAAACTCCGAAACTCCAAAACTCCAATACTCCAAAACTCCGAAACTCCAAAACTCCAAAACTCCAAAACTCCAATACTCCAAAACTCCCAAACTCCGAAACTCCAAAACTCCAAAACTCCGAAACTCCAAAACTCGGAAACTCCAAAACTACAAAACTCCAAAACTCCAAAACTCCGAAACTCCAAAACTCCGAAACTCCAAAACTCCGAATCTCCAAAACTCCAAAACTCGAAAACTCCGAAACTCCAAAACTCCAAAACTCCAATACTCCAAAACTCCAAAACTCCGAAACTCCAAAACTCCGAAACTCCAAAACTCCGAATCTCCAAAACTCCAAAACTCCGAAACTCCAAAACTCCGAAACTCCAAAACTCGGAAACTCCAAAACTCGGAAACTCCAAAACTCCAAAACTCCGAAACTCCAAAACTCCAAAACTCCAAAACTCCAAAACTCCAAAACTCCAAAACTCCAAAACTCCAAAACTGCGAAACTCCAAAACTCCGAAACTCCAAAACTCCAAAACTCCGAAACTCCAAAACTCCAAAACTCCAAAACTCCGAAACTCCAAAACTCCAAAGCTCCAAAACTCCAAAATCCAAAACTCCGAAACTCCAAAACTCCGAAACTCCAAAACTCCGAATCTCCAAAACTCCAAAACTCGAAAACTCCGAAACTCCAAAACTCCAAAACTCCAATACTCCAAAACTCCAAAACTCCGACACTCCAAAACTCCGAAACTCCAAAACTACGAATCTCCAAAACTCCAAAACTCCAAAACTCCGAAACTCCGAAACTCCAAAACTCCAAAACTCCAATACTCCAAAACTCCAAAACTCCGAAACTCCAAAACTCCGAAACTCCAAAACTCCAATACTCCAAAACTCCGAAACTCCAAAACTCCGAAACTCCAAAACTCCAAAACTCCAATACTCCAGAACTCCAAAACTCCAAAACACCGAAACTCCAAAACACCGAAACTCCGAAACTCCGAAACTCCAAAACTCCAAAACTCCAAGACTCCAAAACTCAAAAACTCCGAAACTCCAAAACTCCAAAACTCCAAAACTCCGAAACTCCAAAACTCCAATACTCCAAAACTCCGAAACTCCAAAACTCCAAAACTCCAAAACTCCAATACTCCAAAACTCCGAAACTCCGAAACTCCAAAACTCCAAAACTCCGAAACTCCAAAACTCGGAAACTCCAAAACTACAAAACTCCAAAACTCCAAAACTCCGAAACTCCAAAACTCCGAAACTCCAAAACTCCGAATCTCCAAAACTCCAAAACTCGAAAACTCCGAAACTCCAAAACTCCAAAACTCCAATACTCCAAAACTCCAAAACTCCGAAACTCCAAAACTCCGAAACTCCAAAACTCCGAATCTCCAAAACTCCAAAACTCCAAAACTCCGAAACTCCGAAACTCCAAAACTCCAAAAATCCAATACTCCAAAACTCCAAAACTCCGAAACTCCAAAACTCCGAAACTCCAAAACTCCAATACTCCAAAACTCCGAAACTCCAAAACTCCGAAACTCCAAAACTCCAAAACTCCAATACTCCAAAACTCCAAAACTCCAAAACACCGAAACTCCGAAACTCCGAAACTCCAAAACTCCAAAACTCCAAAACTGCAAAACTCCAAAACTCCGAAACTCCGAAACTCCAAAACTCCGAAACTCCAAAACTCGGAAACTCCAAAACTCGGAAACTCCAAAACTCCAAAACTCCGAAACTCCAAAACTCCAAAACTCCAAAACTCCGAAACTCCAAAACTCCAAAACTCCAAAACTCCAAAACTCCAAAACTGCGAAACTCCAAAACTCCGAAACTCCAAAACTCCAAAACTCCGAAACTCCAAAACTCCAAAACTCCAAAACTCCAAAACTCCAAAACTCCGAAACTCCAAAACTCCGAAACTCCGAAACTCCGAAACTCCAAAACTCCAAAACTCCAAAACTCCAAAACTGCGAAACTCCAAAACTCCGAAACTCCAAAACTCCAAAACTCCAAAACTCCAAAACTCCAAAACTCCGAAACTCCAAAACTCCAAAACTCCAAAACTCCAAAACTCCGAAACTCCAAAACTCCAAAACTGCGAAACTCCAAAACTCCGAAACTCCAAAACTCCAAAACTCCGAAACTCCAAAACTCCGAAACTCCGAAACTCCAAAACTCCGAAACTCCGAAACTCCGAAACTCCGAAACCCCGAAACTCCAAAACTCCAAAACTTCAAAACTCCGAAACTCCAAAACTCCGAAACTCCGAAACTCCGAAACTCCAAAACTCCAAAACTCCAAAACTCCAAAACTCCGAAACTCCAAAGCTCCAAAACTCCAAAACTCCGAAACTCCAAAACTCCGAAACTCCAAAACTCCGAAACTCCGAAACTCCGAAACTCCAAAACTCCAAAACTCCAAAACTCCAAAACTGCGAAACTCCAAAACTCCGAAACTCCAAAACTCCAAAACTCCAAAACTCCAAAACTCCGAAACTCCAAAACTCCAAAACTCCAAAACTCCAAAACTCCGAAACTCCAAAACTCCAAAACTGCGAAACTCCAAAACTTCGAAACTCCAAAACTCCAAAACTCCGAAACTCCAAAACTCCGAAACTCCGAAACTCCAAAACTCCGAAACTCCGAAACTCCGAAACTCCGAAACCCCGAAACTCCAAAACTCCAAAACTTCAAAACTCCGAAACTCCAAAACTCCGAAACTCCGAAACTCCAAAACTCCAAAACTCCAAAACTCCAAAACTCCGAAACTCCAAAGCTCCAAAACTCCAAAACTCCGAAACTCCAAAACTCCGAAACTCCGAAACTCCAAAACTCCGAAACTCCAAAACTCCAAAACTCCAATACTCCAAAACTCCAAAACTCCAAAATACCGAAACTCCGAAACTCCGAAACTCCAAAACTCCAAAACTCCAAAACTGCAAAACTCCAAAACTCCGAAACTCCGAAACTCCAAAACTCCGAAACTCCAAAACTCGGAAACTCCAAAACTCGGAAACTCCAAAACTCCAAAACTCCGAAACTCCAAAACTCCAAAACTCCAAAACTCCGAAACTCCAAAACTCCAAAACTCCAAAACTCCAAAACTGCGAAACTCCAAAACTCCGAAACTCCAAAACTCCAAAACTCCGAAACTCCAAAACTCCAAAACTCCAAAACTCCAAAACTCCAAAACTCCGAAACTCCAAAACTCCGAAACTCCGAAACTCCGAAACTCCAAAACTCCAAAACTCCAAAACTCCAAAACTGCGAAACTCCAAAACTCCGAAACTCCAAAACTCCAAAACTCCAAAACTCCAAAACTCCAAAACTCCGAAACTCCAAAACTCCAAAACTCCAAAACTCCAAAACTCCGAAACTCCAAAACTCCAAAACTGCGAAACTCCAAAACTCCGAAACTCCAAAACTCCAAAACTCCGAAACTCCAAAACTCCGAAACTCCGAAACTCCAAAACTCCGAAACTCCGAAACTCCGAAACTCCGAAACCCCGAAACTCCAAAACTCCAAAACTTCAAAACTCCGAAACTCCAAAACTCCGAAACTCCGAAACTCCGAAACTCCAAAACTCCAAAACTCCAAAACTCCAAAACTCCAAAACTCCGAAACTCCAAAGCTCCAAAACTCCAAAACTCCGAAACTCCAAAACTCCGAAACTCCAAAACTCCGAAACTCCGAAACTCCGAAACTCCAAAACTCCAAAACTCCAAAACTCCAAAACTGCGAAACTCCAAAACTCCGAAACTCCAAAACTCCAAAACTCCAAAACTCCAAAACTCCAAAACTCCGAAACTCCAAAACTCCAAAACTCCAAAACTCCAAAACTCCGAAACTCCAAAACTCCAAAACTGCGAAACTCCAAAACTCCGAAACTCCAAAACTCCAAAACTCCGAAACTCCAAAACTCCGAAACTCCGAAACTCCAAAACTCCGAAACTCCGAAACTCCGAAACTCCGAAACCCCGAAACTCCAAAACTCCAAAACTTCAAAACTCCGAAACTCCAAAACTCCGAAACTCCGAAACTCCAAAACTCCAAAACTCCAAAACTCCAAAACTCCGAAACTCCAAAGCTCCAAAACTCCAAAACTCCGAAACTCCAAAACTCCGAAACTCCAAAACTCCGAAACTCCAAAACTCCAAAACTCCAATACTCCAGAACTCCAAAACTCCAAAACACCGAAACTCCAAAACACCGAAACTCCGAAACTCCGAAACTCCAAAACTCCAAAACTCCAAGACTCCAAAACTCAAAAACTCCGAAACTCCAAAACTCCAAAACTCCAAAACTCCGAAACTCCAAAACTCCAATACTCCAAAACTCCGAAACTCCAAAACTCCAAAACTCCAAAACTCCAATACTCCAAAACTCCGAAACTCCGAAACTCCAAAACTCCAAAACTCCGAAACTCCAAAACTCGGAAACTCCAAAACTACAAAACTCCAAAACTCCAAAACTCCAAAACTCCGAAACTCCAAAACTCCGAAACTCCAAAACTCCGAATCTCCAAAACTCCAAAACTCGAAAACTCCGAAACTCCAAAACTCCAAAACTCCAATACTCCAAAACTCCAAAACTCCAAAACTCCAAAACTCCGAAACTCCGAAACTCCAAAACTCCAAAACTCCAAAACTCCAAAACTCCGAAACTCCGAAACTCCAAAACTCCAAAACTCCAATACTCCATAACTCCAAAACTCCGAAACTCCAAAACTCCGAAACTCCAAAACTCCAATACTCCAAAACTCCGAAACTCCAAAACTCCGAAACTCCAAAACTCCAAAACTCCAAAACTCCGAAACTCCGAAACTCCAAAACTCCAAAACTCCAATACTCCAAAACTCCAAAACTCCGAAACTCCAAAACTCCGAAACTCCAAAACTCCAATACTCCAAAACTCCGAAACTCCAAAACTCCGAAACTCCAAAACTCCAAAACTCCAATACTCCAGAACTCCAAAACTCCAAAACACCGAAACTCCAAAACACCGAAACTCCGAAACTCCGAAACTCCAAAACTCCAAAACTCCAAGACTCCAAAACTCAAAAACTCCGAAACTCCAAAACTCCAAAACTCCAAAACTCCGAAACTCCAAAACTCCAATACTCCAAAACTCCGAAACTCCAAAACTCCAAAACTCCAAAACTCCAATACTCCAAAACTCCCAAACTCCGAAACTCCAAAACTCCAAAACTCCGAAACTCCAAAACTCGGAAACTCCAAAACTACAAAACTCCAAAACTCCAAAACTCCGAAACTCCAAAACTCCGAAACTCCAAAACTCCGAATCTCCAAAACTCCAAAACTCGAAAACTCCGAAACTCCAAAACTCCAAAACTCCATTACTCCAAAACTCCAAAACTCCGAAACTCCAAAACTCCGAAACTCCAAAACTCCGAATCTCCAAAACTCCAAAACTCCGAAACTCCAAAACTCCGAAACTCCAAAACTCGGAAACTCCAAAACTCGGAAACTCCAAAACTCCAAAACTCCGAAACTCCAAAACTCCAAAACTCCAAAACTCCCAAACTCCAAAACTCCAAAACTCCAAAACTCCAAAACTGCGAAACTCCAAAACTCCGAAACTCCAAAACTCCAAAACTCCGAAACTCCAAAACTCCAAAACTCCAAAACTCCGAAACTCCAAAACTCCAAAGCTCCAAAACTCCAAAACTCCAAAACTCCGAAACTCCAAAACTCCGAAACTCCAAAACTCCGAATCTCCAAAACTCCAAAACTCGAAAACTCCGAAACTCCAAAACTCCAAAACTCCAATACTCCAAAACTCCAAAACTCCGACACTCCAAAACTCCGAAACTCCAAAACTACGAATCTCCAAAACTCCAAAACTCCAAAACTCCGAAACTCCGAAACTCCAAAACTCCAAAACTCCAATACTCCAAAACTCCAAAACTCCGAAACTCCAAAACTCCGAAACTCCAAAACTCCAATACTCCAAAACTCCGAAACTCCAAAACTCCGAAACTCCAAAACTCCAAAACTCCAATACTCCAGAACTCCAAAACTCCAAAACACCGAAACTCCAAAACACCGAAACTCCGAAACTCCGAAACTCCAAAACTCCAAAACTCCAAGACTCCAAAACTCAAAAACTCCGAAACTCCAAAACTCCAAAACTCCAAAACTCCGAAACTCCAAAACTCCAATACTCCAAAACTCCGAAACTCCAAAACTCCAAAACTCCAAAACTCCAATACTCCAAAACTCCGAAACTCCGAAACTCCAAAACTCCAAAACTCCGAAACTCCAAAACTCGGAAACTCCAAAACTACAAAACTCCAAAACTCCAAAACTCCGAAACTCCAAAACTCCGAAACTCCAAAACTCCGAATCTCCAAAACTCCAAAACTCGAAAACTCCGAAACTCCAAAACTCCAAAACTCCAATACTCCAAAACTCCAAAACTCCGAAACTCCAAAACTCCGAAACTCCAAAACTCCGAATCTCCAAAACTCCAAAACTCCAAAACTCCGAAACTCCGAAACTCCAAAACTCCAAAAATCCAATACTCCAAAACTCCAAAACTCCGAAACTCCAAAACTCCGAAACTCCAAAACTCCAATACTCCAAAACTCCGAAACTCCAAAACTCCGAAACTCCAAAACTCCAAAACTCCAATACTCCAAAACTCCAAAACTCCAAAACACCGAAACTCCGAAACTCCGAAACTCCAAAACTCCAAAACTCCAAAACTGCAAAACTCCAAAACTCCGAAACTCCGAAACTCCAAAACTCCGAAACTCCAAAACTCGGAAACTCCAAAACTCGGAAACTCCAAAACTCCAAAACTCCGAAACTCCAAAACTCCAAAACTCCAAAACTCCGAAACTCCAAAACTCCAAAACTCCAAAACTCCAAAACTCCAAAACTGCGAAACTCCAAAACTCCGAAACTCCAAAACTCCAAAACTCCGAAACTCCAAAACTCCAAAACTCCAAAACTCCAAAACTCCGAAACTCCAAAACTCCGAAACTCCGAAACTCCGAAACTCCAAAACTCCAAAACTCCAAAACTCCAAAACTGCGAAACTCCAAAACTCCGAAACTCCAAAACTCCAAAACTCCAAAACTCCAAAACTCCAAAACTCCGAAACTCCAAAACTCCAAAACTCCAAAACTCCAAAACTCCGAAACTCCAAAACTCCAAAACTGCGAAACTCCAAAACTCCGAAACTCCAAAACTCCAAAACTCCGAAACTCCAAAACTCCGAAACTCCGAAACTCCAAAACTCCGAAACTCCGAAACTCCGAAACTCCGAAACCCCGAAACTCCAAAACTCCAAAACTTCAAAACTCCGAAACTCCAAAACTCCGAAACTCCGAAACTCCGAAACTCCAAAACTCCAAAACTCCAAAACTCCAAAACTCCGAAACTCCAAAGCTCCAAAACTCCAAAACTCCGAAACTCCAAAACTCCGAAACTCCAAAACTCCGAAACTCCGAAACTCCGAAACTCCAAAACTCCAAAACTCCAAAACTCCAAAACTGCGAAACTCCAAAACTCCGAAACTCCAAAACTCCAAAACTCCAAAACTCCAAAACTCCAAAACTCCGAAACTCCAAAACTCCAAAACTCCAAAACTCCAAAACTCCGAAACTCCAAAACTCCAAAACTGCGAAACTCCAAAACTCCGAAACTCCAAAACTCCAAAACTCCGAAACTCCAAAACTCCGAAACTCCGAAACTCCAAAACTCCGAAACTCCGAAACTCCGAAACTCCGAAACCCCGAAACTCCAAAACTCCAAAACTTCAAAACTCCGAAACTCCAAAACTCCGAAACTCCGAAACTCCAAAACTCCAAAACTCCAAAACTCCAAAACTCCGAAACTCCAAAGCTCCAAAACTCCAAAACTCCGAAACTCCAAAACTCCGAAACTCCAAAACTCCGAAACTCCAAAACTCCAAAACTCCAATACTCCAGAACTCCAAAACTCCAAAACACCGAAACTCCAAAACACCGAAACTCCGAAACTCCGAAACTCCAAAACTCCAAAACTCCAAGACTCCAAAACTCAAAAACTCCGAAACTCCAAAACTCCAAAACTCCAAAACTCCGAAACTCCAAAACTCCAATACTCCAAAACTCCGAAACTCCAAAACTCCAAAACTCCAAAACTCCAATACTCCAAAACTCCGAAACTCCGAAACTCCAAAACTCCAAAACTCCGAAACTCCAAAACTCGGAAACTCCAAAACTACAAAACTCCAAAACTCCAAAACTCCAAAACTCCGAAACTCCAAAACTCCGAAACTCCAAAACTCCGAATCTCCAAAACTCCAAAACTCGAAAACTCCGAAACTCCAAAACTCCAAAACTCCAATACTCCAAAACTCCAAAACTCCGAAACTCCAAAACTCCGAAACTCCAAAACTCCGAATCTCCAAAACTCCAAAACTCCAAAACTCCGAAACTCCGAAACTCCAAAACTCCAAAACTCCAATACTCCATAACTCCAAAACTCCGAAACTCCAAAACTCCGAAACTCCAAAACTCCAATACTCCAAAACTCCGAAACTCCAAAACTCCGAAACTCCAAAACTCCAAAACTCCAATACTCCAAAACTCCAAAACTCCAAAACACCGAAACTCCGAAACTCCGAAACTCCAAAACTCCAAAACTCCAAAACTCCAAAACTGCAAAACTCCAAAACTCCGAAACTCCGAAACTCCAAAACTCCGAAACTCCAAAACTCCAAAACTCCAAAACTCCAAAACTGCAAAACTCCAAAACTCCGAAACTCCGAAACTCCAAAACTCCGAAACTCCAAAACTCGGAAACTCCAAAACTCGGAAACTCCAAAACTCCAAAACTCCGAAACTCCAAAACTCCAAAACTCCAAAACTCCGAAACTCCAAAACTCCAAAACTCCAAAACTCCAAAACTGCGAAACTCCAAAACTCCGAAACTCCAAAACTCCAAAACTCCGAAACTCCAAAACTCCAAAACTCCAAAACTCCGAAACTCCAAAACTCCAAAGCTCCAAAACTCCAAAACTCCAAAACTCCGAAACTCCAAAACTCCGAAACTCCAAAACTCCGAATCTCCAAAACTCCAAAACTCGAAAACTCCGAAACTCCAAAACTCCAAAACTCCAATACTCCAAAACTCCAAAACTCCGAAACTCCAAAACTCCGAAACTCCAAAACTACGAATCTCCAAAACTCCAAAACTCCAAAACTCCGAAACTCCGAAACTCCAAAACTCCAAAACTCCAATACTCCAAAACTCCAAAACTCCGAAACTCCAAAACTCCGAAACTCCAAAACTCCAATACTCCAAAACTCCGAAACTCCAAAACTCCGAAACTCCAAAACTCCAAAACTCCAATACTCCAGAACTCCAAAACTCCAAAACACCGAAACTCCAAAACACCGAAACTCCGAAACTCCGAAACTCCAAAACTCCAAAACTCCAAGACTCCAAAACTCAAAAACTCCGAAACTCCAAAACTCCAAAACTCCAAAACTCCGAAACTCCAAAACTCCAATACTCCAAAACTCCGAAACTCCAAAACTCCAAAACTCCAAAACTCCAATACTCCAAAACTCCGAAACTCCGAAACTCCAAAACTCCAAAACTCCGAAACTCCAAAACTCGGAAACTCCAAAACTACAAAACTCCAAAACTCCAAAACTCCGAAACTCCAAAACTCCGAAACTCCAAAACTCCGAATCTCCAAAACTCCAAAACTCGAAAACTCCGAAACTCCAAAACTCCAAAACTCCAATACTCCAAAACTCCAAAACTCCGAAACTCCAAAACTCCGAAACTCCAAAACTCCGAATCTCCAAAACTCCAAAACTCCAAAACTCCGAAACTCCGAAACTCCAAAACTCCAAAAATCCAATACTCCAAAACTCCAAAACTCCGAAACTCCAAAACTCCGAAACTCCAAAACTCCGAAACTCCAAAACTCCAAAACTCCAATACTCCAAAACTCCAAAACTCCAAAACACCGAAACTCCGAAACTCCGAAACTCCAAAACTCCAAAACTGCAAAACTCCAAAACTCCGAAACTCCGAAACTCCGAAACTCCAAAACTCCGAAACTCCAAAACTCGGAAACTCCAAAACTCGGAAACTCCAAAACTCCAAAACTCCGAAACTCCAAAACTCCAAAACTCCAAAACTCCGAAACTCCAAAACTCCAAAACTCCAAAACTCCAAAACTCCAAAACTGCGAAACTCCAAAACTCCGAAACTCCAAAACTCCAAAACTCCGAAACTCCAAAACTCCAAAACTCCAAAACTCCAAAACTCCGAAACTCCAAAACTCCGAAACTCCGAAACTCCGAAACTCCAAAACTCCAAAACTCCAAAACTCCAAAACTGCGAAACTCCAAAACTCCGAAACTCCAAAACACCAAAACTCCAAAACTCCAAAACTCCAAAACTCCGAAACTCCAAAACTCCAAAACTCCAAAACTCCGAAACTCCAAAACTCCAAAACTGCGAAACTCCAAAACTCCGAAACTCCAAAACTCCAAAACTCCGAAACTCCAAAACTCCGAAACTCCGAAACTCCAAAACTCCGAAACTCCGAAACTCCGAAACTCCGAAACCCCGAAACTCCAAAACTCCAAAACTTCAAAACTCCGAAACTCCAAAACTCCGAAACTCCGAAACTCCGAAACTCCAAAACTCCAAAACTCCAAAACTCCAAAACTCCGAAACTCCAAAGCTCCAAAACTCCAAAACTCCGAAACTCCAAAACTCCGAAACTCCAAAACTCCGAAACTCCGAAACTCCGAAACTCCAAAACTCCAAAACTCCAAAACTCCAAAACTGCGAAACTCCAAAACTCCGAAACTCCAAAACTCCAAAACTCCAAAACTCCAAAACTCCAAAACTCCGAAACTCCAAAACTCCAAAACTCCAAAACTCCAAAACTCCGAAACTCCAAAACTCCAAAACTGCGAAACTCCAAAACTCCGAAACTCCAAAACTCCAAAACTCCGAAACTCCAAAACTCCGAAACTCCGAAACTCCAAAACTCCGAAACTCCGAAACTCCGAAACTCCGAAACCCCGAAACTCCAAAACTCCAAAACTTCAAAACTCCGAAACTCCAAAACTCCGAAACTCCGAAACTCCGAAACTCCAAAACTCCAAAACTCCAAAACTCCGAAACTCCAAAACTCCGAAACTCCAAAACTCCAATACTCCAAAACTCCGAAACTCCAAAACTCCGAAACTCCAAAACTCCAAAACTCCAATACTCCAAAACTCCAAAACTCCAAAACACCGAAACTCCGAAACTCCGAAACTCCAAAACTCCAAAACTCCAAAACTGCAAAACTCCAAAACTCCGAAACTCCGAAACTCCAAAACTCCGAAACTCCAAAACTCGGAAACTCCAAAACTCGGAAACTCCAAAACTCCAAAACTCCGACACTCCAAAACTCCAAAACTCCAAAACTCCGAAACTCCAAAACTCCAAAACTCCAAAACTCCAAAACTCCAAAACTGCGAAACTCCAAAACTCCGAAACTCCAAAACTCCAAAACTCCGAAACTCCAAAACTCCAAAACTCCAAAACTCCGAAACTCCAAAACTCCGAAACTCCGAAACTCCAAAACTCCAAAACTCCAAAACTCCAAAACTGCGAAACTCCAAAACTCCGAAACTCCAAAACTCCAAAACTCCAAAACTCCAAAACTCCAAAACTCCGAAACTCCAAAACTCCAAAACTCCAAAACTCCAAAACTCCAAAACTCCGAAACTCCAAAACTCCAAAACTGCGAAACTCCAAAACTCCGAAACTCCAAAACTCCAAAACTCCGAAACTCCAAAACTCCGAAACTCCGAAACTCCAAAACTCCGAAACTCCGAAACTCCGAAACTCCGAAACCCCGAAACTCCAAAACTCCAAAACTTCAAAACTCCGAAACTCCAAAACTCCGAAACTCCGAAACTCCGAAACTCCAAAACTCCAAAACTCCAAAACTCCAAAACTCCGAAACTCCAAAGCTCCAAAACTCCAAAACTCCGAAACTCCAAAACTCCGAAACTCCAAAACTCCGAAACTCCAAAACTCCAAAACTCCAAAACTCCAAAACTCCAAAACTCCGAAACTCCGAAACTCCAAAACTCCAATACTCCAAAACTCCGAAACTCCAAAAGTCCAAAACTCCAAAACTCCAAAACTCCAAAACTCCGAAACTCCGAAACTCCGAAACTCCGAAACTCCAAAACTCCAAAACTCCGAAACTCCGAAACCGCAAAACTCCAAAACTCCAAAACTCCGAAACTCCAAAACTCCGAAACTCCAGAACTCCAAAACTCCAAAACTCCGAAACTCCAAAACTCCAAAACTCCAAAACTCCGAAACTCCAAAACTCCGAAACTCCGAAACTCCAAAACTCCGAAACTCCGAAACTCCGAAACTCCGAAACCCCGAAACTCCAAAACTCCAAAACTTCAAAACTCCGAAACTCCAAAACTCCGAAACTCCGAAACTCCGAAACTCCAAAACTCCAAAACTCCAAAACTCCAAAACTCCGAAACTCCAAAGCTCCAAAACTCCAAAACTCCGAAACTCCAAAACTCCGAAACTCCAAAACTCCGAAACTCCAAAACTCCAAAACTCCGAAACTCCAAAACTCCGAAACTCCGAAACTCCGAAACTCCGAAACCCCGAAACTCCAAAACTCCAAAACTTCAAAACTCCGAAACTCCAAAACTCCGAAACTCCGAAACTCCGAAACTCCAAAACTCCAAAACTCCAAAACTCCGAAACTCCAAAGCTCCAAAACTCCAAAACTCCGAAACTCCAAAACTCCGAAACTCCAAAACTCCGAAACTCCAAAACTCCAAAACTCCAAAACTCCAAAACTCCGAAACTCCGAAACTCCAAAACTCCAATACTCCAAAACTCCGAAACTCCAAAAGTCCAAAACTCCAAAACTCCAAAACTCCAAAACTCCGAAACTCCAAAACTCCAAAACTCCAAAACTCCGAAACTCCAAAACTCCGAAACTCCAAAACTCCAATACTCCAAAACTCCGAAACTCCAAAACTCCGAAACTCCAAAACTCCAAAACTCCAATACTCCAAAACTCCAAAACTCCAAAACACCGAAACTCCGAAACTCCGAAACTCCAAAACTCCAAAACTCCAAAACTGCAAAACTCCAAAACTCCGAAACTCCGAAACTCCAAAACTCCGAAACTCCAAAACTCGGAAACTCCAAAACTCGGAAACTCCAAAACTCCAAAACTCCGAAACTCCAAAACTCCAAAACTCCAAAACTCCGAAACTCCAAAACTCCAAAACTCCAAAACTCCAAAACTCCAAAACTGCGAAACTCCAAAACTCCGAAACTCCAAAACTCCAAAACTCCGAAACTCCAAAACTCCAAAACTCCAAAACTCCAAAACCCCGAAACTCCAAAACTCCGAAACTCCGAAACTCCGAAACTCCAAAACTCCAAAACTCCAAAACTCCAAAACTGCGAAACTCCAAAACTCCGAAACTCCAAAACTCCAAAACTCCAAAACTCCAAAACTCCAAAACTCCGAAACTCCAAAACTCCAAAACTCCAAAACTCCAAAACTCCGAAACTCCAAAACTCCAAAACTGCGAAACTCCAAAACTCCGAAACTCCAAAACTCCAAAACTCCGAAACTCCAAAACTCCGAAACTCCGAAACTCCAAAACTCCGAAACTCCGAAACTCCGAATCTCCGAAACCCCGAAACTCCAAAACTCCAAAACTTCAAAACTCCGAAACTCCAAAACTCCGAAACTCCGAAACTCCGAAACTCCAAAACTCCAAAACTCCAAAACTCCAAAACTCCGAAACTCCAAAGCTCCAAAACTCCAAAACTCCGAAACTCCAAAACTCCGAAACTCCAAAACTCGGAAACTCCAAAACTACAAAACTCCAAAACTCCAAAACTCCAAAACTCCGAAACTCCAAAACTCCGAAACTCCAAAACTCCGAATCTCCAAAACTCCAAAACTCGAAAACTCCGAAACTCCAAAACTCCAAAACTCCAATACTCCAAAACTCCAAAACTCCAAAACTCCGAAACTCCGAAACTCCTAAACTCCAAAACTCCAAAACTCCAAAACTCCGAAACTCCAAAACTCCAAGACTCCAAAACTCCGAAACTCCAAAACTCCAAAACTCCAAAACTCCAAAACTCCAAAACTCCAAAACTCCAAAACTCCGAAACTCCAAAACTCCGAAACTCCGAAACTCCGAAACTCCGAAACTCCGAAACTCCGAAACTCCAAAACTCCGAAACTCCAAAACTCCAAAACTCCAAAACTCCAATACTCCAAAACTCCGAAACTCCAAAACTCCGAAACTCCAAAACTCCGAAACTCCAAAACTCCAAAACTCCAAAACTCCAAAACTCCAAAACTCCGAAACTCCGAAACTCCAAAACTCCAATACTCCAAAACTCCGAAACTCCAAAAGTCCAAAACTCCAAAACTCCAAAACTCCAAAACTCCGAAACTCCAAAACTCCAAAACTCCAAAACTCCGAAACTCCAAAACTCCGAAACTCCAAAACTCCAATACTCCAAAACTCCGAAACTCCAAAACTCCGAAACTCCAAAACTCCAAAACTCCAATACTCCAAAACTCCAAAACTCCAAAACACCGAAACTCCGAAACTCCGAAACTCCAAAACTCCAAAACTCCAAAACTGCAAAACTCCAAAACTCCGAAACTCCGAAACTCCAAAACTCCGAAACTCCAAAACTCCGAAACTCCAAAACTCCAATACTCCAAAACTCCGAAACTCCAAAAGTCCAAAACTCCAAAACTCCAAAACTCCAAAACTCCGAAACTCCAAAACTCCAAAACTCCAAAACTCCGAAACTCCAAAACTCCGAAACTCCAAAACTCCAATACTCCAAAACTCCGAAACTCCAAAACTCCGAAACTCCAAAACTCCAAAACTCCAATACTCCAAAACTCCAAAACTCCAAAACACCGAAACTCCGAAACTCCGAAACTCCAAAACTCCAAAACTCCAAAACTGCAAAACTCCAAAACTCCGAAACTCCAAAACTCGGAAACTCCAAAACTCCAAAACTCCGAAACTCCAAAACTCCAAAACTCCAAAACTCCGAAACTCCAAAACTCCAAAACTCCAAAACTCCAAAACTCCAAAACTGCGAAACTCCAAAACTCCGAAACTCCAAAACTCCAAAACTCCGAAACTCCAAAACTCCAAAACTCCAAAACTCCAAAACTCCGAAACTCCAAAACTCCGAAACTCCGAAACTCCGAAACTCCAAAACTCCAAAACTCCAAAACTCCAAAACTGCGAAACTCCAAAACTCCGAAACTCCAAAACTCCAAATCTCCAAAACTCCAAAACTCCAAAACTCCGAAACTCCAAAACTCCAAAACTCCAAAACTCCAAAACTCCGAAACTCCAAAACTCCAAAACTGCGAAACTCCAAAACTCCGAAACTCCAAAACTCCAAAACTCCGAAACTCCAAAACTCCGAAACTCCGAAACTCCAAAACTCCGAAACTCCGAAACTCCGAAACTCCGAAACCCCGAAACTCCAAAACTCCAAAACTTCAAAACTCCGAAACTCCAAAACTCCGAAACTCCGAAACTCCGAAACTCCAAAACTCCAAAACTCCAAAACTCCAAAACTCCGAAACTCCAAAGCTCCAAAACTCCAAAACTCCGAAACTCCAAAACTCCGAAACTCCAAAACTCCGAAACTCCAAAACTCCAAAACTCCAAAACTCCAAAACTCCAAAACTCCGAAACTCCGAAACTCCAAAACTCCAATACTCCAAAACTCCGAAACTCCAAAAGTCCAAAACTCCAAAACTCCAAAACTCCAAAACTCCGAAACTCCGAAACTCCGAAACTCCGAAACTCCAAAACTCCAAAACTCCGAAACTCCGAAACCGCAAAACTCCAAAACTCCAAAACTCCGAAACTCCAAAACTCCGAAACTCCAGAACTCCAAAACTCCAAAACTCCGAAACTCCAAAACTCCAAAACTCCAAAACTCCAAAACTCCGAAACTCCAAAACTCCGAAACTCCGAAACTCGGAAACTCCAAAACTCCAAAACTCCAAACTCCAAAACTCCGAAACTCCAAAACTCCAAAACTCCAAAACTCCAAAACTCCGAAACTCCAAAACTCCAAAACTCCAAAACTCCGAAACTCCAAAACTCCAAAACTCCGAAACTCCAAAACTCCAAAACTCCAAAACTCCAAAACTCCAAAGCTCCAAAACTCCAAAACTCCAAAACTCCAAAACTCCAAAACTCCAAAACTCCGAAACTCCAAAACTCCAAAACTCCAAAGCTCCAAAACTCCAAAACTCCAAAACTCAAAAACTCCAAAACTCCAAAACTCCAAAACTCCGAAACTCCAAAACTCCGAAACTCCAAAAGTCCGAATCTCCAAAACTCGGAAACTCCAAAAGTCCGAATCTCCAAAACTCGGAAACTCCAAAACTCCGAAACTCCAAAACTCCAAAACTCCGAAACTCCAAAACTCCAAAACTCCAAAACTCCAAAACTCCAAAACTCCAAAACTCCAAAACTCCGAAACTCCAAAACTCCAAAACTCCAAAGCTCCAAAACTCCAAAACTCCAAAACTCCAAAACTCCGAAACTCCAAAACTCCGAAACTCCAAAACTCCAAATCTCCAAAACTCCAAAACTCCAAAACTCCGAAACTCCGAAACTCCAAAACTCCAAAACTCCAATACTCCAAAACTCCAAAACTCCGAAACTCCAAAACTCCGAAACTCCAAAACTCCAATACTCCAAAACTCCAAAACTTCAAAACTCCGAAACTCCAAAACTCCGAAACTCCGAAACTCCAAAACTCCAAAACTCCAAAACTCCAAAACTCCGAAACTCCAAAGCTCCAAAACTCCAAAACTCCGAAACTCCAAAACTCCGAAACTCCAAAACTCCGAAACTCCAAAACTCCAAAACTCCAATACTCCAGAACTCCAAAACTCCAAAACACCGAAACTCCAAAACACCGAAACTCCGAAACTCCGAAACTCCAAAACTCCAAAACTCCAAGACTCCAAAACTCAAAAACTCCGAAACTCCAAAACTCCAAAACTCCAAAACTCCGAAACTCCAAAACTCCAATACTCCAAAACTCCGAAACTCCAAAACTCCAAAACTCCAAAACTCCAATACTCCAAAACTCCGAAACTCCGAAACTCCAAAACTCCAAAACTCCGAAACTCCAAAACTCGGAAACTCCAAAACTACAAAACTCCAAAACTCCGAAACTCCAAAACTCCGAATCTCCAAAACTCCAAAACTCGAAAACTCCGAAACTCCAAAACTCCAAAACTCCAATACTCCAAAACTCCAAAACTCCAAAACTCCAATACTCCAAAACTCCAAAACTCCGAAACTCCAAAACTCCGAAACTCCAAAACTCCGAATCTCCAAAACTCCAAAACTCCAAAACTCCGAAAGTCCGAAACTCCAAAACTCCAAAACTCCAATACTCCATAACTCCAAAACTCCGAAACTCCAAAACTCCGAAACTCCAAAACTCCAATACTCCAAAACTCCGAAACTCCAAAACTCCGAAACTCCAAAACTCCAAAACTCCAATACTCCAAAACTCCAAAACTCCAAAACACCGAAACTCCGAAACTCCGAAACTCCAAAACTCCAAAACTCCAAAACTCCAAAACTGCAAAACTCCAAAACTCCGAAACTCCGAAACTCCAAAACTCTGAAACTCCAAAACTCCAAAACTCCAAAACTCCAAAACTGCAAAACTCCAAAACTCCGAAACTCCGAAACTCCAAAACTCCGAAACTCCAAAACTCGGAAACTCCAAAACTCGGAAACTCCAAAACTCCAAAACTCCGAAACTCCAAAACTCCAAAACTCCAAAACTCCGAAACTCCAAAACTCCAAAACTCCAAAACTCCAAAACTGCGAAACTCCAAAACTCCGAAACTCCAAAACTCCAAAACTCCGAAACTCCAAAACTCCAAAACTCCAAAACTCCGAAACTCCAAAACTCCAAAGCTCCAAAACTCCAAAACTCCAAAACTCCGAAACTCCAAAACTCCGAAACTCCAAAACTCCGAATCTCCAAAACTCCAAAACTCGAAAACTCCGAAACTCCAAAACTCCAAAACTCCAATACTCCAAAACTCCAAAACTCCGAAACTCCAAAACTCCGAAACTCCAAAACTACGAATCTCCAAAACTCCAAAACTCCAAAACTCCGAAACTCCGAAACTCCAAAACTCCAAAACTCCAATACTCCAAAACTCCAAAACTCCGAAACTCCAAAACTCCGAAACTCCAAAACTCCAATACTCCAAAACTCCGAAACTCCAAAACTCCGAAACTCCAAAACTCCAAAACTCCAATACTCCAGAACTCCAAAACTCCAAAACACCGAAACTCCAAAACACCGAAACTCCGAAACTCCGAAACTCCAAAACTCCAAAACTCCAAGACTCCAAAACTCAAAAACTCCGAAACTCCAAAACTCCAAAACTCCAAAACTCCGAAACTCCAAAACTCCAATACTCCAAAACTCCGAAACTCCAAAACTCCAAAACTCCAAAACTCCAATACTCCAAAACTCCGAAACTCCGAAACTCCAAAACTCCAAAACTCCGAAACTCCAAAACTCGGAAACTCCAAAACTACAAAACTCCAAAACTCCAAAACTCCGAAACTCCAAAACTCCGAAACTCCAAAACTCCGAATCTCCAAAACTCCAAAACTCGAAAACTCCGAAACTCCAAAACTCCAAAACTCCAATACTCCAAAACTCCAAAACTCCGAAACTCCAAAACTCCGAAACTCCAAAACTCCGAATCTCCAAAACTCCAAAACTCCAAAACTCCGAAACTCCGAAACTCCAAAACTCCAAAAATCCAATACTCCAAAACTCCAAAACTCCGAAACTCCAAAACTCCGAAACTCCAAAACTCCGAAACTCCAAAACTCCAAAACTCCAATACTCCAAAACTCCAAAACTCCAAAACACCGAAACTCCGAAACTCCGAAACTCCAAAACTCCAAAACTGCAAAACTCCAAAACTCCGAAACTCCGAAACTCCGAAACTCCAAAACTCCGAAACTCCAAAACTCGGAAACTCCAAAACTCGGAAACTCCAAAACTCCAAAACTCCGAAACTCCAAAACTCCAAAACTCCAAAACTCCGAAACTCCAAAACTCCAAAACTCCAAAACTCCAAAACTCCAAAACTGCGAAACTCCAAAACTCCGAAACTCCAAAACTCCAAAACTCCGAAACTCCAAAACTCCAAAACTCCAAAACTCCAAAACTCCGAAACTCCAAAACTCCGAAACTCCGAAACTCCGAAACTCCAAAACTCCAAAACTCCAAAACTCCAAAACTGCGAAACTCCAAAACTCCGAAACTCCAAAACTCCAAAACTCCAAAACTCCAAAACTCCAAAACTCCGAAACTCCAAAACTCCAAAACTCCAAAACTCCAAAACTCCGAAACTCCAAAACTCCAAAACTGCGAAACTCCAAAACTCCGAAACTCCAAAACTCCAAAACTCCGAAACTCCAAAACTCCAAAACTCCAAAACTCCAAAACTCCGAAACTCCAAAACTCCAAAACTGCGAAACTCCAAAACTCCGAAACTCCAAAACTCCAAAACTCCGAAACTCCAAAACTCCGAAACTCCGAAACTCCAAAACTCCGAAACTCCGAAACTCCGAAACTCCGAAACCCCGAAACTCCAAAACTCCAAAACTTCAAAACTCCGAAACTCCAAAACTCCGAAACTCCGAAACTCCGAAACTCCAAAACTCCAAAACTCCAAAACTCCAAAACTCCGAAACTCCAAAGCTCCAAAACTCCAAAACTCCGAAACTCCAAAACTCCGAAACTCCAAAACTCCGAAACTCCAAAACTCCAAAACTCCAAACTCCAAAACTCCAAAACTCCGAAACTCCGAAACTCCAAAACTCCAATACTCCAAAACTCCGAAACTCCAAAAGTCCAAAACTCCAAAACTCCAAAACTCCAAAACTCCGAAACTCCAAAACTCCAAAACTCCAAAACTCCGAAACTCCAAAACTCCGAAACTCCAAAACTCCAATACTCCAAAACTCCGAAACTCCAAAACTCCGAAACTCCAAAACTCCAAAACTCCAATACTCCAAAACTCCAAAACTCCAAAACACCGAAACTCCGAAACTCCGAAACTCCAAAACTCCAAAACTCCAAAACTGCAAAACTCCAAAACTCCGAAACTCCGAAACTCCAAAACTCCGAAACTCCAAAACTCGGAAACTCCAAAACTCGGAAACTCCAAAACTCCAAAACTCCGAAACTCCAAAACTCCAAAACTCCAAAACTCCGAAACTCCAAAATTCCAAAACTCCAAAACTCCAAAACTCCAAAACTGCGAAACTCCAAAACTCCGAAACTCCAAAACTCCAAAACTCCGAAACTCCAAAACTCCAAAACTCCAAAACTCCAAAACTCCGAAACTCCAAAACTCCGAAACTCCGAAACTCCAAAACTCCAAAACTCCAAAACTCCAAAACTGCGAAACTCCAAAACTCCGAAACTCCAAAACTCCAAAACTCCAAAACTCCAAAACTCCGAAACTCCAAAACTCCAAAACTCCAAAACTCCAAAACTCCGAAACTCCAAAACTCCAAAACTGCGAAACTCCAAAACTCCGAAACTCCAAAACTCCAAAACTCCGAAACTCCAAAACTCCGAAACTCCGAAACTCCAAAACTCCGAAACTCCGAAACTCCGAAACTCCGAAACCCCGAAACTCCAAAACTCCAAAACTTCAAAACTCCGAAACTCCAAAACTCCGAAACTCCGAAACTCCGAAACTCCAAAACTCCAAAACTCCAAAACTCCAAAACTCCGAAACTCCAAAGCTCCAAAACTCCAAAACTCCGAAACTCCAAAACTCCGAAACTCCAAAACTCCGAAACTCCAAAACTCCAAAACTCCAAAACTCCAAAACTCCAAAACTCCGAAACTCCGAAACTCCAAAACTCCAATACTCCAAAACTCCGAAACTCCAAAAGTCCAAAACTCCAAAACTCCAAAACTCCAAAACTCCGAAACTCCGAAACTCCGAAACTCCGAAACTCCAAAACTCCAAAACTCCGAAACTCCGAAACCGCAAAACTCCAAAACTCCAAAACTCCGAAACTCCAAAACTCCGAAACTCCAGAACTCCAAAACTCCAAAACTCCGAAACTCCAAAACTCCAAAACTCCAAAACTCCAAAACTCCGAAACTCCAAAACTCCGAAACTCCGAAACTCCAAAACTCCGAAACTCCGAAACTCCGAAACTCCGAAACCCCGAAACTCCAAAACTCCAAAACTTCAAAACTCCGAAACTCCAAAACTCCGAAACTCCGAAACTCCGAAACTCCAAAACTCCAAAACTCCAAAACTCCAAAACTCCGAAACTCCAAAGCTCCAAAACTCCAAAACTCCGAAACTCCAAAACTCCGAAACTCCAAAACTCCGAAACTCCAAAACTCCAAAACTCCGAAACTCCAAAACTCCGAAACTCCGAAACTCCGAAACTCCGAAACCCCGAAACTCCAAAACTCCAAAACTTCAAAACTCCGAAACTCCAAAACTCCGAAACTCCGAAACTCCGAAACTCCAAAACTCCAAAACTCCAAAACTCCAAAACTCCGAAACTCCAAAGCTCCAAAACTCCAAAACTCCGAAACTCCAAAACTCCGAAACTCCAAAACTCCGAAACTCCAAAACTCCAAAACTCCAAAACTCCAAAACTCCGAAACTCCGAAACTCCAAAACTCCAATACTCCAAAACTCCGAAACTCCAAAAGTCCAAAACTCCAAAACTCCAAAACTCCAAAACTCCGAAACTCCAAAACTCCAAAACTCCAAAACTCCGAAACTCCAAAACTCCGAAACTCCAAAACTCCAATACTCCAAAACTCCGAAACTCCAAAACTCCGAAACTCCAAAACTCCAAAACTCCAATACTCCAAAACTCCAAAACTCCAAAACACCGAAACTCCGAAACTCCGAAACTCCAAAACTCCAAAACTCCAAAACTGCAAAACTCCAAAACTCCGAAACTCCG
Source organism: Amblyomma mixtum (assembly GCF_055824585.1). Classification (NCBI taxonomy): domain Eukaryota; kingdom Metazoa; phylum Arthropoda; class Arachnida; order Ixodida; family Ixodidae; genus Amblyomma; species Amblyomma mixtum. The sequence continues at coordinate 105,283,927 of NC_143021.1, read as the reverse complement.
AAACTCCAAAACTCCGAAACTCCAAAACTCGGAAACTCCAAAACTCGGAAACTCCAAAACTCCAAAACTCCGAAACTCCAAAACTCCAAAACTCCAAAACTCCGAAACTCCAAAACTCCAAAACTCCAAAACTCCAAAACTCCAAAACTGCGAAACTCCAAAACTCCGAAACTCCAAAACTCCAAAACTCCGAAACTCCAAAACTCCAAAACTCCAAAACTCCAAAACCCCGAAACTCCAAAACTCCGAAACTCCGAAACTCCGAAACTCCAAAACTCCAAAACTCCAAAACTCCAAAACTGCGAAACTCCAAAACTCCGAAACTCCAAAACTCCAAAACTCCAAAACTCCAAAACTCCAAAACTCCGAAACTCCAAAACTCCAAAACTCCAAAACTCCAAAACTCCGAAACTCCAAAACTCCAAAACTGCGAAACTCCAAAACTCCGAAACTCCAAAACTCCAAAACTCCGAAACTCCAAAACTCCGAAACTCCGAAACTCCAAAACTCCGAAACTCCGAAACTCCGAAACTCCGAAACCCCGAAACTCCAAAACTCCAAAACTTCAAAACTCCGAAACTCCAAAACTCCGAAACTCCGAAACTCCGAAACTCCAAAACTCCAAAACTCCAAAACTCCAAAACTCCGAAACTCCAAAGCTCCAAAACTCCAAAACTCCGAAACTCCAAAACTCCGAAACTCCAAAACTCCGAAACTCCAAAACTCCAAAACTCCAAAACTCCAAAACTCCAAAACTCCGAAACTCCGAAACTCCAAAACTCCAATACTCCAAAACTCCGAAACTCCAAAAGTCCAAAACTCCAAAACTCCAACACTCCAAAACTCCGAAACTCCGAAACTCCGAAACTCCGAAACTCCAAAACTCCAAAACTCCGAAACTCCGAAACCGCAAAACTCCAAAACTCCAAAACTCCGAAACTCCAAAACTCCGAAACTCCAGAACTCCAAAACTCCAAAACTCCGAAACTCCAAAACTCCAAAACTCCAAAACTCCAAAACTCCGAAACTCCAAAACTCCGAAACTCCGAAACTCGGAAACTCCAAAACTCCAAAACTCCAAAACTCCAAAACTCCGAAACTCCAAAACTCCAAAACTCCAAAACTCCAAAACTCCGAAACTCCAAAACTCCAAAACTCCAAAACTCCGAAACTCCAAAACTCCAAAACTCCAAAACTCCAAAACTCCAAAGCTCCAAAACTCCAAAACTCCAAAACTCCAAAACTCCAAAACTCCGAAACTCCAAAACTCCAAAACTCCAAAGCTCCAAAACTCCAAAACTCCAAAACTCAAAAACTCCAAAACTCCAAAACTCCAAAACTCCAAAACTCCGAAACTCCAAAACTCCGAAACTCCAAAACTCCGAAACTCCAAAAGTCCGAATCTCCAAAACTCGGAAACTCCAAAACTCCGAAACTCCAAAACTCCGAAACTCCGAAACTCCAAAACTCCAAAACTCCAAAACTCCAAAACTGCGAAACTCCAAAACTCCGAAACTCCAAAACTCCAAAACTCCAAAACTCCAAAACTCCGAAACTCCAAAACTCCAAAACTCCAAAACTCCAAAACTCCGAAACTCCAAAACTCCAAAACTGCGAAACTCCAAAACTCCGAAACTCCAAAACTCCAAAACTCCGAAACTCCAAAACTCCGAAACTCCGAAACTCCAAAACTCCGAAACTCCGAAACTCCGAAACTCCGAAACCCCGAAACTCCAAAACTCCAAAACTTCAAAACTCCGAAACTCCAAAACTCCGAAACTCCGAAACTCCGAAACTCCAAAACTCCAAAACTCCAAAACTCCAAAACTCCGAAACTCCAAAGCTCCAAAACTCCAAAACTCCGAAACTCCAAAACTCCGAAACTCCAAAACTCCGAAACTCCAAAACTCCAAAACTCCAAAACTCCAAAACTCCGAAACTCCGAAACTCCAAAACTCCAATACTCCAAAACTCCGAAACTCCAAAAGTCCAAAACTCCAAAACTCCAAAACTCCAAAACTCCGAAACTCCGAAACTCCGAAACTCCGAAACTCCAAAACTCCAAAACTCCGAAACTCCGAAACCGCAAAACTCCAAAACTCCAAAACTCCGAAACTCCAAAACTCCGAAACTCCAGAACTCCAAAACTCCAAAACTCCGAAACTCCAAAACTCCAAAACTCCAAAACTCCAAAACTCCGAAACTCCAAAACTCCGAAACTCCGAAACTCCAAAACTCCGAAACTCCGAAACTCCGAAACTCCGAAACCCCGAAACTCCAAAACTCCAAAACTTCAAAACTCCGAAACTCCAAAACTCCGAAACTCCGAAACTCCGAAACTCCAAAACTCCAAAACTCCAAAACTCCAAAACTCCGAAACTCCAAAGCTCCAAAACTCCAAAACTCCGAAACTCCAAAACTCCGAAACTCCAAAACTCCGAAACTCCAAAACTCCAAAACTCCGAAACTCCAAAACTCCGAAACTCCGAAACTCCGAAACTCCGAAACCCCGAAACTCCAAAACTCCAAAACTTCAAAACTCCGAAACTCCAAAACTCCGAAACTCCGAAACTCCGAAACTCCAAAACTCCAAAACTCCAAAACTCCAAAACTCCGAAACTCCAAAGCTCCAAAACTCCAAAACTCCGAAACTCCAAAACTCCGAAACTCCAAAACTCCGAAACTCCAAAACTCCAAAACTCCAAAACTCCAAAACTCCGAAACTCCGAAACTCCAAAACTCCAATACTCCAAAACTCCGAAACTCCAAAAGTCCAAAACTCCAAAACTCCAAAACTCAAAAACTCCGAAACTCCAAAACTCCAAAACTCCAAAACTCCGAAACTCCAAAACTCCGAAACTCCAAAACTCCAATACTCCAAAACTCCGAAACTCCAAAACTCCGAAACTCCAAAACTCCAAAACTCCAATACTCCAAAACTCCAAAACTCCAAAACACCGAAACTCCGAAACTCCGAAACTCCAAAACTCCAAAACTCCAAAACTGCAAAACTCCAAAACTCCGAAACTCCGAAACTCCAAAACTCCGAAACTCCAAAACTCGGAAACTCCAAAACTCGGAAACTCCAAAACTCCAAAACTCCGAAACTCCAAAACTCCAAAACTCCAAAACTCCGAAACTCCAAAACTCCAAAACTCCAAAACTCCAAAACTCCAAAACTGCGAAACTCCAAAACTCCGAAACTCCAAAACTCCAAAACTCCGAAACTCCAAAACTCCAAAACTCCAAAACTCCAAAACCCCGAAACTCCAAAACTCCGAAACTCCGAAACTCCGAAACTCCAAAACTCCAAAACTCCAAAACTCCAAAACTGCGAAACTCCAAAACTCCGAAACTCCAAAACTCCAAAACTCCAAAACTCCAAAACTCCAAAACTCCGAAACTCCAAAACTCCAAAACTCCAAAACTCCAAAACTCCGAAACTCCAAAACTCCAAAACTGCGAAACTCCAAAACTCCGAAACTCCAAAACTCCAAAACTCCGAAACTCCAAAACTCCGAAACTCCGAAACTCCAAAACTCCGAAACTCCGAAACTCCGAAACTCCGAAACCCCGAAACTCCAAAACTCCAAAACTTCAAAACTCCGAAACTCCAAAACTCCGAAACTCCGAAACTCCGAAACTCCAAAACTCCAAAACTCCAAAACTCCAAAACTCCGAAACTCCAAAGCTCCAAAACTCCAAAACTCCGAAACTCCAAAACTCCGAAACTCCAAAACTCCGAAACTCCAAAACTCCAAAACTCCAAAACTCCAAAACTCCAAAACTCCGAAACTCCGAAACTCCAAAACTCCAATACTCCAAAACTCCGAAACTCCAAAAGTCCAAAACTCCAAAACTCCAACACTCCAAAACTCCGAAACTCCGAAACTCCGAAACTCCGAAACTCCAAAACTCCAAAACTCCGAAACTCCGAAACCGCAAAACTCCAAAACTCCAAAACTCCGAAACTCCAAAACTCCGAAACTCCAGAACTCCAAAACTCCAAAACTCCGAAACTCCAAAACTCCAAAACTCCAAAACTCCAAAACTCCGAAACTCCAAAACTCCGAAACTCCGAAACTCGGAAACTCCAAAACTCCAAAACTCCAAAACTCCAAAACTCCGAAACTCCAAAACTCCAAAACTCCAAAACTCCAAAACTCCGAAACTCCAAAACTCCAAAACTCCAAAACTCCGAAACTCCAAAACTCCAAAACTCCAAAACTCCAAAACTCCAAAGCTCCAAAACTCCAAAACTCCAAAACTCCAAAACTCCAAAACTCCAAAACTCCGAAACTCCAAAACTCCAAAACTCCAAAGCTCCAAAACTCCAAAACTCCAAAACTCAAAAACTCCAAAACTCCAAAACTCCAAAACTCCAAAACTCCGAAACTCCAAAACTCCGAAACTCCAAAACTCCGAAACTCCAAAAGTCCGAATCTCCAAAACTCGGAAACTCCAAAACTCCAAAACTCCAAAACTCGAAAACTCCAAAACTCCGAAACTCCAAAACTCGAAAACTCCAAAACTCCAAAACTCCAAAACTCCAAAACTCCAAAACTCCGAAACTCCAAAACTCCAAAACTCCAAAGCTCCAAAACTCCAAAACTCAAAAACTCCAAAACTCAAAAACTCCAAAACTCCAAAACTCCGAAACTCCAAAACTCCGAAACTCCAAAACTCCGAATCTCCAAAACTCCAAAACTCCAAAACTCCGAAACTCCGAAACTCCAAAACTCCAAAACTCCAATACTCCAAAACTCCAAAACTCCGAAACTCCAAAACTCCGAAACTCCAAAACTCCAATACTCCAAAACTCCGAAACTCCAAAACTCCGAAACTCCAAAACTCCAAAACTCCAATACTCCAAAACTCCAAAACTCCAAAACACCGAAACTCCGAAACTCCGAAACTCCAAAACTCCAAAACTCCAAGACTCCAAAACTCAAAAACTCAAAAACTCCGAAACTCCAAAACTCCAAAACTCCAAAACTCCGAAACTCCAAAACTCCAATACTCCAAAACTCCGAAACTCCAAAACTCCAAAACTCCAAAACTCCAATACTCCAAAACTCCGAAACTCCGAAACTCCAAAACTCCAAAACTCCGAAACTCCAAAACTCGGAAACTCCAAAACTACAAAACTCCAAAACTCCAAAACTCCAAAACTCCGAAACTCCAAAACTCCGAAACTCCAAAACTCCGAATCTCCAAAACTCCAAAACTCGAAAACTCCGAAACTCCAAAACTCCAAAACTCCAATACTCCAAAACTCCAAAACTCCAAAACTCCGAAACTCCGAAACTCCTAAACTCCAAAACTCCAAAACTCCAAAACTCCGAAACTCCAAAACTCCAAGACTCCAAAACTCCGAAACTCCAAAACTCCAAAACTCCAAAACTCCAAAACTCCAAAACTCCAAAACTCCAAAACTCCGAAACTCCAAAACTCCGAAACTCCAAAACTCCGAAACTCCGAAACTCCGAAACTCCGAAACTCCGAAACTCCAAAACTCCGAAACTCCAAAACTCCAAAACTCCAAAACTCCAATACTCCAAAACTCCGAAACTCCAAAACTCCGAAACTCCAAAACTCCGAAACTCCAAAACTCCAAAACTCCAAAACTCCAAAACTCCAAAACTCCGAAACTCCGAAACTCCAAAACTCCAATACTCCAAAACTCCGAAACTCCAAAAGTCCAAAACTCCAAAACTCCAAAACTCCAAAACTCCGAAACTCCAAAACTCCCAAACTCCAAAACTCCGAAACTCCAAAACTCCGAAACTCCAAAACTCCAATACTCCAAAACTCCGAAACTCCAAAACTCCGAAACTCCAAAACTCCAAAACTCCAATACTCCAAAACTCCAAAACTCCAAAACACCGAAACTCCGAAACTCCGAAACTCCAAAACTCCAAAACTCCAAAACTGCAAAACTCCAAAACTCCGAAACTCCGAAACTCCAAAACTCCGAAACTCCAAAACTCGGAAACTCCAAAACTCGGAAACTCCAAAACTCCAAAACTCCGAAACTCCAAAACTCCAAAACTCCAAAACTCCGAAACTCCAAAACTCCAAAACTCCAAAACTCCAAAACTCCAAAACTGCGAAACTCCAAAACTCCGAAACTCCAAAACTCCAAAACTCCGAAACTCCAAAACTCCAAAACTCCAAAACTCCAAAACTCCGAAACTCCAAAACTCCGAAACTCCGAAACTCCGAAACTCCAAAACTCCAAAACTCCAAAACTCCAAAACTGCGAAACTCCAAAACTCCGAAACTCCAAAACTCCAAAACTCCAAAACTCCAAAACTCCAAAACTCCGAAACTCCAAAACTCCAAAACTCCAAAACTCCAAAACTCCAAAACTCCGAAACTCCAAAACTCCAAAACTGCGAAACTCCAAAACTCCGAAACTCCAAAACTCCAAAACTCCGAAACTCCAAAACTCCGAAACTCCGAAACTCCAAAACTCCGAAACTCCGAAACTCCGAAACTCCGAAACCCCGAAACTCCAAAACTCCAAAACTTCAAAACTCCGAAACTCCAAAACTCCGAAACTCCGAAACTCCGAAACTCCAAAACTCCAAAACTCCAAAACTCCAAAACTCCGAAACTCCAAAGCTCCAAAACTCCAAAACTCCGAAACTCCAAAACTCCGAAACTCCAAAACTCCGAAACTCCAAAACTCCAAAACTCCAAAACTCCAAAACTCCAAAACTCCGAAACTCCGAAACTCCAAAACTCCAATACTCCAAAACTCCGAAACTCCAAAAGTCCAAAACTCCAAAACTCCAAAACTCCAAAACTCCGAAACTCCGAAACTCCGAAACTCAGAAACTCCAAAACTCCAAAACTCCGAAACTCCGAAACCGCAAAACTCCAAAACTCCAAAACTCCGAAACTCCAAAACTCCGAAACTCCAGAACTCCAAAACTCCAAAACTCCGAAACTCCAAAACTCCAAAACTCCAAAACTCCAAAACTCCGAAACTCCAAAACTCCGAAACTCCGAAACTCGGAAACTCCAAAACTCCAAAACTCCAAAACTCCGAAACTCCAAAACTCCAAAACTCCAAAACTCCAAAACTCCGAAACTCCAAAACTCCAAAACTCCAAAACTCCGAAACTCCAAAACTCCAAAACTCCAAAACTCCAAAACTCCAAAGCTCCAAAACTCCAAAACTCCAAAACTCCAAAACTCCAAAACTCCAAAACTCCGAAACTCCAAAACTCCAATACTCCAAAGCTCCAAAACTCCAAAACTCCAAAACTCAAAAACTCCAAAACTCCAAAACTCCAAAACTCTAAAACTCCGAAACTCCAAAACTCCGAAACTCCAAAACTCCGAAACTCCAAAAGTCCGAATCTCCAAAACTCGGAAACTCCAAAACTCCAAAACTCCAAAACTCGAAAACTCCAAAACTCCGAAACTCCAAAACTCCAAAACTCCAAAACTCCAAAACTCCAAAACTCGAAAACTCCAAAACTCCGAAACTCCAAAACTCCAAAACTCCAAAACTCCAAAACTCCAAAACTCCAAAACTCCAAAACTCCGAAACTCCAAAACTCCAAAACTCCAAAGCTCCAAAACTCCAAAACTCAAAAACTCCAAAACTCAAAAACTCCAAAACTCCAAAACTCCGAAACTCCAAAACTCCGAAACTCCAAAACTCCGAATCTCCAAAACTCCAAAACTCCAAAACTCCGAAACTCCGAAACTCCAAAACTCCAAAACTCCAATACTCCAAAACTCCAAAACTCCGAAACTCCAAAACTCCGAAACTCCAAAACTCCAATACTCCAAAACTCCGAAACTCCAAAACTCCGAAACTCCAAAACTCCAAAACTCCAATACTCCAAAACTCCAAAACTCCAAAACACCGAAACTCCGAAACTCCGAAACTCCAAAACTCCAAAACTCCAAGACTCCAAAACTCAAAAACTCAAAAACTCCGAAACTCCAAAACTCCAAAACTCCAAAACTCCGAAACTCCAAAACTCCAATACTCCAAAACTCCGAAACTCCAAAACTCCAAAACTCCAAAACTCCAATACTCCAAAACTCCGAAACTCCGAAACTCCAAAACTCCAAAACTCCGAAACTCCAAAACTCGGAAACTCCAAAACTACAAAACTCCAAAACTCCAAAACTCCAAAACTCCGAAACTCCAAAACTCCGAAACTCCAAAACTCCGAATCTCCAAAACTCCAAAACTCGAAAACTCCGAAACTCCAAAACTCCAAAACTCCAATACTCCAAAACTCCAAAACTCCAAAACTCCGAAACTCCGAAACTCCTAAACTCCAAAACTCCAAAACTCCAAAACTCCGAAACTCCAAAACTCCAAGACTCCAAAACTCCGAAACTCCAAAACTCCAAAACTCCAAAACTCCAAAACTCCAAAACTCCAAAACTCCAAAACTCCGAAACTCCAAAACTCCGAAACTCCAAAACTCCGAAACTCCGAAACTCCGAAACTCCGAAACTCCGAAACTCCGAAACTCCGAAACTCCAAAACTCCGAAACTCCAAAACTCCAAAACTCCAAAACTCCAATACTCCAAAACTCCAAAACTCCAAAACTCCGAAACTCCAAAACTCCAAAACTCCGAAACTCCGAAACTCCAAAACTCCAAAACTCCAAAACTCCGAAACTCCAAAACTCCAATACTCCAAAACTCCAAAACTCCGAAACTCCAAAACTCCGAAACTCCAAAACTACGAATCTCCAAAACTCCAAAACTCCAAAACTCCGAAACTCCGAAACTCCAAAACTCCAAAACTCCAATACTCCAAAACTCCGAAACTCCAAAACTCCGAAACTCCAAAACTCCAATACTCCAAAACTCCGAAACTCCAAAACTCCGAAACTCCAAAACTCCAAAACTCCAATACTCCAGAACTCCAAAACTCCAAAACACCGAAACTCCAAAACACCGAAACTCCGAAACTCCGAAACTCCAAAACTCCAAAACTCCAAGACTCCAAAACTCAAAAACTCCGAAACTCCAAAACTCCAAAACTCCAAAACTCCGAAACTCCAAAACTCCAATACTCCAAAACTCCGAAACTCCAAAACTCCAAAACTCCAAAACTCCAATACTCCAAAACTCCGAAACTCCGAAACTCCAAAACTCCAAAACTCCGAAACTCCAAAACTCGGAAACTCCAAAACTACAAAACTCCAAAACTCCAAAACTCCAAAACTCCGAAATTCCAAAACTCCGAAACTCCAAAACTCCGAATCTCCAAAACTCCAAAACTCGAAAACTCCGAAACTCCAAAACTCCAAAACTCCAATACTCCAAAACTCCAAAACTCCGAAACTCCAAAACTCCGAAACTCCAAAACTCCGAATCTCCAAAACTCCAAAACTCCAAAACTCCGAAACTCCGAAACTCCAAAACTCCAAAACTCCAATACTCCAAAACTCCAAAACTCCGAAACTCCAAAACTCCGAAACTCCAAAACTCCAATACTCCAAAACTCCGAAACTCCAAAACTCCGAAACTCCAAAACTCCAAAACTCCAATACTCCAAAACTCCAAAACTCCAAAACACCGAAACTCCGAAACTCCAAAACTCCAAAACTCCAAAACTCCAAAACTGCAAAACTCCAAAACTCCGAAACTCCGAAACTCCAAAACTCCGAAACTCCAAAACTCCAAAACTCCAAAACTCCAAAACTGCAAAACTCCAAAACTCCGAAACTCCGAAACTCCAAAACTCCGAAACTCCAAAACTCGGAAACTCCAAAACTCGGAAACTCCAAAACTCCAAAACTCCGAAACTCCAAAACTCCAAAACTCCAAAACTCTGAAACTCCAAAACTCCAAAACTCCAAAACTCCAAAACTGCGAAACTCCAAAACTCCGAAACTCCAAAACTCCAAAACTCCAAAACTCCGAAACTCCAAAACTCCAAAACTCCAAAACTCCGAAACTCCAAAACTCCGAAACTCCGAAACTCCGAAACTCCAAAACTCCAAAACTCCAAAACTCCAAAACTGCGAAACTCCAAAACTCCGAAACTCCAAAACTCCAAAACTCCAAAACTCCAAAACTCCAAAACTCCAAAACTCCGAAACTCCAAAACTCCGAAACTCCAAAACTCCGAAACTCCGAAACTCCGAAACTCCGAAACTCCGAAACTCCGAAACTCCAAAACTCCGAAACTCCAAAACTCCAAAACTCCAAAACTCCAATACTCCAAAACTCCAAAACTCCAAAACTCCGAAACTCCAAAACTCCAAAACTCCGAAACTCCGAAACTCCAAAACTCCAAAACTCCAAAACTCCGAAACTCCAAAACTCCAATACTCCAAAACTCCAAAACTCCGAAACTCCAAAACTCCGAAACTCCAAAACTACGAATCTCCAAAACTCCAAAACTCCAAAACTCCGAAACTCCGAAACTCCAAAACTCCAAAACTCCAAAACTCCAATACTCCAAAACTCCGAAACTCCAAAACTCCGAAACTCCAAAACTCCAATACTCCAAAACTCCGAAACTCCAAAACTCCGAAACTCCAAAACTCCAAAACTCCAATACTCCAGAACTCCAAAACTCCAAAACACCGAAACTCCAAAACACCGAAACTCCGAAACTCCGAAACTCCAAAACTCCAAAACTCCAAGACTCCAAAACTCAAAAACTCCGAAACTCCAAAACTCCAAAACTCCGAAACTCCAAAACTCCAATACTCCAAAACTCCGAAACTCCAAAACTCCAAAACTCCAAAACACCGAAACTCCAAAACTCCGAAACTCCAAAACTCCAAAACTCCAAAACTCCAAAACTGCAAAACTCCAAAACTCCGAAACTCCGAAACTCCAAAACTCCGAAACTCCAAAACTCCAAAACTCCAAAACTGCAAAACTCCAAAACTCCGAAACTCCGAAACTCCAAAACTCCGAAACTCCAAAACTCGGAAACTCCAAAACTCGGAAACTCCAAAACTCCAAAACTCCGAAACTCCAAAACTCCAAAACTCCAAAACTCCAAAACTCCAAAACTCCAAAACTCCAAAACTGCGAAACTCCAAAACTCCGAAACTCCAAAACTCCAAAACTCCGAAACTCCAAAACTCCAAAACTCCAAAACTCCGAAACTCCAAAACTCCGAAACTCCAAAACTCCAAAACTCCAAAACTCCAAAACTGCGAAACTCCAAAACTCCGAAACTCCAAAACTCCAAAACTCCAAAACTCCAAAACTCCGAAACTCCAAAACTCCGAAACTCCAAAACTCCGAAACTCCGAAACTCCGAAACTCCGAAACTCCGAAACTCCGAAACTCCAAAACTCCGAAACTCCAAAACTCCAAAACTCCAAAACTCCAATACTCCAAAACTCCAAAACTCCAAAACTCCGAAACTCCAAAACTCCAAAACTCCGAAACTCCGAAACTCCAAAACTCCAAAACTCCAAAACTCCGAAACTCCAAAACTCCAATACTCCAAAACTCCAAAACTCCGAAACTCCAAAACTCCGAAACTCCAAAACTACGAATCTCCAAAACTCCAAAACTCCAAAACTCCGAAACTCCGAAACTCCAAAACTCCAAAACTCCAATACTCCAAAACTCCGAAACTCCAAAACTCCGAAACTCCAAAACTCCAATACTCCAAAACTCCGAAACTCCAAAACTCCGAAACTCCAAAACCCCAAAACTCCAATACTCCAGAACTCCAAAACTCCAAAACACCGAAACTCCAAAACACCGAAACTCCGAAACTCCGAAACTCCAAAACTCCAAAACTCCAAGACTCCAAAACTCAAAAACTCCGAAACTCCAAAACTCCAAAACTCCAAAACTCCGAAACTCCAAAACTCCAATACTCCAAAACTCCGAAACTCCAAAACTCCAAAACACCGAAACTCCGAAACTCCGAAACTCCAAAACTCCAAAACTCCAAGACTCCAAAACTCAAAAACTCAAAAACTCCGAAACTCCAAAACTCCAAAACTCCAAAACTCCGAAACTCCAAAACTCCAATACTCCAAAACTCCGAAACTCCAAAACTCCAAAACTCCAAAACTCCAATACTCCAAAACTCCGAAACTCCGAAACTCCAAAACTCCAAAACTCCGAAACTCCAAAACTCGGAAACTCCAAAACTACAAAACTCCAAAACTCCAAAACTCCAAAACTCCGAAACTCCAAAACTCCGAAACTCCGAAACTCCGAATCTCCAAAACTCCAAAACTCGAAAACTCCGAAACTCCAAAACTCCAAAACTCCAATACTCCAAAACTCCAAAACTCCAAAACTCCGAAACTCCGAAACTCCTAAACTCCAAAACTCCAAAACTCCAAAACTCCGAAACTCCAAAACTCCAAGACTCCAAAACTCCGAAACTCCAAAACTCCAAAACTCCAAAACTCCAAAACTCCAAAACTCCAAAACTCCGAAACTCCAAAACTCCGAAACTCCAAAACTCCGAAACTCCGAAACTCCGAAACTCCGAAACTCCGAAACTCCGAAACTCCGAAACTCCAAAACTCCGAAACTCCAAAACTCCAAAACTCCAAAACTCCAATACTCCAAAACTCCAAAACTCCAAAACTCCGAAACTCCAAAACTCCAAAACTCCGAAACTCCGAAACTCCAAAACTCCAAAACTCCAAAACTCCGAAACTCCAAAACTCCAATACTCCAAAACTCCAAAACTCCGAAACTCCAAAACTCCGAAACTCCAAAACTACGAATCTCCAAAACTCCAAAACTCCAAAACTCCGAAACTCCGAAACTCCAAAACTCCAAAACTCCAATACTCCAAAACTCCGAAACTCCAAAACTCCGAAACTCCAAAACTCCAATACTCCAAAACTCCGAAACTCCAAAACTCCGAAACTCCAAAACTCCAAAACTCCAATACTCCAGAACTCCAAAACTCCAAAACACCGAAACTCCAAAACACCGAAACTCCGAAACTCCGAAACTCCAAAACTCCAAAACTCCAAGACTCCAAAACTCAAAAACTCCGAAACTCCAAAACTCCAAAACTCCAAAACTCCGAAACTCCAAAACTCCAATACTCCAAAACTCCGAAACTCCAAAACTCCAAAACTCCAAAACTCCAATACTCCAAAACTCCGAAACTCCGAAACTCCAAAACTCCAAAACTCCGAAACTCCAAAACTCGGAAACTCCAAAACTACAAAACTCCAAAACTCCAAAACTCCAAAACTCCGAAATTCCAAAACTCCGAAACTCCAAAACTCCGAATCTCCAAAACTCCAAAACTCGAAAACTCCGAAACTCCAAAACTCCAAAACTCCAATACTCCAAAACTCCAAAACTCCGAAACTCCAAAACTCCGAAACTCCAAAACTCCGAATCTCCAAAACTCCAAAACTCCAAAACTCCGAAACTCCGAAACTCCAAAACTCCAAAACTCCAATACTCCAAAACTCCAAAACTCCGAAACTCCAAAACTCCGAAACTCCAAAACTCCAATACTCCAAAACTCCGAAACTCCAAAACTCCGAAACTCCAAAACTCCAAAACTGCAATACTCCAAAACTCCAAAACTCCAAAACACCGAAACTCCGAAACTCCGAAACTCCGAAACTCCAAAACTCCAAAACTCCAAAACTGCAAAACTCCAAAACTCCGAAACTCCGAAACTCCAAAACTCCAAAACTCCAAAACTCCAAAACTGCAAAACTCCAAAACTCCGAAACTCCGAAACTCCAAAACTCCGAAACTCCAAAACTCGGAAACTCCAAAACTCGGAAACTCCAAAACTCCAAAACTCCGAAACTCCAAAACTCCAAAACTCCAAAACTCCGAAACTCCAAAACTCCAAAACTCCAAAACTCCAAAACTGCGAAACTCCAAAACTCCGAAACTCCAAAACTCCAAAACTCCGAAACTCCAAAACTCCAAAACTCCAAAACTCCGAAACTCCAAAACTCCGAAACTCCGAAACTCCGAAACTCCAAAACTCCAAAACTCCAAAACTCCAAAACTGCGAAACTCCAAAACTCCGAAACTCCAAAACTCCAAAACTCCAAAACTCCAAAACTCCAAAACTCCAAAACTCCAAAACTCCGAAATTCCAAAACTCCGAAACTCCAAAACTCCGAAACTCCGAAACTCCGAAACTCCGAAACTCCGAAACTCCGAAACTCCAAAACTCCGAAACTCCAAAACTCCAAAACTCCAAAACTCCAATACTCCAAAACTCCAAAACTCCAAAACTCCGAAACTCCAAAACTCCAAAACTCCGAAACTCCGAAACTCCAAAACTCCAAAACTCCAAAACTCCGAAACTCCAAAACTCCAATACTCCAAAACTCCAAAACTCCGAAACTCCAAAACTCCGAAACTCCAAAACTACGAATCTCCAAAACTCCAAAACTCCAAAACTCCGAAACTCCGAAACTCCAAAACTCCAAAACTCCAATACTCCAAAACTCCGAAACTCCAAAACTCCGAAACTCCAAAACTCCAATACTCCAAAACTCCGAAACTCCAAAACTCCAAAACTCCAAAACTCCAAAACTCCAATACTCCAGAACTCCAAAACTCCAAAACACCGAAACTCCAAAACACCGAAACTCCGAAACTCCGAAACTCCAAAACTCCAAAACTCCAAGACTCCAAAACTCAAAAACTCCGAAACTCCAAAACTCCAAAACTCCGAAACTCCAAAACTCCAATACTCCAAAACTCCGAAACTCCAAAACTCCAAAACTCCAATACTCCAAAACTCCGAAACTCCGAAACTCCAAAACTCCAAAACTCCGAAACTCCAAAACTCGGAAACTCCAAAACTACAAAACTCCAAAACTCCAAAACTCCAAAACTCCGAAACTCCAAAACTCCGAAACTCCAAAACTCCGAATCTCCAAAACTCCAAAACTCGAAAACTCCGAAACTCCAAAACTCCAAAACTCCAATACTCCAAAACTCCAAAACTCCGAAACTCCAAAACTCCGAAACTCCAAAACTCCGAATCTCCAAAACTCCAAAACTCCAAAACTCCGAAACTCCGAAACTCCAAAACTCCAAAACTCCAATACTCCATAACTCCAAAACTCCGAAACTCCAAAACTCCGAAACTCCAAAACTCCAATACTCCAAAACTCCGAAACTCCAAAACTCCGAAACTCCAAAACTCCAAAACTCCAATACTCCAAAACTCCAAAACTCCAAAACACCGAAACTCCAAAACTCCGAAACTCCAAAACTCCAAAACTCCAAAACTCCAAAACTGCAAAACTCCAAAACTCCGAAACTCCGAAACTCCAAAACTCCGAAACTCCAAAACTCCAAAACTCCAAAACTCCAAAACTGCAAAACTCCAAAACTCCGAAACTCCGAAACTCCAAAACTCCGAAACTCCAAAACTCGGAAACTCCAAAACTCGGAAACTCCAAAACTCCAAAACTCCGAAACTCCAAAACTCCAAAACTCCAAAACTCCGAAACTCCAAAACTCCAAAACTCCAAAACTCCAAAACTGCGAAACTCCAAAACTCCGAAACTCCAAAACTCCAAAACTCCGAAACTCCAAAACTCCAAAACTCCAAAACTCCGAAACTCCAAAACTCCGAAACTCCGAAACTCCGAAACTCCAAAACTCCAAAACTCCAAAACTCCAAAACTGCGAAACTCCAAAACTCCGAAACTCCAAAACTCCAAAACTCCAAAACTCCAAAACTCCAAAACTCCGAAACTCCAAAACTCCAAAACTCCGAAACTCCAAAACTCCGAAACTCCGAAACTCCGAAACTCCGAAACTCCGAAACTCCAAAACTCCGAAACTCCAAAACTCCAAAACTCCAAAACTCCAATACTCCAAAACTCCAAAACTCCAAAACTCCGAAACTCCAAAACTCCAAAACTCCGAAACTCCGAAACTCCAAAACTCCAAAACTCCAAAACTCCGAAACTCCAAAACTCCAATACTCCAAAACTCCGAAACTCCAAAACTCCGAAACTCCAAAACTACGAATCTCCAAAACTCCAAAACTCCAAAACTCCGAAACTCCGAAACTCCAAAACTCCAAAACTCCAATACTCCAAAACTCCGAAACTCCAAAACTCCGAAACTCCAAAACTCCAATACTCCAAAACTCCGAAACTCCAAAACTCCGAAACTCCAAAACTCCAAAACTCCAATACTCCAGAACTCCAAAACTCCAAAACACCGAAACTCCAAAACACCGAAACTCCGAAACTCCGAAACTCCAAAACTCCAAAACTCCAAGACTCCAAAACTCAAAAACTCCGAAACTCCAAAACTCCAAAACTCCAAAACTCCAATACTCCAAAACTCCGAAACTCCGAAACTCCAAAACTCCAAAACTCCGAAACTCCAAAACTCGGAAACTCCAAAACTACAAAACTCCAAAACTCCAAAACTCCGAAACTCCAAAACTCCGAAACTCCAAAACTCCGAATCTCCAAAACTCCAAAACTCGAAAACTCCGAAACTCCAAAACTCCAAAACTCCAATACTCCAAAACTCCAAAACTCCGAAACTCCAAAACTCCGAAACTCCAAAACTCCGAATCTCCAAAACTCCAAAACTCCAAAACTCCGAAACTCCGAAACTCCAAAACTCCAAAAATCCAATACTCCAAAACTCCAAAACTCCGAAACTCCAAAACTCCGAAACTCCAAAACTCCAATACTCCAAAACTCCGAAACTCCAAAACTCCGAATCTCCAAAACTCCAAAACTCCAATACTCCAAAACTCCAAAACTCCAAAACACCGAAACTCCGAAACTCCGAAACTCCAAAACTCCAAAACTCCAAAACTGCAAAACTCCAAAACTCCGAAACTCCGAAACTCCAAAACTCCGAAACTCCAAAACTCGGAAACTCCAAAACTCGGAAACTCCAAAACTCCAAAACTCCGAAACTCCAAAACTCCAAAACTCCAAAACTCCGAAACTCCAAAACTCCAAAACTCCAAAACTCCAAAACTCCAAAACTGCGAAACTCCAAAACTCCGAAACTCCAAAACTCCAAAACTCCGAAACTCCAAAACTCCAAAACTCCAAAACTCCAAAACTCCGAAACTCCAAAACTCCGAAACTCCGAAACTCCGAAACTCCAAAACTCCAAAACTCCAAAACTCCAAAACTGCGAAACTCCAAAACTCCGAAACTCCAAAACTCCAAAACTCCAAAACTCCAAAACTCCAAAACTCCGAAACTCCAAAACTCCAAAACTCCAAAACTCCAAAACTCCGAAACTCCAAAACTCCAAAACTGCGAAACTCCAAAACTCCGAAACTCCGAAACTCCAAAACTCCAAAACTCCGAAACTCCAAAACTCCGAAACTCCGAAACTCCAAAACTCCGAAACTCCGAAACTCCGAAACTCCGAAACCCCGAAACTCCAAAACTCCAAAACTTCAAAACTCCGAAACTCCAAAACTCCGAAACTCCGAAACTCCGAAACTCCAAAACTCCAAAACTCCAAAACTCCAAAACTCCGAAACTCCAAAGCTCCAAAACTCCAAAACTCCGAAACTCCAAAACTCCGAAACTCCAAAACTCCGAAACTCCGAAACTCCGAAACTCCAAAACTCCAAAACTCCAAAACTCCAAAACTGCGAAACTCCAAAACTCCGAAACTCCAAAACTCCAAAACTCCAAAACTCCAAAACTCCAAAACTCCGAAACTCCAAAACTCCAAAACTCCAAAACTCCAAAACTCCGAAACTCCAAAACTCCAAAACTGCGAAACTCCAAAACTCCGAAACTCCAAAACTCCAAAACTCCGAAACTCCAAAACTCCGAAACTCCGAAACTCCAAAACTCCGAAACTCCGAAACTCCGAAACTCCGAAACCCCGAAACTCCAAAACTCCAAAACTTCAAAACTCCGAAACTCCAAAACTCCGAAACTCCGAAACTCCAAAACTCCAAAACTCCAAAACTCCAAAACTCCGAAACTCCAAAGCTCCAAAACTCCAAAACTCCGAAACTCCAAAACTCCGAAACTCCAAAACTCCGAAACTCCAAAACTCCAAAACTCCAATACTCCAGAACTCCAAAACTCCAAAACACCGAAACTCCAAAACACCGAAACTCCGAAACTCCGAAACTCCAAAACTCCAAAACTCCAAGACTCCAAAACTCAAAAACTCCGAAACTCCAAAACTCCAAAACTCCAAAACTCCGAAACTCCAAAACTCCAATACTCCAAAACTCCGAAACTCCAAAACTCCAAAACTCCAAAACTCCAATACTCCAAAACTCCGAAACTCCGAAACTCCAAAACTCCAAAACTCCGAAACTCCAAAACTCGGAAACTCCAAAACTACAAAACTCCAAAACTCCAAAACTCCAAAACTCCGAAACTCCAAAACTCCGAAACTCCAAAACTCCGAATCTCCAAAACTCCAAAACTCGAAAACTCCGAAACTCAAAAACTCCAAAACTCCAATACTCCAAAACTCCAAAACTCCGAAACTCCAAAACTCCGAAACTCCAAAACTCCGAATCTCCAAAACTCCAAAACTCCAAAACTCCGAAACTCCGAAACTCCAAAACTCCAAAACTCCAATACTCCATAACTCCAAAACTCCGAAACTCCAAAACTCCGAAACTCCAAAACTCCAATACTCCAAAACTCCGAAACTCCAAAACTCCGAAACTCCAAAACTCCAAAACTCCAATACTCCAAAACTCCAAAACTCCAAAACACCGAAACTCCGAAACTCCGAAACTCCAAAACTCCAAAACTCCAAAACTCCAAAACTGCAAAACTCCAAAACTCCGAAACTCCGAAACTCCAAAACTCCGAAACTCCAAAACTCCAAAACTCCAAAACTGCAAAACTCCAAAACTCCGAAACTCCGAAACTCCAAAACTCCGAAACTCCAAAACTCGGAAACTCCAAAACTCGGAAACTCCAAAACTCCAAAACTCCGAAACTCCAAAACTCCAAAACTCCAAAACTCCGAAACTCCAAAACTCCAAAACTCCAAAACTCCAAAACTGCGAAACTCCAAAACTCCGAAACTCCAAAACTCCAAAACTCCGAAACTCCAAAACTCCAAAACTCCAAAACTCCGAAACTCCAAAACTCCAAAGCTCCAAAACTCCAAAACTCCAAAACTCCGAAACTCCAAAACTCCGAAACTCCAAAACTCCGAATCTCCAAAACTCCAAAACTCGAAAACTCCGAAACTCCAAAACTCCAAAACTCCAATACTCCAAAACTCCAAAACTCCGAAACTCCAAAACTCCGAAACTCCAAAACTACGAATCTCCAAAACTCCAAAACTCCAAAACTCCGAAACTCCGAAACTCCAAAACTCCAAAACTCCAATACTCCAAAACTCCAAAACTCCGAAACTCCAAAACTCCGAAACTCCAAAACTCCAATACTCCAAAACTCCGAAACTCCAAAACTCCGAAACTCCAAAACTCCAAAACTCCAATACTCCAGAACTCCAAAACTCCAAAACACCGAAACTCCAAAACACCGAAACTCCGAAACTCCGAAACTCCAAAACTCCAAAACTCCAAGACTCCAAAACTCAAAAACTCCGAAACTCCAAAACTCCAAAACTCCAAAACTCCGAAACTCCAAAACTCCAATACTCCAAAACTCCGAAACTCCAGAACTCCAAAACTCCAAAACTCCAATACTCCAAAACTCCGAAACTCCGAAACTCCAAAACTCCAAAACTCCGAAACTCCAAAACTCGGAAACTCCAAAACTACAAAACTCCAAAACTCCAAAACTCCGAAACTCCAAAACTCCGAAACTCCAAAACTCCGAATCTCCAAAACTCCAAAACTCGAAAACTCCGAAACTCCAAAACTCCAAAACTCCAATACTCCAAAACTCCAAAACTCCGAAACTCCAAAACTCCGAAACTCCAAAACTCCGAATCTCCAAAACTCCAAAACTCCAAAACTCCGAAACTCCGAAACTCCAAAACTCCAAAAATCCAATACTCCAAAACTCCAAAACTCCGAAACTCCAAAACTCCGAAACTCCAAAACTCCGAAACTCCAAAACTCCAAAACTCCAATACTCCAAAACTCCAAAACTCCAAAACACCGAAACTCCGAAACTCCGAAACTCCAAAACTCCAAAACTGCAAAACTCCAAAACTCCGAAACTCCGAAACTCCGAAACTCCAAAACTCCGAAACTCCAAAACTCGGAAACTCCAAAACTCGGAAACTCCAAAACTCCAAAACTCCGAAACTCCAAAACTCCAAAACTCCAAAACTCCGAAACTCCAAAACTCCAAAACTCCAAAACTCCAAAACTCCAAAACTGCGAAACTCCAAAACTCCGAAACTCCAAAACTCCAAAACTCCGAAACTCCAAAACTCCAAAACTCCAAAACTCCAAAACTCCGAAACTCCAAAACTCCGAAACTCCGAAACTCCGAAACTCCAAAACTCCAAAACTCCAAAACTCCAAAACTGCGAAACTCCAAAACTCCGAAACTCCAAAACTCCAAAACTCCAAAACTCCAAAACTCCAAAACTCCGAAACTCCAAAACTCCAAAACTCCAAAACTCCAAAACTCCGAAACTCCAAAACTCCAAAACTGCGAAACTCCAAAACTCCGAAACTCCAAAACTCCAAAACTCCGAAACTCCAAAACTCCGAAACTCCGAAACTCCAAAACTCCGAAACTCCGAAACTCCGAAACTCCGAAACCCCGAAACTCCAAAACTCCAAAACTTCAAAACTCCGAAACTCCAAAACTCCGAAACTCCGAAACTCCGAAACTCCAAAACTCCAAAACTCCAAAACTCCAAAACTCCGAAACTCCAAAGCTCCAAAACTCCAAAACTCCGAAACTCCAAAACTCCGAAACTCCAAAACTCCGAAACTCCGAAACTCCGAAACTCCAAAACTCCAAAACTCCAAAACTCCAAAACTGCGAAACTCCAAAACTCCGAAACTCCAAAACTCCAAAACTCCAAAACTCCAAAACTCCAAAACTCCGAAACTCCAAAACTCCAAAACTCCAAAACTCCAAAACTCCGAAACTCCAAAACTCCAAAACTGCGAAACTCCAAAACTCCGAAACTCCAAAACTCCAAAACTCCGAAACTCCAAAACTCCGAAACTCCGAAACTCCAAAACTCCGAAACTCCGAAACTCCGAAACTCCGAAACCCCGAAACTCCAAAACTCCAAAACTTCAAAACTCCGAAACTCCAAAACTCCGAAACTCCGAAACTCCGAAACTCCAAAACTCCAAAACTCCAAAACTCCAAAACTCCGAAACTCCAAAGCTCCAAAACTCCAAAACTCCGAAACTCCAAAACTCCGAAACTCCAAAACTCCGAAACTCCAAAACTCCAAAACTCCAAACTCCAAAACTCCAAAACTCCGAAACTCCGAAACTCCAAAACTCCAATACTCCAAAACTCCGAAACTCCAAAAGTCCAAAACTCCAAAACTCCAAA
This sequence comes from Amblyomma mixtum, assembly GCF_055824585.1. Taxonomy (NCBI): domain Eukaryota; kingdom Metazoa; phylum Arthropoda; class Arachnida; order Ixodida; family Ixodidae; genus Amblyomma; species Amblyomma mixtum. Next base: position 105,262,510 of record NC_143021.1, on the reverse strand, counting down.
ACTCCAAAACTCCGAAACTCCAAAACTCCAAAACTCCAAAACTCCGAAACTCCAAAACTCCGAAACTCCAAAACTCCAATACTCCAAAACTCCGAAACTCCAAAACTCCGAAACTCCAAAACTCCAAAACTCCAATACTCCAAAACTCCAAAACTCCAAAACACCGAAACTCCGAAACTCCGAAACTCCAAAACTCCAAAACTCCAAAACTGCAAAACTCCAAAACTCCGAAACTCCGAAACTCCAAAACTCCGAAACTCCAAAACTCGGAAACTCCAAAACTCGGAAACTCCAAAACTCCAAAACTCCGAAACTCCAAAACTCCAAAACTCCAAAACTCCGAAACTCCAAAACTCCAAAACTCCAAAACTCCAAAACTCCAAAACTGCGAAACTCCAAAACTCCGAAACTCCAAAACTCCAAAACTCCGAAACTCCAAAACTCCAAAACTCCAAAACTCCAAAACTCCGAAACTCCAAAACTCCGAAACTCCGAAACTCCAAAACTCCAAAACTCCAAAACTCCAAAACTGCGAAACTCCAAAACTCCGAAACTCCAAAACTCCAAAACTCCAAAACTCCAAAACTCCAAAACTCCGAAACTCCAAAACTCCAAAACTCCAAAACTCCAAAACTCCAAAACTCCGAAACTCCAAAACTCCAAAACTGCGAAACTCCAAAACTCCGAAACTCCAAAACTCCAAAACTCCGAAACTCCAAAACTCCGAAACTCCGAAACTCCAAAACTCCGAAACTCCGAAACTCCGAAACTCCGAAACCCCGAAACTCCAAAACTCCAAAACTTCAAAACTCCGAAACTCCAAAACTCCGAAACTCCGAAACTCCGAAACTCCAAAACTCCAAAACTCCAAAACTCCAAAACTCCGAAACTCCAAAGCTCCAAAACTCCAAAACTCCGAAACTCCAAAACTCCGAAACTCCAAAACTCCGAAACTCCAAAACTCCAAAACTCCAAAACTCCAAAACTCCAAAACTCCGAAACTCCGAAACTCCAAAACTCCAATACTCCAAAACTCCGAAACTCCAAAAGTCCAAAACTCCAAAACTCCAAAACTCCAAAACTCCGAAACTCCGAAACTCCGAAACTCCGAAACTCCAAAACTCCAAAACTCCGAAACTCCGAAACCGCAAAACTCCAAAACTCCAAAACTCCGAAACTCCAAAACTCCGAAACTCCAGAACTCCAAAACTCCAAAACTCCGAAACTCCAAAACTCCAAAACTCCAAAACTCCAAAACTCCGAAACTCCAAAACTCCGAAACTCCGAAACTGCAAAACTCCGAAACTCCGAAACTCCGAAACTCCGAAACCCCGAAACTCCAAAACTCCAAAACTTCAAAACTCCGAAACTCCAAAACTCCGAAACTCCGAAACTCCGAAACTCCAAAACTCCAAAACTCCAAAACTCCAAAACTCCGAAACTCCAAAGCTCCAAAACTCCAAAACTCCGAAACTCCAAAACTCCGAAACTCCAAAACTCCGAAACTCCAAAACTCCAAAACTCCGAAACTCCAAAACTCCGAAACTCCGAAACTCCGAAACCCCGAAACTCCAAAACTCCAAAACTTCAAAACTCCGAAACTCCAAAACTCCGAAACTCCGAAACTCCGAAACTCCAAAACTCCAAAACTCCAAAACTCCAAAACTCCGAAACTCCAAAGCTCCAAAACTCCAAAACTCCGAAACTCCAAAACTCCGAAACTCCAAAACTCCGAAACTCCAAAACTCCAAAACTCCAAAACTCCAAAACTCCGAAACTCCGAAACTCCAAAACTCCAATACTCCAAAACTCCGAAACTCCAAAAGTCCAAAACTCCAAAACTCCAAAACTCCAAAACTCCGAAACTCCAAAACTCCAAAACTCCAAAACTCCGAAACTCCAAAACTCCGAAACTCCAAAACTCCAATACTCCAAAACTCCGAAACTCCAAAACTCCGAAACTCCAAAACTCCAAAACTCCAATACTCCAAAACTCCAAAACTCCAAAACACCGAAACTCCGAAACTCCGAAACTCCAAAACTCCAAAACTCCAAAAGTGCAAAACTCCAAAACTCCGAAACTCCGAAACTCCAAAACTCCGAAACTCCAAAACTCGGAAACTCCAAAACTCGGAAACTCCAAAACTCCAAAACTCCGAAACTCCAAAACTCCAAAACTCCAAAACTCCGAAACTCCAAAACTCCAAAACTCCAAAACTCCAAAACTCCAAAACTCCAAAACTGCGAAACTCCAAAACTCCGAAACTCCAAAACTCCAAAACTCCGAAACTCCAAAACTCCAAAACTCCAAAACTCCAAAACCCCGAAACTCCAAAACTCCGAAACTCCGAAACTCCGAAACTCCAAAACTCCAAAACTCCAAAACTCCAAAACTGCGAAACTCCAAAACTCCGAAACTCCAAAACTCCAAAACTCCAAAACTCCAAAACTCCAAAACTCCGAAACTCCAAAACTCCAAAACTCCAAAACTCCAAAACTCCGAAACTCCAAAACTCCAAAACTGCGAAACTCCAAAACTCCGAAACTCCAAAACTCCAAAACTCCGAAACTCCAAAACTCCGAAACTCCGAAACTCCAAAACTCCGAAACTCCGAAACTCCGAAACTCCGAAACCCCGAAACTCCAAAACTCCAAAACTTCAAAACTCCGAAACTCCAAAACTCCGAAACTCCGAAACTCCGAAACTCCAAAACTCCAAAACTCCAAAACTCCAAAACTCCGAAACTCCAAAGCTCCAAAACTCCAAAACTCCGAAACTCCAAAACTCCGAAACTCCAAAACTCCGAAACTCCAAAACTCCAAAACTCCAAAACTCCAAAACTCCAAAACTCCGAAACTCCGAAACTCCAAAACTCCAATACTCCAAAACTCCGAAACTCCAAAAGTCCAAAACTCCAAAACTCCAACACTCCAAAACTCCGAAACTCCGAAACTCCGAAACTCCGAAACTCCAAAACTCCAAAACTCCGAAACTCCGAAACCGCAAAACTCCAAAACTCCAAAACTCCGAAACTCCAAAACTCCGAAACTCCAGAACTCCAAAACTCCAAAACTCCGAAACTCCAAAACTCCAAAACTCCAAAACTCCAAAACTCCAAAACTCCGAAACTCCAAAACTCCGAAACTCCGAAACTCGGAAACTCCAAAACTCCAAAACTCCAAAACTCCAAAACTCCGAAACTCCAAAACTCCAAAACTCCAAAACTCCAAAACTCCGAAACTCCAAAACTCCAAAACTCCAAAACTCCGAAACTCCAAAACTCCAAAACTCCAAAACTCCAAAACTCCAAAGCTCCAAAACTCCAAAACTCCAAAACTCCAAAACTCCAAAACTCCAAAACTCCGAAACTCCAAAACTCCAAAACTCCAAAGCTCCAAAACTCCAAAACTCCAAAACTCAAAAACTCCAAAACTCCAAAACTCCAAAACTCCAAAACTCCGAAACTCCAAAACTCCGAAACTCCAAAACTCCGAAACTCCAAAAGTCCGAATCTCCAAAACTCGGAAACTCCAAAACTCCAAAACTCGAAAACTCCAAAACTCCGAAACTCCAAAACTCCAAAACTCCAAAACTCCAAAACTCCAAAACTCCAAAACTCCGAAACTCCAAAACTCCAAAACTCCAAAGCTCCAAAACTCCAAAACTCAAAAACTCCAAAACTCAAAAACTCCAAAACTCCAAAACTCCGAAACTCCAAAACTCCGAAACTCCAAAACTCCGAATCTCCAAAACTCCAAAACTCCAAAACTCCGAAACTCCGAAACTCCAAAACTCCAAAACTCCAATACTCCAAAACTCCAAAACTCCGAAACTCCAAAACTCCGAAACTCCAAAACTCCAATACTCCAAAACTCCGAAACTCCAAAACTCCGAAACTCCAAAACTCCAAAACTCCAATACTCCAAAACTCCAAAACTCCAAAACACCGAAACTCCGAAACTCCGAAACTCCATAACTCCAAAACTCCAAGACTCCAAAACTCAAAAACTCAAAAACTCCGAAACTCCAAAACTCCAAAACTCCAAAACTCCGAAACTCCAAAACTCCAATACTCCAAAACTCCGAAACTCCAAAACTCCAAAACTCCAAAACTCCAATACTCCAAAACTCCGAAACTCCGAAACTCCAAAACTCCAAAACTCCGAAACTCCAAAACTCGGAAACTCCAAAACTACAAAACTCCAAAACTCCAAAACTCCAAAACTCCGAAACTCCAAAACTCCGAAACTCCAAAACTCCGAATCTCCAAAACTCCAAAACTCGAAAACTCCGAAACTCCAAAACTCCAAAACTCCAATACTCCAAAACTCCAAAACTCCAAAACGCCGAAACTCCGAAACTCCTAAACTCCAAAACTCCAAAACTCCAAAACTCCGAAACTCCAAAACTCCAAGACTCCAAAACTCCGAAACTCCAAAACTCCAAAACTCCAAAACTCCAAAACTCCAAAACTCCAAAACTCCGAAACTCCAAAACTCCGAAACTCCAAAACTCCGAAACTCCGAAACTCCGAAACTCCGAAACTCCGAAACTCCAAAACTCCGAAACTCCAAAACTCCAAAACTCCAAAACTCCAATACTCCAAAACTCCGAAACTCCAAAACTCCGAAACTCCAAAACTCCGAAACTCCAAAACTCCAAAACTCCAAAACTCCAAAACTCCAAAACTCCGAAACTCCGAAACTCCAAAACTCCAATACTCCAAAACTCCGAAACTCCAAAAGTCCAAAACTCCAAAACTCCAAAACTCCGAAACTCCAAAACTCCAAAACTCCGAAACTCCAAAACTCCGAAACTCCAAAACTCCAATACTCCAAAACTCCGAAACTCCAAAACTCCGAAACTCCAAAACTCCAAAACTCCAATACTCCAAAACTCCAAAACTCCAAAACACCGAAACTCCGAAACTCCGAAACTCCAAAACTCCAAAACTCCAAAACTGCAAAACTCCAAAACTCCGAAACTCCGAAACTCCAAAACTCCGAAACTCCAAAACTCGGAAACTCCAAAACTCGGAAACTCCAAAACTCCAAAACTCCGAAACTCCAAAACTCCAAAACTCCAAAACTCCGAAACTCCAAAACTCCAAAACTCCAAAACTCCAAAACTCCAAAACTGCGAAACTCCAAAACTCCGAAACTCCAAAACTCCAAAACTCCGAAACTCCAAAACTCCAAAACTCCAAAACTCCAAAACTCCGAAACTCCAAAACTCCGAAACTCCGAAACTCCGAAACTCCAAAACTCCAAAACTCCAAAACTCCAAAACTGCGAAACTCCAAAACTCCGAAACTCCAAAACTCCAAAACTCCAAAACTCCAAAACTCCAAAACTCCGAAACTCCAAAACTCCAAAACTCCAAAACTCCAAAACTCCGAAACTCCAAAACTCCAAAACTGCGAAACTCCAAAACTCCGAAACTCCAAAACTCCAAAACTCCGAAACTCCAAAACTCCGAAACTCCGAAACTCCAAAACTCCGAAACTCCGAAACTCCGAAACTCCGAAACCCCGAAACTCCAAAACTCCAAAACTTCAAAACTCCGAAACTCCGAAACTCCGAAACTCCAAAACTCCAAAACTCCAAAACTCCAAAACTCCGAAACTCCAAAGCTCCAAAACTCCAAAACTCCGAAACTCCAAAACTCCGAAACTCCAAAACTCCGAAACTCCAAAACTCCAAAACTCCAAAACTCCAAAACTCCAAAACTCCGAAACTCCGAAACTCCAAAACTCCAATACTCCAAAACTCCGAGACTCCAAAAGTCCAAAACTCCAAAACTCCAAAACTCCAAAACTCCGAAACTCCGAAACTCCGAAACTCCGAAACTCCAAAACTCTAAAACTCCGAAACTCCGAAACCGCAAAACTCCAAAACTCCAAAACTCCGAAACTCCAAAACTCCGAAACTCCAGAACTCCAAAACTCCAAAACTCCGAAACTCCAAAACTCCAAAACTCCAAAACTCCAAAACTCCGAAACTCCAAAACTCCGAAACTCCGAAACTCGGAAACTCCAAAACTCCAAAACTCCAAAACTCCAAAACTCCGAAACTCCAAAACTCCAAAACTCCAAAACTCCGAAACTCCAAAACTCCAAAACTCCAAAACTCCGAAACTCCAAAACTCCAAAACTCCAAAACTCCAAAACTCCAAAGCTCCAAAACTCCAAAACTCCAAAACTCCAAAACTCCAAAACTCCAAAACTCCGAAACTCCAAAACTCCAAAACTCCAAAGCTCCAAAACTCCAAAACTCCAAAACTCAAAAACTCCAAAACTCCAAAACTCCAAAACTCCAAAACTCCGAAACTCCAAAACTCCGAAACTCCAAAACTCCGAAACTCCAAAAGTCCGAATCTCCAAAACTCGGAAACTCCAAAACTCCAAAACTCCAAAACTCGAAAACTCCAAAACTCCGAAACTCCAAAACTCCAAAACTCCAAAACTCCAAAACTCCAAAACTCCAAAACTCCAAAACTCCAAAACTCCAAAACTCCGAAACTCCAAAACTCCAAAACTCCAAAGCTCCAAAACTCCAAAACTCAAAAACTCCAAAACTCAAAAACTCCAAAACTCCAAAACTCCGAAACTCCAAAACTCCGAAACTCCAAAACTCCGAATCTCCAAAACTCCAAAACTCCAAAACTCCGAAACTCCGAAACTCCAAAACTCCAAAACTCCAATACTCCAAAACTCCAAAACTCCGAAACTCCAAAACTCCGAAACTCCAAAACTCCAATACTCCAAAACTCCGAAACTCCAAAACTCCGAAACTCCAAAACTCCGAAACTCCAAAACTCCGAAACTCCAAAACTCCGAAACTCCGAAACTCCGAAACTCCGAAACTCCGAAACTCCAAAACTCCGAAACTCCAAAACTCCGAATCTCCAAAACTCCAAAACTCGAAAACTCCGAAACTCCAAAACTCCAAAACTCCAATACTCCAAAACTCCAAAACTCCGAAACTCCAAAACTCCGAAACTCCAAAACTCCGAATCTCCAAAACTCCAAAACTCCAAAACTCCGAAACTCCGAAACTCCAAAACTCCAAAACTCCAATACTCCATAACTCCAAAACTCCGAAACTCCAAAACTCCGAAACTCCAAAACTCCAATACTCCAAAACTCCGAAACTCCAAAACTCCGAAACTCCAAAACTCCAAAACTCCAATACTCCAAAACTCCAAAACTCCAAAACACCGAAACTCCAAAACTCCGAAACTCCAAAACTCCAAAACTCCGAAACTCCAAAACTCCGAAACTCCAAAACTCCGAAACTCCGAAACTCCGAAACTCCGAAACTCCGAAACTCCAAAACTCCGAAACTCCAAAACTCCAAAACTCCAAAACTCCAATACTCCAAAACTCCAAAACTCCAAAACTCCGAAACTCCAAAACTCCAAAACTCCGAAACTCCGAAACTCCAAAACTCCAAAACTCCAAAACTCCGAAACTCCAAAACTCCAATACTCCAAAACTCCAAAACTCCGAAACTCCAAAACTCCGAAACTCCAAAACTACGAATCTCCAAAACTCCAAAACTCCAAAACTCCGAAACTCCGAAACTCCAAAACTCCAAAACTCCAATACTCCAAAACTCCGAAACTCCAAAACTCCGAAACTCCAAAACTCCAATACTCCAAAACTCCGAAACTCCAAAACTCCGAAACTCCAAAACTCCAAAACTCCAATACTCCAGAACTCCAAAACTCCAAAACACCGAAACTCCAAAACACCGAAACTCCGAAACTCCGAATCTCCAAAACTCCAAAACTCCAAGACTCCAAAACTCAAAAACTCCGAAACTCCAAAACTCCAAAACTCCGAAACTCCAAAACTCCAATACTCGAAAACTCCGAAACTCCAAAACTCCAAAACTCCAATACTCCAAAACTCCGAAACTCCGAAACTCCAAAACTCCAAAACTCCGAAACTCCAAAACTCGGAAACTCCAAAACTACAAAACTCCAAAACTCCAAAACTCCAAAACTCCGAAACTCCAAAACTCCGAAACTCCAAAACTCCGAATCTCCAAAACTCCAAAACTCGAAAACTCCGAAACTCCAAAACTCCAAAACTCCAATACTCCAAAACTCCAAAACTCCGAAACTCCAAAACTCCGAAACTCCAAAACTCCGAATCTCCAAAACTCCAAAACTCCAAAACTCCGAAACTCCGAAACTCCAAAACTCCAAAACTCCAATACTCCATAACTCCAAAACTCCGAAACTCCAAAACTCCGAAACTCCAAAACTCCAATACTCCAAAACTCCGAAACTCCAAAACTCCGAAACTCCAAAACTCCAAAACTCCAATACTCCAAAACTCCAAAACTCCAAAACACCGAAACTCCAAAACTCCGAAACTCCAAAACTCCAAAACTCCAAAACTCCAAAACTGCAAAACTCCAAAACTCCGAAACTCCGAAACTCCAAAACTCCGAAACTCCAAAACTCCAAAACTCCAAAACTCCAAAACTGCAAAACTCCAAAACTCCGAAACTCCGAAACTCCAAAACTCCGAAACTCCAAAACTCGGAAACTCCAAAACTCGGAAACTCCAAAACTCCAAAACTCCGAAACTCCAAAACTCCAAAACTCCAAAACTCCGAAACTCCAAAACTCCAAAACTCCAAAACTCCAAAACTGCGAAACTCCAAAACTCCGAAACTCCAAAACTCCAAAACTCCAATACTCCAAAACTCCGAAACTCCGAAACTCCAAAACTCCAAAACTCCGAAACTCCAAAACTCGGAAACTCCAAAACTACAAAACTCCAAAACTCCAAAACTCCAAAACTCCGAAATTCCAAAACTCCGAAACTCCAAAACTCCGAATCTCCAAAACTCCAAAACTCGAAAACTCCGAAACTCCAAAACTCCAAAACTCCAATACTCCAAAACTCCAAAACTCCGAAACTCCAAAACTCCGAAACTCCAAAACTCCGAATCTCCAAAACTCCAAAACTCCAAAACTCCAATACTCCAAAACTCCAAAACTCCGAAACTCCAAAACTCCGAAACTCCAAAACTACGAATCTCCAAAACTCCAAAACTCCAAAACTCCGAAACTCCGAAACTCCAAAACTCCAAAACTCCAATACTCCAAAACTCCGAAACTCCAAAACTCCGAAACTCCAAAACTCCAATACTCCAAAACTCCGAAACTCCAAAACTCCGAAACTCCAAAACTCCAAAACTCCAATACTCCAGAACTCCAAAACTCCAAAACACCGAAACTCCAAAACACCGAAACTCCGAAACTCCGAAACTCCAAAACTCCAAAACTCCAAGACTCCAAAACTCAAAAACTCCGAAACTCCAAAACTCCAAAACTCCAAAACTCCGAAACTCCAAAACTCCAATACTCCAAAACTCCGAAACTCCAAAACTCCAAAACACCGAAACTCCGAAACTCCGAAACTCCAAAACTCCAAAACTCCAAGACTCCAAAACTCAAAAACTCAAAAACTCCGAAACTCCAAAACTCCAAAACTCCAAAACTCCGAAACTCCAAAACTCCAATACTCCAAAACTCCGAAACTCCAAAACTCCAAAACTCCAAAACTCCAATACTCCAAAACTCCGAAACTCCGAAACTCCAAAACTCCAAAACTCCGAAACTCCAAAACTCGGAAACTCCAAAACTACAAAACTCCAAAACTCCAAAACTCCAAAACTCCGAAACTCCAAAACTCCGAAACTCCAAAACTCCGAATCTCCAAAACTCCAAAACTCGAAAACTCCGAAACTCCAAAACTCCAAAACTCCAATACTCCAAAACTCCAAAACTCCAAAACTCCGAAACTCCGAAACTCCTAAACTCCAAAACTCCAAAACTCCAAAACTCCGAAACTCCAAAACTCCAAGACTCCAAAACTCCGAAACTCCAAAACTCCAAAACTCCAAAACTCCAAAACTCCAAAACTCCAAAACTCCGAAACTCCAAAACTCCGAAACTCCGAAACTCCGAAACTCCGAAACTCCGAAACTCCGAAACTCCGAAACTCCAAAACTCCGAAACTCCAAAACTCCAAAACTCCAAAACTCCAATACTCCAAAACTCCAAAACTCCAAAACTCCGAAACTCCAAAACTCCAAAACTCCGAAACTCCGAAACTCCAAAACTCCAAAACTCCAAAACTCCGAAACTCCAAAACTCCAATACTCCAAAACTCCAAAACTCCGAAACTCCAAAACTCCGAAACTCCAAAACTACGAATCTCCAAAACTCCAAAACTCCAAAACTCCGAAACTCCGAAACTCCAAAACTCCAAAACTCCAATACTCCAAAACTCCGAAACTCCAAAACTCCGAAACTCCAAAACTCCAATACTCCAAAACTCCGAAACTCCAAAACTCCGAAACTCCAAAACTCCAAAACTCCAATACTCCAGAACTCCAAAACTCCAAAACACCGAAACTCCAAAACACCGAAACTCCGAAACTCCGAAACTCCAAAACTCCAAAACTCCAAGACTCCAAAACTCAAAAACTCCGAAACTCCAAAACTCCAAAACTCCAAAACTCCGAAACTCCAAAACTCCAATACTCCAAAACTCCGAAACTCCAAAACTCCAAAACTCCAAAACTCCAATACTCCAAAACTCCGAAACTCCGAAACTCCAAAACTCCAAAACTCCGAAACTCCAAAACTCCAAAACTCCAAAACTACAAAACTCCAAAACTCCAAAACTCCAAAACTCCGAAATTCCAAAACTCCGAAACTCCAAAACTCCGAATCTCCAAAACTCCAAAACTCGAAAACTCCGAAACTCCAAAACTCCAAAACTCCAATACTCCAAAACTCCAAAACTCCGAAACTCCAAAACTCCGAAACTCCAAAACTCCGAATCTCCAAAACTCCAAAACTCCAAAACTCCGAAACTCCGAAACTCCAAAACTCCAAAACTCCAATACTCCAAAACTCCAAAACTCCGAAACTCCAAAACTCCGAAACTCCAAAACTCCAATACTCCAAAACTCCGAAACTCCAAAACTCCGAAACTCCAAAACTCCAAAACTCCAATACTCCAAAACTCCAAAACTCCAAAACACCGAAACTCCGAAACTCCGAAACTCCAAAACTCCAAAACTCCAAAACTCCAAAACTGCAAAACTCCAAAACTCCGAAACTCCGAAACTCCAAAACTCCGAAACTCCAAAACTCCAAAACTCCAAAACTCCAAAACTGCAAAACTCCAAAACTCCGAAACTCCGAAACTCCAAAACTCCGAAACTCCAAAACTCGGAAACTCCAAAACTCGGAAACTCCAAAACTCCAAAACTCCGAAACTCCAAAACTCCAAAACTCCACAACTCCGAAACTCCAAAACTCCAAAACTCCAAAACTGCGAAACTCCAAAACTCCGAAACTCCAAAACTCCAAAACTCCGAAACTCCAAAACTCCAAAACTCCAAAACTCCGAAACTCCAAAACTCCGAAACTCCGAAACTCCGAAACTCCAAAACTCCAAAACTCCAAAACTCCAAAACTGCGAAACTCCAAAACTCCGAAACTCCAAAACTCCAAAACTCCAAAACTCCAAAACTCCAAAACTCCAAAACTCCAAAACTCCGAAACTCCAAAACTCCGAAACTCCAAAACTCCGAAACTCCGAAACTCCGAAACTCCGAAACTCCGAAACTCCAAAACTCCGAAACTCCAAAACTCCAAAACTCCAAAACTCCAATACTCCAAAACTCCAAAACTCCAAAACTCCGAAACTCCAAAACTCCAAAACTCCGAAACTCCGAAACTCCAAAACTCCAAAACTCCAAAACTCCGAAACTCCAAAACTCCAATACTCCAAAACTCCAAAACTCCGAAACTCCAAAACTCCGAAACTCCAAAACTACGAATCTCCAAAACTCCAAAACTCCAAAACTCCGAAACTCCGAAACTCCAAAACTCCAAAACTCCAATACTCCAAAACTCCGAAACTCCAAAACTCCGAAACTCCAAAACTCCAATACTCCAAAACTCCGAAACTCCAAAACTCCGAAACTCCAAAACTCCAAAACTCCAATACTCCAGAACTCCAAAACTCCAAAACACCGAAACTCCAAAACACCGAAACTCCGAAACTCCGAAACTCCAAAACTCCAAAACTCCAAGACTCCAAAACTCAAAAACTCCGAAACTCCAAAACTCCAAAACTCCGAAACTCCAAAACTCCAATACTCCAAAACTCCGAAACTCCAAAACTCCAAAACTCCAATACTCCAAAACTCCGAAACTCCGAAACTCCAAAACTCCAAAACTCCGAAACTCCAAAACTCGGAAACTCCAAAACTACAAAACTCCAAAACTCCAAAACTCCAAAACTCCGAAACTCCAAAACTCCGAAACTCCAAAACTCCGAATCTCCAAAACTCCAAAACTCGAAAACTCCGAAACTCCAAAACTCCAAAACTCCAATACTCCAAAACTCCAAAACTCCGAAACTCCAAAACTCCGAAACTCCAAAACTCCGAATCTCCAAAACTGCAAAACTCCAAAACTCCGAAACTCCGAAACTCCAAAACTCCAAAACTCCAATACTCCATAACTCCAAAACTCCGAAACTCCAAAACTCCGAAACTCCAAAACTCCAATACTCCAAAACTCCGAAACTCCAAAACTCCGAAACTCCAAAACTCCAAAACTCCAATACTCCAAAACTCCAAAACTCCAAAACACCGAAACTCCAAAACTCCGAAACTCCAAAACTCCAAAACTCCAAAACTCCAAAACTGCAAAACTCCAAAACTCCGAAACTCCGAAACTCCAAAACTCCGAAACTCCAAAACTCCAAAACTCCAAAACTCCAAAACTGCAAAACTCCAAAACTCCGAAACTCCGAAACTCCAAAACTCCGAAACTCCAAAACTCGGAAACTCCAAAACTCGGAAACTCCAAAACTCCAAAACTCCGAAACTCCAAAACTCCAAAACTCCAAAACTCCGAAACTCCAAAACTCCAAAACTCCAAAACTCCAAAACTGCGAAACTCCAAAACTCCGAAACTCCAAAACTCCAAAACTCCGAAACTCCAAAACTCCAAAACTCCAAAACTCCGAAACTCCAAAACTCCGAAACTCCGAAACTCCGAAACTCCAAAACTCCAATACTCCAAAACTCCAAAACTGCGAAACTCCAAAACTCCGAAACTCCAAAACTCCAAAACTCCAAAACTCCAAAACTCCGAAACTCCAAAACTCCGAAACTCCAAAACTCCGAAACTCCGAAACTCCGAAACTCCGAAACTCCGAAACTCCGAAACTCCAAAACTCCGAAACTCCAAAACTCCAAAACTCCAAAACTCCAATACTCCAAAACTCCAAAACTCCAAAACTCCGAAACTCCAAAACTCCAAAACTCCGAAACTCCGAAACTCCAAAACTCCAAAACTCCAAAACTCCGAAACTCCAAAACTCCAATACTCCAAAACTCCAAAACTCCGAAACTCCAAAACTCCGAAACTCCAAAACTACGAATCTCCAAAACTCCAAAACTCCAAAACTCCGAAACTCCGAAACTCCAAAACTCCAAAACTCCAATACTCCAAAACTCCGAAACTCCAAAACTCCGAAACTCCAAAACTCCAATACTCCAAAACTCCGAAACTCCAAAACTCCGAAACTCCAAAACTCCAAAACTCCAATACTCCAGAACTCCAAAACTCCAAAACACCGAAACTCCAAAACACCGAAACTCCGAAACTCCGAAACTCCAAAACTCCAAAACTCCAAGACTCCAAAACTCAAAAACTCCGAAACTCCAAAACTCCAAAACTCCAAAACTCCGAAACTCCAAAACTCCAATACTCCAAAACTCCGAAACTCCAAAACTCCAAAACTCCAAAACTCCAATACTCCAAAACTCCGAAACTCCGAAACTCCAAAACTCCAAAACTCCGAAACTCCAAAACTCGGAAACTCCAAAACTACAAAACTCCAAAACTCCAAAACTCCGAAACTCCAAAACTCCGAAACTCCAAAACTCCGAATCTCCAAAACTCCAAAACTCGAAAACTCCGAAACTCCAAAACTCCAAAACTCCAATACTCCAAAACTCCAAAACTCCGAAACTCCAAAACTCCGAAACTCCAAAACTCCGAATCTCCAAAACTCCAAAACTCCAAAACTCCGAAACTCCGAAACTCCAAAACTCCAAAAATCCAATACTCCAAAACTCCAAAACTCCGAAACTCCAAAACTCCGAAACTCCAAAACTCCAATACTCCAAAACTCCGAAACTCCAAAACTCCGAAACTCCAAAACTCCAAAACTCCAATACTCCAAAACTCCAAAACTCCAAAACACCGAAACTCCGAAACTCCGAAACTCCAAAACTCCAAAACTCCAAAACTGCAAAACTCCAAAACTCCGAAACTCCGAAACTCCAAAACTCCGAAACTCCAAAACTCGGAAACTCCAAAACTCGGAAACTCCAAAACTCCAAAACTCCGAAACTCCAAAACTCCAAAACTCCAAAACTCCGAAACTCCAAAACTCCAAAACTCCAAAACTCCAAAACTCCAAAACTGCGAAACTCCAAAACTCCGAAACTCCAAAACTCCAAAACTCCGAAACTCCAAAACTCCAAAACTCCAAAACTCCAAAACTCCGAAACTCCAAAACTCCGAAACTCCGAAACTCCGAAACTCCAAAACTCCAAAACTCCAAAACTCCAAAACTGCGAAACTCCAAAACTCCGAAACTCCAAAACTCCAAAACTCCAAAACTCCAAAACTCCAAAACTCCGAAACTCCAAAACTCCAAAACTCCAAAACTCCAAAACTCCGAAACTCCAAAACTCCAAAACTGCGAAACTCCAAAACACCGAAACTCCAAAACTCCGAAACTCCAAAACTCCAAAACTCCGAAACTCCAAAACTCCGAAACTCCAAAACTCCGAAACTCCGAAACTCCGAAACTCCGAAACTCCGAAACTCCAAAACTCCGAAACTCCAAAACTCCAAAACTCCAAAACTCCAATACTCCAAAACTCCAAAACTCCAAAACTCCGAAACTCCAAAACTCCAAAACTCCGAAACTCCGAAACTCCAAAACTCCAAAACTCCAAAACTCCGAAACTCCAAAACTCCAATACTCCAAAACTCCAAAACTCCGAAACTCCAAAACTCCGAAACTCCAAAACTACGAATCTCCAAAACTCCAAAACTCCAAAACTCCGAAACTCCGAAACTCCAAAACTCCAAAACTCCAATACTCCAAAACTCCGAAACTCCAAAACTCCGAAACTCCAAAACTCCAATACTCCAAAACTCCGAAACTCCAAAACTCCGAAACTCCAAAACTCCAAAACTCCAATACTCCAGAACTCCAAAACTCCAAAACACCGAAACTCCAAAACACCGAAACTCCGAAACTCCGAATCTCCAAAACTCCAAAACTCCAAGACTCCAAAACTCAAAAACTCCGAAACTCCAAAACTCCAAAACTCCGAAACTCCAAAACTCCAATACTCGAAAACTCCGAAACTCCAAAACTCCAAAACTCCAATACTCCAAAACTCCGAAACTCCGAAACTCCAAAACTCCAAAACTCCGAAACTCCAAAACTCGGAAACTCCAAAACTACAAAACTCCAAAACTCCAAAACTCCAAAACTCCGAAACTCCAAAACTCCGAAACTCCAAAACTCCGAATCTCCAAAACTCCAAAACTCGAAAACTCCGAAACTCCAAAACTCCAAAACTCCAATACTCCAAAACTCCAAAACTCCGAAACTCCAAAACTCCGAAACTCCAAAACTCCGAATCTCCAAAACTCCAAAACTCCAAAACTCCGAAACTCCGAAACTCCAAAACTCCAAAACTCCAATACTCCATAACTCCAAAACTCCGAAACTCCAAAACTCCGAAACTCCAAAACTCCAATACTCCAAAACTCCGAAACTCCAAAACTCCGAAACTCCAAAACTCCAAAACTCCAATACTCCAAAACTCCAAAACTCCAAAACACCGAAACTCCAAAACTCCGAAACTCCAAAACTCCAAAACTCCAAAACTCCAAAACTGCAAAACTCCAAAACTCCGAAACTCCGAAACTCCAAAACTCCGAAACTCCAAAACTCCAAAACTCCAAAACTCCAAAACTGCAAAACTCCAAAACTCCGAAACTCCGAAACTCCAAAACTCCGAAACTCCAAAACTCGGAAACTCCAAAACTCGGAAACTCCAAAACTCCAAAACTCCGAAACTCCAAAACTCCAAAACTCCAAAACTCCGAAACTCCAAAACTCCAAAACTCCAAAACTCCAAAACTGCGAAACTCCAAAACTCCGAAACTCCAAAACTCCAAAACTCCAATACTCCAAAACTCCGAAACTCCGAAACTCCAAAACTCCAAAACTCCGAAACTCCAAAACTCGGAAACTCCAAAACTACAAAACTCCAAAACTCCAAAACTCCAAAACTCCGAAATTCCAAAACTCCGAAACTCCAAAACTCCGAATCTCCAAAACTCCAAAACTCGAAAACTCCGAAACTCCAAAACTCCAAAACTCCAATACTCCAAAACTCCAAAACTCCGAAACTCCAAAACTCCGAAACTCCAAAACTCCGAATCTCCAAAACTCCAAAACTCCAAAACTCCAATACTCCAAAACTCCAAAACTCCGAAACTCCAAAACTCCGAAACTCCAAAACTACGAATCTCCAAAACTCCAAAACTCCAAAACTCCGAAACTCCGAAACTCCAAAACTCCAAAACTCAAATACTCCAAAACTCCGAAACTCCAAAACTCCGAAACTCCAAAACTCCAATACTCCAAAACTCCGAAACTCCAAAACTCCGAAACTCCAAAACTCCAAAACTCCAATACTCCAGAACTCCAAAACTCCAAAACACCGAAACTCCAAAACACCGAAACTCCGAAACTCCGAAACTCCAAAACTCCAAAACTCCAAGACTCCAAAACTCAAAAACTCCGAAACTCCAAAACTCCAAAACTCCAAAACTCCGAAACTCCAAAACTCCAATACTCCAAAACTCCGAAACTCCAAAACTCCAAAACACCGAAACTCCGAAACTCCGAAACTCCAAAACTCCAAAACTCCAAGACTCCAAAACTCAAAAACTCAAAAACTCCGAAACTCCAAAACTCCAAAACTCCAAAACTCCGAAACTCCAAAACTCCAATACTCCAAAACTCCGAAACTCCAAAACTCCAAAACTCCAATACTCCAAAACTCCGAAACTCCGAAACTCCAAAACTCCAAAACTCCGAAACTCCAAAACTCGGAAACTCCAAAACTACAAAACTCCAAAACTCCAAAACTCCAAAACTCCGAAACTCCAAAACTCCGAAACTCCAAAACTCCGAATCTCCAAAACTCCAAAACTCGAAAACTCCGAAACTCCAAAACTCCAAAACTCCAATACTCCAAAACTCCAAAACTCCAAAACTCCGAAACTCCGAAACTCCTAAACTCCAAAACTCCAAAACTCCAAAACTCCGAAACTCCAAAACTCCAAGACTCCAAAACTCCGAAACTCCAAAACTCCAAAACTCCAAAACTCCAAAACTCCAAAACTCCAAAACTCCGAAACTCCAAAACTCCGAAACTCCGAAACTCCGAAACTCCGAAACTCCGAAACTCCGAAACTCCAAAACTCCGAAACTCCAAAACTCCAAAACTCCAAAACTCCAATACTCCAAAACTCCAAAACTCCAAAACTCCGAAACTCCAAAACTCCAAAACTCCGAAACTCCGAAACTCCAAAACTCCAAAACTCCAAAACTCCGAAACTCCAAAACTCCAATACTCCAAAACTCCAAAACTCCGAAACTCCAAAACTCCGAAACTCCAAAACTACGAATCTCCAAAACTCCAAAACTCCAAAACTCCGAAACTCCGAAACTCCAAAACTCCAAAACTCCAATACTCCAAAACTCCGAAACTCCAAAACTCCGAAACTCCAAAACTCCAATACTCCAAAACTCCGAAACTCCAAAACTCCGAAACTCCAAAACTCCAAAACTCCAATACTCCAGAACTCCAAAACTCCAAAACACCGAAACTCCAAAACACCGAAACTCCGAAACTCCGAAACTCCAAAACTCCAAAACTCCAAGACTCCAAAACTCAAAAACTCCGAAACTCCAAAACTCCAAAACTCCAAAACTCCGAAACTCCAAAACTCCAATACTCCAAAACTCCGAAACTCCAAAACTCCAAAACTCCAAAACTCCAATACTCCAAAACTCCGAAACTCCGAAACTCCAAAACTCCAAAACTCCGAAACTCCAAAACTCGGAAACTCCAAAACTACAAAACTCCAAAACTCCAAAACTCCAAAACTCCGAAATTCCAAAACTCCGAAACTCCAAAACTCCGAATCTCCAAAACTCCAAAACTCGAAAACTCCGAAACTCCAAAACTCCAAAACTCCAATACTCCAAAACTCCAAAACTCCGAAACTCCAAAACTCCGAAACTCCAAAACTCCGAATCTCCAAAACTCCAAAACTCCAAAACTCCGAAACTCCGAAACTCCAAAACTCCAAAACTCCAATACTCCAAAACTCCAAAACTCCGAAACTCCAAAACTCCGAAACTCCAAAACTCCAATACTCCAAAACTCCGAAACTCCAAAACTCCGAAACTCCAAAACTCCAAAACTCCAATACTCCAAAACTCCAAAACTCCAAAACACCGAAACTCCGAAACTCCGAAACTCCAAAACTCCAAAACTCCAAAACTCCAAAACTGCAAAACTCCAAAACTCCGAAACTCCGAAACTCCAAAACTCCGAAACTCCAAAACTCCAAAACTCCAAAACTCCAAAACTGCAAAACTCCAAAACTCCGAAACTCCGAAACTCCAAAACTCCGAAACTCCAAAACTCGGAAACTCCAAAACTCGGAAACTCCAAAACTCCAAAACTCCGAAACTCCAAAACTCCAAAACTCCACAACTCCGAAACTCCAAAACTCCAAAACTCCAAAACTCCAAAACTGCGAAACTCCAAAACTCCGAAACTCCAAAACTCCAAAACTCCGAAACTCCAAAACTCCAAAACTCCAAAACTCCGAAACTCCAAAACTCCGAAACTCCGAAACTCCGAAACTCCAAAACTCCAAAACTCCAAAACTCCAAAACTGCGAAACTCCAAAACTCCAAAACTCCAAAACTCCAAAACTCCAAAACTCCAAAACTCCAAAACTCCAAAACTCCGAAACTCCAAAACTCCGAAACTCCAAAACTCCGAAACTCCGAAACTCCGAAACTCCGAAACTCCGAAACTCCAAAACTCCGAAACTCCAAAACTCCAAAACTCCAAAACTCCAATACTCCAAAACTCCAAAACTCCAAAACTCCGAAACTCCAAAACTCCAAAACTCCGAAACTCCGAAACTCCAAAACTCCAAAACTCCAAAACTCCGAAACTCCAAAACTCCAATACTCCAAAACTCCAAAACTCCGAAACTCCAAAACTCCGAAACTCCAAAACTACGAATCTCCAAAACTCCAAAACTCCAAAACTCCGAAACTCCGAAACTCCAAAACTCCAAAACTCCAATACTCCAAAACTCCGAAACTCCAAAACTCCGAAACTCCAAAACTCCAATACTCCAAAACTCCGAAACTCCAAAACTCCGAAACTCCAAAACTCCAAAACTCCAATACTCCAGAACTCCAAAACTCCAAAACACCGAAACTCCAAAACACCGAAACTCCGAAACTCCGAAACTCCAAAACTCCAAAACTCCAAGACTCCAAAACTCAAAAACTCCGAAACTCCAAAACTCCAAAACTCCGAAACTCCAAAACTCCAATACTCCAAAACTCCGAAACTCCAAAACTCCAAAACTCCAATACTCCAAAACTCCGAAACTCCGAAACTCCAAAACTCCAAAACTCCGAAACTCCAAAACTCGGAAACTCCAAAACTACAAAACTCCAAAACTCCAAAACTCCAAAACTCCGAAACTCCAAAACTCCGAAACTCCAAAACTCCGAATCTCCAAAACTCCAAAACTCGAAAACTCCGAAACTCCAAAACTCCAAAACTCCAATACTCCAAAACTCCAAAACTCCGAAACTCCAAAACTCCGAAACTCCAAAACTCCGAATCTCCAAAACTGCAAAACTCCAAAACTCCGAAACTCCGAAACTCCAAAACTCCAAAACTCCAATACTCCATAACTCCAAAACTCCGAAACTCCAAAACTCCGAAACTCCAAAACTCCAATACTCCAAAACTCCGAAACTCCAAAACTCCGAAACTCCAAAACTCCAAAACTCCAATACTCCAAAACTCCAAAACTCCAAAACACCGAAACTCCAAAACTCCGAAACTCCAAAACTCCAAAACTCCAAAACTCCAAAACTGCAAAACTCCAAAACTCCGAAACTCCGAAACTCCAAAACTCCGAAACTCCAAAACTCCAAAACTCCAAAACTCCAAAACTGCAAAACTCCAAAACTCCGAAACTCCGAAACTCCAAAACTCCGAAACTCCAAAACTCGGAAACTCCAAAACTCGGAAACTCCAAAACTCCAAAACTCCGAAACTCCAAAACTCCAAAACTCCAAAACTCCGAAACTCCAAAACTCCAAAACTCCAAAACTCCAAAACTGCGAAACTCCAAAACTCCGAAACTCCAAAACTCCAAAACTCCGAAACTCCAAAACTCCAAAACTCCAAAACTCCGAAACTCCAAAACTCCGAAACTCCGAAACTCCGAAACTCCAAAACTCCAATACTCCAAAACTCCAAAACTGCGAAACTCCAAAACTCCGAAACTCCAAAACTCCAAAACTCCAAAACTCCAAAACTCCGAAACTCCAAAACTCCGAAACTCCAAAACTCCGAAACTCCGAAACTCCGAAACTCCGAAACTCCGAAACTCCGAAACTCCAAAACTCCGAAACTCCAAAACTCCAAAACTCCAAAACTCCAATACTCCAAAACTCCAAAACTCCAAAACTCCGAAACTCCAAAACTCCAAAACTCCGAAACTCCGAAACTCCAAAACTCCAAAACTCCAAAACTCCGAAACTCCAAAACTCCAATACTCCAAAACTCCAAAACTCCGAAACTCCAAAACTCCGAAACTCCAAAACTACGAATCTCCAAAACTCCAAAACTCCAAAACTCCGAAACTCCGAAACTCCAAAACTCCAAAACTCCAATACTCCAAAACTCCGAAACTCCAAAACTCCGAAACTCCAAAACTCCAATACTCCAAAACTCCGAAACTCCAAAACTCCGAAACTCCAAAACTCCAAAACTCCAATACTCCAGAACTCCAAAACTCCAAAACACCGAAACTCCAAAACACCGAAACTCCGAAACTCCGAAACTCCAAAACTCCAAAACTCCAAGACTCCAAAACTCAAAAACTCCGAAACTCCAAAACTCCAAAACTCCAAAACTCCGAAACTCCAAAACTCCAATACTCCAAAACTCCGAAACTCCAAAACTCCAAAACTCCAAAACTCCAATACTCCAAAACTCCGAAACTCCGAAACTCCAAAACTCCAAAACTCCGAAACTCCAAAACTCGGAAACTCCAAAACTACAAAACTCCAAAACTCCAAAACTCCGAAACTCCAAAACTCCGAAACTCCAAAACTCCGAATCTCCAAAACTCCAAAACTCGAAAACTCCGAAACTCCAAAACTCCAAAACTCCAATACTCCAAAACTCCAAAACTCCGAAACTCCAAAACTCCGAAACTCCAAAACTCCGAATCTCCAAAACTCCAAAACTCCAAAACTCCGAAACTCCGAAACTCCAAAACTCCAAAAATCCAATACTCCAAAACTCCAAAACTCCGAAACTCCAAAACTCCGAAACTCCAAAACTCCAATACTCCAAAACTCCGAAACTCCAAAACTCCGAAACTCCAAAACTCCAAAACTCCAATACTCCAAAACTCCAAAACTCCAAAACACCGAAACTCCGAAACTCCGAAACTCCAAAACTCCAAAACTCCAAAACTGCAAAACTCCAAAACTCCGAAACTCCGAAACTCCAAAACTCCGAAACTCCAAAACTCGGAAACTCCAAAACTCGGAAACTCCAAAACTCCAAAACTCCGAAACTCCAAAACTCCAAAACTCCAAAACTCCGAAACTCCAAAACTCCAAAACTCCAAAACTCCAAAACTCCAAAACTGCGAAACTCCAAAACTCCGAAACTCCAAAACTCCAAAACTCCGAAACTCCAAAACTCCAAAACTCCAAAACTCCAAAACTCCGAAACTCCAAAACTCCGAAACTCCGAAACTCCGAAACTCCAAAACTCCAAAACTCCAAAACTCCAAAACTGCGAAACTCCAAAACTCCGAAACTCCAAAACTCCAAAACTCCAAAACTCCAAAACTCCAAAACTCCGAAACTCCAAAACTCCAAAACTCCAAAACTCCAAAACTCCGAAACTCCAAAACTCCAAAACTGCGAAACTCCAAAACTCCGAAACTCCGAAACTCCAAAACTCCAAAACTCCGAAACTCCAAAACTCCGAAACTCCGAAACTCCAAAACTCCGAAACTCCGAAACTCCGAAACCCCGAAACTCCAAAACTCCAAAACTTCAAAACTCCGAAACTCCAAAACTCCGAAACTCCGAAACTCCGAAACTCCAAAACTCCAAAACTCCAAAACTCCAAAACTCCGAAACTCCAAAGCTCCAAAACTCCAAAACTCCGAAACTCCAAAACTCCGAAACTCCAAAACTCCGAAACTCCGAAACTCCGAAACTCCAAAACTCCAAAACTCCAAAACTGCGAAACTCCAAAACTCCGAAACTCCAAAACTCCAAAACTCCAAAACTCCAAAACTCCAAAACTCCGAAACTCCAAAACTCCAAAACTCCAAAACTCCAAAACTCCGAAACTCCAAAACTCCAAAACTGCGAAACTCCAAAACTCCGAAACTCCAAAACTCCAAAACTCCGAAACTCCAAAACTCCGAAACTCCGAAACTCCAAAACTCCGAAACTCCGAAACTCCGAAACTCCGAAACCCCGAAACTCCAAAACTCCAAAACTTCAAAACTCCGAAACTCCAAAACTCCGAAACTCCGAAACTCCAAAACTCCAAAACTCCAAAACTCCAAAACTCCGAAACTCCAAAGCTCCAAAACTCCAAAACTCCGAAACTCCAAAACTCCGAAACTCCAAAACTCCGAAACTCCAAAACTCCAAAACTCCAATACTCCAGAACTCCAAAACTCCAAAACACCGAAACTCCAAAACACCGAAACTCCGAAACTCCGAAACTCCAAAACTCCAAAACTCCAAGACTCCAAAACTCAAAAACTCCGAAACTCCAAAACTCCAAAACTCCAAAACTCCGAAACTCCAAAACTCCAATACTCCAAAACTCCGAAACTCCAAAACTCCAAAACTCCAAAACTCCAATACTCCAAAACTCCGAAACTCCGAAACTCCAAAACTCCAAAACTCCGAAACTCCAAAACTCGGAAACTCCAAAACTACAAAACTCCAAAACTCCAAAACTCCAAAACTCCGAAACTCCAAAACTCCGAAACTCCAAAACTCCGAATCTCCAAAACTCCAAAACTCGAAAACTCCGAAACTCCAAAACTCCAAAACTCCAATACTCCAAAACTCCAAAACTCCGAAACTCCAAAACTCCGAAACTCCAAAACTCCGAATCTCCAAAACTCCAAAACTCCAAAACTCCGAAACTCCGAAACTCCAAAACTCCAAAACTCCAATACTCCATAACTCCAAAACTCCGAAACTCCAAAACTCCGAAACTCCAAAACTCCAATACTCCAAAACTCCGAAACTCCAAAACTCCGAAACTCCAAAACTCCAAAACTCCAATACTCCAAAACTCCAAAACTCCAAAACACCGAAACTCCGAAACTCCGAAACTCCAAAACTCCAAAACTCCAAAACTCCAAAACTGCAAAACTCCAAAACTCCGAAACTCCGAAACTCCAAAACTCCGAAACTCCAAAACTCCAAAACTCCAAAACTCCAAAACTGCAAAACTCCAAAACTCCGAAACTCCGAAACTCCAAAACTCCGAAACTCCAAAACTCGGAAACTCCAAAACTCGGAAACTCCAAAACTCCAAAACTCCGAAACTCCAAAACTCCAAAACTCCAAAACTCCGAAACTCCAAAACTCCAAAACTCCAAAACTCCAAAACTGCGAAACTCCAAAACTCCGAAACTCCAAAACTCCAAAACTCCGAAACTCCAAAACTCCAAAACTCCAAAACTCCGAAACTCCAAAACTCCAAAGCTCCAAAACTCCAAAACTCCAAAACTCCGAAACTCCAAAACTCCGAAACTCCAAAACTCCGAATCTCCAAAACTCCAAAACTCGAAAACTCCGAAACTCCAAAACTCCAAAACTCCAATACTCCAAAACTCCAAAACTCCGAAACTCCAAAACTCCGAAACTCCAAAACTACGAATCTCCAAAACTCCAAAACTCCAAAACTCCGAAACTCCGAAACTCCAAAACTCCAAAACTCCAATACTCCAAAACTCCAAAACTCCGAAACTCCAAAACTCCGAAACTCCAAAACTCCAATACTCCAAAACTCCGAAACTCCAAAACTCCGAAACTCCAAAACTCCAAAACTCCAATACTCCAGAACTCCAAAACTCCAAAACACCGAAACTCCAAAACACCGAAACTCCGAAACTCCGAAACTCCAAAACTCCAAAACTCCAAGACTCCAAAACTCAAAAACTCCGAAACTCCAAAACTCCAAAACTCCGAAACTCCAAAACTCCAATACTCCAAAACTCCGAAACTCCAAAACTCCAAAACTCCAAAACTCCAATACTCCAAAACTCCGAAACTCCGAAACTCCAAAACTCCAAAACTCCGAAACTCCAAAACTCGGAAACTCCAAAACTCCAAAACTCCGAAACTCCAAAACTCCGAATCTCCAAAACTCCAAAACTCGAAAACTCCGAAACTCCAAAACTCCAAAACTCCAATACTCCAAAACTCCAAAACTCCGAAACTCCAAAACTCCGAAACTCCAAAACTCCGAATCTCCAAAACTCCAAAACTCCAAAACTCCGAAACTCCGAAACTCCAAAACTCCAAAAATCCAATACTCCAAAACTCCAAAACTCCGAAACTCCAAAACTCCGAAACTCCAAAACTCCGAAACTCCAAAACTCCAAAACTCCAATACTCCAAAACTCCAAAACTCCAAAACACCGAAACTCCGAAACTCCGAAACTCCAAAACTCCAAAACTGCAAAACTCCAAAACTCCGAAACTCCGAAACTCCGAAACTCCAAAACTCCGAAACTCCAAAACTCGGAAACTCCAAAACTCGGAAACTCCAAAACTCCAAAACTCCGAAACTCCAAAACTCCAAAACTCCAAAACTCCAAAACTCCGAAACTCCAAAACTCCAAAACTCCAAAACTCCAAAACTGCGAAACTCCAAAACTCCGAAACTCCAAAACTCCAAAACTCCGAAACTCCAAAACTCCAAAACTCCAAAACTCCAAAACTCCGAAACTCCAAAACTCCGAAACTCCGAAACTCCGAAACTCCAAAACTCCAAAACTCCAAAACTCCAAAACTGCGAAACTCCAAAACTCCGAAACTCCAAAACTCCAAAACTCCAAAACTCCAAAACTCCAAAACTCCGAAACTCCAAAACTCCAAAACTCCAAAACTCCAAAACTCCGAAACTCCAAAACTTCAAAACTGCGAAACTCCAAAACTCCGAAACTCCAAAACTCCAAAACTCCGAAACTCCAAAACTCCGAAACTCCGAAACTCCAAAACTCCGAAACTCCGAAACTCCGAAACTCCGAAACCCCGAAACTCCAAAACTCCAAAACTTCAAAACTCCGAAACTCCAAAACTCCGAAACTCCGAAACTCCGAAACTCCAAAACTCCAAAACTCCAAAACTCCAAAACTCCAAAACTCCAAAACTGCGAAACTCCAAAACTCCGAAACTCCAAAACTCCAAAACTCCAAAACTCCAAAACTCCAAAACTCCAAAACTCCAAAACTCCGAAACTCCAAAACTCCGAAACTCCAAAACTCCGAAACTCCGAAACTCCGAAACTCCGAAACTCCGAAACTCCAAAACTCCGAAACTCCAAAACTCCAAAACTCCAAAACTCCAATACTCCAAAACTCCAAAACTCCAAAACTCCGAAACTCCAAAACTCCAAAACTCCGAAACTCCGAAACTCCAAAACTCCAAAACTCCAAAACTCCGAAACTCCAAAACTCCAATACTCCAAAACTCCAAAACTCCGAAACTCCAAAACTCCGAAACTCCAAAACTACGAATCTCCAAAACTCCAAAACTCCAAAACTCCGAAACTCCGAAACTCCAAAACTCCAAAACTCCAATACTCCAAAACTCCACAACTCCGAAACTCCAAAACTCCAAAACTCCAAAACTCCAAAACTGCGAAACTCCAAAACTCCGAAACTCCAAAACTCCAAAACTCCGAAACTCCAAAACTCCAAAACTCCAAAACTCCGAAACTCCAAAACTCCGAAACTCCGAAACTCCGAAACTCCAAAACTCCAAAACTCCAAAACTCCAAAACTGCGAAACTCCAAAACTCCGAAACTCCAAAACTCCAAAACTCCAAAACTCCAAAACTCCGAAACTCCAAAGCTCCAAAACTCCAAAACTCCGAAACTCCAAAACTCCGAAACTCCAAAACTCCGAAACTCCAAAACTCCAAAACTCCAATACTCCAGAACTCCAAAACTCCAAAACACCGAAACTCCAAAACACCGAAACTCCGAAACTCCGAAACTCCAAAACTCCAAAACTCCAAGACTCCAAAACTCAAAAACTCCGAAACTCCAAAACTCCAAAACTCCAAAACTCCGAAACTCCAAAACTCCAATACTCCAAAACTCCGAAACTCCAAAACTCCAAAACTCCAAAACTCCAATACTCCAAAACTCCGAAACTCCGAAACTCCAAAACTCCAAAACTCCGAAACTCCAAAACTCGGAAACTCCAAAACTACAAAACTCCAAAACTCCAAAACTCCAAAACTCCGAAACTCCAAAACTCCGAAACTCCAAAACTCCGAATCTCCAAAACTCCAAAACTCGAAAACTCCGAAACTCCAAAACTCCAAAACTCCAATACTCCAAAACTCCAAAACTCCGAAACTCCAAAACTCCGAAACTCCAAAACTCCGAATCTCCAAAACTCCAAAACTCCAAAACTCCGAAACTCCGAAACTCCAAAACTCCAAAACTCCAATACTCCATAACTCCAAAACTCCGAAACTCCAAAACTCCGAAACTCCAAAACTCCAATACTCCAAAACTCCGAAACTCCAAAACTCCGAAACTCCAAAACTCCAAAACTCCAATACTCCAAAACTCCAAAACTCCAAAACACCGAAACTCCGAAACTCCGAAACTCCAAAACTCCAAAACTCCAAAACTCCAAAACTCCAAAACTCCAAAACTGCAAAACTCCAAAACTCCGAAACTCCGAAACTCCAAAACTCCGAAACTCCAAAACTCGGAAACTCCAAAACTCGGAAACTCCAAAACTCCAAAACTCCGAAACTCCAAAACTCCAAAACTCCAAAACTCCGAAACTCCAAAACTCCAAAACTCCAAAACTCCAAAACTGCGAAACTCCAAAACTCCGAAACTCCAAAACTCCAAAACTCCGAAACTCCAAAACTCCAAAACTCCAAAACTCCGAAACTCCAAAACTCCAAAGCTCCAAAACTCCAAAACTCCAAAACTCCGAAACTCCAAAACTCCGAAACTCCAAAACTCCGAATCTCCAAAACTCCAAAACTCGAAAACTCCGAAACTCCAAAACTCCAAAACTCCAATACTCCAAAACTCCAAAACTCCGAAACTCCAAAACTCCGAAACTCCAAAACTACGAATCTCCAAAACTCCAAAACTCCAAAACTCCGAAACTCCGAAACTCCAAAACTCCAAAACTCCAATACTCCAAAACTCCAAAACTCCGAAACTCCAAAACTCCGAAACTCCAAAACTCCAATACTCCAAAACTCCGAAACTCCAAAACTCCGAAACTCCAAAACTCCAAAACTCCAATACTCCAGAACTCCAAAACTCCAAAACACCGAAACTCCAAAACACCGAAACTCCGAAACTCCGAAACTCCAAAACTCCAAAACTCCAAGACTCCAAAACTCAAAAACTCCGAAACTCCAAAACTCCAAAACTCCAAAACTCCGAAACTCCAAAACTCCAATACTCCAAAACTCCGAAACTCCAAAACTCCAAAACTCCAAAACTCCAATACTCCAAAACTCCGAAACTCCGAAACTCCAAAACTCCAAAACTCCGAAACTCCAAAACTCGGAAACTCCAAAACTACAAAACTCCAAAACTCCAAAACTCCGAAACTCCAAAACTCCGAAACTCCAAAACTCCGAATCTCCAAAACTCCAAAACTCGAAAACTCCGAAACTCCAAAACTCCAAAACTCCAATACTCCAAAACTCCAAAACTCCGAAACTCCAAAACTCCGAAACTCCAAAACTCCGAATCTCCAAAACTCCAAAACTCCAAAACTCCGAAACTCCGAAACTCCAAAACTCCAAAAATCCAATACTCCAAAACTCCAAAACTCCGAAACTCCAAAACTCCGAAACTCCAAAACTCCGAAACTCCAAAACTCCAAAACTCCAATACTCCAAAACTCCAAAACTCCAAAACACCGAAACTCCGAAACTCCGAAACTCCAAAACTCCAAAACTGCAAAACTCCAAAACTCCGAAACTCCGAAACTCCGAAACTCCAAAACTCCGAAACTCCAAAACTCGGAAACTCCAAAACTCGGAAACTCCAAAACTCCAAAACTCCGAAACTCCAAAACTCCAAAACTCCAAAACTCCAAAACTCCGAAACTCCAAAACTCCAAAACTCCAAAACTCCAAAACTGCGAAACTCCAAAACTCCGAAACTCCAAAACTCCAAAACTCCGAAACTCCAAAACTCCAAAACTCCAAAACTCCAAAACTCCGAAACTCCAAAACTCCGAAACTCCGAAACTCCGAAACTCCAAAACTCCAAAACTCCAAAACTCCAAAACTGCGAAACTCCAAAACTCCGAAACTCCAAAACTCCAAAACTCCAAAACTCCAAAACTCCGAAACTCCAAAACTCCAAAACTCCAAAACTCCAAAACTCCGAAACTCCAAAACTCCAAAACTGCGAAACTCCAAAACTCCGAAACTCCAAAACTCCAAAACTCCGAAACTCCAAAACTCCGAAACTCCGAAACTCCAAAACTCCGAAACTCCGAAACTCCGAAACTCCGAAACCCCGAAACTCCAAAACTCCAAAACTTCAAAACTCCGAAACTCCAAAACTCCGAAACTCCGAAACTCCGAAACTCCAAAACTCCAAAACTCCAAAACTCCAAAACTCCAAAACTCCAAAACTGCGAAACTCCAAAACTCCGAAACTCCAAAACTCCAAAACTCCAAAACTCCAAAACTCCAAAACTCCAAAACTCCAAAACTCCGAAACTCCAAAACTCCGAAACTCCAAAACTCCGAAACTCCGAAACTCCGAAACTCCGAAACTCCGAAACTCCAAAACTCCGAAACTCCAAAACTCCAAAACTCCAAAACTCCAATACTCCAAAACTCCAAAACTCCAAAACTCCGAAACTCCAAAACTCCAAAACTCCGAAACTCCGAAACTCCAAAACTCCAAAACTCCAAAACTCCGAAACTCCAAAACTCCAATACTCCAAAACTCCAAAACTCCGAAACTCCAAAACTCCGAAACTCCAAAACTACGAATCTCCAAAACTCCAAAACTCCAAAACTCCGAAACTCCGAAACTCCAAAACTCCAAAACTCCAATACTCCAAAACTCCACAACTCCGAAACTCCAAAACTCCAAAACTCCAAAACTCCAAAACTGCGAAACTCCAAAACTCCGAAACTCCAAAACTCCAAAACTCCGAAACTCCAAAACTCCAAAACTCCAAAACTCCGAAACTCCAAAACTCCGAAACTCCGAAACTCCGAAACTCCAAAACTCCAAAACTCCAAAACTCCAAAACTGCGAAACTCCAAAACTCCGAAACTCCAAAACTCCAAAACTCCAAAACTCCAAAACTCCAAAACTCCAAAACTCCGAAACTCCAAAACTCCGAAACTCCAAAACTCCGAAACTCCGAAACTCCGAAACTCCGAAACTCCGAAACTCCAAAACTCCGAAACTCCAAAACTCCAAAACTCCAAAACTCCAATACTCCAAAACTCCAAAACTCCAAAACTCCGAAACTCCAAAACTCCAAAACTCCGAAACTCCGAAACTCCAAAACTCCAAAACTCCAAAACTCCGAAACTCCAAAACTCCAATACTCCAAAACTCCAAAACTCCGAAACTCCAAAACTCCGAAACTCCAAAACTACGAATCTCCAAAACTCCAAAACTCCAAAACTCCGAAACTCCGAAACTCCAAAACTCCAAAACTCCAAAACTCCAATACTCCAAAACTCCGAAACTCCAAAACTCCAAAACTCCAATACTCCAAAACTCCACAACTCCAAGACTCCAAAACTCAAAAACTCCGAAACTCCAAAACTCCAAAACTCCGAAACTCCAAAACTCCAATACTCCAAAACTCCGAAACTCCAAAACTCCAAAACTCCAATACTCCAAAACTCCACAACTCCGAAACTCCAAAACTCCAAAACTCCAAAACTCCAAAACTGCGAAACTCCAAAACTCCGAAACTCCAAAACTCCAAAACTCCGAAACTCCAAAACTCCAAAACTCCAAAACTCCGAAACTCCAAAACTCCGAAACTCCGAAACTCCGAAACTCCAAAACTCCAAAACTCCAAAACTCCAAAACTGCGAAACTCCAAAACTCCGAAACTCCAAAACTCCAAAACTCCAAAACTCCAAAACTCCAAAACTCCAAAACTCCAAAACTCCAAAACTGCGAAACTCCAAAACTCCGAAACTCCAAAACTCCAAAACTCCAAAACTCCAAAACTCCAAAACTCCAAAACTCCAAAACTCCGAAACTCCAAAACTCCGAAACTCCAAAACTCCGAAACTCCGAAACTCCGAAACTCCGAAACTCCGAAACTCCAAAACTCCGAAACTCCAAAACTCCAAAACTCCAAAACTCCAATACTCCAAAACTCCAAAACTCCAAAACTCCGAAACTCCAAAACTCCAAAACTCCGAAACTCCGAAACTCCAAAACTCCAAAACTCCAAAACTCCGAAACTCCAAAACTCCAATACTCCAAAACTCCAAAACTCCGAAACTCCAAAACTCCGAAACTCCAAAACTACGAATCTCCAAAACTCCAAAACTCCAAAACTCCGAAACTCCGAAACTCCAAAACTCCAAAACTCCAATACTCCAAAACTCCACAACTCCGAAACTCCAAAACTCCGAAACTCCAAAACTCCAATACTCCAAAACTCCGAAACTCCAAAACTCCGAAACTCCAAAACTCCGAAACTCCAAAACTCCAATACTCCGAAACTCCAAAACTCCAATACTCCAAAACTCCAAAACTCCGAAACTCCAAAACTCCGAAACTCCAAAACTACGAAACTCCAAAACTCCAAAACTCCAAAACTCCAAAACTGCGAAACTCCAAAACTCCGAAACTCCAAAACTCCAAAACTCCGAAACTCCAAAACTCCAAAACTCCAAAACTCCGAAACTCCAAAACTCCGAAACTCCAAAACTCCGAAACTCCGAAACTCCGAAACTCCAAAACTCCAAAACTCCAAAACTCCAAAACTGCGAAACTCCAAAACTCCGAAACTCCAAAACTCCAAAACTCCAAAACTCCAAAACTCCAAAACTCCGAAACTCCAAAACTCCAAAACTCCAAAACTCCAAAACTCCGAAACTCCAAAACTCCAAAACTGCGAAACTCCAAAACTCCGAAACTCCAAAACTCCAAAACTCCGAAACTCCAAAACTCCGAAACTCCGAAACTCCAAAACTCCGAAACTCCGAAACTCCGAAACTCCGAAACCCCGAAACTCCAAAACTCCAAAACTTCAAAACTCCGAAACTCCAAAACTCCGAAACTCCGAAACTCCAAAACTCCAAAACTCCAAAACTCCAAAACTCCGAAACTCCAAAGCTCCAAAACTCCAAAACTCCGAAACTCCAAAACTCCGAAACTCCAAAACTCCGAAACTCCAAAACTCCAAAACTCCAATACTCCAGAACTCCAAAACTCCAAAACACCGAAACTCCAAAACACCGAAACTCCGAAACTCCGAAACTCCAAAACTCCAAAACTCCAAGACTCCAAAACTCAAAAACTCCGAAACTCCAAAACTCCAAAACTCCAAAACTCCGAAACTCCAAAACTCCAATACTCCAAAACTCCGAAACTCCAAAACTCCAAAACTCCAAAACTCCAATACTCCAAAACTCCGAAACTCCGAAACTCCAAAACTCCAAAACTCCGAAACTCCAAAACTCGGAAACTCCAAAACTACAAAACTCCAAAACTCCAAAACTCCAAAACTCCGAAACTCCAAAACTCCGAAACTCCAAAACTCCGAATCTCCAAAACTCCAAAACTCGAAAACTCCGAAACTCCAAAACTCCAAAACTCCAATACTCCAAAACTCCAAAACTCCGAAACTCCAAAACTCCGAAACTCCAAAACTCCGAATCTCCAAAACTCCAAAACTCCAAAACTCCGAAACTCCGAAACTCCAAAACTCCAAAACTCCAATACTCCATAACTCCAAAACTCCGAAACTCCAAAACTCCGAAACTCCAAAACTCCAATACTCCAAAACTCCGAAACTCCAAAACTCCGAAACTCCAAAACTCCAAAACTCCAATACTCCAAAACTCCAAAACTCCAAAACACCGAAACTCCGAAACTCCGAAACTCCAAAACTCCAAAACTCCAAAACTCCAAAACTGCAAAACTCCAAAACTCCGAAACTCCGAAACTCCAAAACTCCGAAACTCCAAAACTCCAAAACTCCAAAACTCCAAAACTGCAAAACTCCAAAACTCCGAAACTCCGAAACTCCAAAACTCCGAAACTCCAAAACTCGGAAACTCCAAAACTCGGAAACTCCAAAACTCCAAAACTCCGAAACTCCAAAACTCCAAAACTCCAAAACTCCGAAACTCCAAAACTCCAAAACTCCAAAACTCCAAAACTGCGAAACTCCAAAACTCCGAAACTCCAAAACTCCAAAACTCCGAAACTCCAAAACTCCAAAACTCCAAAACTCCGAAACTCCAAAACTCCAAAGCTCCAAAACTCCAAAACTCCAAAACTCCGAAACTCCAAAACTCCGAAACTCCAAAACTCCGAATCTCCAAAACTCCAAAACTCGAAAACTCCGAAACTCCAAAACTCCAAAACTCCAAAACTCCAAAACTCCGAAACTCCGAAACTCCAAAACTCCAAAACTCCAATACTCCAAAACTCCGAAACTCCAAAACTCCGAAACTCCAAAACTCCAATACTCCAAAACTCCGAAACTCCAAAACTCCGAAACTCCAAAACTCCAAAACTCCAATACTCCAGAACTCCAAAACTCCAAAACACCGAAACTCCAAAACACCGAAACTCCGAAACTCCGAAACTCCAAAACTCCAAAACTCCAAGACTCCAAAACTCAAAAACTCCGAAACTCCAAAACTCCAAAACTCCAAAACTCCGAAACTCCAAAACTCCAATACTCCAAAACTCCGAAACTCCAAAACTCCAAAACTCCAAAACTCCAATACTCCAAAACTCCGAAACTCCGAAACTCCAAAACTCCAAAACTCCGAAACTCCAAAACTCGGAAACTCCAAAACTACAAAACTCCAAAACTCCAAAACTCCGAAACTCCAAAACTCCGAAACTCCAAAACTCCGAATCTCCAAAACTCCAAAACTCGAAAACTCCGAAACTCCAAAACTCCAAAACTCCAATACTCCAAAACTCCAAAACTCCGAAACTCCAAAACTCCGAAACTCCAAAACTCCGAATCTCCAAAACTCCAAAACTCCAAAACTCCGAAACTCCGAAACTCCAAAACTCCAAAAATCCAATACTCCAAAACTCCAAAACTCCGAAACTCCAAAACTCCGAAACTCCAAAACTCCAATACTCCAAAACTCCGAAACTCCAAAACTCCGAAACTCCAAAACTCCAAAACTCCAATACTCCAAAACTCCAAAACTCCAAAACACCGAAACTCCGAAACTCCGAAACTCCAAAACTCCAAAACTCCAAAACTGCAAAACTCCAAAACTCCGAAACTCCGAAACTCCAAAACTCCGAAACTCCAAAACTCGGAAACTCCAAAACTCGGAAACTCCAAAACTCCAAAACTCCGAAACTCCAAAACTCCAAAACTCCAAAACTCCGAAACTCCAAAACTCCAAAACTCCAAAACTCCAAAACTCCAAAACTGCGAAACTCCAAAACTCCGAAACTCCAAAACTCCAAAACTCCGAAACTCCAAAACTCCAAAACTCCAAAACTCCAAAACTCCGAAACTCCAAAACTCCGAAACTCCGAAACTCCGAAACTCCAAAACTCCAAAACTCCAAAACTCCAAAACTGCGAAACTCCAAAACTCCGAAACTCCAAAACTCCAAAACTCCAAAACTCCAAAACTCCAAAACTCCGAAACTCCAAAACTCCAAAACTCCAAAACTCCAAAACTCCGAAACTCCAAAACTCCAAAACTGCGAAACTCCAAAACTCCGAAACTCCGAAACTCCAAAACTCCAAAACTCCGAAACTCCAAAACTCCGAAACTCCGAAACTCCAAAACTCCGAAACTCCGAAACTCCGAAACCCCGAAACTCCAAAACTCCAAAACTTCAAAACTCCGAAACTCCAAAACTCCGAAACTCCGAAACTCCGAAACTCCAAAACTCCAAAACTCCAAAACTCCAAAACTCCGAAACTCCAAAGCTCCAAAACTCCAAAACTCCGAAACTCCAAAACTCCGAAACTCCAAAACTCCGAAACTCCGAAACTCCGAAACTCCAAAACTCCAAAACTCCAAAACTCCAAAACTGCGAAACTCCAAAACTCCGAAACTCCAAAACTCCAAAACTCCAAAACTCCAAAACTCCAAAACTCCGAAACTCCAAAACTCCAAAACTCCAAAACTCCAAAACTCCGAAACTCCAAAACTCCAAAACTGCGAAACTCCAAAACTCCGAAACTCCAAAACTCCAAAACTCCGAAACTCCAAAACTCCGAAACTCCGAAACTCCAAAACTCCGAAACTCCGAAACTCCGAAACTCCGAAACCCCGAAACTCCAAAACTCCAAAACTTCAAAACTCCGAAACTCCAAAACTCCGAAACTCCGAAACTCCAAAACTCCAAAACTCCAAAACTCCAAAACTCCGAAACTCCAAAGCTCCAAAACTCCAAAACTCCGAAACTCCAAAACTCCGAAACTCCAAAACTCCGAAACTCCAAAACTCCAAAACTCCAATACTCCAGAACTCCAAAACTCCAAAACACCGAAACTCCAAAACACCGAAACTCCGAAACTCCGAAACTCCAAAACTCCAAAACTCCAAGACTCCAAAACTCAAAAACTCCGAAACTCCAAAACTCCAAAACTCCAAAACTCCGAAACTCCAAAACTCCAATACTCCAAAACTCCGAAACTCCAAAACTCCAAAACTCCAAAACTCCAATACTCCAAAACTCCGAAACTCCGAAACTCCAAAACTCCAAAACTCCGAAACTCCAAAACTCGGAAACTCCAAAACTACAAAACTCCAAAACTCCAAAACTCCAAAACTCCGAAACTCCAAAACTCCGAAACTCCAAAACTCCGAATCTCCAAAACTCCAAAACTCGAAAACTCCGAAACTCCAAAACTCCAAAACTCCAATACTCCAAAACTCCAAAACTCCGAAACTCCAAAACTCCGAAACTCCAAAACTCCGAATCTCCAAAACTCCAAAACTCCAAAACTCCGAAACTCCGAAACTCCAAAACTCCAAAACTCCAATACTCCATAACTCCAAAACTCCGAAACTCCAAAACTCCGAAACTCCAAAACTCCAATACTCCAAAACTCCGAAACTCCAAAACTCCGAAACTCCAAAACTCCAAAACTCCAATACTCCAAAACTCCAAAACTCCAAAACACCGAAACTCCGAAACTCCGAAACTCCAAAACTCCAAAACTCCAAAACTCCAAAACTGCAAAACTCCAAAACTCCGAAACTCCGAAACTCCAAAACTCCGAAACTCCAAAACTCCAAAACTCCAAAACTCCAAAACTGCAAAACTCCAAAACTCCGAAACTCCGAAACTCCAAAACTCCGAAACTCCAAAACTCGGAAACTCCAAAACTCGGAAACTCCAAAACTCCAAAACTCCGAAACTCCAAAACTCCAAAACTCCAAAACTCCGAAACTCCAAAACTCCAAAACTCCAAAACTCCAAAACTGCGAAACTCCAAAACTCCGAAACTCCAAAACTCCAAAACTCCGAAACTCCAAAACTCCAAAACTCCAAAACTCCGAAACTCCAAAACTCCAAAGCTCCAAAACTCCAAAACTCCAAAACTCCGAAACTCCAAAACTCCGAAACTCCAAAACTCCGAATCTCCAAAACTCCAAAACTCGAAAACTCCGAAACTCCAAAACTCCAAAACTCCAATACTCCAAAACTCCAAAACTCCGAAACTCCAAAACTCCGAAACTCCAAAACTACGAATCTCCAAAACTCCAAAACTCCAAAACTCCGAAACTCCGAAACTCCAAAACTCCAAAACTCCAATACTCCAAAACTCCAAAACTCCGAAACTCCAAAACTCCGAAACTCCAAAACTCCAATACTCCAAAACTCCGAAACTCCAAAACTCCGAAACTCCAAAACTCCAAAACTCCAATACTCCAGAACTCCAAAACTCCAAAACACCGAAACTCCAAAACACCGAAACTCCGAAACTCCGAAACTCCAAAACTCCAAAACTCCAAGACTCCAAAACTCAAAAACTCCGAAACTCCAAAACTCCAAAACTCCAAAACTCCGAAACTCCAAAACTCCAATACTCCAAAACTCCGAAACTCCAAAACTCCAAAACTCCAAAACTCCAATACTCCAAAACTCCGAAACTCCGAAACTCCAAAACTCCAAAACTCCGAAACTCCAAAACTCGGAAACTCCAAAACTACAAAACTCCAAAACTCCAAAACTCCGAAACTCCAAAACTCCGAAACTCCAAAACTCCGAATCTCCAAAACTCCAAAACTCGAAAACTCCGAAACTCCAAAACTCCAAAACTCCAATACTCCAAAACTCCAAAACTCCGAAACTCCAAAACTCCGAAACTCCAAAACTCCGAATCTCCAAAACTCCAAAACTCCAAAACTCCGAAACTCCGAAACTCCAAAACTCCAAAAATCCAATACTCCAAAACTCCAAAACTCCGAAACTCCAAAACTCCGAAACTCCAAAACTCCGAAACTCCAAAACTCCAAAACTCCAATACTCCAAAACTCCAAAACTCCAAAACACCGAAACTCCGAAACTCCGAAACTCCAAAACTCCAAAACTGCAAAACTCCAAAACTCCGAAACTCCGAAACTCCGAAACTCCAAAACTCCGAAACTCCAAAACTCGGAAACTCCAAAACTCGGAAACTCCAAAACTCCAAAACTCCGAAACTCCAAAACTCCAAAACTCCAAAACTCCAAAACTCCGAAACTCCAAAACTCCAAAACTCCAAAACTCCAAAACTGCGAAACTCCAAAACTCCGAAACTCCAAAACTCCAAAACTCCGAAACTCCAAAACTCCAAAACTCCAAAACTCCAAAACTCCGAAACTCCAAAACTCCGAAACTCCGAAACTCCGAAACTCCAAAACTCCAAAACTCCAAAACTCCAAAACTGCGAAACTCCAAAACTCCGAAACTCCAAAACTCCAAAACTCCAAAACTCCAAAACTCCAAAACTCCGAAACTCCAAAACTCCAAAACTCCAAAACTCCAAAACTCCGAAACTCCAAAACTCCAAAACTGCGAAACTCCAAAACTCCGAAACTCCAAAACTCCAAAACTCCGAAACTCCAAAACTCCGAAACTCCGAAACTCCAAAACTCCGAAACTCCGAAACTCCGAAACTCCGAAACCCCGAAACTCCAAAACTCCAAAACTTCAAAACTCCGAAACTCCAAAACTCCGAAACTCCGAAACTCCGAAACTCCAAAACTCCAAAACTCCAAAACTCCAAAACTCCGAAACTCCAAAGCTCCAAAACTCCAAAACTCCGAAACTCCAAAACTCCGAAACTCCAAAACTCCGAAACTCCGAAACTCCGAAACTCCAAAACTCCAAAACTCCAAAACTCCAAAACTGCGAAACTCCAAAACTCCGAAACTCCAAAACTCCAAAACTCCAAAACTCCAAAACTCCAAAACTCCGAAACTCCAAAACTCCAAAACTCCAAAACTCCAAAACTCCGAAACTCCAAAACTCCAAAACTGCGAAACTCCAAAACTCCGAAACTCCAAAACTCCAAAACTCCGAAACTCCAAAACTCCGAAACTCCGAAACTCCAAAACTCCGAAACTCCGAAACTCCGAAACTCCGAAACCCCGAAACTCCAAAACTCCAAAACTTCAAAACTCCGAAACTCCAAAACTCCGAAACTCCGAAACTCCGAAACTCCAAAACTCCAAAACTCCAAAACTCCAAAACTCCGAAACTCCAAAGCTCCAAAACTCCAAAACTCCGAAACTCCAAAACTCCGAAACTCCAAAACTCCGAAACTCCAAAACTCCAAAACTCCAAACTCCAAAACTCCAAAACTCCGAAACTCCGAAACTCCAAAACTCCAATACTCCAAAACTCCGAAACTCCAAAAGTCCAAAACTCCAAAACTCCAAAACTCCAAAACTCCGAAACTCCAAAACTCCAAAACTCCAAAACTCCGAAACTCCAAAACTCCGAAACTCCAAAACTCCAATACTCCAAAACTCCGAAACTCCAAAACTCCGAAACTCCAAAACTCCAAAACTCCAATACTCCAAAACTCCAAAACTCCAAAACACCGAAACTCCGAAACTCCGAAACTCCAAAACTCCAAAACTCCAAAACTGCAAAACTCCAAAACTCCGAAACTCCGAAACTCCAAAACTCCGAAACTCCAAAACTCGGAAACTCCAAAACTCGGAAACTCCAAAACTCCAAAACTCCGAAACTCCAAAACTCCAAAACTCCAAAACTCCGAAACTCCAAAACTCCAAAACTCCAAAACTCCAAAACTCCAAAACTGCGAAACTCCAAAACTCCGAAACTCCAAAACTCCAAAACTCCGAAACTCCAAAACTCCAAAACTCCAAAACTCCAAAACTCCGAAACTCCAAAACTCCGAAACTCCGAAACTCCAAAACTCCAAAACTCCAAAACTCCAAAACTGCGAAACTCCAAAACTCCGAAACTCCAAAACTCCAAAACTCCAAAACTCCAAAACTCCGAAACTCCAAAACTCCAAAACTCCAAAACTCCAAAACTCCGAAACTCCAAAACTCCAAAACTGCGAAACTCCAAAACTCCGAAACTCCAAAACTCCAAAACTCCGAAACTCCAAAACTCCGAAACTCCGAAACTCCAAAACTCCGAAACTCCGAAACTCCGAAACTCCGAAACCCCGAAACTCCAAAACTCCAAAACTTCAAAACTCCGAAACTCCAAAACTCCGAAACTCCGAAACTCCGAAACTCCAAAACTCCAAAACTCCAAAACTCCAAAACTCCGAAACTCCAAAGCTCCAAAACTCCAAAACTCCGAAACTCCAAAACTCCGAAACTCCAAAACTCCGAAACTCCAAAACTCCAAAACTCCAAAACTCCAAAACTCCAAAACTCCGAAACTCCGAAACTCCGAAACTCCAATACTCCAAAACTCCGAAACTCCAAAAGTCCAAAACTCCAAAACTCCAAAACTCCAAAACTCCGAAACTCCGAAACTCCGAAACTCCGAAACTCCAAAACTCCAAAACTCCGAAACTCCGAAACCGCAAAACTCCAAAACTCCAAAACTCCGAAACTCCAAAACTCCGAAACTCCAGAACTCCAAAACTCCAAAACTCCGAAACTCCAAAACTCCAAAACTCCAAAACTCCAAAACTCCGAAACTCCAAAACTCCGAAACTCCGAAACTCCAAAACTCCGAAACTCCGAAACTCCGAAACTCCGAAACCCCGAAACTCCAAAACTCCAAAACTTCAAAACTCCGAAACTCCAAAACTCCGAAACTCCGAAACTCCGAAACTCCAAAACTCCAAAACTCCAAAACTCCAAAACTCCGAAACTCCAAAGCTCCAAAACTCCAAAACTCCGAAACTCCAAAACTCCGAAACTCCAAAACTCCGAAACTCCAAAACTCCAAAACTCCGAAACTCCAAAACTCCGAAACTCCGAAACTCCGAAACTCCGAAACCCCGAAACTCCAAAACTCCAAAACTCCAAAACTCCAAAACTCCGAAACTCCAAAGCTCCAAAACTCCAAAACTCCGAAACTCCAAAACTCCGAAACTCCAAAACTCCGAAACTCCAAAACTCCAAAACTCCAAAAGTCCAAAACTCCGAAACTCCGAAACTCCAAAACTCCAATACTCCAAAACTCCGAAACTCCAAAAGTCCAAAACTCCAAAACTCCAAAACTCCGAAACTCCGAAACTCCGAAACTCCAAAACTCCAAAACTCCAAAACTCCAAAACTCCGAAACTCCAAAGCTCCAAAACTCCAAAACTCCGAAACTCCAAAACTCCGAAACTCCAAAACTCCGAAACTCCAAAACTCCAAAACTCCAAAAGTCCAAAACTCCGAAACTCCGAAACTCCAAAACTCCAATACTCCAAAACTCCGAAACTCCAAAAGTCCAAAACTCCAAAACTCCAAAACTCCAAAACTCCGAAACTCCAAAACTCCAAAACTCCAAAACTCCGAAACTCCAAAACTCCGAAACTCCAAAACTCCAATACTCCAAAACTCCGAAACTCCAAAACTCCGAAACTCCAAAACTCCAAAACTCCAATACTCCAAAACTCCAAAACTCCAAAACACCGAAACTCCGAAACTCCGAAACTCCAAAACTCCAAAACTGCAAAACTCCAAAACTCCGAAACTCCGAAACTCCAAAACTCCGAAACTCCAAAACTCGGAAACTCCAAAACTCGGAAACTCCAAAACTCCAAAACTCCGAAACTCCAAAACTCCAAAACTCCAAAACTCCGAAACTCCAAAACTCCAAAACTCCAAAACTCCAAAACTCCAAAACTGCGAAACTCCAAAACTCCGAAACTCCAAAACTCCAAAACTCCGAAACTCCAAAACTCCAAAACTCCAAAACTCCAAAACCCCGAAACTCCAAAACTCCGAAACTCCGAAACTCCGAAACTCCAAAACTCCAAAACTCCAAAACTCCAAAACTGCGAAACTCCAAAACTCCGAAACTCCAAAACTCCAAAACTCCAAAACTCCAAAACTCCAAAACTCCGAAACTCCAAAACTCCAAAACTCCAAAACTCCAAAACTCCGAAACTCCAAAACTCCAAAACTGCGAAACTCCAAAACTCCAAAACTCCAAAACTCCGAAACTCCAAAACTCCGAAACTCCGAAACTCCAAAACTCCGAAACTCCGAAACTCCGAAACTCCGAAACCCCGAAACTCCAAAACTCCAAAACTTCAAAACTCCGAAACTCCAAAACTCCGAAACTCCGAAACTCCGAAACTCCAAAACTCCAAAACTCCAAAACTCCAAAACTCCGAAACTCCAAAGCTCCAAAACTCCAAAACTCCGAAACTCCAAAACTCCGAAACTCCAAAACTCCGAAACTCCAAAACTCCAAAACTCCAAAACTCCAAAACTCCAAAACTCCGAAACTCCGAAACTCCAAAACTCCAATACTCCAAAACTCCGAAACTCCAAAAGTCCAAAACTCCAAAACTCCAACACTCCAAAACTCCGAAACTCCGAAACTCCGAAACTCCGAAACTCCAAAACTCCAAAACTCCGAAACTCCGAAACCGCAAAACTCCAAAACTCCAAAACTCCGAAACTCCAAAACTCCGAAACTCCAGAACTCCAAAACTCCAAAACTCCGAAACTCCAAAACTCCAAAACTCCAAAACTCCAAAACTCCGAAACTCCAAAACTCCGAAACTCCGAAACTCGGAAACTCCAAAACTCCAAAACTCCAAAACTCCAAAACTCCGAAACTCCAAAACTCCAAAACTCCAAAACTCCAAAACTCCGAAACTCCAAAACTCCAAAACTCCAAAACTCCGAAACTCCAAAACTCCAAAACTCCAAAACTCCAAAACTCCAAAGCTCCAAAACTCCAAAACTCCAAAACTCCAAAACTCCAAAACTCCGAAACTCCAAAACTCCAAAACTCCAAAGCTCCAAAACTCCAAAACTCCAAAACTCAAAAACTCCAAAACTCCAAAACTCCAAAACTCCAAAACTCCGAAACTCCAAAACTCCGAAACTCCAAAACTCCGAAACTCCAAAAGTCCGAATCTCCAAAACTCGGAAACTCCAAAACTCCAAAACTCCAAAACTCGAAAACTCCAAAACTCCGAAACTCCAAAACTCCAAAACTCCAAAACTCCAAAACTCCAAAACTCCAAAACTCCAAAACTCCGAAACTCCAAAACTCCAAAACTCCAAAGCTCCAAAACTCCAAAACTCAAAAACTCCAAAACTCAAAAACTCCAAAACTCCAAAACTCCGAAACTCCAAAACTCCGAAACTCCAAAACTCCGAATCTCCAAAACTCCAAAACTCCAAAACTCGGAAACTCCGAAACTCCAAAACTCCAAAACTCCAATACTCCAAAACTCCAAAACTCCGAAACTCCAAAACTCCGAAACTCCAAAACTCCAATACTCCAAAACTCCGAAACTCCAAAACTCCGAAACTCCAAAACTCCAAAACTCCAATACTCCAAAACTCCAAAACTCCAAAACACCGAAACTCCGAAACTCCGAAACTCCAAAACTCCAAAACTCCAAGACTCCAAAACTCAAAAACTCAAAAACTCCGAAACTCCAAAACTCCAAAACTCCAAAACTCCGAAACTCCAAAACTCCAATACTCCAAAACTCCGAAACTCCAAAACTCCAAAACTCCAAAACTCCAATACTCCAAAACTCCGAAACTCCGAAACTCCAAAACTCCAAAACTCCGAAACTCCAAAACTCGGAAACTCCAAAACTACAAAACTCCAAAACTCCAAAACTCCAAAACTCCGAAACTCCAAAACTCCGAAACTCCAAAACTCCGAATCTCCAAAACTCCAAAACTCGAAAACTCCGAAACTCCAAAACTCCAAAACTCCAATACTCCAAAACTCCAAAACTCCAAAACTCCAAAACTCCGAAACTCCGAAACTCCTAAACTCCAAAACTCCAAAACTCCAAAACTCCGAAACTCCAAAACTCCAAGACTCCAAAACTCCGAAACTCCAAAACTCCAAAACTCCAAAACTCCAAAACTCCAAAACTCCGAAACTCCAAAACTCCGAAACTCCAAAACTCCGAAACTCCGAAACTCCGAAACTCCAAAACTCCGAAACTCCAAAACTCCAAAACTCCAAAACTCCAATACTCCAAAACTCCGAAACTCCAAAACTCCGAAACTCCAAAACTCCGAAACTCCAAAACTCCAAAACTCCAAAACTCCAAAACTCCAAAACTCCGAAACTCCGAAACTCCAAAACTCCAATACTCCAAAACTCCGAAACTCCAAAAGTCCAAAACTCCAAAACTCCAAAACTCCAAAACTCCGAAACTCCAAAACTCCAAAACTCCAAAACTCCGAAACTCCAAAACTCCGAAACTGCAAAACTCCAATACTCCAAAACTCCGAAACTCCA
Organism: Amblyomma mixtum; assembly: GCF_055824585.1. Classification (NCBI taxonomy): domain Eukaryota; kingdom Metazoa; phylum Arthropoda; class Arachnida; order Ixodida; family Ixodidae; genus Amblyomma; species Amblyomma mixtum. The sequence goes on along the minus strand of NC_143021.1, from coordinate 105,218,641 downwards.
AAACTCCGAAACTCCAAAACTCCAAAACTCCAATACTCCAAAACTCCAAAACTCCAAAACACCGAAACTCCGAAACTCCGAAACTCCAAAACTCCAAAACTCCAAAACTGCAAAACTCCAAAACTCCGAAACTCCGAAACTCCAAAACTCCGAAACTCCAAAACTTGGAAACTCCAAAACTCGGAAACTCCAAAACTCCAAAACTCCGAAACTCCAAAACTCCAAAACTCCAAAACTCCGAAACTCCAAAACTCCAAAACTCCAAAACTCCAAAACTCCAAAACTCCAAAACTGCGAAACTCCAAAACTCCGAAACTCCAAAACTCCAAAACTCCGAAACTCCAAAACTCCAAAACTCCAAAACTCCAAAACTCCGAAACTCCAAAACTCCGAAACTCCGAAACTCCGAAACTCCAAAACTCCAAAACTCCAAAACTCCAAAACTGCGAAACTCCAAAACTCCGAAACTCCAAAACTCCAAAACTCCAAAACTCCAAAACTCCAAAACTCCGAAACTCCAAAACTCCAAAACTCCAAAACTCCAAAACTCCGAAACTCCAAAACTCCAAAACTGCGAAACTCCAAAACTCCGAAACTCCAAAACTCCAAAACTCCGAAACTCCAAAACTCCGAAACTCCGAAACTCCAAAACTCCGAAACTCCGAAACTCCGAAACTCCGAAACCCCGAAACTCCAAAACTCCAAAACTTCAAAACTCCGAAACTCCAAAACTCCGAAACTCCGAAACTCCGAAACTCCAAAACTCCAAAACTCCAAAACTCCAAAACTCCGAAACTCCAAAGCTCCAAAACTCCAAAACTCCGAAACTCCAAAACTCCGAAACTCCAAAACTCCGAAACTCCAAAACTCCAAAACTCCAAAACTCCAAAACTCCAAAACTCCGAAACTCCGAAACTCCAAAACTCCAATACTCCAAAACTCCGAAACTCCAAAAGTCCAAAACTCCAAAACTCCAAAACTCCAAAACTCCGAAACTCCGAAACTCCGAAACTCCGAAACTCCAAAACTCTAAAACTCCGAAACTCCGAAACCGCAAAACTCCAAAACTCCAAAACTCCGAAACTCCAAAACTCCGAAACTCCAGAACTCCAAAACTCCAAAACTCCGAAACTCCAAAACTCCAAAACTCCAAAACTCCGAAACTCCAAAACTCCGAAACTCCGAAACTCGGAAACTCCAAAACTCCAAAACTCCAAAACTCCAAAACTCCGAAACTCCAAAACTCCAAAACTCCAAAACTCCAAAACTCCGAAACTCCAAAACTCCAAAACTCCAAAACTCCGAAACTCCAAAACTCCAAAACTCCAAAACTCCAAAACTCCAAAGCTCCAAAACTCCAAAACTCCAAAACTCCAAAACTCCAAAACTCCAAAACTCCGAAACTCCAAAACTCCAAAACTCCAAAGCTCCAAAACTCCAAAACTCCAAAACTCAAAAACTCCAAAACTCCAAAACTCCAAAACTCCAAAACTCCGAAACTCCAAAACTCCGAAACTCCAAAACTCCGAAACTCCAAAAGTCCGAATCTCCAAAACTCGGAAACTCCAAAACTCCAAAACTCCAAAACTCGAAAACTCCAAAACTCCGAAACTCCAAAACTCCAAAACTCCAAAACTCCAAAACTCCAAAACTCCAAAACTCCAAAACTCCAAAACTCCGAAACTCCAAAACTCCAAAACTCCAAAGCTCCAAAACTCCAAAACTCAAAAACTCCAAAACTCAAAAACTCCAAAACTCCAAAACTCCGAAACTCCAAAACTCCGAAACTCCAAAACTCCGAATCTCCAAAACTCCAAAACTCCAAAACTCCGAAACTCCGAAACTCCAAAACTCCAAAACTCCAATACTCCAAAACTCCAAAACTCCGAAACTCCAAAACTCCGAAACTCCAAAACTCCAATACTCCAAAACTCCGAAACTCCAAAACTCCGAAACTCCAAAACTCCAAAACTCCAATACTCCAAAACTCCAAAACTCCAAAACACCGAAACTCCGAAACTCCGAAACTCCAAAACTCCAAAACTCCAAGACTCCAAAACTCAAAAACTCAAAAACTCCGAAACTCCAAAACTCCAAAACTCCAAAACTCCGAAACTCCAAAACTCCAATACTCCAAAACTCCGAAACTCCAAAACTCCAAAACTCCAAAACTCCAATACTCCAAAACTCCGAAACTCCGAAACTCCAAAACTCCAAAACTCCGAAACTCCAAAACTCGGAAACTCCAAAACTACAAAACTCCAAAACTCCAAAACTCCAAAACTCCGAAACTCCAAAACTCCGAAACTCCAAAACTCCGAATCTCCAAAACTCCAAAACTCGAAAACTCCGAAACTCCAAAACTCCAAAACTCCAATACTCCAAAACTCCAAAACTCCAAAACTCCGAAACTCCGAAACTCCTAAACTCCAAAACTCCAAAACTCCAAAACTCCGAAACTCCAAAACTCCAAGACTCCAAAACTCCGAAACTCCAAAACTCCAAAACTCCAAAACTCCAAAACTCCAAAACTCCAAAACTCCAAAACTCCGAAACTCCAAAACTCCGAAACTCCAAAACTCCGAAACTCCGAAACTCCAAAACTCCGAAACTCCGAAACTCCGAAACTCCAAAACTCCGAAACTCCAAAACTCCAAAACTCCAAAACTCCAATACTCCAAAACTCCAAAACTCCAAAACTCCGAAACTCCAAAACTCCAAAACTCCGAAACTCCGAAACTCCAAAACTCCAAAACTCCAAAACTCCGAAACTCCAAAACTCCAATACTCCAAAACTCCAAAACTCCAAAACTCCGAAACTCCAAAACTCCGAAACTCCAAAACTCCGAATCTCCAAAACTCCAAAACTCCAAAACTCCGAAACTCCGAAACTCCAAAACTCCAAAACTCCAATACTCCAAAACTCCAAAACTCCGAAACTCCGAAACTCCAAAACTCCAAAACTCCGAAACTCCAAAACTCCAATACTCCAAAACTCCAAAACTCCAAAACTCCGAAACTCCAAAACTCCGAAACTCCAAAACTACGAATCTCCAAAACTCCAAAACTCCAAAACTCCGAAACTCCGAAACTCCAAAACTCCAAAACTCCAATACTCCAAAACTCCGAAACTCCAAAACTCCGAAACTCCAAAACTCCAATACTCCAAAACTCCGAAACTCCAAAACTCCGAAACTCCAAAACTCCAAAACTCCAATACTCCAGAACTCCAAAACTCCAAAACACCGAAACTCCAAAACACCGAAACTCCGAAACTCCGAAACTCCAAAACTCCAAAACTCCAAGACTCCAAAACTCAAAAACTCCGAAACTCCAAAACTCCAAAACTCCAAAACTCCGAAACTCCAAAACTCCAATACTCCAAAACTCCGAAACTCCAAAACTCCAAAACTCCAAAACTCCAATACTCCAAAACTCCGAAACTCCGAAACTCCAAAACTCCAAAACTCCGAAACTCCAAAACTCGGAAACTCCAAAACTACAAAACTCCAAAACTCCAAAACTCCAAAACTCCGAAATTCCAAAACTCCGAAACTCCAAAACTCCGAATCTCCAAAACTCCAAAACTCGAAAACTCCGAAACTCCAAAACTCCAAAACTCCAATACTCCAAAACTCCAAAACTCCGAAACTCCAAAACTCCGAAACTCCAAAACTCCGAATCTCCAAAACTCCAAAACTCCAAAACTCCGAAACTCCGAAACTCCAAAACTCCAAAACTCCAATACTCCAAAACTCCAAAACTCCGAAACTCCAAAACTCCGAAACTCCAAAACTCCAATACTCCAAAACTCCGAAACTCCAAAACTCCGAAACTCCAAAACTCCAAAACTCCAATACTCCAAAACTCCAAAACTCCAAAACACCGAAACTCCGAAACTCCGAAACTCCAAAACTCCAAAACTCCAAAACTCCAAAACTGCAAAACTCCAAAACTCCGAAACTCCGAAACTCCAAAACTCCGAAACTCCAAAACTCCAGAACTCCAAAACTCCAAAACTGCAAAACTCCAAAACTCCGAAACTCCGAAACTCCAAAACTCCGAAACTCCAAAACTCGGAAACTCCAAAACTCGGAAACTCCAAAACTCCAAAACTCCGAAACTCCAAAACTCCAAAACTCCAAAACTCCGAAACTCCAAAACTCCAAAACTCCAAAACTCCAAAACTGCGAAACTCCAAAACTCCGAAACTCCAAAACTCCAAAACTCCGAAACTCCAAAACTCCAAAACTCCAAAACTCCGAAACTCCAAAACTCCGAAACTCCGAAACTCCGAAACTCCAAAACTCCAAAACTCCAAAACTCCAAAACTCCAAAACTCCAATACTCCAAAACTCCGAAACTCCAAAACTCCGAAACTCCAAAACTCCAATACTCCAAAACTCCGAAACTCCAAAACTCCGAAACTCCAAAACTCCAAAACTCCAATACTCCAGAACTCCAAAACTCCAAAACACCGAAACTCCAAAACACCGAAACTCCGAAACTCCGAAACTCCAAAACTCCAAAACTCCAAGACTCCAAAACTCAAAAACTCCGAAACTCCAAAACTCCAAAACTCCGAAACTCCAAAACTCCAATACTCCAAAACTCCGAAACTCCAAAACTCCAAAACTCCAATACTCCAAAACTCCGAAACTCCGAAACTCCAAAACTCCAAAACTCCGAAACTCCAAAACTCGGAAACTCCAAAACTACAAAACTCCAAAACTCCAAAACTCCAAAACTCCGAAACTCCAAAACTCCGAAACTCCAAAACTCCGAATCTCCAAAACTCCAAAACTCGAAAACTCCGAAACTCCAAAACTCCAAAACTCCAATACTCCAAAACTCCAAAACTCCAAAACTCCGAAACTCCGAAACTCCTAAACTCCAAAACTCCAAAACTCCAAAACTCCGAAACTCCAAAACTCCAAGACTCCAAAACTCCGAAACTCCAAAACTCCAAAACTCCAAAACTCCAAAACTCCAAAACTCCAAAACTCCAAAACTCCGAAACTCCAAAACTCCGAAACTCCAAAACTCCGAAACTCCGAAACTCCGAAACTCCGAAACTCCGAAACTCCAAAACTCCGAAACTCCAAAACTCCAAAACTCCAAAACTCCAATACTCCAAAACTCCGAAACTCCAAAACTCCGAAACTCCAAAACTCCGAAACTCCAAAACTCCAAAACTCCAAAACTCCAAAACTCCAAAACTCCGAAACTCCGAAACTCCAAAACTCCAATACTCCAAAACTCCGAAACTCCAAAAGTCCAAAACTCCAAAACTCCAAAACTCCAAAACTCCGAAACTCCAAAACTCCAAAACTCCAAAACTCCGAAACTCCAAAACTCCGAAACTCCAAAACTCCAATACTCCAAAACTCCGAAACTCCAAAACTCCGAAACTCCAAAACTCCAAAACTCCAATACTCCAAAACTCCAAAACTCCAAAACACCGAAACTCCGAAACTCCGAAACTCCAAAACTCCAAAACTCCAAAACTGCAAAACTCCAAAACTCCGAAACTCCGAAACTCCAAAACTCCGAAACTCCAAAACTCGGAAACTCCAAAACTCGGAAACTCCAAAACTCCAAAACTCCGAAACTCCAAAACTCCAAAACTCCAAAACTCCGAAACTCCAAAACTCCAAAACTCCAAAACTCCAAAACTCCAAAACTGCGAAACTCCAAAACTCCGAAACTCCAAAACTCCAAAACTCCGAAACTCCAAAACTCCAAAACTCCAAAACTCCAAAACTCCGAAACTCCAAAACTCCGAAACTCCGAAACTCCGAAACTCCAAAACTCCAAAACTCCAAAACTCCAAAACTGCGAAACTCCAAAACTCCGAAACTCCAAAACTCCAAAACTCCAAAACTGCAAAACTCCAAAACTCCGAAACTCCGAAACTCCAAAACTCCGAAACTCCAAAACTCGGAAACTCCAAAACTCGGAAACTCCAAAACTCCAAAACTCCGAAACTCCAAAACTCCAAAACTCCAAAACTCCGAAACTCCAAAACTCCAAAACTCCAAAACTCCAAAACTCCAAAACTGCGAAACTCCAAAACTCCGAAACTCCAAAACTCCAAAACTCCGAAACTCCAAAACTCCAAAACTCCAAAACTCCAAAACCCCGAAACTCCAAAACTCCGAAACTCCGAAACTCCGAAACTCCAAAACTCCAAAACTCCAAAACTCCAAAACTGCGAAACTCCAAAACTCCGAAACTCCAAAACTCCAAAACTCCAAAACTCCAAAGCTCCAAAACTCCAAAACTCCAAAACTCCAAAACTCCAAAACTCCGAAACTCCAAAACTCCAAAACTCCAAAGCTCCAAAACTCCAAAACTCCAAAACTCCGAAACTCCAAAACTCCGAAACTCCGAAACTCCGAAACTCCGAAACTCCGAAACTCCAAAACTCCGAAACTCCAAAACTCCAAAACTCCAAAACTCCAATACTCCAAAACTCCGAAACTCCAAAACTCCGAAACTCCAAAACTCCGAAACTCCAAAACTCCAAAACTCCAAAACTCCAAAACTCCAAAACTCCGAAACTCCGAAACTCCAAAACTCCAATACTCCAAAACTCCGAAACTCCAAAAGTCCAAAACTCCAAAACTCCAAAACTCCAAAACTCCGAAACTCCAAAACTCCAAAACTCCAAAACTCCGAAACTCCAAAACTCCGAAACTCCAAAACTCCAATACTCCAAAACTCCGAAACTCCAAAACTCCGAAACTCCAAAACTCCAAAACTCCAATACTCCAAAACTCCAAAACTCCAAAACACCGAAACTCCGAAACTCCGAAACTCCAAAACTCCAAAACTCCAAAACTGCAAAACTCCAAAACTCCGAAACTCCGAAACTCCAAAACTCCGAAACTCCAAAACTCGGAAACTCCAAAACTCGGAAACTCCAAAACTCCAAAACTCCGAAACTCCAAAACTCCAAAACTCCAAAACTCCGAAACTCCAAAACTCCAAAACTCCAAAACTCCAAAACTCCAAAACTGCGAAACTCCAAAACTCCGAAACTCCAAAACTCCAAAACTCCGAAACTCCAAAACTCCAAAACTCCAAAACTCCAAAACTCCGAAACTCCAAAACTCCGAAACTCCGAAACTCCGAAACTCCAAAACTCCAAAACTCCAAAACTCCAAAACTGCGAAACTCCGAAACTCCAAAACTCCAAAACTCCAAAACTGCAAAACTCCAAAACTCCGAAACTCCGAAACTCCAAAACTCCGAAACTCCAAAACTCGGAAACTCCAAAACTCGGAAACTCCAAAACTCCAAAACTCCGAAACTCCAAAACTCCAAAACTCCAAAACTCCGAAACTCCAAAACTCCAAAACTCCAAAACTCCAAAACTCCAAAACTGCGAAACTCCAAAACTCCGAAACTCCAAAACTCCAAAACTCCGAAACTCCAAAACTCCAAAACTCCAAAACTCCAAAACCCCGAAACTCCAAAACTCCGAAACTCCGAAACTCCGAAACTCCAAAACTCCAAAACTCCAAAACTCCAAAACTGCGAAACTCCAAAACTCCGAAACTCCAAAACTCCAAAACTCCAAAACTCCAAAGCTCCAAAACTCCAAAACTCCAAAACTCCAAAACTCCAAAACTCCGAAACTCCAAAACTCCAAAACTCCAAAGCTCCAAAACTCCAAAACTCCAAAACTCAAAAACTCCAAAACTCCAAAACTCCAAAACTCCAAAACTCCGAAACTCCAAAACTCCGAAACTCCAAAACTCCGAAACTCCAAAAGTCCGAATCTCCAAAACTCGGAAACTCCAAAACTCCAAAACTCCAAAACTCGAAAACTCCAAAACTCCGAAACTCCGAAACTCCAAAACTCCAAAACTCCAAAACTCCGAAACTCCAAAACTCCAAAACTCCAAAACTCCAAAACTCCAAAACTGCGAAACTCCAAAACTCCGAAACTCCAAAACTCCAAAACTCCGAAACTCCAAAACTCCAAAACTCCAAAACTCCAAAACCCCGAAACTCCAAAACTCCGAAACTCCGAAACTCCGAAACTCCAAAACTCCAAAACTCCAAAACTCCAAAACTGCGAAACTCCAAAACTCCGAAACTCCAAAACTCCAAAACTCCAAAACTCCAAAACTCCAAAACTCCGAAACTCCAAAACTCCAAAACTCCAAAACTCCAAAACCCCGAAACTCCAAAACTCCGAAACTCCGAAACTCCGAAACTCCAAAACTCCAAAACTCCAAAACTCCAAAACTGCGAAACTCCAAAACTCCGAAACTCCAAAACTCCAAAACTCCAAAACTCCAAAACTCCGAAACTCCAAAACTCCAAAACTCCAAAACTCCAAAACTCCGAAACTCCAAAACTCCAAAACTGCGAAACTCCAAAACTCCGAAACTCCAAAACTCCAAAACTCCGAAACTCCAAAACTCCGAAACTCCGAAACTCCAAAACTCCGAAACTCCGAAACTCCGAAACTCCAAAACTCCAAAACTCCAAAACTCCAAAACTCCGAAACTCCAAAGCTCCAAAACTCCAAAACTCCGAAACTCCAAAACTCCGAAACTCCAAAACTCCGAAACTCCAAAACTCCAAAACTCCAAAACTCCAAAACTCCAAAACTCCGAAACTCCGAAACTCCAAAACTCCAATACTCCAAAACTCCGAAACTCCAAAAGTCCAAAACTCCAAAACTCCAACACTCCAAAACTCCGAAACTCCGAAACTCCGAAACTCCGAAACTCCAAAACTCCAAAACTCCGAAACTCCGAAACCGCAAAACTCCAAAACTCCAAAACTCCGAAACTCCAAAACTCCGAAACTCCAGAACTCCAAAACTCCAAAACTCCGAAACTCCAAAACTCCAAAACTCCAAAACTCCGAAACTCCAAAACTCCGAAACTCCGAAACTCGGAAACTCCAAAACTCCAAAACTCCAAAACTCCAAAACTCCGAAACTCCAAAACTCCAAAACTCCAAAACTCCAAAACTCCGAAACTCCAAAACTCCAAAACTCCAAAACTCCGAAACTCCAAAACTCCAAAACTCCAAAACTCCAAAACTCCAAAGCTCCAAAACTCCAAAACTCCAAAACTCCAAAACTCCAAAACTCCGAAACTCCAAAACTCCAAAACTCCAAAGCTCCAAAACTCCAAAACTCCAAAACTCAAAAACTCCAAAACTCCAAAACTCCAAAACTCCAAAACTCCGAAACTCCAAAACTCCGAAACTCCAAAACTCCGAAACTCCAAAAGTCCGAATCTCCAAAACTCGGAAACTCCAAAACTCCAAAACTCCAAAACTCGAAAACTCCAAAACTCCGAAACTCCAAAACTCCAAAACTCCAAAACTCCAAAACTCCAAAACTCCAAAACTCCAAAACTCCGAAACTCCAAAACTCCAAAACTCCAAAGCTCCAAAACTCCAAAACTCAAAAACTCCAAAACTCAAAAACTCCAAAACTCCAAAACTCCGAAACTCCAAAACTCCGAAACTCCAAAACTCCGAATCTCCAAAACTCCAAAACTCCAAAACTCCGAAACTCCGAAACTCCAAAACTCCAAAACTCCAATACTCCAAAACTCCAAAACTCCGAAACTCCAAAACTCCGAAACTCCAAAACTCCAATACTCCAAAACTCCGAAACTCCAAAACTCCAAAACTCCAATACTCCAAAACTCCAAAACTCCAAAACACCGAAACTCCGAAACTCCGAAACTCCAAAACTCCAAAACTCCAAGACTCCAAAACTCAAAAACTCAAAAACTCCGAAACTCCAAAACTCCAAAACTCCAAAACTCCGAAACTCCAAAACTCCAATACTCCAAAACTCCGAAACTCCAAAACTCCAAAACTCCAAAACTCCAATACTCCAAAACTCCGAAACTCCGAAACTCCAAAACTCCAAAACTCCGAAACTCCAAAACTCGGAAACTCCAAAACTACAAAACTCCAAAACTCCAAAACTCCAAAACTCCGAAACTCCAAAACTCCGAAACTCCAAAACTCCGAATCTCCAAAACTCCAAAACTCGAAAACTCCGAAACTCCAAAACTCCAAAACTCCAATACTCCAAAACTCCAAAACTCCAAAACTCCGAAACTCCGAAACTCCTAAACTCCAAAACTCCAAAACTCCAAAACTCCGAAACTCCAAAACTCCAAGACTCCAAAACTCCGAAACTCCAAAACTCCAAAACTCCAAAACTCCAAAACTCCAAAACTCCAAAACTCCAAAACTCCGAAACTCCAAAACTCCGAAACTCCAAAACTCCGAAACTCCGAAACTCCGAAACTCCAAAACTCCGAAACTCCAAAACTCCAAAACTCCAATACTCCAAAACTCCGAAACTCCAAAACTCCGAAACTCCAAAACTCCGAAACTCCAAAACTCCAAAACTCCAAAACTCCAAAACTCCAAAACTCCGAAACTCCGAAACTCCAAAACTCCAATACTCCAAAACTCCGAAACTCCAAAAGTCCAAAACTCCAAAACTCCAAAACTCCAAAACTCCGAAACTCCAAAACTCCAAAACTCCAAAACTCCGAAACTCCAAAACTCCGAAACTCCAAAACTCCAATACTCCAAAACTCCGAAACTCCAAAACTCCGAAACTCCAAAACTCCAAAACTCCAATACTCCAAAACTCCAAAACTCCAAAACACCGAAACTCCGAAACTCCGAAACTCCAAAACTCCAAAACTCCAAAACTGCAAAACTCCAAAACTCCGAAACTCCGAAACTCCAAAACTCCGAAACTCCAAAACTCGGAAACTCCAAAACTCGGAAACTCCAAAACTCCAAAACTCCGAAACTCCAAAACTCCAAAACTCCAAAACTCCGAAACTCCAAAACTCCAAAACTCCAAAACTCCAAAACTCCAAAACTGCGAAACTCCAAAACTCCGAAACTCCAAAACTCCAAAACTCCGAAACTCCAAAACTCCAAAACTCCAAAACTCCAAAACTCCGAAACTCCAAAACTCCGAAACTCCGAAACTCCGAAACTCCAAAACTCCAAAACTCCAAAACTCCAAAACTGCGAAACTCCAAAACTCCGAAACTCCAAAACTCCAAAACTCCAAAACTCCAAAACTCCAAAACTCCGAAACTCCAAAACTCCAAAACTCCAAAACTCCAAAACTCCGAAACTCCAAAACTCCAAAACTGCGAAACTCCAAAACTCCGAAACTCCAAAACTCCAAAACTCCGAAACTCCAAAACTCCGAAACTCCGAAACTCCAAAACTCCGAAACTCCGAAACTCCGAAACTCCGAAACCCCGAAACTCCAAAACTCCAAAACTTCAAAACTCCGAAACTCCAAAACTCCGAAACTCCGAAACTCCGAAACTCCAAAACTCCAAAACTCCAAAACTCCAAAACTCCGAAACTCCAAGGCTCCAAAACTCCAAAACTCCGAAACTCCAAAACTCCGAAACTCCAAAACTCCGAAACTCCAAAACTCCAAAACTCCAAAACTCCAAAACTCCGAAACTCCGAAACTCCAAAACTCCAATACTCCAAAACTCCGAAACTCCAAAAGTCCAAAACTCCAAAACTCCAAAACTCCAAAACTCCGAAACTCCGAAACTCCGAAACTCCGAAACTCCAAAACTCTAAAACTCCGAAACTCCGAAACCGCAAAACTCCAAAACTCCAAAACTCCGAAACTCCAAAACTCCGAAACTCCAGAACTCCAAAACTCCAAAACTCCGAAACTCCAAAACTCCAAAACTCCAAAACTCCGAAACTCCAAAACTCCGAAACTCCGAAACTCGGAAACTCCAAAACTCCAAAACTCCAAAACTCCAAAACTCCGAAACTCCAAAACTCCAAAACTCCAAAACTCCAAAACTCCGAAACTCCAAAACTCCAAAACTCCAAAACTCCGAAACTCCAAAACTCCAAAACTCCAAAACTCCAAAACTCCAAAGCTCCAAAACTCCAAAACTCCAAAACTCCAAAACTCCAAAACTCCAAAACTCCAAAACTCCAAAACTCCAAAACTCCAAAGCTCCAAAACTCCAAAACTCCAAAACTCAAAAACTCAAAAACTCCAAAACTCCAAAACTCCAAAACTCCAAAACTCCGAAACTCCAAAACTCCGAAACTCCAAAACTCCGAAACTCCAAAAGTCCGAATCTCCAAAACTCGGAAACTCCAAAACTCCAAAACTCCAAAACTCGAAAACTCCAAAACTCCGAAACTCCAAAACTCCAAAACTCCAAAACTCCAAAACTCCAAAACTCCAAAACTCCAAAACTCCAAAACTCCGAAACTCCAAAACTCCAAAACTCCAAAGCTCCAAAACTCCAAAACTCAAAAACTCCAAAACTCAAAAACTCCAAAACTCCAAAACTCCGAAACTCCAAAACTCCGAAACTCCAAAACTCCGAATCTCCAAAACTCCAAAACTCCAAAACTCCGAAACTCCGAAACTCCAAAACTCCAAAACTCCAATACTCCAAAACTCCAAAACTCCGAAACTCCAAAACTCCGAAACTCCAAAACTCCAATACTCCAAAACTCCGAAACTCCAAAACTCCGAAACTCCAAAACTCCAAAACTCCAATACTCCAAAACTCCAAAACTCCAAAACACCGAAACTCCGAAACTCCGAAACTCCAAAACTCCAAAACTCCAAGACTCCAAAACTCAAAAACTCAAAAACTCCGAAACTCCAAAACTCCAAAACTCCAAAACTCCGAAACTCCAAAACTCCAATACTCCAAAACTCCGAAACTCCAAAACTCCAAAACTCCAAAACTCCAATACTCCAAAACTCCGAAACTCCGAAACTCCAAAACTCCAAAACTCCGAAACTCCAAAACTCGGAAACTCCAAAACTACAAAACTCCAAAACTCCAAAACTCCAAAACTCCGAAACTCCAAAACTCCGAAACTCCAAAACTCCGAATCTCCAAAACTCCAAAACTCGAAAACTCCGAAACTCCAAAACTCCAAAACTCCAATACTCCAAAACTCCAAAACTCCAAAACTCCGAAACTCCGAAACTCCTAAACTCCAAAACTCCAAAACTCCAAAACTCCGAAACTCCAAAACTCCAAGACTCCAAAACTCCGAAACTCCAAAACTCCAAAACTCCAAAACTCCAAAACTCCAAAACTCCAAAACTCCAAAACTCCAAAACTCCGAAACTCCAAAACTCCGAAACTCCAAAACTCCGAAACTCCGAAACTCCAAAACTCCGAAACTCCGAAACTCCGAAACTCCAAAACTCCGAAACTCCAAAACTCCAAAACTCCAAAACTCCAATACTCCAAAACTCCAAAACTCCAAAACTCCGAAACTCCAAAACTCCAAAACTCCGAAACTCCGAAACTCCAAAACTCCAAAACTCCAAAACTCCGAAACTCCAAAACTCCAATACTCCAAAACTCCAAAACTCCGAAACTCCAAAACTCCGAAACTCCAAAACTACGAATCTCCAAAACTCCAAAACTCCAAAACTCCGAAACTCCGAAACTCCAAAACTCCAAAACTCCAATACTCCAAAACTCCGAAACTCCAAAACTCCGAAACTCCAAAACTCCAATACTCCAAAACTCCGAAACTCCAAAACTCCGAAACTCCAAAACTCCAAAACTCCAATACTCCAGAACTCCAAAACTCCAAAACACCGAAACTCCAAAACACCGAAACTCCGAAACTCCGAAACTCCAAAACTCCAAAACTCCAAGACTCCAAAACTCAAAAACTCCGAAACTCCAAAACTCCAAAACTCCAAAACTCCGAAACTCCAAAACTCCAATACTCCAAAACTCCGAAACTCCAAAACTCCAAAACTCCAAAACTCCAATACTCCAAAACTCCGAAACTCCGAAACTCCAAAACTCCAAAACTCCGAAACTCCAAAACTCGGAAACTCCAAAACTACAAAACTCCAAAACTCCAAAACTCCAAAACTCCGAAATTCCAAAACTCCGAAACTCCAAAACTCCGAATCTCCAAAACTCCAAAACTCGAAAACTCCGAAACTCCAAAACTCCAAAACTCCAATACTCCAAAACTCCAAAACTCCGAAACTCCAAAACTCCGAAACTCCAAAACTCCGAATCTCCAAAACTCCAAAACTCCAAAACTCCGAAACTCCGAAACTCCAAAACTCCAAAACTCCAATACTCCAAAACTCCAAAACTCCGAAACTCCAAAACTCCGAAACTCCAAAACTCCAATACTCCAAAACTCCGAAACTCCAAAACTCCGAAACTCCAAAACTCCAAAACTCCAATACTCCAAAACTCCAAAACTCCAAAACACCGAAACTCCGAAACTCCGAAACTCCAAAACTCCAAAACTCCAAAACTCCAAAACTGCAAAACTCCAAAACTCCGAAACTCCGAAACTCCAAAACTCCGAAACTCCAAAACTCCAGAACTCCAAAACTCCAAAACTGCAAAACTCCAAAACTCCGAAACTCCGAAACTCCAAAACTCCGAAACTCCAAAACTCGGAAACTCCAAAACTCGGAAACTCCAAAACTCCAAAACTCCGAAACTCCAAAACTCCAAAACTCCAAAACTCCGAAACTCCAAAACTCCAAAACTCCAAAACTCCAAAACTGCGAAACTCCAAAACTCCGAAACTCCAAAACTCCAAAACTCCGAAACTCCAAAACTCCAAAACTCCAAAACTCCGAAACTCCAAAACTCCGAAACTCCGAAACTCCGAAACTCCAAAACTCCAAAACTCCAAAACTCCAAAACTCCAAAACTCCAATACTCCAAAACTCCGAAACTCCAAAACTCCGAAACTCCAAAACTCCAATACTCCAAAACTCCGAAACTCCAAAACTCCGAAACTCCAAAACTCCAAAACTCCAATACTCCAGAACTCCAAAACTCCAAAACACCGAAACTCCAAAACACCGAAACTCCGAAACTCCGAAACTCCAAAACTCCAAAACTCCAAGACTCCAAAACTCAAAAACTCCGAAACTCCAAAACTCCAAAACTCCGAAACTCCAAAACTCCAATACTCCAAAACTCCGAAACTCCAAAACTCCAAAACTCCAATACTCCAAAACTCCGAAACTCCGAAACTCCAAAACTCCAAAACTCCGAAACTCCAAAACTCGGAAACTCCAAAACTACAAAACTCCAAAACTCCAAAACTCCAAAACTCCGAAACTCCAAAACTCCGAAACTCCAAAACTCCGAATCTCCAAAACTCCAAAACTCGAAAACTCCGAAACTCCAAAACTCCAAAACTCCAATACTCCAAAACTCCAAAACTCCAAAACTCCGAAACTCCGAAACTCCTAAACTCCAAAACTCCAAAACTCCAAAACTCCGAAACTCCAAAACTCCAAGACTCCAAAACTCCGAAACTCCAAAACTCCAAAACTCCAAAACTCCAAAACTCCAAAACTCCAAAACTCCAAAACTCCGAAACTCCAAAACTCCGAAACTCCAAAACTCCGAAACTCCGAAACTCCGAAACTCCGAAACTCCGAAACTCCAAAACTCCGAAACTCCAAAACTCCAAAACTCCAAAACTCCAATACTCCAAAACTCCGAAACTCCAAAACTCCGAAACTCCAAAACTCCGAAACTCCCAAACTCCAAAACTCCAAAACTCCAAAACTCCAAAACTCCGAAACTCCGAAACTCCAAAACTCCAATACTCCAAAACTCCGAAACTCCAAAAGTCCAAAACTCCAAAACTCCAAAACTCCAAAACTCCGAAACTCCAAAACTCCAAAACTCCAAAACTCCGAAACTCCAAAACTCCGAAACTCCAAAACTCCAATACTCCAAAACTCCGAAACTCCAAAACTCCGAAACTCCAAAACTCCAAAACTCCAATACTCCAAAACTCCAAAACACCGAAACTCCGAAACTCCGAAACTCCAAAACTCCAAAACTCCAAAACTGCAAAACTCCAAAACTCCGAAACTCCGAAACTCCAAAACTCCGAAACTCCAAAACTCGGAAACTCCAAAACTCGGAAACTCCAAAACTCCAAAACTCCGAAACTCAAAAACTCCAAAACTCCAAAACTCCGAAACTCCAAAACTCCAAAACTCCAAAACTCCAAAACTCCAAAACTGCGAAACTCCAAAACTCCGAAACTCCAAAACTCCAAAACTCCGAAACTCCAAAACTCCAAAACTCCAAAACTCCAAAACTCCGAAACTCCAAAACTCCGAAACTCCGAAACTCCGAAACTCCAAAACTCCAAAACTCCAAAACTCCAAAACTGCGAAACTCCAAAACTCGGAAACTCCAAAACTCCAAAACTCCAAAACTCCAAAACTCCAAAACTCCAAAACTCCGAAACTCCAAAACTCCAAAACTGCGAAACTCCAAAACTCCGAAACTCCAAAACTCCAAAACTCCGAAACTCCAAAACTCCGAAACTCCGAAACTCCAAAACTCCGAAACTCCGAAACTCCGAAACCCCGAAACTCCAAAACTCCAAAACTTCAAAACTCCGAAACTCCAAAACTCCGAAACTCCGAAACTCCGAAACTCCAAAACTCCAAAACTCCAAAACTCCAAAACTCCGAAACTCCAAAGCTCCAAAACTCCAAAACTCCGAAACTCCAAAACTCCGAAACTCCAAAACTCCGAAACTCCAAAACTCCAAAACTCCAAAACTCCAAAACTCCAAAACTCCGAAACTCCGAAACTCCAAAACTCCAATACTCCAAAACTCCGAAACTCCAAAAGTCCAAAACTCCAAAACTCCAAAACTCCAAAACTCCGAAACTCCGAAACTCCGAAACTCCGAAACTCCAAAACTCTAAAACTCCGAAACTCCGAAACCGCAAAACTCCAAAACTCCAAAACTCCGAAACTCCAAAACTCCGAAACTCCAGAACTCCAAAACTCCAAAACTCCGAAACTCCAAAACTCCAAAACTCCAAAACTCCAAAACTCCGAAACTCCAAAACTCCGAAACTCCGAAACTCGGAAACTCCAAAACTCCAAAACTCCAAAACTCCAAAACTCCGAAACTCCAAAACTCCAAAACTCCAAAACTCCAAAACTCCGAAACTCCAAAACTCCAAAACTCCAAAACTCCGAAACTCCAAAACTCCAAAACTCCAAAACTCCAAAACTCCAAAGCTCCAAAACTCCAAAACTCCAAAACTCCAAAACTCCAAAACTCCAAAACTCCGAAACTCCAAAACTCCAAAACTCCAAAGCTCCAAAACTCCAAAACTCCAAAACTCAAAAACTCCAAAACTCCAAAACTCCAAAACTCCAAAACTCCGAAACTCCAAAACTCCGAAACTCCAAAACTCCGAAACTCCAAAAGTCCGAATCTCCAAAACTCGGAAACTCCAAAACTCCAAAACTCCAAAACTCGAAAACTCCAAAACTCCGAACCTCCAAAACTCCAAAACTCCAAAACTCCAAAACTCCAAAACTCCAAAACTCCAAAACTCCAAAACTCCGAAACTCCAAAACTCCAAAACTCCAAAGCTCCAAAACTCCAAAACTCAAAAACTCCGAAACTCAAAAACTCCAAAACTCCAAAACTCCGAAACTCCAAAACTCCGAAACTCCAAAACTCCGAATCTCCAAAACTCCAAAACTCCAAAACTCCGAAACTCCGAAACTCCAAAACTCCAAAACTCCAATACTCCAAAACTCCAAAACTCCGAAACTCCAAAACTCCGAAACTCCAAAACTCCAATACTCCAAAACTCCGAAACTCCAAAACTCCGAAACTCCAAAACTCCAAAACTCCAATACTCCAAAACTCCAAAACTCCAAAACACCGAAACTCCGAAACTCCGAAACTCCAAAACTCCAAAACTCCAAGACTCCAAAACTCAAAAACTCAAAAACTCCGAAACTCCAAAACTCCAAAACTCCAAAACTCCGAAACTCCAAAACTCCAATACTCCAAAACTCCGAAACTCCAAAACTCCAAAACTCCAAAACTCCAATACTCCAAAACTCCGAAACTCCGAAACTCCAAAACTCCAAAACTCCGAAACTCCAAAACTCGGAAACTCCAAAACTACAAAACTCCAAAACTCCAAAACTCCAAAACTCCGAAACTCCAAAACTCCGAAACTCCAAAACTCCGAATCTCCAAAACTCCAAAACTCGAAAACTCCGAAACTCCAAAACTCCAAAACTCCAATACTCCAAAACTCCAAAACTCCAAAACTCCGAAACTCCGAAACTCCTAAACTCCAAAACTCCAAAACTCCAAAACTCCGAAACTCCAAAACTCCAAGACTCCAAAACTCCGAAACTCCAAAACTCCAAAACTCCAAAACTCCAAAACTCCAAAACTCCAAAACTCCGAAACTCCAAAACTCCGAAACTCCAAAACTCCGAAACTCCGAAACTCCGAAACTCCGAAACTCCGAAACTCCGAAACTCCAAAACTCCGAAACTCCAAAACTCCAAAACTCCAAAACTCCAATACTCCAAAACTCCAAAACTCCAAAACTCCGAAACTCCAAAACTCCAAAACTCCGAAACTCCGAAACTCCAAAACTCCAAAACTCCAAAACTCCGAAACTCCAAAACTCCAATACTCCAAAACTCCAAAACTCCGAAACTCCAAAACTCCGAAACTCCAAAACTACGAATCTCCAAAACTCCAAAACTCCAAAACTCCGAAACTCCGAAACTCCAAAACTCCAAAACTCCAATACTCCAAAACTCCGAAACTCCAAAACTCCGAAACTCCAAAACTCCAATACTCCAAAACTCCGAAACTCCAAAACTCCGAAACTCCAAAACTCCAAAACTCCAATACTCCAGAACTCCAAAACTCCAAAACACCGAAACTCCAAAACACCGAAACTCCGAAACTCCGAAACTCCAAAACTCCAAAACTCCAAGACTCCAAAACTCAAAAACTCCGAAACTCCAAAACACCAAAACTCCAAAACTCCGAAACTCCAAAACTCCAATACTCCAAAACTCCGAAACTCCAAAACTCCAAAACTCCAAAACTCCAATACTCCAAAACTCCGAAACTCCGAAACTCCAAAACTCCAAAACTCCGAAACTCCAAAACTCGGAAACTCCAAAACTACAAAACTCCAAAACTCCAAAACTCCGAAATTCCAAAACTCCGAAACTCCAAAACTCCGAATCTCCAAAACTCGAAAACTCGAAAACTCCGAAACTCCAAAACTCCAAAACTCCAATACTCCAAAACTCCAAAACTCCGAAACTCCAAAACTCCGAAACTCCAAAACTCCGAATCTCCAAAACTCCAAAACTCCAAAACTCCGAAACTCCGAAACTCCAAAACTCCAAAACTCCAATACTCCAAAACTCCAAAACTCCGAAACTCCAAAACTCCGAAACTCCAAAACTCCAATACTCCAAAACTCCGAAACTCCAAAACTCCGAAACTCCAAAACTCCAAAACTCCAATACTCCAAAACTCCAAAACTCCAAAACACCGAAACTCCGAAACTCCGAAACTCCAAAACTCCAAAACTCCAAAACTCCAAAACTCCAAAACTGCAAAACTCCAAAACTCCGAAACTCCGAAACTCCAAAACTCCGAAACTCCAAAACTCCAGAACTCCAAAACTCCAAAACTGCAAAACTCCAAAACTCCGAAACTCCGAAACTCCAAAACTCCGAAACTCCAAAACTCGGAAACTCCAAAACTCGGAAACTCCAAAACTCCAAAACTCCGAAACTCCAAAACTCCAAAACTCCAAAACTCCGAAACTCCAAAACTCCAAAACTCCAAAACTCCAAAACTGCGAAACTCCAAAACTCCGAAACTCCAAAACTCCAAAACTCCGAAACTCCAAAACTCCAAAACTCCAAAACTCCGAAACTCCAAAACTCCGAAACTCCGAAACTCCGAAACTCCAAAACTCCAAAACTCCAAAACTCCAAAACTGCGAAACTCCAAAACTCCGAAACTCCAAAACTCCAAAACTCCAAAACTCCAAAACTCCAAAACTCCAAAACTCCGAAACTCCAAAACTCCGAAACTCCAAAACTCCGAAACTCCGAAACTCCGAAACTCCGAAACTCCGAAACTCCGAAACTCCAAAACTCCGAAACTCCAAAACTCCAAAACTCCAAAACTCCAATACTCCAAAACTCCAAAACTCCAAAACTCCGAAACTCCAAAACTCCAAAACTCCGAAACTCCGAAACTCCAAAACTCCAAAACTCCAAAACTCCGAAACTCCAAAACTCCAATACTCCAAAACTCCAAAACTCCGAAACTCCAAAACTCCGAAACTCCAAAACTACGAATCTCCAAAACTCCAAAACTCCAAAACTCCGAAACTCCGAAACTCCAAAACTCCAAAACTCCAATACTCCAAAACTCCGAAACTCCAAAACTCCGAAACTCCAAAACTCCAATACTCCAAAACTCCGAAACTCCAAAACTCCGAAACTCCAAAACTCCAAAACTCCAATACTCCAGAACTCCAAAACTCCAAAACACCGAAACTCCAAAACACCGAAACTCCGAAACTCCGAAACTCCAAAACTCCAAAACTCCAAGACTCCAAAACTCAAAAACTCCGAAACTCCAAAACTCCAAAACTCCGAAACTCCAAAACTCCAATACTCCAAAACTCCGAAACTCCAAAACTCCAAAACTCCAATACTCCAAAACTCCGAAACTCCGAAACTCCAAAACTCCAAAACTCCAAAACTCCGAAACTCCAAAACTCGGAAACTCCAAAACTACAAAACTCCAAAACTCCAAAACTCCAAAACTCCGAAACTCCAAAACTCCGAAACTCCAAAACTCCGAATCTCCAAAACTCCAAAACTCGAAAACTCCGAAACTCCAAAACTCCAAAACTCCAATACTCCAAAACTCCAAAACTCCGAAACTCCAAAACTCCGAAACTCCAAAACTCCGAATCTCCAAAACTCCAAAACTCCAAAACTCCGAAACTCCGAAACTCCAAAACTCCAAAACTCCAATACTCCATAACTCCAAAACTCCGAAACTCCAAAACTCCGAAACTCCAAAACTCCAATACTCCAAAACTCCGAAACTCCAAAACTCCGAAACTCCAAAACTCCAAAACTCCAATACTCCAAAACTCCAAAACTCCAAAACACCGAAACTCCAAAACTCCGAAACTCCAAAACTCCAAAACTCCAAAACTCCAAAACTGCAAAACTCCAAAACTCCGAAACTCCGAAACTCCAAAACTCCGAAACTCCAAAACTCCAAAACTCCAAAACTCCAAAACTGCAAAACTCCAAAACTCCGAAACTCCGAAACTCCAAAACTCCGAAACTCCAAAACTCGGAAACTCCAAAACTCGGAAACTCCAAAACTCCAAAACTCCGAAACTCCAAAACTCCAAAACTCCAAAACTCCGAAACTCCAAAACTCCAAAACTCCAAAACTCCAAAACTGCGAAACTCCAAAACTCCGAAACTCCAAAACTCCAAAACTCCGAAACTCCAAAACTCCAAAACTCCAAAACTCCGAAACTCCAAAACTCCGAAACTCCGAAACTCCGAAACTCCAAAACTCCAAAACTCCAAAACTCCAAAACTGCGAAACTCCAAAACTCCGAAACTCCAAAACTCCAAAACTCCAAAACTCCAAAACTCCAAAACTCCAAAACTCCGAAACTCCAAAACTCCGAAACTCCAAAACTCCGAAACTCCGAAACTCCGAAACTCCGAAACTCCGAAACTCCGAAACTCCAAAACTCCGAAACTCCAAAACTCCAAAACTCCAAAACTCCAATACTCCAAAACTCCAAAACTCCAAAACTCCGAAACTCCAAAACTCCAAAACTCCGAAACTCCGAAACTCCAAAACTCCAAAACTCCAAAACTCCGAAACTCCAAAACTCCAATACTCCAAAACTCCAAAACTCCGAAACTCCAAAACTCCGAAACTCCAAAACTACGAATCTCCAAAACTCCAAAACTCCAAAACTCCGAAACTCCGAAACTCCAAAACTCCAAAAATTCCAATACTCCAAAACTCCGAAACTCCAAAACTCCGAAACTCCAAAACTCCAATACTCCAAAACTCCGAAACTCCAAAACTCCGAAACTCCAAAACTCCAAAACTCCAATACTCCAGAACTCCAAAACTCCAAAACACCGAAACTCCAAAACACCGAAACTCCGAAACTCCGAAACTCCAAAACTCCAAAACTCCAAGACTCCAAAACTCAAAAACTCCGAAACTCCAAAACTCCAAAACTCCGAAACTCCAAAACTCCAATACTCCAAAACTCCGAAACTCCAAAACTCCAAAACTCCAATACTCCAAAACTCCGAAACTCCGAAACTCCAAAACTCCAAAACTCCGAAACTCCAAAACTCGGAAACTCCAAAACTACAAAACTCCAAAACTCCAAAACTCCAAAACTCCGAAACTCCAAAACTCCGAAACTCCAAAACTCCGAATCTCCAAAACTCCAAAACTCGAAAACTCCGAAACTCCAAAACTCCAAAACTCCAATACTCCAAAACTCCAAAACTCCGAAACTCCAAAACTCCGAAACTCCAAAACTCCGAATCTCCAAAACTCCAAAACTCCAAAACTCCGAAACTCCGAAACTCCAAAACTCCAAAACTCCAATACTCCATAACTCCAAAACTCCGAAACTCCAAAACTCCGAAACTCCAAAACTCCAATACTCCAAAACTCCGAAACTCCAAAACTCCGAAACTCCAAAACTCCAAAACTCCAATACTCCAAAACTCCAAAACTCCAAAACACCGAAACTCCAAAACTCCGAAACTCCAAAACTCCAAAACTCCAAAACTCCAAAACTGCAAAACTCCAAAACTCCGAAACTCCGAAACTCCAAAACTCCGAAACTCCAAAACTCCAAAACTCCAAAACTCCAAAACTGCAAAACTCCAAAACTCCGAAACTCCGAAACTCCAAAACTCCGAAACTCCAAAACTCGGAAACTCCAAAACTCGGAAACTCCAAAACTCCAAAACTCCGAAACTCCAAAACTCCAAAACTCCAAAACTCCGAAACTCCAAAACTCCAAAACTCCAAAACTCCAAAACTGCGAAACTCCAAAACTCCGAAACTCCAAAACTCCAAAACTCCAATACTCCAAAACTCCGAAACTCCGAAACTCCAAAACACCAAAACTCCGAAACTCCAAAACTCGGAAACTCCAAAACTACAAAACTCCAAAACTCCAAAACTCCAAAACTCCGAAATTCCAAAACTCCGAAACTCCAAAACTCCGAATCTCCAAAACTCCAAAACTCGAAAACTCCGAAACTCCAAAACTCCAAAACTCCAATACTCCAAAACTCCAAAACTCCGAAACTCCAAAACTCCGAAACTCCAAAACTCCGAATCTCCAAAACTCCAAAACTCCAAAACTCCAATACTCCAAAACTCCAAAACTCCGAAACTCCAAAACTCCGAAACTCCAAAACTACGAATCTCCAAAACTCCAAAACTCCAAAACTCCGAAACTCCGAAACTCCAAAACTCCAAAACTCCAATACTCCAAAACTCCGAAACTCCAAAACTCCGAAACTCCAAAACTCCAATACTCCAAAACTCCGAAACTCCAAAACTCCGAAACTCCAAAACTCCAAAACTCCAATACTCCAGAACTCCAAAACTCCAAAACACCGAAACTCCAAAACACCGAAACTCCGAAACTCCGAAACTCCAAAACTCCAAAACTCCAAGACTCCAAAACTCAAAAACTCCGAAACTCCAAAACTCCAAAACTCCGAAACTCCAAAACTCCAATACTCCAAAACTCCGAAACTCCAAAACTCCAAAACTCCAAAACTCCAATACTCCAAAACTCCGAAACTCCGAAACTCCAAAACTCCAAAACTCCGAAACTCCAAAACTCGGAAACTCCAAAACTACAAAACTCCAAAACTCCAAAACTCCAAAACTCCGAAATTCCAAAACTCCGAAACTCCAAAACTCCGAATCTCCAAAACTCCAAAACTCGAAAACTCCGAAACTCCAAAACTCCAAAACTCCAATACTCCAAAACTCCAAAACTCCGAAACTCCAAAACTCCGAAACTCCAAAACTCCGAATCTCCAAAACTCCAAAACTCCAAAACTCCGAAACTCCGAAACTCCAAAACTCCAAAACTCCAATACTCCAAAACTCCAAAACTCCGAAACTCCAAAACTCCGAAACTCCAAAACTCCAATACTCCAAAACTCCGAAACTCCAAAACTCCGAAACTCCAAAACTCCAAAACTCCAATACTCCAAAACTCCAAAACTCCAAAACACCGAAACTCCGAAACTCCGAAACTCCGAAACTCCAAAACTCCAAAACTCCAAAACTGCAAAACTCCAAAACTCCGAAACTCCGAAACTCCAAAACTCCGAAACTCCAAAACTCCAAAACTCCAAAACTCCAAAACTGCAAACCTCCAAAACTCCGAAACTCCGAAACTCCAAAACTCCGAAACTCCAAAACTCGGAAACTCCAAAACTCGGAAACTCCAAAACTCCAAAACTCCGAAACTCCAAAACTCCAAAACTCCAAAACTCCGAAACTCCAAAACTCCAAAACTCCAAAACTCCAAAACTGCGAAACTCCAAAACTCCGAAACTCCAAAACTCCAAAACTCCAATACTCCAAAACTCCGAAACTCCGAAACTCCAAAACACCAAAACTCCGAAACTCCAAAACTCGGAAACTCCAAAACTACAAAACTCCAAAACTCCAAAACTCCAAAACTCCGAAATTCCAAAACTCCGAAACTCCAAAACTCCGAATCTCCAAAACTCCAAAACTCGAAAACTCCGAAACTCCAAAACTCCAAAACTCCAATACTCCAAAACTCCAAAACTCCGAAACTCCAAAACTCCGAAACTCCAAAACTCCGAATCTCCAAAACTCCAAAACTCCAAAACTCCAATACTCCAAAACTCCAAAACTCCGAAACTCCAAAACTCCGAAACTCCAAAACTACGAATCTCCAAAACTCCAAAACTCCAAAACTCCGAAACTCCGAAACTCCAAAACTCCAAAACTCCAATACTCCAAAACTCCGAAACTCCAAAACTCCGAAACTCCAAAACTCCAATACTCCAAAACTCCGAAACTCCAAAACTCCGAAACTCCAAAACTCCAAAACTCCAATACTCCAGAACTCCAAAACTCCAAAACACCGAAACTCCAAAACACCGAAACTCCGAAACTCCGAAACTCCAAAACTCCAAAACTCCAAGACTCCAAAACTCAAAAACTCCGAAACTCCAAAACTCCAAAACTCCAAAACTCCGAAACTCCAAAACTCCAATACTCCAAAACTCCGAAACTCCAAAACTCCAAAACTCCAAAACTCCAATACTCCAAAACTCCGAAACTCCGAAACTCCAAAACTCCAAAACTCCGAAACTCCAAAACTCGGAAACTCCAAAACTACAAAACTCCAAAACTCCAAAACTCCGAAATTCCAAAACTCCGAAACTCCAAAACTCCGAATCTCCAAAACTCCAAAACTCGAAAACTCCGAAACTCCAAAACTCCAAAACTCCAATACTCCAAAACTCCAAAACTCCGAAACTCCAAAACTCCGAAACTCCAAAACTCCGAATCTCCAAAACTCCAAAACTCCAAAACTCCGAAACTCCGAAACTCCAAAACTCCAAAACTCCAATACTCCAAAACTCCAAAACTCCGAAACTCCAAAACTCCGAAACTCCAAAACTCCAATACTCCAAAACTCCGAAACTCCAAAACTCCGAAACTCCAAAACTCCAAAACTCCAATACTCCAAAACTCCAAAACTCCAAAACACCGAAACTCCGAAACTCCGAAACTCCGAAACTCCAAAACTCCAAAACTCCAAAACTGCAAAACTCCAAAACTCCGAAACTCCGAAACTCCAAAACTCCGAAACTCCAAAACTCCAAAACTCCAAAACTCCAAAACTGCAAACCTCCAAAACTCCGAAACTCCGAAACTCCAAAACTCCGAAACTCCAAAACTCGGAAACTCCAAAACTCGGAAACTCCAAAACTCCAAAACTCCGAAACTCCAAAACTCCAAAACTCCAAAACTCCGAAACTCCAAAACTCCAAAACTCCAAAACTCCAAAACTGCGAAACTCCAAAACTCCGAAACTCCAAAACTCCAAAACTCCGAAACTCCAAAACTCCAAAACTCCAAAACTCCGAAACTCCAAAACTCCGAAACTCCGAAACTCCGAAACTCCAAAACTCCAAAACTCCAAAACTCCAAAACTGCGAAACTCCAAAACTCCGAAACTCCAAAACTCCAAAACTCCAAAACTCCAAAACTCCAAAACTCCAAAACTCCGAAACTCCAAAACTCCGAAACTCCAAAACTCCGAAACTCCGAAACTCCGAAACTCCGAAACTCCGAAACTCCGAAACTCCAAAACTCCGAAACTCCAAAACTCCAAAACTCCAAAACTCCAATACTCCAAAACTCCAAAACTCCAAAACTCCGAAACTCCAAAACTCCAAAACTCCGAAACTCCGAAACTCCAAAACTCCAAAACTCCAAAACTCCGAAACTCCAAAACTCCAATACTCCAAAACTCCAAAACTCCGAAACTCCAAAACTCCGAAACTCCAAAACTACGAATCTCCAAAACTCCAAAACTCCAAAACTCCGAAACTCCGAAACTCCAAAACTCCAAAACTCCAATACTCCAAAACTCCGAAACTCCAAAACTCCGAAACTCCAAAACTCCAATACTCCAAAACTCCGAAACTCCAAAACTCCGAAACTCCAAAACTCCAAAACTCCAATACTCCAGAACTCCAAAACTCCAAAACACCGAAACTCCAAAACACCGAAACTCCGAAACTCCGAAACTCCAAAACTCCAAAACTCCAAGACTCCAAAACTCAAAAACTCCGAAACTCCAAAACTCCAAAACTCCAAAACTCCGAAACTCCAAAACTCCAATACTCCAAAACTCCGAAACTCCAAAACTCCAAAACTCCAATACTCCAAAACTCCGAAACTCCGAAACTCCAAAACTCCAAAACTCCGAAACTCCAAAACTCGGAAACTCCAAAACTACAAAACTCCAAAACTCCAAAACTCCAAAACTCCGAAACTCCAAAACTCCGAAACTCCAAAACTCCGAATCTCCAAAACTCCAAAACTCGAAAACTCCGAAACTCCAAAACTCCAAAACTCCAATACTCCAAAACTCCAAAACTCCGAAACTCCAAAACTCCGAAACTCCAAAACTCCGAATCTCCAAAACTCCAAAACTCCAAAACTCCGAAACTCCGAAACTCCAAAACTCCAAAACTCCAATACTCCATAACTCCAAAACTCCGAAACTCCAAAACTCCGAAACTCCAAAACTCCAATACTCCAAAACTCCGAAACTCCAAAACTCCGAAACTCCAAAACTCCAAAACTCCAATACTCCAAAACTCCAAAACTCCAAAACACCGAAACTCCGAAACTCCGAAACTCCAAAACTCCAAAACTCCAAAACTCCAAAACTGCAAAACTCCAAAACTCCGAAACTCCGAAACTCCAAAACTCCGAAACTCCAAAACTCCAAAACTCCAAAACTCCAAAACTGCAAAACTCCAAAACTCCGAAACTCCGAAACTCCAAAACTCCGAAACTCCAAAACTCGGAAACTCCAAAACTCGGAAACTCCAAAACTCCAAAACTCCGAAACTCCAAAACTCCAAAACTCCAAAACTCCGAAACTCCAAAACTCCAAAACTCCAAAACTCCAAAACTGCGAAACTCCAAAACTCCGAAACTCCAAAACTCCAAAACTCCGAAACTCCAAAACTCCAAAACTCCAAAACTCCGAAACTCCAAAACTCCAAAGCTCCAAAACTCCAAAACTCCAAAACTCCGAAACTCCAAAACTCCGAAACTCCAAAACTCCGAATCTCCAAAACTCCAAAACTCGAAAACTCCGAAACTCCAAAACTCCAAAACTCCAATACTCCAAAACTCCAAAACTCCGAAACTCCAAAACTCCGAAACTCCAAAACTACGAATCTCCAAAACTCCAAAACTCCAAAACTCCGAAACTCCGAAACTCCAAAACTCCAAAACTCCAATACTCCAAAACTCCAAAACTCCGAAACTCCAAAACTCCGAAACTCCAAAACTCCAATACTCCAAAACTCCGAAACTCCAAAACTCCGAAACTCCAAAACTCCAAAACTCCAATACTCCAGAACTCCAAAACTCCAAAACACCGAAACTCCAAAACACCGAAACTCCGAAACTCCGAAACTCCAAAACTCCAAAACTCCAAGACTCCAAAACTCAAAAACTCCGAAACTCCAAAACTCCAAAACTCCAAAACTCCGAAACTCCAAAACTCCAATACTCCAAAACTCCGAAACTCCAAAACTCCAAAACTCCAAAACTCCAATACTCCAAAACTCCGAAACTCCGAAACTCCAAAACTCCAAAACTCCGAAACTCCAAAACTCCAATACTCCAAAACTCCGAAACTCCAAAACTCCGAAACTCCAAAACTCCAATACTCCAAAACTCCGGAACTCCAAAACTCCGAAACTCCAAAACTCCAAAACTCCAATACTCCAGAACTCCAAAACTCCAAAACACCGAAACTCCAAAACACCGAAACTCCGAAACTCCGAAACTCCAAAACTCCAAAACTCCAAGACTCCAAAACTCAAAAACTCCGAAACTCCAAAACTCCAAAACTCCAAAACTCCGAAACTCCAAAACTCCAATACTCCAAAACTCCGAAACTCCAAAACTCCAAAACTCCAAAACTCCAATACTCCAAAACTCCGAAACTCCGAAACTCCAAAACTCCAAAACTCCGAAACTCCAAAACTCCAAAACTCCAATACTCCAAAACTCCAAAACTCCGAAACTCCAAAACTCCGAAACTCCAAAACTCCGAATCTCCAAAACTCCAAAACTCCAAAACTCCGAAACTCCGAAACTCCAAAACTCCAAAACTCCAATACTCCAAAACTCCAAAACTCCGAAACTCCAAAACTCCGAAACTCCAAAACTCCAATACTCCAAAACTCCGAAACTCCAAAACTCCGAAACTCCAAAACTCCAAAACTCCAATACTCCAAAACTCCAAAACTCCAAAACACCGAAACTCCGAAACTCCGAAACTCCAAAACTCCAAAACTCCAAAACTCCAAAACTGCAAAACTCCAAAACTCCGAAACTCCGAAACTCCAAAACTCCGAAACTCCAAAACTCCAAAACTCCAAAACTCCAAAACTGCAAAACTCCAAAACTCCGAAACTCCGAAACTCCAAAACTCCGAAACTCCAAAACTCGGAAACTCCAAAACTCGGAAACTCCAAAACTCCAAAACTCCGAAACTCCAAAACTCCAAAACTCCAAAACTCCGAAACTCCAAAACTCCAAAACTCCAAAACTCCAAAACTGCGAAACTCCAAAACTCCGAAACTCCAAAACTCCAAAACTCCGAAACTCCAAAACTCCAAAACTCCAAAACTCCGAAACTCCAAAACTCCGAAACTCCGAAACTCCGAAACTCCAAAACTCCAAAACTCCAAAACTCCAAAACTGCGAAACTCCAAAACTCCGAAACTCCAAAACTCCAAAACTCCAAAACTCCAAAACTCCAAAACTCCAAAACTCCAAAACTCCGAAACTCCAAAACTCCGAAACTCCAAAACTCCGAAACTCCGAAACTCCGAAACTCCGAAACTCCGAAACTCCAAAACTCCGAAACTCCAAAACTCCAAAACTCCAAAACTCCAATACTCCAAAACTCCAAAACTCCAAAACTCCGAAACTCCAAAACTCCAAAACTACGAATCTCCAAAACTCCAAAACTCCAAAACTCCGAAACTCCGAAACTCCAAAACTCCAAAACTCCAATACTCCAAAACTCCGAAACTCCAAAACTCCGAAACTCCAAAACTCCAATACTCCAAAACTCCGAAACTCCAAAACTCCGAAACTCCAAAACTCCAAAACTCCAATACTCCAGAACTCCAAAACTCCAAAACACCGAATCTCCAAAACACCGAAACTCCGAAACTCCGAAACTCCAAAACTCCAAAACTCCAAGACTCCAAAACTCAAAAACTCCGAAACTCCAAAACTCCAAAACTCCGAAACTCCAAAACTCCAATACTCCAAAACTCCGAAACTCCAAAACTCCAAAACTCCAATACTCCAAAACTCCGAAACTCCGAAACTCCAAAACTCCAAAACTCCGAAACTCCAAAACTCGGAAACTCCAAAACTACAAAACTCCAAAACTCCAAAACTCCAAAACTCCGAAACTCCAAAACTCCGAAACTCCAAAACTCCGAATCTCCAAAACTCCAAAACTCGAAAACTCCGAAACTCCAAAACTCCAAAACTCCAATACTCCAAAACTCCAAAACTCCGAAACTCCAAAACTCCGAAACTCCAAAACTCCGAATCTCCAAAACTCCAAAACTCCAAAACTCCGAAACTCCGAAACTCCAAAACTCCAAAACTCCAATACTCCATAACTCCAAAACTCCGAAACTCCAAAACTCCGAAACTCCAAAACTCCAATACTCCAAAACTCCGAAACTCCAAAACTCCGAAACTCCAAAACTCCAAAACTCCAATACTCCAAAACTCCAAAACTCCAAAACACCGAAACTCCAAAACTCCGAAACTCCAAAACTCCAAAACTCCAAAACTCCAAAACTGCAAAACTCCAAAACTCCGAAACTCCGAAACTCCAAAACTCCGAAACTCCAAAACTCCAAAACTCCAAAACTCCAAAACTGCAAAACTCCAAAACTCCGAAACTCCGAAACTCCAAAACTCCGAAACTCCAAAACTCGGAAACTCCAAAACTCGGAAACTCCAAAACTCCAAAACTCCGAAACTCCAAAACTCAAAAACTCCGAAACTCCAAAACTCCAAAACTCCGAAACTCCAAAACTCCAATACTCCAAAACTCCGAAACTCCAAAACTCCAAAACTCCAATACTCCAAAACTCCGAAACTCCGAAACTCCAAAACTCCAAAACTCCGAAACTCCAAAACTCGGAAACTCCAAAACTACAAAACTCCAAAACTCCAAAACTCCAAAACTCCGAAACTCCAAAACTCCGAAACTCCAAAACTCCGAATCTCCAAAACTCCAAAACTCGAAAACTCCGAAACTCCAAAACTCCAAAACTCCAATACTCCAAAACTCCAAAACTCCGAAACTCCAAAACTCCGAAACTCCAAAACTCCGAATCTCCAAAACTCCAAAACTCCAAAACTCCGAAACTCCGAAACTCCAAAACTCCAAAACTCCAATACTCCATAACTCCAAAACTCCGAAACTCCAAAACTCCGAAACTCCAAAACTCCAATACTCCAAAACTCCGAAACTCCAAAACTCCGAAACTCCAAAACTCCAAAACTCCAATACTCCAAAACTCCAAAACTCCAAAACACCGAAACTCCAAAACTCCAAAACTCCGAAACTCCGAAACTCCAAAACTCCGAAACTCCAAAACTCGGAAACTCCAAAACTCGGAAACTCCAAAACTCCAAAACTCCGAAACTCCAAAACTCCAAAACTCCAAAACTCCGAAACTCCAAAACTCCAAAACTCCAAAACTCCAAAACTGCGAAACTCCAAAACTCCGAAACTCCAAAACTCCAAAACTCCGAAACTCCAAAACTCCAAAACTCCAAAACTCCGAAACTCCAAAACTCCGAAACTCCGAAACTCCGAAACTCCAAAACTCCAAAACTCCAAAACTCCAAAACTGCGAAACTCCAAAACTCCGAAACTCCAAAACTCCAAAACTCCAAAACTCCAAAACTCCAAAACTCCAAAACTCCAAAACTCCGAAACTCCAAAACTCCGAAACTCCAAAACTCCGAAACTCCGAAACTCCGAAACTCCGAAACTCCGAAACTCCAAAACTCCGAAACTCCAAAACTCCAAAACTCCAAAACTCCAATACTCCAAAACTCCAAAACTCCAAAACTCCGAAACTCCAAAACTCCAAAACTACGAATCTCCAAAACTCCAAAACTCCAAAACTCCGAAACTCCGAAACTCCAAAACTCCAAAACTCCAATACTCCAAAACTCCGAAACTCCAAAACTCCGAAACTCCAAAACTCCAATACTCCAAAACTCCGAAACTCCAAAACTCCGAAACTCCAAAACTCCAAAACTCCAATACTCCAGAACTCCAAAACTCCAAAACACCGAATCTCCAAAACACCGAAACTCCGAAACTCCGAAACTCCAAAACTCCAAAACTCCAAGACTCCAAAACTCAAAAACTCCGAAACTCCAAAACTCCAAAACTCCGAAACTCCAAAACTCCAATACTCCAAAACTCCGAAACTCCAAAACTCCAAAACTCCAATACTCCAAAACTCCGAAACTCCGAAACTCCAAAACTCCAAAACTCCGAAACTCCAAAACTCGGAAACTCCAAAACTACAAAACTCCAAAACTCCAAAACTCCAAAACTCCGAAACTCCAAAACTCCGAAACTCCAAAACTCCGAATCTCCAAAACTCCAAAACTCGAAAACTCCGAAACTCCAAAACTCCAAAACTCCAATACTCCAAAACTCCAAAACTCCGAAACTCCAAAACTCCGAAACTCCAAAACTCCGAATCTCCAAAACTCCAAAACTCCAAAACTCCGAAACTCCGAAACTCCAAAACTCCAAAACTCCAATACTCCATAACTCCAAAACTCCGAAACTCCAAAACTCCGAAACTCCAAAACTCCAATACTCCAAAACTCCGAAACTCCAAAACTCCGAAACTCCAAAACTCCAAAACTCCAATACTCCAAAACTCCAAAACTCCAAAACACCGAAACTCCAAAACTCCGAAACTCCAAAACTCCAAAACTCCAAAACTCCAAAACTGCAAAACTCCAAAACTCCGAAACTCCGAAACTCCAAAACTCCGAAACTCCAAAACTCCAAAACTCCAAAACTCCAAAACTGCAAAACTCCAAAACTCCGAAACTCCGAAACTCCAAAACTCCGAAACTCCAAAACTCGGAAACTCCAAAACTCGGAAACTCCAAAACTCCAAAACTCCGAAACTCCAAAACTCAAAAACTCCGAAACTCCAAAACTCCAAAACTCCGAAACTCCAAAACTCCAATACTCCAAAACTCCGAAACTCCAAAACTCCAAAACTCCAATACTCCAAAACTCCGAAACTCCGAAACTCCAAAACTCCAAAACTCCGAAACTCCAAAACTCGGAAACTCCAAAACTACAAAACTCCAAAACTCCAAAACTCCAAAACTCCGAAACTCCAAAACTCCGAAACTCCAAAACTCCGAATCTCCAAAACTCCAAAACTCGAAAACTCCGAAACTCCAAAACTCCAAAACTCCAATACTCCAAAACTCCAAAACTCCGAAACTCCAAAACTCCGAAACTCCAAAACTCCGAATCTCCAAAACTCCAAAACTCCAAAACTCCGAAACTCCGAAACTCCAAAACTCCAAAACTCCAATACTCCATAACTCCAAAACTCCGAAACTCCAAAACTCCGAAACTCCAAAACTCCAATACTCCAAAACTCCGAAACTCCAAAACTCCGAAACTCCAAAACTCCAAAACTCCAATACTCCAAAACTCCAAAACTCCAAAACACCGAAACTCCAAAACTCCGAAACTCCAAAACTCCAAAACTCCAAAACTCCAAAACTGCAAAACTCCAAAACTCCGAAACTCCGAAACTCCAAAACTCCGAAACTCCAAAACTCCAAAACTCCAAAACTCCAAAACTGCAAAACTCCAAAACTCCGAAACTCCGAAACTCCAAAACTCCGAAACTCCAAAACTCGGAAACTCCAAAACTCGGAAACTCCAAAACTCCAAAACTCCGAAACTCCAAAACTCCAAAACTCCAAAACTCCGAAACTCCAAAACTCCAAAACTCCAAAACTCCAAAACTCCAAAACTGCGAAACTCCAAAACTCCGAAACTCCAAAACTCCAAAACTCCGAAACTCCAAAACTCCAAAACTCCAAAACTCCGAAACTCCAAAACTCCGAAACTCCGAAACTCCGAAACTCCAAAACTCCAAAACTCCAAAACTGCGAAACTCCAAAACTCCCAAACTCCAAAACTCCAAAACTCCAAAACTCCAAAACTCCAAAACTCCAAAACTCCGAAACTCCAAAACTCCGAAACTCCAAAACTCCGAAACTCCGAAACTCCGAAACTCCGAAACTCCGAAACTCCGAAACTCCAAAACTCCGAAACTCCAAAACTCCAAAACTCCAAAACTCCAATACTCCAAAACTCCAAAACTCCAAAACTCCGAAACTCCAAAACTCCAAAACTCCGAAACTCCGAAACTCCAAAACTCCAAAACTCCAAAACTCCGAAACTCCAAAACTCCAATACTCCAAAACTCCAAAACTCCGAAACTCCAAAACTCCGAAACTCCAAAACTACGAATCTCCAAAACTCCAAAACTCCAAAACTCCGAAACTCCAAAACTCCAAAACTCCAATACTCCAAAACTCCGAAACTCCAAAACTCCGAAACTCCAAAACTCCAAAACTCCAATACTCCAAAACTCCGAAACTCCAAAACTCCGAAACTCCAAAACTCCAAAACTCCAATACTCCAGAACTCCAAAACTCCAAAACACCGAAACTCCAAAACACCGAAACTCCGAAACTCCGAAACTCCAAAACTCCAAAACTCCAAGACTCCAAAACTCAAAAACTCCGAAACTCCAAAACTCCAAAACTCCGAAACTCCAAAACTCCAATACTCCAAAACTCCGAAACTCCAAAACTCCAAAACCCCAATACTCCAAAACTCCGAAACTCCGAAACTCCAAAACTCCAAAACTCCGAAACTCCAAAACTCGGAAACTCCAAAACTACAAAACTCCAAAACTCCAAAACTCCAAAACTCCGAAACTCCAAAACTCCGAAACTCCAAAACTCCGAATCTCCAAAACTCCAAAACTCGAAAACTCCGAAACTCCAAAACTCCAAAACTCCAATACTCCAAAACTCCAAAACTCCGAAACTCCAAAACTCCGAAACTCCAAAACTCCGAATCTCCAAAACTCCAAAACTCCAAAACTCCGAAACTCCGAAACTCCAAAACTCCAAAACTCCAATACTCCATAACTCCAAAACTCCGAAACTCCAAAACTCCAAAACTCCGAAACTCCAAAACTCCAATACTCCAAAACTCCGAAACTCCAAAACTCCGAAACTCCAAAACTCCAAAACTCCAATACTCCAAAACTCCAAAACTCCAAAACACCGAAACTCCAAAACTCCGAAACTCCAAAACTCCAAAACTCCAAAACTCCAAAACTGCAAAACTCCAAAACTCCGAAACTCCGAAACTCCAAAACTCCGAAACTCCAAAACTCCAAAACTCCAAAACTCCAAAACTGCAAAACTCCAAAACTCCGAAACTCCGAAACTCCAAAACTCCGAAACTCCAAAACTCGGAAACTCCAAAACTCGGAAACTCCAAAACTCCAAAACTCCGAAACTCCAAAACTCCAAAACTCCAAAACTCCGAAACTCCAAAACTCCAAAACTCCAAAACTCCAAAACTGCGAAACTCCAAAACTCCGAAACTCCAAAACTCCAAAACTCCAAAACTCCAATACTCCAAAACTCCAAAACTGCGAAACTCCAAAACTCCAAAACTCCGAAACTCCAAAACTCGGAAACTCCAAAACTACAAAACTCCAAAACTCCAAAACTCCAAAACTCCGAAATTCCAAAACTCCGAAACTCCAAAACTCCGAATCTCCAAAACTCCAAAACTCGAAAACTCCGAAACTCCAAAACTCCAAAACTCCAATACTCCAAAACTCCAAAACTCCGAAACTCCAAAACTCCGAAACTCCAAAACTCCGAATCTCCAAAACTCCAAAACTCCAAAACTCCAATACTCCAAAACTCCAAAACTCCGAAACTCCAAAACTCCGAAACTCCAAAACTACGAATCTCCAAAACTCCAAAACTCCAAAACTCCGAAACTCCGAAACTCCAAAACTCCAAAACTCCAATACTCCAAAACTCCGAAACTCCAAAACTCCGAAACTCCAAAACTCCAATACTCCAAAACTCCGAAACTCCAAAACTCCGAAACTCCAAAACTCCAAAACTCCAATACTCCAGAACTCCAAAACTCCAAAACACCGAAACTCCAAAACACCGAAACTCCGAAACTCCGAAACTCCAAAACTCCAAAACTCCAAAACACCGAAACTCCAAAACACCGAAACTCCGAAACTCCGAAACTCCAAAACTCCAAAACTCCAAGACTCCAAAACTCAAAAACTCCGAAACTCCAAAACTCCAAAACTCCAAAACTCCAATACTCCAAAACTCCGAAACTCCAAAACTCCGAAACTCCAAAACTCCAATACTCCAAAACTCCGGAACTCCAAAACTCCGAAACTCCAAAACTCCAAAACTCCAATACTCCAGAACTCCAAAACTCCAAAACACCGAAACTCCAAAACACCGAAACTCCGAAACTCCGAAACTCCAAAACTCCAAAACTCCAAGACTCCAAAACTCAAAAACTCCGAAACTCCAAAACTCCAAAACTCCAAAACTCCGAAACTCCAAAACTCCAATACTCCAAAACTCCGAAACTCCAAAACTCCAAAATTCCAAAACTCCGAAACTCCAAAACTCCGAATCTCCAAAACTCCAAAACTCGAAAACTCCGAAACTCCAAAACTCCAAAACTCCAATACTCCAAAACTCCAAAACTCCGAAACTCCAAAACTCCGAAACTCCAAAACTCCGAATCTCCAAAACTCCAAAACTCCAAAACTCCGAAACTCCGAAACTCCAAAACTCCAAAACTCCAATACTCCAAAACTCCAAAACTCCGAAACTCCAAAACTCCGAAACTCCAAAACTCCAATACTCCAAAACTCCGAAACTCCAAAACTCCGAAACTCCAAAACTCCAAAACTCCAATACTCCAAAACTCCAAAACTCCAAAACACCGAAACTCCGAAACTCCGAAACTCCAAAACTCCAAAACTCCAAAACTCCAAAACTGCAAAACTCCAAAACTCCGAAACTCCGAAACTCCAAAACTCCGAAACTCCAAAACTCCAAAACTCCAAAACTCCAAAACTGCAAACCTCCAAAACTCCGAAACTCCGAAACTCCAAAACTCCGAAACTCCAAAACTCGGAAACTCCAAAACTCGGAAACTCCAAAACTCCAAAACTCCGAAACTCCAAAACTCCAAAACTCCAAAACTCCGAAACTCCAAAACTCCAAAACTCCAAAACTCCAAAACTGCGAAACTCCAAAACTCCGAAACTCCAAAACTCCAAAACTCCGAAACTCCAAAACTCCAAAACTCCAAAACTCCGAAACTCCAAAACTCCGAAACTCCGAAACTCCGAAACTCCAAAACTCCAAAACTCCAAAACTCCAAAACTGCGAAACTCCAAAACTCCGAAACTCCAAAACTCCAAAACTCCAAAACTCCAAAACTCCAAAACTCCAAAACTCCGAAACTCCAAAACTCCGAAACTCCAAAACTCCGAAACTCCGAAACTCCGAAACTCCGAAACTCCAAAACTCCGAAACTCCAAAACTCCAAAACTCCAAAACTCCAATACTCCAAAACTCCAAAACTCCAAAACTCCGAAACTCCAAAACTCAAAAACTCCGAAACTCCGAAACTCCAAAACTCCAAAACTCCAAAACTCCGAAACTCCAAAACTCCAATACTCCAAAACTCCAAAACTCCGAAACTCCAAAACTCCGAACCTCCAAAACTCCAAAACTCCGAAACTCCAAAACTCCAAAACTCCAAAACTCCGAAACTCCAAAACTCCAAAGCTCCAAAACTCCAAAACTCCAAAACTCCGAAACTCCAAAACTCCGAAACTCCAAAACTCCGAATCTCCAAAACTCCAAAACTCGAAAACTCCGAAACTCCAAAACTCCAAAACTCCAATACTCCAAAACTCCAAAACTCCGAAACTCCAAAACTCCGAAACTCCAAAACTACGAATCTCCAAAACTCCAAAACTCCAAAACTCCGAAACTCCGAAACTCCAAAACTCCAAAACTCCAATACTCCAAAACTCCAAAACTCCGAAACTCCAAAACTCCGAAACTCCAAAACTCCAATACTCCAAAACTCCGAAACTCCAAAACTCCGAAACTCCAAAACTCCAAAACTCCAATACTCCAGAACTCCAAAACTCCAAAACACCGAAACTCCAAAACTCCAAAACACCGAAACTCCGAAACTCCGAAACTCCAAAACTCCAAAACTCCAAGACTCCAAAACTCAAAAACTCCGAAACTCCAAAACTCCAAAACTCCAAAACTCCGAAACTCCAAAACTCCAATACTCCAAAACTCCGAAACTCCAAAACTCCAAAACTCCAAAACTCCAATACTCCAAAACTCCGAAACTCCGAAACTCCAAAACTCCAAAACTCCGAAACTCCAAAACTCCAATACTCCAAAACTCCGAAACTCCAAAACTCCGAAACTCCAAAACTCCAATACTCCAAAACTCCGGAACTCCAAAACTCCGAAACTCCAAAACTCCAAAACTCCAATACTCCAGAACTCCAAAACTCCAAAACACCGAAACTCCAAAACACCGAAACTCCGAAACTCCGAAACTCCAAAACTCCAAAACTCCAAGACTCCAAAACTCAAAAACTCCGAAACTCCAAAACTCCAAAACTCCAAAACTCCGAAACTCCAAAACTCCAATACTCCAAAACTCCGAAACTCCAAAACTCCAAAACTCCAAAACTCCAATACTCCAAAACTCCGAAACTCCGAAACTCCAAAACTCCAAAACTCCGAAACTCCAAAACTCCAAAACTCCAATACTCCAAAACTCCAAAACTCCGAAACTCCAAAACTCCGAAACTCCAAAACTCCGAATCTCCAAAACTCCAAAACTCCAAAACTCCGAAACTCCGAAACTCCAAAACTCCAAAACTCCAATACTCCAAAACTCCAAAACTCCGAAACTCCAAAACTCCGAAACTCCAAAACTCCAATACTCCAAAACTCCGAAACTCCAAAACTCCGAAACTCCAAAACTCCAAAACTCCAATACTCCAAAACTCCAAAACTCCAAAACACCGAAACTCCGAAACTCCAAAACTCCAAAACTCCAAAACTCCAAAACTGCAAAACTCCAAAACTCCAAAACTCCGAAACTCCAAAACTCCAAAACTCCAATACTCCAAAACTCCGAAACTCCAAAACTCCGAAACTCCAAAACTCCAAAACTCCAATACTCCAAAACTCCGAAACTCCAAAACTCCGAAACTCCAAAACTCCAAAACTCCAATACTCCAGAACTCCAAAACTCCAAAACACCGAAACTCCAAAACACCGAAACTCCGAAACTCCGAAACTCCAAAACTCCAAAACTCCAAGACTCCAAAACTCAAAAACTCCGAAACTCCAAAACTCCAAAACTCCGAAACTCCAAAACTCCAATACTCCAAAACTCCGAAACTCCAAAACTCCAAAACTCCAATACTCCAAAACTCCGAAACTCCGAAACTCCAAAACTCCAAAACTCCGAAACTCCAAAACTCGGAAACTCCAAAACTACAAAACTCCAAAACTCCAAAACTCCGAAACTCCAAAACTCCGAAACTCCAAAACTCCGAATCTCCAAAACTCCAAAACTCGAAAACTCCGAAACTCCAAAACTCCAAAACTCCAATACTCCAAAACTCCAAAACTCCGAAACTCCAAAACTCCGAAACTCCAAAACTCCGAATCTCCAAAACTCCAAAACTCCAAAACTCCGAAACTCCGAAACTCCAAAACTCCAAAACTCCAATACTCCATAACTCCAAAACTCCGAAACTCCAAAACTCCGAAACTCCAAAACTCCAATACTCCAAAACTCCGAAACTCCAAAACTCCGAAACTCCAAAACTCCAAAACTCCAATACTCCAAAACTCCAAAACTCCAAAACACCGAAACTCCAAAACTCCGAAACTCCAAAACTCCAAAACTCCAAAACTCCAAAACTGCAAAACTCCAAAACTCCGAAACTCCGAAACTCCAAAACTCCGAAACTCCAAAACTCCAAAACTCCAAAACTCCAAAACTGCAAAACTCCAAAACTCCGAAACTCCGAAACTCCAAAACTCCGAAACTCCAAAACTCGGAAACTCCAAAACTCGGAAACTCCAAAACTCCAAAACTCCGAAACTCCAAAACTCCAAAACTCCAAAACTCCGAAACTCCAAAACTCCAAAACTCCAAAACTCCAAAACTGCGAAACTCCAAAACTCCGAAACTCCAAAACTCCAAAACTCCAAAACTCCAATACTCCAAAACTCCGAAACTCCGAAACTCCAAAACTCCAAAACTCCGAAACTCCAAAACTCGGAAACTCCAAAACTACAAAACTCCAAAACTCCAAAACTCCGAAATTCCAAAACTCCGAAACTCCAAAACTCCGAATCTCCAAAACTCCAAAACTCGAAAACTCCGAAACTCCAAAACTCCAAAACTCCAATACTCCAAAACTCCAAAACTCCGAAACTCCAAAACTCCGAAACTCCAAAACTCCGAATCTCCAAAACTCCAAAACTCCAAAACTCCAATACTCCAAAACTCCAAAACTCCGAAACTCCAAAACTCCGAAACTCCAAAACTACGAATCTCCAAAACTCCAAAACTCCAAAACTCCGAAACTCCGAAACTCCAAAACTCCAAAACTCCAATACTCCAAAACTCCGAAACTCCAAAACTCCGAAACTCCAAAACTCCAATACTCCAAAACTCCGAAACTCCAAAACTCCGAAACTCCAAAACTCCAAAACTCCAATACTCCAGAACTCCAAAACTCCAAAACACCGAAACTCCAAAACACCGAAACTCCGAAACTCCGAAACTCCAAAACTCCAAAACTCCAAGACTCCAAAACTCAAAAACTCCGAAACTCCAAAACTCCAAAACTCCAAAACTCCAATACTCCAAAACTCCGAAACTCCAAAACTCCGAAACTCCAAAACTCCAATACTCCAAAACTCCGGAACTCCAAAACTCCGAAACTCCAAAACTCCAAAACTCCAATACTCCAGAACTCCAAAACTCCAAAACACCGAAACTCCAAAACACCGAAACTCCGAAACTCCGAAACTCCAAAACTCCAAAACTCCAAGACTCCAAAACTCAAAAACTCCGAAACTCCAAAACTCCAAAACTCCAAAACTCCGAAACTCCAAAACTCCAATACTCCAAAACTCCGAAACTCCAAAACTCCAAAATTCCAAAACTCCGAAACTCCAAAACTCCGAATCTCCAAAACTACAAAACTCGAAAACTCCGAAACTCCAAAACTCCAAAACTCCAATACTCCAAAACTCCAAAACTCCGAAACTCCAAAACTCCGAAACTCCAAAACTCCGAATCTCCAAAACTCCAAAACTCCAAAACTCCGAAACTCCGAAACTCCAAAACTCCAAAACTCCAATACTCCAAAACTCCAAAACTCCGAAACTCCAAAACTCCGAAACTCCAAAACTCCAATACTCCAAAACTCCGAAACTCCAAAACTCCGAAACTCCAAAACTCCAAAACTCCAATACTCCAAAACTCCAAAACTCCAAAACACCGAAACTCCGAAACTCCGAAACTCCAAAACTCCAAAACTCCAAAACTCCAAAACTGCAAAACTCCAAAACTCCGAAACTCCGAAACTCCAAAACTCCGAAACTCCAAAACTCCAAAACTCCAAAACTCCAAAACTGCAAACCTCCAAAACTCCGAAACTCCGAAACTCCAAAACTCCGAAACTCCAAAACTCGGAAACTCCAAAACTCGGAAACTCCAAAACTCCAAAACTCCGAAACTCCAAAACTCCAAAACTCCAAAACTCCGAAACTCCAAAACTCCAAAACTCCAAAACTGCGAAACTCCAAAACTCCGAAACTCCAAAACTCCAAAACTCCGAAACTCCAAAACTCCAAAACTCCAAAACTCCGAAACTCCAAAACTCCGAAACTCCGAAACTCCGAAACTCCAAAACTCCAAAACTCCAAAACTCCAAAACTGCGAAACTCCAAAACTCCGAAACTCCAAAACTCCAAAACTCCAAAACTCCAAAACTCCGAAACTCCAAAACTCCGAAACTCCAAAACTCCGAAACTCCGAAACTCCGAAACTCCGAAACTCCGAAACTCCAAAACTCCGAAACTCCAAAACTCCAAAACTCCAAAACTCCAATACTCCAAAACTCCAAAACTCCAAAACTCCGAAACTCCAAAACTCCAAAACTCCGAAACTCCGAAACTCCAAAACTCCAAAACTCCAAAACTCCGAAACTCCAAAACTCCAATACTCCAAAACTCCAAAACTCCGAAACTCCAAAACTCCGAACCTCCAAAACTCCAAAACTCCGAAACTCCAAAACTCCAAAACTCCAAAACTCCGAAACTCCAAAACTCCAAAGCTCCAAAACTCCAAAACTCCAAAACTCCGAAACTCCAAAACTCCGAAACTCCAAAACTCCGAATCTCCAAAACTCCAAAACTCGAAAACTCCGAAACTCCAAAACTCCAAAACTCCAATACTCCAAAACTCCAAAACTCCGAAACTCCAAAACTCCGAAACTCCAAAACTACGAATCTCCAAAACTCCAAAACTCCAAAACTCCAAAACTCCAAAACTCCAAGACTCCAAAACTCAAAAACTCCGAAACTCCAAAACTCCAAAACTCCAAAACTCCGAAACTCCAAAACTCCAATACTCCAAAACTCCGAAACTCCAAAACTCCAAAACTCCAAAACTCCAATACTCCAAAACTCCGAAACTCCGAAACTCCAAAACTCCAAAACTCCGAAACTCCAAAACTCCAATACTCCAAAACTCCGAAACTC
Organism: Amblyomma mixtum; assembly: GCF_055824585.1. Taxonomy (NCBI): domain Eukaryota; kingdom Metazoa; phylum Arthropoda; class Arachnida; order Ixodida; family Ixodidae; genus Amblyomma; species Amblyomma mixtum. The sequence continues at coordinate 105,175,834 of NC_143021.1, read as the reverse complement.
CAAAACTCCGAAACTCCAAAACTCCAATACTCCAAAACTCCGGAACTCCAAAACTCCGAAACTCCAAAACTCCAAAACTCCAATACTCCAGAACTCCAAAACTCCAAAACACCGAAACTCCAAAACACCGAAACTCCGAAACTCCGAAACTCCAAAACTCCAAAACTCCAAGACTCCAAAACTCAAAAACTCCGAAACTCCAAAACTCCAAAACTCCAAAACTCCGAAACTCCAAAACTCCAATACTCCAAAACTCCGAAACTCCAAAACTCCAAAACTCCAAAACTCCAATACTCCAAAACTCCGAAACTCCGAAACTCCAAAACTCCAAAACTCCGAAACTCCAAAACTCCAATACTCCAAAACTCCAAAACTCCGAAACTCCAAAACTCCGAAACTCCAAAACTCCGAATCTCCAAAACTCCAAAACTCCAAAACTCCGAAACTCCGAAACTCCAAAACTCCAAAACTCCAATACTCCAAAACTCCAAAACTCCGAAACTCCAAAACTCCGAAACTCCAAAACTCCAATACTCCAAAACTCCGAAACTCCAAAACTCCGAAACTCCAAAACTCCAAAACTCCAATACTCCAAAACTCCAAAACTCCAAAACACCGAAACTCCGAAACTCCGAAACTCCAAAACTCCAAAACTCCAAAACTCCAAAACTGCAAAACTCCAAAACTCCGAAACTCCGAAACTCCAAAACTCCGAAACTCCAAAACTCCAAAACTGCAAAACTCCAAAACTCCGAAACTCCGAAACTCCAAAACTCCGAAACTCCAAAACTCGGAAACTCCAAAACTCGGAAACTCCAAAACTCCAAAACTCCGAAACTCCAAAACTCCAAAACTCCAAAACTCCGAAACTCCAAAACTCCAAAACTCCAAAACTCCAAAACTGCGAAACTCCAAAACTCCGAAACTCCAAAACTCCAAAACTCCGAAACTCCAAAACTCCAAAACTCCGAAACTCCAAAACTCCGAAACTCCGAAACTCCGAAACTCCAAAACTCCAAAACTCCAAAACTCCAAAACTGCGAAACTCCAAAACTCCGAAACTCCAAAACTCCAAAACTCCAAAACTCCAAAACTCCAAAACTCCAAAACTCCGAAACTCCAAAACTCCGAAACTCCAAAACTCCGAAACTCCGAAACTCCGAAACTCCGAAACTCCGAAACTCCGAAACTCCAAAACTCCGAAACTCCAAAACTCCAAAACTCCAAAACTCCAATACTCCAAAACTCCAAAACTCCAAAACTCCGAAACTCCAAAACTCCAAAACTCCGAAACTCCGAAACTCCGAAACTCCAAAACTCCAAAACTCCGAAACTCCAAAACTCCAATACTCCAAAACTCCAAAACTCCGAAACTCCAAAACTCCGAAACTCCAAAACTACGAATCTCCAAAACTCCAAAACTCCGAAACTCCAAAACTCCAAAACTCCAAAACTCCAAAACTGCAAAACTCCAAAACTCCGAAACTCCGAAACTCCAAAACTCCGAAACTCCGAAACTCCGAAACTCCGAAACTCCGAAACTCCGAAACTCCAAAACTCCGAAACTCCAAAACTCCAAAACTCCAAAACTCCAATACTCCAAAACTCCAAAACTCCGAAACTCCAAAACTCCGAAACTCCAAAACTCGGAAACTCCAAAACTCGGAAACTCCAAAACTCCAAAACTCCGAAACTCCAAAACTCCAAAACTCCAAAACTCCGAAACTCCAAAACTCCAAAACTCCAAAACTCCAAAACTGCGAAACTCCAAAACTCCGAAACTCCAAAACTCCAAAACTCCGAAACTCCAAAACTCCAAAACTCCGAAACTCCAAAACTCCGAAACTCCGAAACTCCGAAACTCCAAAACTCCAAAACTCCAAAACTCCAAAACTGCGAAACTCCAAAACTCCGAAACTCCAAAACTCCAAAACTCCAAAACTCCAAAACTCCAAAACTCCAAAACTCCGAAACTCCAAAACTCCGAAACTCCAAAACTCCGAAACTCCGAAACTCCGAAACTCCGAAACTCCGAAACTCCGAAACTCCAAAACTCCGAAACTCCAAAACTCCAAAACTCCAAAACTCCAATACTCCAAAACTCCAAAACTCCAAAACTCCGAAACTCCAAAACTCCAAAACTCCGAAACTCCGAAACTCCGAAACTCCAAAACTCCAAAACTCCGAAACTCCAAAACTCCAATACTCCAAAACTCCAAAACTCCGAAACTCCAAAACTCCGAAACTCCAAAACTACGAATCTCCAAAACTCCAAAACTCCAAAACTCCGAAACTCCGAAACTCCAAAACTCCAAAACTCCAATACTCCAAAACTCCGAAACTCCAAAACTCCGAAACTCCAAAACTCCAATACTCCAAAACTCCGAAACTCCAAAACTCCGAAACTCCAAAACTCCAAAACTCCAATACTCCAGAACTCCAAAACTCCAAAACACCGAATCTCCAAAACACCGAAACTCCGAAACTCCGAAACTCCAAAACTCCAAAACTCCAAGACTCCAAAACTCAAAAACTCCGAAACTCCAAAACTCCAAAACTCCGAAACTCCAAAACTCCAATACTCCAAAACTCCGAAACTCCAAAACTCCAAAACTCCAATACTCCAAAACTCCGAAACTCCGAAACTCCAAAACTCCAAAACTCCGAAACTCCAAAACTCGGAAACTCCAAAACTACAAAACTCCAAAACTCCAAAACTCCAAAACTCCGAAACTCCAAAACTCCGAAACTCCAAAACTCCGAATCTCCAAAACTCCAAAACTCGAAAACTCCGAAACTCCAAAACTCCAAAACTCCAATACTCCAAAACTCCAAAACTCCGAAACTCCAAAACTCCGAATCTCCAAAACTCCAAAACTCGAAAACTCCGAAACTCCAAAACTCCAAAACTCCAATACTCCAAAACTCCAAAACTCCGAAACTCCAAAACTCCGAAACTCCAAAACTCCGAATCTCCAAAACTCCAAAACTCCAAAACTCCAATACTCCAAAACTCCAAAACTCCGAAACTCCAAAACTCCGAAACTCCAAAACTACGAATCTCCAAAACTCCAAAACTCCAAAACTCCGAAACTCCGAAACTCCAAAACTCCAAAACTCCAATACTCCAAAACTCCGAAACTCCAAAACTCCGAAACTCCAAAACTCCAATACTCCAAAACTCCGAAACTCCAAAACTCCGAAACTCCAAAACTCCAAAACTCCAATACTCCAGAACTCCAAAACTCCAAAACACCGAAACTCCAAAACACCGAAACTCCGAAACTCCGAAACTCCAAAACTCCAAAACTCCAAGACTCCAAAACTCAAAAACTCCGAAACTCCAAAACTCCAAAACTCCAAAACTCCAATACTCCAAAACTCCGAAACTCCAAAACTCCGAAACTCCAAAACTCCAATACTCCAAAACTCCGGAACTCCAAAACTCCGAAACTCCAAAACTCCAAAACTCCAATACTCCAGAACTCCAAAACTCCAAAACACCGAAACTCCAAAACACCGAAACTCCGAAACTCCGAAACTCCAAAACTCCAAAACTCCAAGACTCCAAAACTAAAAAACTCCGAAACTCCAAAACTCCAAAACTCCAAAACTCCGAAACTCCAAAACTCCAATACTCCAAAACTCCGAAACTCCAAAACTCCAAAATTCCAAAACTCCGAAACTCCAAAACTCCCAATCTCCATAACTCCAAAACTCGAAAACTCCGAAACTCCAAAACTCCAAAACTCCAATACTCCAAAACTCCAAAACTCCGAAACTCCAAAACTCCGAAACTCCAAAACTCCGAATCTCCAAAACTCCAAAACTCCAAAACTCCGAAACTCCGAAACTCCAAAACTCCAAAACTCCAATACTCCAAAACTCCAAAACTCCGAAACTCCAAAACTCCGAAACTCCAAAACTCCAATACTCCAAAACTCCGAAACTCCAAAACTCCGAAACTCCAAAACTCCAAAACTCCAATACTCCAAAACTCCAAAACTCCAAAACACCGAAACTCCGAAACTCCGAAACTCCAAAACTCCAAAACTCCAAAACTCCAAAACTGCAAAACTCCAAAACTCCGAAACTCCGAAACTCCAAAACTCCGAAACTCCAAAACTCCAAAACTCCAAAACTCCAAAACTGCAAACCTCCAAAACTCCGAAACTCCGAAACTCCAAAACTCCGAAACTCCAAAACTCGGAAACTCCAAAACTCGGAAACTCCAAAACTCCAAAACTCCGAAACTCCAAAACTCCAAAACTCCAAAACTCCGAAACTCCAAAACTCCAAAACTCCAAAACTCCAAAACTGCGAAACTCCAAAACTCCGAAACTCCAAAACTCCAAAACTCCGAAACTCCAAAACTCCAAAACTCCAAAACTCCGAAACTCCAAAACTCCGAAACTCCGAAACTCCGAAACTCCAAAACTCCAAAACTCCAAAACTCCAAAACTGCGAAACTCCAAAACTCCGAAACTCCAAAACTCCAAAACTCCAAAACTCCAAAACTCCAAAACTCCAAAACTCCAAAACTCCAAAACTCCGAAACTCCAAAACTCCGAAACTCCAAAACTCCGAAACTCCGAAACTCCGAAACTCCGAAACTCCGAAACTCCAAAACTCCAAAACTCCGAAACTCCAAAACTCCGAAACTCCAAAACTCCAAAACTCCGAAACTCCAAAACTCCAAAACTCCAAAACTCCGAAACTCCAAAACTCCAAAGCTCCAAAACTCCAAAACTCCAAAACTCCGAAACTCCAAAACTCCGAAACTCCAAAACTCCGAATCTCCAAAACTCCAAAACTCGAAAACTCCGAAACTCCAAAACTCCAAAACTCCAATACTCCAAAACTCCAAAACTCCGAAACTCCAAAACTCCGAAACTCCAAAACTACGAATCTCCAAAACTCCAAAACTCCAAAACTCCGAAACTCCGAAACTCCAAAACTCCAAAACTCCAATACTCCAAAACTCCAAAACTCCGAAACTCCAAAACTCCGAAACTCCAAAACTCCAATACTCCAAAACTCCGAAACTCCAAAACTCCGAAACTCCAAAACTCCAAAACTCCAATACTCCAGAACTCCAAAACTCCAAAACACCGAAACTCCAAAACACCGAAACTCCGAAACTCCGAAACTCCAAAACTCCAAAACTCCAAGACTCCAAAACTCAAAAACTCCGAAACTCCAAAACTCCAAAACTCCAAAACTCCGAAACTCCAAAACTCCAATACTCCAAAACTCCGAAACTCCAAAACTCCAAAACTCCAAAACTCCAATACTCCAAAACTCCGAAACTCCGAAACTCCAAAACTCCAAAACTCCGAAACTCCAAAACTCCAATACTCCAAAACTCCGAAACTCCAAAACTCCGAAACTCCAAAACTCCAATACTCCAAAACTCCGGAACTCCAAAACTCCGAAACTCCAAAACTCCAAAACTCCAATACTCCAGAACTCCAAAACTCCAAAACACCGAAACTCCAAAACACCGAAACTCCGAAACTCCGAAACTCCAAAACTCCAAAACTCCAAGACTCCAAAACTCAAAAACTCCGAAACTCCAAAACTCCAAAACTCCAAAACTCCGAAACTCCAAAACTCCAATACTCCAAAACTCCGAAACTCCAAAACTCCAAAACTCCAAAACTCCAATACTCCAAAACTCCGAAACTCCGAAACTCCAAAACTCCAAAACTCCGAAACTCCAAAACTCCAAAACTCCAATACTCCAAAACTCCAAAACTCCGAAACTCCAAAACTCCGAAACTCCAAAACTCCGAATCTCCAAAACTCCAAAACTCCAAAACTCCGAAACTCCGAAACTCCAAAACTCCAAAACTCCAATACTCCAAAACTCCAAAACTCCGAAACTCCAAAACTCCGAAACTCCAAAACTCCAATACTCCAAAACTCCGAAACTCCAAAACTCCGAAACTCCAAAACTCCAAAACTCCAATACTCCAAAACTCCAAAACTCCAAAACACCGAAACTCCGAAACTCCGAAACTCCAAAACTCCAAAACTCCAAAACTCCAAAACTGCAAAACTCCAAAACTCCGAAACTCCGAAACTCCAAAACTCCGAAACTCCAAAACTCCAAAACTCCAAAACTCCAAAACTGCAAAACTCCAAAACTCCGAAACTCCGAAACTCCAAAACTCCGAAACTCCAAAACTCGGAAACTCCAAAACTCGGAAACTCCAAAACTCCAAAACTCCGAAACTCCAAAACTCCAAAACTCCAAAACTCCGAAACTCCAAAACTCCAAAACTCCAAAACTCCAAAACTGCGAAACTCCAAAACTCCGAAACTCCAAAACTCCAAAACTCCGAAACTCCAAAACTCCAAAACTCCAAAACTCCGAAACTCCAAAACTCCGAAACTCCGAAACTCCGAAACTCCAAAACTCCAAAACTCCAAAACTCCAAAACTGCGAAACTCCAAAACTCCGAAACTCCAAAACTCCAAAACTCCAAAACTCCAAAACTCCAAAACTCCAAAACTCCAAAACTCCGAAACTCCAAAACTCCGAAACTCCAAAACTCCGAAACTCCGAAACTCCGAAACTCCGAAACTCCGAAACTCCAAAACTCCGAAACTCCAAAACTCCAAAACTCCAAAACTCCAATACTCCAAAACTCCAAAACTCCAAAACTCCGAAACTCCAAAACTCCAAAACTCCGAAACTCCGAAACTCCAAAACTCCAAAACTCCAAAACTCCGAAACTCCAAAACTCCAATACTCCAAAACTCCAAAACTCCGAAACTCCAAAACTCCGAAACTCCAAAACTACGAATCTCCAAAACTCCAAAACTCCAAAACTCCGAAACTCCGAAACTCCAAAACTCCAAAACTCCAATACTCCAAAACTCCGAAACTCCAAAACTCCGAAACTCCAAAACTCCAATACTCCAAAACTCCGAAACTCCAAAACTCCGAAACTCCAAAACTCCAAAACTCCAATACTCCAGAACTCCAAAACTCCAAAACACCGAATCTCCAAAACACCGAAACTCCGAAACTCCGAAACTCCAAAACTCCAAAACTCCAAGACTCCAAAACTCAAAAACTCCGAAACTCCAAAACTCCAAAACTCCGAAACTCCAAAACTCCAATACTCCAAAACTCCGAAACTCCAAAACTCCAAAACTCCAATACTCCAAAACTCCGAAACTCCGAAACTCCAAAACTCCAAAACTCCGAAACTCCAAAACTCGGAAACTCCAAAACTACAAAACTCCAAAACTCCAAAACTCCAAAACTCCGAAACTCCAAAACTCCGAAACTCCAAAACTCCGAATCTCCAAAACTCCAAAACTCGAAAACTCCGAAACTCCAAAACTCCAAAACTCCAATACTCCAAAACTCCAAAACTCCGAAACTCCAAAACTCCGAAACTCCAAAACTCCGAATCTCCAAAACTCCAAAACTCCAAAACTCCGAAACTCCGAAACTCCAAAACTCCAAAACTCCAATACTCCATAACTCCAAAACTCCGAAACTCCAAAACTCCGAAACTCCAAAACTCCAATACTCCAAAACTCCGAAACTCCAAAACTCCGAAACTCCAAAACTCCAAAACTCCAATACTCCAAAACTCCAAAACTCCAAAACACCGAAACTCCAAAACTCCGAAACTCCAAAACTCCAAAACTCCAAAACTCCAAAACTGCAAAACTCCAAAACTCCGAAACTCCGAAACTCCAAAACTCCGAAACTCCAAAACTCCAAAACTCCAAAACTCCAAAACTGCAAAACTCCAAAACTCCGAAACTCCGAAACTCCAAAACTCCGAAACTCCAAAACTCGGAAACTCCAAAACTCGGAAACTCCAAAACTCCAAAACTCCGAAACTCCAAAACTCCAAAACTCCAAAACTCCGAAACTCCAAAACTCCAAAACTCCAAAACTCCAAAACTGCGAAACTCCAAAACTCCGAAACTCCAAAACTCCAAAACTCCGAAACTCCAAAACTCCAAAACTCCAAAACTCCGAAACTCCAAAACTCCGAAACTCCGAAACTCCGAAACTCCAAAACTCCAAAACTCCAAAACTGCGAAACTCCAAAACTCCCAAACTCCAAAACTCCAAAACTCCAAAACTCCAAAACTCCAAAACTCCAAAACTCCGAAACTCCAAAACTCCGAAACTCCAAAACTCCGAAACTCCGAAACTCCGAAACTCCGAAACTCCGAAACTCCGAAACTCCAAAACTCCGAAACTCCAAAACTCCAAAACTCCAAAACTCCAATACTCCAAAACTCCAAAACTCCAAAACTCCGAAACTCCAAAACTCCAAAACTCCGAAACTCCGAAACTCCAAAACTCCAAAACTCCAAAACTCCGAAACTCCAAAACTCCAATACTCCAAAACTCCAAAACTCCGAAACTCCAAAACTCCGAAACTCCAAAACTACGAATCTCCAAAACTCCAAAACTCCAAAACTCCGAAACTCCGAAACTCCAAAACTCCAAAACTCCAATACTCCAAAACTCCGAAACTCCAAAACTCCGAAACTCCAAAACTCCAAAACTCCAATACTCCAGAACTCCAAAACTCCAAAACACCGAAACTCCAAAACACCGAAACTCCGAAACTCCGAAACTCCAAAACTCCAAAACTCCAAGACTCCAAAACTCAAAAACTCCGAAACTCCAAAACTCCAAAACTCCGAAACTCCAAAACTCCAATACTCCAAAACTCCGAAACTCCAAAACTCCAAAACTCCAATACTCCAAAACTCCGAAACTCCGAAACTCCAAAACTCCAAAACTCCGAAACTCCAAAACTCGGAAACTCCAAAACTACAAAACTCCAAAACTCCAAAACTCCAAAACTCCGAAACTCCAAAACTCCGAAACTCCAAAACTCCGAATCTCCAAAACTCCAAAACTCGAAAACTCCGAAACTCCAAAACTCCAAAACTCCAATACTCCAAAACTCCAAAACTCCGAAACTCCAAAACTCCGAAACTCCAAAACTCCGAATCTCCAAAACTCCAAAACTCCAAAACTCCGAAACTCCGAAACTCCAAAACTCCAAAACTCCAATACTCCATAACTCCAAAACTCCGAAACTCCAAAACTCCGAAACTCCAAAACTCCAATACTCCAAAACTCCGAAACTCCAAAACTCCGAAACTCCAAAACTCCAAAACTCCAATACTCCAAAACTCCAAAACTCCAAAACACCGAAACTCCAAAACTCCGAAACTCCAAAACTCCAAAACTCCAAAACTCCAAAACTGCAAAACTCCAAAACTCCGAAACTCCGAAACTCCAAAACTCCGAAACTCCAAAACTCCAAAACTCCAAAACTCCAAAACTCCAAAACTGCAAAACTCCAAAACTCCGAAACTCCGAAACTCCAAAACTCCGAAACTCCAAAACTCGGAAACTCCAAAACTCGGCAACTCCAAAACTCCAAAACTCCGAAACTCCAAAACTCCAAAACTCCAAAACTCCGAAACTCCAAAACTCCAAAACTCCAAAACTCCAAAACTGCGAAACTCCAAAACTCCGAAACTCCAAAACTCCAAAACTCCAAAACTCCAATACTCCAAAACTCCGAAACTCCGAAACTCCAAAACTCCAAAACTCCGAAACTCCAAAACTCGGAAACTCCAAAACTACAAAACTCCAAAACTCCAAAACTCCAAAACTCCGAAATTCCAAAACTCCGAAACTCCAAAACTCCGAATCTCCAAAACTCCAAAACTCGAAAACTCCGAAACTCCAAAACTCCAAAACTCCAATACTCCAAAACTCCAAAACTCCGAAACTCCAAAACTCCGAAACTCCAAAACTCCGAATCTCCAAAACTCCAAAACTCCAAAACTCCAATACTCCAAAACTCCAAAACTCCAAAACTCCGAAACTCCAAAACTCCGAAACTCCGAAACTCCAAAACTCCAAAACTCCAATACTCCAAAACTCCGAAACTCCAAAACTCCGAAACTCCAAAACTCCAATACTCCAAAACTCCGAAACTCCAAAACTCCGAAACTCCAAAACTCCAAAACTCCAATACTCCAGAACTCCAAAACTCCAAAACACCGAAACTCCAAAACACCGAAACTCCGAAACTCCGAAACTCCAAAACTCCAAAACTCCAAGACTCCAAAACTCAAAAACTCCGAAACTCCAAAACTCCAAAACTCCAAAACTCCAATACTCCAAAACTCCGAAACTCCAAAACTCCGAAACTCCAAAACTCCAATACTCCAAAACTCCGGAACTCCAAAACTCCGAAACTCCAAAACTCCAAAACTCCAATACTCCAGAACTCCAAAACTCCAAAACACCGAAACTCCAAAACACCGAAACTCCGAAACTCCGAAACTCCAAAACTCCAAAACTCCAAGACTCCAAAACTCAAAAACTCCGAAACTCCAAAACTCCAAAACTCCAAAACTCCGAAACTCCAAAACTCCAATACTCCAAAACTCCGAAACTCCAAAACTCCAAAATTCCAAAACTCCGAAACTCCAAAACTCCGAATCTCCAAAACTCCAAAACTCGAAAACTCCGAAACTCCAAAACTCCAAAACTCCAATACTCCAAAACTCCAAAACTCCGAAACTCCAAAACTCCGAAACTCCAAAACTCCGAATCTCCAAAACTCCAAAACTCCAAAACTCCGAAACTCCGAAACTCCAAAACTCCAAAACTCCAATACTCCAAAACTCCAAAACTCCGAAACTCCAAAACTCCGAAACTCCAAAACTCCAATACTCCAAAACTCCGAAACTCCAAAACTCCGAAACTCCAAAACTCCAAAACTCCAATACTCCAAAACTCCAAAACTCCAAAACACCGAAACTCCGAAACTCCGAAACTCCAAAACTCCAAAACTCCAAAACTCCAAAACTGCAAAACTCCAAAACTCCGAAACTCCGAAACTCCAAAACTCCGAAACTCCAAAACTCCAAAACTCCAAAACTCCAAAACTGCAAACCTCCAAAACTCCGAAACTCCGAAACTCCAAAACTCCGAAACTCCAAAACTCGGAAACTCCAAAACTCGGAAACTCCAAAACTCCAAAACTCCGAAACTCCAAAACTCCAAAACTCCAAAACTCCGAAACTCCAAAACTCCAAAACTCCAAAACTCCAAAACTGCGAAACTCCAAAACTCCGAAACTCCAAAACTCCAAAACTCCGAAACTCCAAAACTCCAAAACTCCAAAACTCCGAAACTCCAAAACTCCGAAACTCCGAAACTCCGAAACTCCAAAACTCCAAAACTCCAAAACTCCAAAACTGCGAAACTCCAAAACTCCGAAACTCCAAAACTCCAAAACTCCAAAACTCCAAAACTCCAAAACTCCAAAACTCCAAAACTCCGAAACTCCAAAACTCCGAAACTCCAAAACTCCGAAACTCCGAAACTCCGAAACTCCGAAACTCCAAAACTCCGAAACTCCAAAACTCCAAAACTCCAAAACTCCAATACTCCAAAACTCCAAAACTCCAAAACTCCGAAACTCCAAAACTCCAAAACTCCGAAACTCCGAAACTCCAAAACTCCAAAACTCCAAAACTCCGAAACTCCAAAACTCCAATACTCCAAAACTCCAAAACTCCGAAACTCCAAAACTCCGAAACTCCAAAACTACGAATCTCCAAAACTCCAAAACTCCAAAACTCCGAAACTCCGAAACTCCAAAACTCCAAAACTCCAATACTCCAAAACTCCGAAACTCCAAAACTCCGAAACTCCAAAACTCCAATACTCCAAAACTCCGAAACTCCAAAACTCCGAAACTCCAAAACTCCAAAACTCCAATACTCCAGAACTCCAAAACTCCAAAACACCGAAACTCCAAAACACCGAAACTCCGAAACTCCGAAACTCCAAAACTCCAAAACTCCAAGACTCCAAAACTCAAAAACTCCGAAACTCCAAAACTCCAAAACTCCAAAACTCCGAAACTCCAAAACTCCAATACTCCAAAACTCCGAAACTCCAAAACTCCAAAACTCCAATACTCCAAAACTCCGAAACTCCGAAACTCCAAAACTCCAAAACTCCGAAACTCCAAAACTCGGAAACTCCAAAACTACAAAACTCCAAAACTCCAAAACTCCAAAACTCCGAAACTCCAAAACTCCGAAACTCCAAAACTCCGAATCTCCAAAACTCCAAAACTCGAAAACTCCGAAACTCCAAAACTCCAAAACTCCAATACTCCAAAACTCCAAAACTCCGAAACTCCAAAACTCCGAAACTCCAAAACTCCGAATCTCCAAAACTCCAAAACTCCAAAACTCCGAAACTCCGAAACTCCAAAACTCCAAAACTCCAATACTCCATAACTCCAAAACTCCGAAACTCCAAAACTCCGAAACTCCAAAACTCCAATACTCCAAAACTCCGAAACTCCAAAACTCCGAAACTCCAAAACTCCAAAACTCCAATACTCCAAAACTCCAAAACTCCAAAACACCGAAACTCCGAAACTCCGAAACTCCAAAACTCCAAAACTCCAAAACTCCAAAACTGCAAAACTCCAAAACTCCGAAACTCCGAAACTCCAAAACTCCGAAACTCCAAAACTCCAAAACTCCAAAACTCCAAAACTGCAAAACTCCAAAACTCCGAAACTCCGAAACTCCAAAACTCCGAAACTCCAAAACTCGGAAACTCCAAAACTCGGAAACTCCAAAACTCCAAAACTCCGAAACTCCAAAACTCCAAAACTCCAAAACTCCGAAACTCCAAAACTCCAAAACTCCAAAACTCCAAAACTGCGAAACTCCAAAACTCCGAAACTCCAAAACTCCAAAACTCCGAAACTCCAAAACTCCAAAACTCCGAAACTCCAAAACTCCAAAGCTCCAAAACTCCAAAACTCCAAAACTCCGAAACTCCAAAACTCCGAAACTCCAAAACTCCGAATCTCCAAAACTCCAAAACTCGAAAACTCCGAAACTCCAAAACTCCAAAACTCCAATACTCCAAAACTCCAAAACTCCGAAACTCCAAAACTCCGAAACTCCAAAACTACGAATCTCCAAAACTCCAAAACTCCAAAACTCCGAAACTCCGAAACTCCAAAACTCCAAAACTCCAATACTCCAAAACTCCAAAACTCCGAAACTCCAAAACTCCGAAACTCCAAAACTCCAATACTCCAAAACTCCGAAACTCCAAAACTCCGAAACTCCAAAACTCCAAAACTCCAATACTCCAGAACTCCAAAACTCCAAAACACCGAAACTCCAAAACACCGAAACTCCGAAACTCCGAAACTCCAAAACTCCAAAACTCCAAGACTCCAAAACTCAAAAACTCCGAAACTCCAAAACTCCAAAACTCCAAAACTCCGAAACTCCAAAACTCCAATACTCCAAAACTCCGAAACTCCAAAACTCCAAAACTCCAAAACTCCAATACTCCAAAACTCCGAAACTCCGAAACTCCAAAACTCCAAAACTCCGAAACTCCAAAACTCCAATACTCCAAAACTCCGAAACTCCAAAACTCCGAAACTCCAAAACTCCAATACTCCAAAACTCCGGAACTCCAAAACTCCGAAACTCCAAAACTCCAAAACTCCAATACTCCAGAACTCCAAAACTCCAAAACACCGAAACTCCAAAACACCGAAACTCCGAAACTCCGAAACTCCAAAACTCCAAAACTCCAAGACTCCAAAACTCAAAAACTCCGAAACTCCAAAACTCCAAAACTCCAAAACTCCGAAACTCCAAAACTCCAATACTCCAAAACTCCGAAACTCCAAAACTCCAAAACTCCAAAACTCCAATACTCCAAAACTCCGAAACTCCGAAACTCCAAAACTCCAAAACTCCGAAACTCCAAAACTCGGAAACTCCAAAACTACAAAACTCCAAAACTCCAAAACTCCAAAACTCCGAAATTCCAAAACTCCGAAACTCCAAAACTCCGAATCTCCAAAACTCCAAAACTCGAAAACTCCGAAACTCCAAAACTCCAAAACTCCAATACTCCAAAACTCCAAAACTCCGAAACTCCAAAACTCCGAAACTCCAAAACTCCGAATCTCCAAAACTCCAAAACTCCAAAACTCCGAAACTCCGAAACTCCAAAACTCCAAAACTCCAATACTCCAAAACTCCAAAACTCCGAAACTCCAAAACTCCGAAACTCCAAAACTCCAATACTCCAAAACTCCGAAACTCCAAAACTCCGAAACTCCAAAACTCCAAAACTCCAAAACTCCAAAACTCCAAAACTCCAAAACTCCAAAACTCCGAAACTCCAAAACTCCAAAACTCCAAAGCTCCAAAACTCCAAAACTCCAAAACTCAAAAACTCCAAAACTCCAAAACTCCAAAACTCCAAAACTCCGAAACTCCAAAACTCCGAAACTCCAAAACTCCGAAACTCCAAAACTCCGAATCTCCAAAACTCGGAAACTCCAAAACTCCAAAACTCCAAAACTCGAAAACTCGAAAACTCCAAAACTCCGAAACTCCAAAACTCCAAAACTCCAAAACTCCAAAACTCCAAAACTCCAAAACTCCAAAACTCCGAAACTCCAAAACTCCAAAACTCCAAAGCTCCAAAACTCCAAAACTCAAAAACTCCAAAACTCAAAAACTCCAAAACTCCAAAACTCCGAAACTCCAAAACTCCGAAACTCCAAAACTCCGAATCTCCAAAACTCCAAAACTCCGAAACTCCGAAACTCCAAAACTCCAAAACTCCAATACTCCAAAACTCCAAAACTCCGAAACTCCAAAACTCCGAAACTCCAAAACTCCAATACTCCAAAACTCCGAAACTCCAAAACTCCGAAACTCCAAAACTCCAAAACTCCAATACTCCAAAACTCCAAAACTCCAAAACACCGAAACTCCGAAACTCCGAAACTCCAAAACTCCAAAACTCCAAGACTCCAAAACTCAAAAACTCAAAAACTCCGAAACTCCAAAAGTCCAAAACTCCAAAACTCCGAAACTCCAAAACTCCAATACTCCAAAACTCCGAAACTCCAAAACTCCAAAACTCCAAAACTCCAATACTCCAAAACTCCGAAACTCCGAAACTCCAAAACTCCAAAACTCCGAAACTCCAAAACTCGGAAACTCCAAAACTACAAAACTCCAAAACTCCAAAACTCCAAAACTCCGAAACTCCAAAACTCCGAAACTCCAAAACTCCGAATCTCCAAAACTCCAAAACTCGAAAACTCCGAAACTCCAAAACTCCAAAACTCCAATACTCCAAAACTCCAAAACTCCAAAACTCCGAAACTCCGAAACTCCTAAACTCCAAAACTCCAAAACTCCGAAACTCCAAAACTCCAAGACTCCAAAACTCCGAAACTCCAAAACTCCAAAACTCCAAAACTCCAAAACTCCAAAACTCCAAAACTCCAAAACTCCAAAACTCCGAAACTCCAAAACTCCGAAACTCCAAAACTCCGAAACTCCGAAACTCCGAAACTCCGAAACTCCGAAACTCCAAAACTCCGAAACTCCAAAACTCCAAAACTCCAAAACTCCAATACTCCAAAACTCCAAAACTCCAAAACTCCGAAACTCCAAAACTCCAAAACTCCGAAACTCCGAAACTCCAAAACTCCAAAACTCCAAAACTCCGAAACTCCAAAACTCCAATACTCCAAAACTCCAAAACTCCGAAACTCCAAAACTCCGAAACTCCAAAACTACGAATCTCCAAAACTCAAAAACTCCGAAACTCCAAAACTCCAAAACTCCAAAACTCCGAAACTCCAAAACTCCAATACTCCAAAACTCCGAAACTCCAATACTCCAAAACTCCAAAACTCCAAAACTCCGAAACTCCGAAACTCCTAAACTCCAAAACTCCAAAACTCCAAAACTCCGAAACTCCAAAACTCCAAGACTCCAAAACTCCGAAACTCCAAAACTCCAAAACTCCAAAACTCCAAAACTCCAAAACTCCAAAACTCCGAAACTCCAAAACTCCGAAACTCCAAAACTCCGAAACTCCGAAACTCCGAAACTCCGAAACTCCGAAACTCCGAAACTCCGAAACTCCGAAACTCCAAAACTCCGAAACTCCAAAACTCCAAAACTCCAAAACTCCAATACTCCAAAACTCCAAAACTCCAAAACTCCGAAACTCCAAAACTCCAAAACTCCGAAACTCCGAAACTCCAAAACTCCAAAACTCCAAAACTCCAAAACTCCGAAACTCCAAAACTCCAATACTCCAATACTCCAAAACTCCGAAACTCCGAAACTCCAAAACTCCAAAACTCCAAAACTCCGAAACTCCAAAACTCCGAAACTCCAAAACTCCGAATCTCCAAAACTCCAAAACTCGAAAACTCCGAAACTCCAAAACTCCAAAACTCCAATACTCCAAAACTCCAAAACTCCAAAACTCCGAAACTCCGAAACTCCTAAACTCCAAAACTCCAAAACTCCAAAACTCCGAAACTCCAAAACTCCAAGACTCCAAAACTCCGAAACTCCAAAACTCCAAAACTCCAAAACTCCAAAACTCCAAAACTCCAAAACTCCGAAACTCCAAAACTCCGAAACTCCAAAACTCCGAAACTCCGAAACTCCGAAACTCCGAAACTCCGAAACTCCGAAACTCCAAAACTCCGAAACTCCAAAACTCCAAAACTCCAAAACTCCAATACTCCAAAACTCCAAAACTCCAAAACTCCGAAACTCCAAAACTCCAAAACTCCGAAACTCCAAAACTCCAAAACTCCAAAACTCCGAAACTCCAAAACTCCAATACTCCAAAACTCCAAAACTCCGAAACTCCAAAACTCCGAAACTCCAAAACTACGAATCTCCAAAACTCCAAAACTCCAAAACTCCGAAACTCCGAAACTCCAAAACTCCAAAACTCCAATACTCCAAAACTCCGAAACTCCAAAACTCCGAAACTCCAAAACTCCAATACTCCAAAACTCCGAAACTCCAAAACTCCGAAACTCCAAAACTCCAAAACTCCAATACTCCAGAACTCCAAAACTCCAAAACACCGAAACTCCAAAACACCGAAACTCCGAAACTCCGAAACTCCGAAACTCCAAAACTCCAAAACTCCAAAACTCCAAGACTCCAAAACTCAAAAACTCCGAAACTCCAAAACTCCAAAACTCCGAAACTCCAAAACTCCAATACTCCAAAACTCCGAAACTCCAAAACTCCAAAACTCCAAAACTCCAATACTCCAAAACTCCGAAACTCCGAAACTTCAAAACTCCAAAACTCCGAAACTCCAAAACTCGGAAACTCCAAAACTACAAAACTCCAAAACTCCAAAACTCCAAAACTCCGAAATTCCAAAACTCCGACACTCCAAAACTCCGAATCTCCAAAACTCCAAAACTCGAAAACTCCGAAACTCCAAAACTCCAAAACTCCGAAACTCCAAAACTCCGAAACTCCAAAACTCCGAATCTCCAAAACTCCAAAACTCCAAAACTCCGAAACTCCGAAACTCCAAAACTCCAAAACTCCAATACTCCAAAACTCCAAAACTCCGAAACTCCAAAACTCCGAAACTCCAAAACTCCAATACTCCAAAACTCCGAAACTCCAAAACTCCGAAACTCCAAAACTCCAAAACTCCAATACTCCAAAACTCCAAAACTCCAAAACACCGAAACTCCGAAACTCCGAAACTCCGAAACTCCAAAACTCCAAAACTCCAAAACTCCAAAACTGCAAAACTCCAAAACTCCGAAACTCCGAAACTCCAAAACTCCGAAACTCCAAAACTCCAAAACTCCAAAACTCCAAAACTGCAAAACTCCAAAACTCCGAAACTCCGAAACTCCAAAACTCCGAAACTCCAAAACTCGGAAACTCCAAAACTCGGAAACTCCAAAACTCCAAAACTCCGAAACTCCAAAACTCCAAAACTCCAAAACTCCGAAACTCCAAAACTCCAAAACTCCAAAACTCCAAAACTGCGAAACTCCAAAACTCCGAAACTCCAAAACTCCAAAACTCCGAAACTGCAAAACTCCAAAACTCCAAAACTCCGAAACTCCAAAACTCCGAAACTCCGAAACTCCGAAACTCCAAAACTCCAAAACTCCAAAACTCCAAAACTGCGAAACTCCAAAACTCCGAAACTCCAAAACTCCAAAACTCCAAAACTCCAAAA
This sequence comes from Amblyomma mixtum, assembly GCF_055824585.1. NCBI lineage: Eukaryota > Metazoa > Arthropoda > Arachnida > Ixodida > Ixodidae > Amblyomma > Amblyomma mixtum. Next base: position 105,157,701 of record NC_143021.1, on the reverse strand, counting down.
CTCCAAAACTCCAAAACTCCAAAACTCCGAAACTCCAAAACTCCGAAACTCCAAAACTCCGAAACTCCGAAACTCCGAAACTCCGAAACTCCGAAACTCCAAAACTCCGAAACTCCAAAACTCCAAAACTCCAAAACTCCAATACTCCAAAACTCCAAAACTCCAAAACTCCGAAACTCCAAAACTCCAAAACTCCGAAACTCCGAAACTCCAAAACTCCAAAACTCCAAAACTCCGAAACTCCAAAACTCCAATACTCCAAAACTCCAAAACTCCTAAACTCCAAAACTCCGAAACTCCAAAACTACGAATCTCCAAAACTCCAAAACTCCAAAACTCCGAAACTCCGAAACTCCAAAACTCCAAAACTCCAATACTCCAAAACTCCGAAACTCCAAAACTCCGAAACTCCAAAACTCCAATACTCCAAAACTCCGAAACTCCAAAACTCCGAAACTCCAAAACTCCAAAACTCCAATACTCCAGAACTCCAAAACTCCAAAACACCGAAACTCCAAAACACCGAAACTCCGAAACTCCGAAACTCCAAAACTCCAAAACTCCAAGACTCCAAAACTCAAAAACTCCGAAACTCCAAAACTCCAAAACTCCAAAACTCCGAAACTCCAAAACTCCAATACTCCAAAACTCCGAAACTCCAAAACTCCAAAACTCCAAAACTCCAATACTCCAAAACTCCGAAACTCCGAAACTCCAAAACTCCAAAACTCCGAAACTCCAAAACTCGGAAACTCCAAAACTACAAAACTCCAAAACTCCAAAACTCCGAAACTCCAAAACTCCGAAACTCCAAAACTCCGAAATTCCAAAACTCCAAAACTCGAAAACTCCGAAACTCCAAAACTCCAAAACTCCAATACTCCAAAACTCCAAAACTCCGAAACTCCAAAACTCCGAAACTCCAAAACTCCGAATCTCCAAAACTCCAAAACTCCAAAACTCCGAAACTCCGAAACTCCAAAACTCCAAAACTCCAATACTCCATAACTCCAAAACTCCGAAACTCCAAAACTCCGAAACTCCAAAACTCCAATACTCCAAAACTCCGAAACTCCAAAACTCCGAAACTCCAAAACTCCAAAACTCCATACTCCAAAACTCCAAAACTCCAAAACACCGAAACTCCGAAACTCCGAAACTCCAAAACTCCAAAACTCCAAAACTCCAAAACTGCAAAACTCCAAAACTCCGAAACTCCGAAACTCCAAAACTCCGAAACTCCAAAACTCCAAAACTCCAAAACTCCAAAACTGCAAAACTCCAAAACTCCGAAACTCCAAAACTGCGAAACTCCAAAACTCGGAAACTCCAAAACTCGGAAACTCCAAAACTCCAAAACTCCGAAACTCCAAAACTCCAAAACTCCAAAACTCCGAAACTCCAAAACTCCAAAACTCCAAAACTCCAAAACTGCGAAACTCCAAAACTCCGAAACTCCAAAACTCCAAAACTCCGAAACTCCAAAACTCCAAAACTCCAAAACTCCGAAACTCCAAAACTCCAAAGCTCCAAAACTCCAAAACTCCAAAACTCCGAAACTCCAAAACTCCGAAACTCCAAAACTCCGAATCTCCAAAACTCCAAAACTCGAAAACTCCGAAACTCCAAAACTCCAAAACTCCAATACTCCAAAACTCCAAAACTCCGAAACTCCAAAACTCCGAAACTCCAAAACTACGAATCTCCAAAACTCCAAAACTCCGAAACTCCGAAACTCCAAAACTCCAAAACTCCAATACTCCAAAACACCAAAACTCCGAAACTCCAAAACTCCGAAACTCCAAAACTCCAATACTCCAAAACTCCGAAACTCCAAAACTCCGAAACTCCAAAACTCCAAAACTCCAATACTCCAGAACTCCAAAACTCCAAAACACCGAAACTCCAAAACACCGAAACTCCGAAACTTCGAAACTCCAAAACTCCAAAACTCCAAGACTCCAAAACTCAAAAACTCCGAAACTCCAAAACTCCAAAACTCCAAAACTCCAAAACTCCAAAACTCCAATACTCCAAAACTCCGAAACTCCAAAACTCCAAAACTCCAAAACTCCAATACTCCAAAACTCCGAAACTCCGAAACTCCAAAACTCCAAAACTCCGAAACTCCAAAACTCGGAAACTCCAAAACTACAAAACTCCAAAACTCCAAAACTCCGAAACTCCAAAACTCCGAAACTCCAAAACTCCGAATCTCCAAAACTCCAAAACTCGAAAACTCCGAAACTCCAAAACTCCAAAACTCCAAAACTCCAAAACTGCGAAACTCCAAAACTCCGAAACTCCGAAACTCCAAAACTCCAAAACTCCAAAACTCCAAAACTGCGAAACTCCAAAACTCCGAAACTCCAAAACTCCAAAACTCCGAAACTCCAAAACTCCAAAACTCCAAAACTCCGAAACTCCAAAACTCCAAAGCTCCAAAACTCCAAAACTCCAAAACTCCGAAACTCCAAAACTCCGAAACTCCAAAACTCCGAATCTCCAAAACTCCAAAACTCGAAAACTCCGAAACTCCAAAACTCCAAAACTCCAATACTCCAAAACTCCAAAACTCCGAAACTCCAAAACTCCGAAACTCCAAAACTACGAATCTCCAAAACTCCAAAACTCCGAAACTCCGAAACTCCAAAACTCCAAAACTCCAATACTCCAAAACACCAAAACTCCGAAACTCCAAAACTCCGAAACTCCAAAACTCCAATACTCCAAAACTCCGAAACTCCAAAACTCCGAAACTCCAAAACTCCAAAACTCCAATACTCCAGAACTCCAAAACTCCAAAACACCGAAACTCCAAAACACCGAAACTCCGAAACTCCGAAACTCCAAAACTCCAAAACTCCAAGACTCCAAAACTCAAAAACTCCGAAACTCCAAAACTCCAAAACTCCAAAACTCCAAAACTCCAAAACTCCAATACTCCAAAACTCCGAAACTCCAAAACTCCAAAACTCCAAAACTCCAATACTCCAAAACTCCGAAACTCCGAAACTCCAAAACTCCAAAACTCCGAAACTCCAAAACTCGGAAACTCCAAAACTACAAAACTCCAAAACTCCAAAACTCCGAAACTCCAAAACTCCGAAACTCCAAAACTCCGAATCTCCAAAACTCCAAAACTCGAAAACTCCGAAACTCCAAAACTCCAAAACTCCAAAACTCCAAAACTGCGAAACTCCAAAACTCCGAAACTCCAAAACTCCAAAACTCCAAAACTCCAAAACTCCAAAACTCCGAAACTCCAAAACTCCGAAACTCCAAAACTCCGAAACTCCGAAACTCCGAAACTCCGAAACTCCGAAACTCCGAAACTCCAAAACTCCGAAACTCCAAAACTCCAAAACTCCAAAACTCCAATACTCCAAAACTCCAAAACTCCAAAACTCCGAAACTCCAAAACTCCAAAACTCCGAAACTCCGAAACTCCAAAACTCCAAAACTCCAAAACTCCGAAACTCCAAAACTCCAATACTCCAAAACTCCAAAACTCCGAAACTCCAAAACTCCGAAACTCCAAAACTACGAATCTCCAAAACTCCAAAACTCCAAAACTCCGAAACTCCGAAACTCCAAAACTCCAAAACTCCAATACTCCAAAACTCCGAAACTCCAAAACTCCGAAACTCCAAAACTCCAATACTCCAAAACTCCGAAACTCCAAAACTCCGAAACTCCAAAACTCCAAAACTCCAATACTCCAGAACTCCAAAACTCCAAAACACCGAAACTCCAAAACACCGAAACTCCGAAACTCCGAAACTCCAAAACTCCAAAACTCCAAGACTCCAAAACTCAAAAACTCCGAAACTCCAAAACTCCAAAACTCCAAAACTCCGAAACTCCAAAACTCCAATACTCCAAAACTCCGAAACTCCAAAACTCCAAAACTCCAAAACTCCAATACTCCAAAACTCCGAAACTCCGAAACTCCAAAACTCCAAAACTCCGAAACTCCAAAACTCGGAAACTCCAAAACTACAAAACTCCAAAACTCCAAAACTCCGAAACTCCAAAACTCCGAAACTCCAAAACTCCGAATCTCCAAAACTCCAAAACTCGAAAACTCCGAAACTCCAAAACTCCAAAACTCCAATACTCCAAAACTCCAAAACTCCAATACTCCAAAACTCCGAAACTCCGAAACTCCAAAACTCCAAAACTACGAATCTCCAAAACTCCAAAACTCCGAAACTCCGAAACTCCAAAACTCCAAAACTCCAATACTCCAAAACACCAAAACTCCGAAACTCCAAAACTCCGAAACTCCAAAACTCCAATACTCCAAAACTCCGAAACTCCAAAACTCCGAAACTCCAAAACTCCAAAACTCCAATACTCCAGAACTCCAAAACTCCAAAACACCGAAACTCCAAAACACCGAAACTCCGAAACTCCGAAACTCCAAAACTCCAAAACTCCAAGACTCCAAAACTCAAAAACTCCGAAACTCCAAAACTCCAAAACTCCAAAACTCCAAAACTCCAAAACTCCAATACTCCAAAACTCCGAAACTCCAAAACTCCAAAACTCCAAAACTCCAATACTCCAAAACTCCGAAACTCCAAAACTCCAAAACTCCAAAACTCCGAAACTCCAAAACTCCAAAACTCCAAAACTCCAAAACTGCGAAACTCCAAAACTCCGAAACTCCAAAACTCCAAAACTCCGAAACTCCAAAACTCCAAAACTCCAAAACTCCGAAACTCCAAAACTCCAAAGCTCCAAAACTCCAAAACTCCAAAACTCCGAAACTCCAAAACTCCGAAACTCCAAAACTCCGAATCTCCAAAACTCCAAAACTCGAAAACTCCGAAACTCCAAAACTCCAAAACTCCAATACTCCAAAACTCCAAAACTCCGAAACTCCAAAACTCCGAAACTCCAAAACTACGAATCTCCAAAACTCCAAAACTCCGAAACTCCGAAACTCCAAAACTCCAAAACTCCAATACTCCAAAACACCAAAACTCCGAAACTCCAAAACTCCGAAACTCCAAAACTCCAATACTCCAAAACTCCGAAACTCCAAAACTCCGAAACTCCAAAACTCCAAAACTCCAATACTCCAGAACTCCAAAACTCCAAAACACCGAAACTCCAAAACACCGAAACTCCGAAACTCCGAAACTCCAAAACTCCAAAACTCCAAGACTCCAAAACTCAAAAACTCCGAAACTCCAAAACTCCAAAACTCCAAAACTCCAAAACTCCAAAACTCCAATACTCCAAAACTCCGAAACTCCAAAACTCCAAAACTCCAAAACTCCAATACTCCAAAACTCCGAAACTCCGAAACTCCAAAACTCCAAAACTCCGAAACTCCAAAACTCGGAAACTCCAAAACTACAAAACTCCAAAACTCCAAAACTCCGAAACTCCAAAACTCCGAAACTCCAAAACTCCGAATCTCCAAAACTCCAAAACTCGAAAACTCCGAAACTCCAAAACTCCAAAACTCCAAAACTCCAAAACTGCGAAACTCCAAAACTCCGAAACTCCAAAACTCCAAAACTCCAAAACTCCAAAACTCCAAAACTCCGAAACTCCAAAACTCCGAAACTCCAAAACTCCGAAACTCCGAAACTCCGAAACTCCGAAACTCCGAAACTCCGAAACTCCAAAACTCCGAAACTCCAAAACTCCAAAACTCCAAAACTCCAATACTCCAAAACTCCAAAACTCCAAAACTCCGAAACTCCAAAACTCCAAAACTCCGAAACTCCGAAACTCCAAAACTCCAAAACTCCAAAACTCCGAAACTCCAAAACTCCAATACTCCAAAACTCCAAAACTCCGAAACTCCAAAACTCCGAAACTCCAAAACTACGAATCTCCAAAACTCCAAAACTCCAAAACTCCGAAACTCCGAAACTCCAAAACTCCAAAACTCCAATACTCCAAAACTCCGAAACTCCAAAACTCCGAAACTCCAAAACTCCAATACTCCAAAACTCCGAAACTCCAAAACTCCGAAACTCCAAAACTCCAAAACTCCAATACTCCAGAACTCCAAAACTCCAAAACTCCGAAACTCCAAAACACCGAAACTCCGAAACTCCGAAACTCCAAAACTCCAAAACTCCAAGACTCCGAAACTCCAAAACTCCGAAACTCCAAAACTCCAAAACTCCGAAACTCCAAAACTCCGAAACTCCAAAACTACGAATCTCCAAAACTCCAAAACTCCAAAACTCCGAAACTCCGAAACTCCAAAACTCCAAAACTCCAATACTCCAAAACTCCGAAACTCCAAAACTCCGAAACTCCAAAACTCCAATACTCCAAAACTCCGAAACTCCAAAACTCCGAAACTCCAAAACTCCAAAACTCCAATACTCCAAAACTCCGAAACTCCGAAACTCCAAAACTCCAAAACTCCGAAACTCCAAAACTCGGAAACTCCAAAACTACAAAACTCCAAAACTCCAAAACTCCGAAACTCCAAAACTCCGAAACTCCAAAACTCCGAATCTCCAAAACTCCAAAACTCGAAAACTCCGAAACTCCAAAACTCCAAAACTCCAAAACTCCAAAACTGCGAAACTCCAAAACTCCGAAACTCCAAAACTCCAAAACTCCAAAACTCCAAAACTCCAAAACTCCGAAACTCCAAAACTCCGAAACTCCAAAACTCCGAAACTCCGAAACTCCGAAACTCCGAAACTCCGAAACTCCGAAACTCCAAAACTCCGAAACTCCAAAACTCCAAAACTCCAAAACTCCAATACTCCAAAACTCCAAAACTCCAAAACTCCGAAACTCCAAAACTCCAAAACTCCGAAACTCCGAAACTCCAAAACTCCAAAACTCCAAAACTCCGAAACTCCAAAACTCCAATACTCCAAAACTCCAAAACTCCGAAACTCCAAAACTCCGAAACTCCAAAACTACGAATCTCCAAAACTCCAAAACTCCAAAACTCCGAAACTCCGAAACTCCAAAACTCCAAAACTCCAATACTCCAAAACTCCGAAACTCCAAAACTCCGAAACTCCAAAACTCCAATACTCCAAAACTCCGAAACTCCAAAACTCCGAAACTCCAAAACTCCAAAACTCCAATACTCCAGAACTCCAAAACTCCAAAACACCGAAACTCCAAAACACCGAAACTCCGAAACTCCGAAACTCCAAAACTCCAAAACTCCAAGACTCCAAAACTCAAAAACTCCGAAACTCCAAAACTCCAAAACTCCAAAACTCCAAAACTCCAAAACTCCAATACTCCAAAACTCCGAAACTCCAAAACTCCAAAACTCCAAAACTCCAATACTCCAAAACTCCGAAACTCCGAAACTCCAAAACTCCAAAACTCCGAAACTCCAAAACTCGGAAACTCCAAAACTACAAAACTCCAAAACTCCAAAACTCCGAAACTCCAAAACTCCGAAACTCCAAAACTCCGAATCTCCAAAACTCCAAAACTCGAAAACTCCGAAACTCCAAAACTCCAAAACTCCAAAACTCCAAAACTGCGAAACTCCAAAACTCCGAAACTCCAAAACTCCAAAACTCCAAAACTCCAAAACTCCAAAACTCCGAAACTCCAAAACTCCGAAACTCCAAAACTCCGAAACTCCGAAACTCCGAAACTCCGAAACTCCGAAACTCCGAAACTCCAAAACTCCGAAACTCCAAAACTCCAAAACTCCAAAACTCCAATACTCCAAAACTCCAAAACTCCAAAACTCCGAAACTCCAAAACTCCAAAACTCCGAAACTCCGAAACTCCAAAACTCCAAAACTCCAAAACTCCGAAACTCCAAAACTCCAATACTCCAAAACTCCAAAACTCCGAAACTCCAAAACTCCGAAACTCCAAAACTACGAATCTCCAAAACTCCAAAACTCCAAAACTCCGAAACTCCGAAACTCCAAAACTCCAAAACTCCAATACTCCAAAACTCCGAAACTCCAAAACTCCGAAACTCCAAAACTCCAATACTCCAAAACTCCGAAACTCCAAAACTCCGAAACTCCAAAACTCCAAAACTCCAATACTCCAGAACTCCAAAACTCCAAAACACCGAAACTCCAAAACACCGAAACTCCGAAACTCCGAAACTCCAAAACTCCAAAACTCCAAGACTCCAAAACTCAAAAACTCCGAAACTCCAAAACTCCAAAACTCCAAAACTCCGAAACTCCAAAACTCCAATACTCCAAAACTCCGAAACTCCAAAACTCCAAAACTCCAAAACTCCAATACTCCAAAACTCCGAAACTCCGAAACTCCAAAACTCCAAAACTCCGAAACTCCAAAACTCGGAAACTCCAAAACTACAAAACTCCAAAACTCCAAAACTCCGAAACTCCAAAACTCCGAAACTCCAAAACTCCGAATCTCCAAAACTCCAAAACTCGAAAACTCCGAAACTCCAAAACTCCAAAACTCCAATACTCCAAAACTCCAAAACTCCAATACTCCAAAACTCCGAAACTCCGAAACTCCAAAACTCCAAAACTACGAATCTCCAAAACTCCAAAACTCCGAAACTCCGAAACTCCAAAACTCCAAAACTCCAATACTCCAAAACACCAAAACTCCGAAACTCCAAAACTCCGAAACTCCAAAACTCCAATACTCCAAAACTCCGAAACTCCAAAACTCCGAAACTCCAAAACTCCAAAACTCCAATACTCCAGAACTCCAAAACTCCAAAACACCGAAACTCCAAAACACCGAAACTCCGAAACTCCGAAACTCCAAAACTCCAAAACTCCAAGACTCCAAAACTCAAAAACTCCGAAACTCCAAAACTCCAAAACTCCAAAACTCCAAAACTCCAAAACTCCAATACTCCAAAACTCCGAAACTCCAAAACTCCAAAACTCCAAAACTCCAATACTCCAAAACTCCGAAACTCCAAAACTCCAAAACTCCAAAACTCCGAAACTCCAAAACTCCAAAACTCCAAAACTCCAAAACTGCGAAACTCCAAAACTCCGAAACTCCAAAACTCCAAAACTCCGAAACTCCAAAACTCCAAAACTCCAAAACTCCGAAACTCCAAAACTCCAAAGCTCCAAAACTCCAAAACTCCAAAACTCCGAAACTCCAAAACTCCGAAACTCCAAAACTCCGAATCTCCAAAACTCCAAAACTCGAAAACTCCGAAACTCCAAAACTCCAAAACTCCAATACTCCAAAACTCCAAAACTCCGAAACTCCAAAACTCCGAAACTCCAAAACTACGAATCTCCAAAACTCCAAAACTCCGAAACTCCGAAACTCCAAAACTCCAAAACTCCAATACTCCAAAACACCAAAACTCCGAAACTCCAAAACTCCGAAACTCCAAAACTCCAATACTCCAAAACTCCGAAACTCCAAAACTCCGAAACTCCAAAACTCCAAAACTCCAATACTCCAGAACTCCAAAACTCCAAAACACCGAAACTCCAAAACACCGAAACTCCGAAACTCCAAAACTCCAAAACTCCGAAACTCCGAAACTCCAAAACTCCAAAACTCCAATACTCCAAAACTCCGAAACTCCAAAACTCCGAAACTCCAAAACTCCAATACTCCAAAACTCCGAAACTCCAAAACTCCGAAACTCCAAAACTCCAAAACTCCAAAACTCCAAAACTCCAATACTCCAAAACTCCGAAACTCCAAAACTCCAAAACTCCAAAACTCCAATACTCCAAAACTCCGAAACTCCAAAACTCCAAAACTCCAAAACTCCGAAACTCCAAAACTCCAAAACTCCAAAACTCCAAAACTGCGAAACTCCAAAACTCCGAAACTCCAAAACTCCAAAACTCCGAAACTCCAAAACTCCAAAACTCCAAAACTCCGAAACTCCAAAACTCCAAAGCTCCAAAACTCCAAAACTCCAAAACTCCGAAACTCCAAAACTCCGAAACTCCAAAACTCCGAATCTCCAAAACTCCAAAACTCGAAAACTCCGAAACTCCAAAACTCCAAAACTCCAATACTCCAAAACTCCAAAACTCCGAAACTCCAAAACTCCGAAACTCCAAAACTACGAATCTCCAAAACTCCAAAACTCCGAAACTCCGAAACTCCAAAACTCCAAAACTCCAATACTCCAAAACACCAAAACTCCGAAACTCCAAAACTCCGAAACTCCAAAACTCCAATACTCCAAAACTCCGAAACTCCAAAACTCCGAAACTCCAAAACTCCAAAACTCCAATACTCCAGAACTCCAAAACTCCAAAACACCGAAACTCCAAAACACCGAAACTCCGAAACTCCGAAACTCCAAAACTCCAAAACTCCAAGACTCCAAAACTCAAAAACTCCGAAACTCCAAAACTCCAAAACTCCAAAACTCCAAAACTCCAAAACTCCAATACTCCAAAACTCCGAAACTCCAAAACTCCAAAACTCCAAAACTCCAATACTCCAAAACTCCGAAACTCCGAAACTCCAAAACTCCAAAACTCCGAAACTCCAAAACTCGGAAACTCCAAAACTACAAAACTCCAAAACTCCAAAACTCCGAAACTCCAAAACTCCGAAACTCCAAAACTCCGAATCTCCAAAACTCCAAAACTCGAAAACTCCGAAACTCCAAAACTCCAAAACTCCAAAACTCCAAAACTGCGAAACTCCAAAACTCCGAAACTCCAAAACTCCAAAACTCCAAAACTCCAAAACTCCAAAACTCCGAAACTCCAAAACTCCAATACTCCAAAACTCCAAAACTCCGAAACTCCAAAACTCCGAAACTCCAAAACTACGAATCTCCAAAACTCCAAAACTCCAAAACTCCGAAACTCCGAAACTCCAAAACTCCAAAACTCCAATACTCCAAAACTCCGAAACTCCAAAACTCCGAAACTCCAAAACTCCAATACTCCAAAACTCCGAAACTCCAAAACTCCGAAACTCCAAAACTCCAAAACTCCAATACTCCAGAACTCCAAAACTCCAAAACACCGAAACTCCAAAACACCGAAACTCCGAAACTCCGAAACTCCAAAACTCCAAAACTCCAAGACTCCAAAACTCAAAAACTCCGAAACTCCAAAACTCCAAAACTCCAAAACTCCGAAACTCCAAAACTCCAATACTCCAAAACTCCGAAACTCCAAAACTCCGAAACTCCAAAACTCCAAAACTCCATACTCCAAAACTCCAAAACTCCAAAACACCGAAACTCCGAAACTCCGAAACTCCAAAACTCCAAAACTCCAAAACTCCAAAACTGCAAAACTCCAAAACTCCGAAACTCCGAAACTCCAAAACTCCGAAACTCCAAAACTCCAAAACTCCAAAACTCCAAAACTGCAAAACTCCAAAACTCCGAAACTCCGAAACTCCAAAACTCCGAAACTCCAAAACTCGGAAACTCCAAAACTCGGAAACTCCAAAACTCCAAAACTCCGAAACTCCAAAACTCCAAAACTCCAAAACTCCGAAACTCCAAAACTCCAAAACTCCAAAACTCCAAAACTGCGAAACTCCAAAACTCCGAAACTCCAAAACTCCAAAACTCCGAAACTCCAAAACTCCAAAACTCCAAAACTCCGAAACTCCAAAACTCCAAAGCTCCAAAACTCCAAAACTCCAAAACTCCGAAACTCCAAAACTCCGAAACTCCAAAACTCCGAATCTCCAAAACTCCAAAACTCGAAAACTCCGAAACTCCAAAACTCCAAAACTCCAATACTCCAAAACTCCAAAACTCCGAAACTCCAAAACTCCGAAACTCCAAAACTACGAATCTCCAAAACTCCAAAACTCCGAAACTCCGAAACTCCAAAACTCCAAAACTCCAATACTCCAAAACACCAAAACTCCGAAACTCCAAAACTCCGAAACTCCAAAACTCCAATACTCCAAAACTCCGAAACTCCAAAACTCCGAAACTCCAAAACTCCAAAACTCCAATACTCCAGAACTCCAAAACTCCAAAACACCGAAACTCCAAAACACCGAAACTCCGAAACTCCGAAACTCCAAAACTCCAAAACTCCAAGACTCCAAAACTCAAAAACTCCGAAACTCCAAAACTCCAAAACTCCAAAACTCCAAAACTCCAAAACTCCAATACTCCAAAACTCCGAAACTCCAAAACTCCAAAACTCCAAAACTCCAATACTCCAAAACTCCGAAACTCCGAAACTCCAAAACTCCAAAACTCCGAAACTCCAAAACTCGGAAACTCCAAAACTACAAAACTCCAAAACTCCAAAACTCCGAAACTCCAAAACTCCGAAACTCCAAAACTCCGAATCTCCAAAACTCCAAAACTCGAAAACTCCGAAACTCCAAAACTCCAAAACTCCAAAACTCCAAAACTGCGAAACTCCAAAACTCCGAAACTCCAAAACTCCAAAACTCCAAAACTCCAAAACTCCAAAACTCCGAAACTCCAAAACTCCGAAACTCCAAAACTCCGAAACTCCGAAACTCCGAAACTCCGAAACTCCGAAACTCCGAAACTCCAAAACTCCGAAACTCCAAAACTCCAAAACTCCAAAACTCCAATACTCCAAAACTCCAAAACTCCAAAACTCCGAAACTCCAAAACTCCAAAACTCCGAAACTCCGAAACTCCAAAACTCCAAAACTCCAAAACTCCGAAACTCCAAAACTCCAATACTCCAAAACTCCAAAACTCCGAAACTCCAAAACTCCGAAACTCCAAAACTACGAATCTCCAAAACTCCAAAACTCCAAAACTCCGAAACTCCGAAACTCCAAAACTCCAAAACTCCAATACTCCAAAACTCCGAAACTCCAAAACTCCGAAACTCCAAAACTCCAATACTCCAAAACTCCGAAACTCCAAAACTCCGAAACTCCAAAACTCCAAAACTCCAATACTCCAGAACTCCAAAACTCCAAAACACCGAAACTCCAAAACACCGAAACTCCGAAACTCCGAAACTCCAAAACTCCAAAACTCCAAGACTCCAAAACTCAAAAACTCCGAAACTCCAAAACTCCAAAACTCCAAAACTCCGAAACTCCAAAACTCCAATACTCCAAAACTCCGAAACTCCAAAACTCCAAAACTCCAAAACTCCAATACTCCAAAACTCCGAAACTCCGAAACTCCAAAACTCCAAAACTCCGAAACTCCAAAACTCGGAAACTCCAAAACTACAAAACTCCAAAACTCCAAAACTCCGAAACTCCAAAACTCCGAAACTCCAAAACTCCGAATCTCCAAAACTCCAAAACTCGAAAACTCCGAAACTCCAAAACTCCAAAACTCCAATACTCCAAAACTCCAAAACTCCAATACTCCAAAACTCCGAAACTCCGAAACTCCAAAACTCCAAAACTACGAATCTCCAAAACTCCAAAACTCCGAAACTCCGAAACTCCAAAACTCCAAAACTCCAATACTCCAAAACACCAAAACTCCGAAACTCCAAAACTCCGAAACTCCAAAACTCCAATACTCCAAAACTCCGAAACTCCAAAACTCCGAAACTCCAAAACTCCAAAACTCCAATACTCCAGAACTCCAAAACTCCAAAACACCGAAACTCCAAAACACCGAAACTCCGAAACTCCGAAACTCCAAAACTCCAAAACTCCAAGACTCCAAAACTCAAAAACTCCGAAACTCCAAAACTCCAAAACTCCAAAACTCCAAAACTCCAAAACTCCAATACTCCAAAACTCCGAAACTCCAAAACTCCAAAACTCCAAAACTCCAATACTCCAAAACTCCGAAACTCCAAAACTCCAAAACTCCAAAACTCCGAAACTCCAAAACTCCAAAACTCCAAAACTCCAAAACTGCGAAACTCCAAAACTCCGAAACTCCAAAACTCCAAAACTCCGAAACTCCAAAACTCCAAAACTCCAAAACTCCGAAACTCCAAAACTCCAAAGCTCCAAAACTCCAAAACTCCAAAACTCCGAAACTCCAAAACTCCGAAACTCCAAAACTCCGAATCTCCAAAACTCCAAAACTCGAAAACTCCGAAACTCCAAAACTCCAAAACTCCAATACTCCAAAACTCCAAAACTCCGAAACTCCAAAACTCCGAAACTCCAAAACTACGAATCTCCAAAACTCCAAAACTCCGAAACTCCGAAACTCCAAAACTCCAAAACTCCAATACTCCAAAACACCAAAACTCCGAAACTCCAAAACTCCGAAACTCCAAAACTCCAATACTCCAAAACTCCGAAACTCCAAAACTCCGAAACTCCAAAACTCCAAAACTCCAATACTCCAGAACTCCAAAACTCCAAAACACCGAAACTCCAAAACACCGAAACTCCGAAACTCCGAAACTCCAAAACTCCAAAACTCCAAGACTCCAAAACTCAAAAACTCCGAAACTCCAAAACTCCAAAACTCCAAAACTCCAAAACTCCAAAACTCCAATACTCCAAAACTCCGAAACTCCAAAACTCCAAAACTCCAAAACTCCAATACTCCAAAACTCCGAAACTCCGAAACTCCAAAACTCCAAAACTCCGAAACTCCAAAACTCGGAAACTCCAAAACTACAAAACTCCAAAACTCCAAAACTCCGAAACTCCAAAACTCCGAAACTCCAAAACTCCGAATCTCCAAAACTCCAAAACTCGAAAACTCCGAAACTCCAAAACTCCAAAACTCCAAAACTCCAAAACTGCGAAACTCCAAAACTCCGAAACTCCAAAACTCCAAAACTCCAAAACTCCAAAACTCCAAAACTCCGAAACTCCAAAACTCCGAAACTCCAAAACTCCGAAACTCCGAAACTCCGAAACTCCGAAACTCCGAAACTCCGAAACTCCAAAACTCCGAAACTCCAAAACTCCAAAACTCCAAAACTCCAATACTCCAAAACTCCAAAACTCCAAAACTCCGAAACTCCAAAACTCCAAAACTCCGAAACTCCGAAACTCCAAAACTCCAAAACTCCAAAACTCCGAAACTCCAAAACTCCAATACTCCAAAACTCCAAAACTCCGAAACTCCAAAACTCCGAAACTCCAAAACTACGAATCTCCAAAACTCCAAAACTCCAAAACTCCGAAACTCCGAAACTCCAAAACTCCAAAACTCCAATACTCCAAAACTCCGAAACTCCAAAACTCCGAAACTCCAAAACTCCAATACTCCAAAACTCCGAAACTCCAAAACTCCGAAACTCCAAAACTCCAAAACTCCAATACTCCAGAACTCCAAAACTCCAAAACACCGAAACTCCAAAACACCGAAACTCCGAAACTCCGAAACTCCAAAACTCCAAAACTCCAAAACTCCGAAACTCAAAAACTCCGAAACTCCAAAACTCCAAAACTCCAAAACTCCGAAACTCCAAAACTCCAATACTCCAAAACTCCGAAACTCCAAAACTCCAAAACTCCAAAACTCCAATACTCCAAAACTCCGAAACTCCGAAACTCCAAAACTCCAAAACTCCGAAACTCCAAAACTCGGAAACTCCAAAACTACAAAACTCCAAAACTCCAAAACTCCGAAACTCCAAAACTCCGAAACTCCAAAACTCCGAATCTCCAAAACTCCAAAACTCGAAAACTCCGAAACTCCAAAACTCCAAAACTCCAATACTCCAAAACTCCAAAACTCCAATACTCCAAAACTCCGAAACTCCGAAACTCCAAAACTCCAAAACTACGAATCTCCAAAACTCCAAAACTCCGAAACTCCGAAACTCCAAAACTCCAAAACTCCAATACTCCAAAACACCAAAACTCCGAAACTCCAAAACTCCGAAACTCCAAAACTCCAATACTCCAAAACTCCGAAACTCCAAAACTCCGAAACTCCAAAACTCCAAAACTCCAATACTCCAGAACTCCAAAACTCCAAAACACCGAAACTCCAAAACACCGAAACTCCGAAACTCCGAAACTCCAAAACTCCAAAACTCCAAGACTCCAAAACTCAAAAACTCCGAAACTCCAAAACTCCAAAACTCCAAAACTCCAAAACTCCAAAACTCCAATACTCCAAAACTCCGAAACTCCAAAACTCCAAAACTCCAAAACTCCAATACTCCAAAACTCCGAAACTCCGAAACTCCAAAACTCCAAAACTCCGAAACTCCAAAACTCGGAAACTCCAAAACTACAAAACTCCAAAACTCCAAAACTCCGAAACTCCAAAACTCCGAAACTCCAAAACTCCGAATCTCCAAAACTCCAAAACTCGAAAACTCCGAAACTCCAAAACTCCAAAACTCCAAAACTCCAAAACTGCGAAACTCCAAAACTCCGAAACTCCAAAACTCCAAAACTCCAAAACTCCAAAACTCCAAAACTCCAAAACTCCGAAACTCCAAAACTCCGAAACTCCAAAACTCCGAAACTCCGAAACTCCGAAACTCCGAAACTCCGAAACTCCGAAACTCCAAAACTCCGAAACTCCAAAACTCCAAAACTCCAAAACTCCAATACTCCAAAACTCCAAAACTCCAAAACTCCGAAACTCCAAAACTCCAAAACTCCGAAACTCCGAAACTCCAAAACTCCAAAACTCCAAAACTCCGAAACTCCAAAACTCCAATACTCCAAAACTCCAAAACTCCGAAACTCCAAAACTCCGAAACTCCAAAACTACGAATCTCCAAAACTCCAAAACTCCAAAACTCCGAAACTCCGAAACTCCAAAACTCCAAAACTCCAATACTCCAAAACTCCGAAACTCCAAAACTCCGAAACTCCAAAACTCCAATACTCCAAAACTCCGAAACTCCAAAACTCCGAAACTCCAAAACTCCAAAACTCCAATACTCCAGAACTCCAAAACTCCAAAACACCGAAACTCCAAAACACCGAAACTCCGAAACTCCGAAACTCCAAAACTCCAAAACTCCAAGACTCCAAAACTCAAAAACTCCGAAACTCCAAAACTCCAAAACTCCAAAACTCCGAAACTCCAAAACTCCAATACTCCAAAACTCCGAAACTCCAAAACTCCAAAACTCCAAAACTCCAATACTCCAAAACTCCGAAACTCCGAAACTCCAAAACTCCAAAACTCCGAAACTCCAAAACTCGGAAACTCCAAAACTACAAAACTCCAAAACTCCAAAACTCCGAAACTCCAAAACTCCGAAACTCCAAAACTCCGAATCTCCAAAACTCCAAAACTCGAAAACTCCGAAACTCCAAAACTCCAAAACTCCAATACTCCAAAACTCCAAAACTCCGAAACTCCAAAACTCCGAAACTCCAAAACTCCGAATCTCCAAAACTCCAAAACTCCAAAACTCCGAAACTCCGAAACTCCAAAACTCCAAAACTCCAATACTCCATAACTCCAAAACTCCGAAACTCCAAAACTCCGAAACTCCAAAACTCCGAAACTCCAAAACTCCAATACTCCAAAACTCCAAAACTCCGAAACTCCAAAACTCCGAAACTCCAAAACTACGAATCTCCAAAACTCCAAAACTCCAAAACTCCGAAACTCCGAAACTCCAAAACTCCAAAACTCCAATACTCCAAAACTCCGAAACTCCAAAACTCCGAAACTCCAAAACTCCAATACTCCAAAACTCCGAAACTCCAAAACTCCGAAACTCCAAAACTCCAAAACTCCAATACTCCAGAACTCCAAAACTCCAAAACACCGAAACTCCAAAACACCGAAACTCCGAAACTCCGAAACTCCAAAACTCCAAAACTCCAAGACTCCAAAACTCAAAAACTCCGAAACTCCAAAACTCCAAAACTCCAAAACTCCGAAACTCCAAAACTCCAATACTCCAAAACTCCGAAACTCCAAAACTCCGAAACTCCAAAACTCCAAAACTCCATACTCCAAAACTCCAAAACTCCAAAACACCGAAACTCCGAAACTCCGAAACTCCAAAACTCCAAAACTCCAAAACTCCAAAACTGCAAAACTCCAAAACTCCGAAACTCCGAAACTCCAAAACTCCGAAACTCCAAAACTCCAAAACTCCAAAACTCCAAAACTGCAAAACTCCAAAACTCCGAAACTCCGAAACTCCAAAACTCCGAAACTCCAAAACTCGGAAACTCCAAAACTCGGAAACTCCAAAACTCCAAAACTCCGAAACTCCAAAACTCCAAAACTCCAAAACTCCGAAACTCCAAAACTCCAAAACTCCAAAACTCCAAAACTCCAAAACTGCGAAACTCCAAAACTCCGAAACTCCAAAACTCCAAAACTCCGAAACTCCAAAACTCCAAAACTCCAAAACTCCGAAACTCCAAAACTCCAAAGCTCCAAAACTCCAAAACTCCAAAACTCCGAAACTCCAAAACTCCGAAACTCCAAAACTCCGAATCTCCAAAACTCCAAAACTCGAAAACTCCGAAACTCCAAAACTCCAATACTCCAAAACTCCGAAACTCCAAAACTCCAAAACTCCAAAACTCCAATACTCCAAAACTCCGAAACTCCGAAACTCCAAAACTCCAAAACTCCGAAACTCCAAAACTCGGAAACTCCAAAACTACAAAACTCCAAAACTCCAAAACTCCGAAACTCCAAAACTCCGAAACTCCAAAACTCCGAATCTCCAAAACTCCAAAACTCGAAAACTCCGAAACTCCAAAACTCCAAAACTCCAAAACTCCAAAACTGCGAAACTCCAAAACTCCGAAACTCCAAAACTCCAAAACTCCAAAACTCCAAAACTCCAAAACTCCAAAACTCCGAAACTCCAAAACTCCGAAACTCCAAAACTCCGAAACTCCGAAACTCCGAAACTCCGAAACTCCGAAACTCCGAAACTCCAAAACTCCGAAACTCCAAAACTCCAAAACTCCAAAACTCCAATACTCCAAAACTCCAAAACTCCAAAACTCCGAAACTCCAAAACTCCAAAACTCCGAAACTCCGAAACTCCAAAACTCCAAAACTCCAAAACTCCGAAACTCCAAAACTCCAATACTCCAAAACTCCAAAACTCCGAAACTCCAAAACTCCGAAACTCCAAAACTACGAATCTCCAAAACTCCAAAACTCCAAAACTCCGAAACTCCGAAACTCCAAAACTCCAAAACTCCAATACTCCAAAACTCCGAAACTCCAAAACTCCGAAACTCCAAAACTCCAATACTCCAAAACTCCGAAACTCCAAAACTCCGAAACTCCAAAACTCCAAAACTCCAATACTCCAGAACTCCAAAACTCCAAAACACCGAAACTCCAAAACACCGAAACTCCGAAACTCCGAAACTCCAAAACTCCAAAACTCCAAGACTCCAAAACTCAAAAACTCCGAAACTCCAAAACTCCAAAACTCCAAAACTCCGAAACTCCAAAACTCCAATACTCCAAAACTCCGAAACTCCAAAACTCCAAAACTCCAAAACTCCAATACTCCAAAACTCCGAAACTCCGAAACTCCAAAACTCCAAAACTCCGAAACTCCAAAACTCGGAAACTCCAAAACTACAAAACTCCAAAACTCCAAAACTCCGAAACTCCAAAACTCCGAAACTCCAAAACTCCGAATCTCCAAAACTCCAAAACTCGAAAACTCCGAAACTCCAAAACTCCAAAACTCCAATACTCCAAAACTCCAAAACTCCGAAACTCCAAAACTCCGAAACTCCAAAACTCCGAATCTCCAAAACTCCAAAACTCCAAAACTCCGAAACTCCGAAACTCCAAAACTCCAAAACTCCAATACTCCATAACTCCAAAACTCCGAAACTCCAAAACTCCGAAACTCCAAAACTCCGAAACTCCAATACTCCAAAACTCCGAAACTCCAAAACTCCGAAACTCCAAAACTCCAAAACTCCAATACTCCAAAACTCCAAAACTCCAAAACACCGAAACTCCGAAACTCCGAAACTCCAAAACTCCAAAACTCCAAAACTCCAAAACTGCAAACTCCAAAACTCCGAAACTCCGAAACTCCAAAACTCCGAAACTCCAAAACTCCAAAACTCCAAAACTCCAAAACTGCAAAACTCCAAAACTCCGAAACTCCGAAACTCCAAAACTCCGAAACTCCAAAACTCGGAAACTCCAAAACTCGGAAACTCCAAAACTCCAAAACTCCGAAACTCCAAAACTCCAAAACTCCAAAACTCCGAAACTCCAAAACTCCAAAACTCCAAAACTGCGAAACTCCAAAACTCCGAAACTCCAAAACTCCAAAACTCCGAAACTCCAAAACTCCAAAACTCCAAAACTCCGAAACTCCAAAACTCCAAAGCTCCAAAACTCCAAAACTCCAAAACTCCGAAACTCCAAAACTCCGAAACTCCAAAACTCCGAATCTTCAAAACTCCAAAACTCGAAAACTCCGAAACTCCAAAACTCCAAAACTCCAATACTCCAAAACTCCAAAACTCCGAAACTCCAAAACTCCGAAACTCCAAAACTACGAATCTCCAAAACTCCAAAACTCCAAAACTCCGAAACTCCGAAACTCCAAAACTCCAAAACTCCAATACTCCAAAACTCCAAAACTCCGAAACTCCAAAACTCCGAAACTCCAAAACTCCAATACTCCAAAACTCCGAAACTCCAAAACTCCGAAACTCCAAAACTCCAAAACTCCAATACTCCAGAACTCCAAAACTCCAAAACACCGAAACTCCAAAACACCGAAACTCCGAAACTCCGAAACTCCAAAACTCCAAAACTCCAAGACTCCAAAACTCAAAAACTCCGAAACTCCAAAACTCCAAAACTCCAAAACTCCAAAACTCCAAAACTCCGAAACTCCAAAACTCCAAAACACCAAAACTCCGAAACTCCGAAACTCCGAAACTCCAAAATTCCGAAACTCCGAAACTCCAAAACTCCAAAACTCCGAAACTCCAAAACTCGGAAACTCCAAAACTACAAAACTCCAAAACTCCAAAACTCCGAAACCCCAAAACTCCGAAACTCCAAAACTCCAAAACTCCGAAACTCCAAAACTCCGAAACTCCAAAACTCCAAAACTCCAAAACTCCGAAACTCCAAAACTCCGAAACTCCGAAACTCGGAAACTCCAAAACTCCAAAACTCCAAAACTCCAAAACTCCGAAACTCCAAAACTCCAAAACTCCAAAACTCCAAAACTCCAAACCTCCGAAACTCCAAAACTCCGAAACTCCGAAACTCCGAAACTCCGAAACTCCGAAACTCCAAAACTCCGAAACTCCGAAACTCTGAAACTCCGAAACTCCGAAACTCCAAAACTCCGAAACTCCGAAACTCCGAAACTCCGAAACTCCGAAACTCCGAAACTCCAAAACTCCAAAACTCCAAAACTCCAAAACTCCGAAACTCCAAAACTCCGAAACTCCAAAACTCCAAAACTCCGAAACTCCAAAACTCCGAAACTCCAAAACTCCAAAACTCCAAAACTCCGAAACACCAAAACTCCGAAACTCCGAAACTCGGAAACTCCAAAACTCCAAAACTCCAAAACTCCAAAACTCCGAAACTCCAAAACTCCAAAACTCCAAAACTCCAAAACTCCAAAACTCCAAAACTCCAAAACTCCGAAACTCCAAAACTCCAAAACTCCAAAGCTCCAAAACTCCAAAACTCCAAAACTCCGAAACTCCAAAACTCCGAAACTCCAAAACTCCGAAACTCCAAAACTCCGAAACTCCAAAACTCCGAATCTCCAAAACTCCAAAACTCCGAAACTCCAAAAGTCCAAAACTCAATAACTCCAAAACTCCAAAACTCCGAAACTCCAAAACTCCGAAACTCCAATACTCCAAAACTCCAATACTCCAAAACTCCAAAACTCCAAAACACCGAAACTCCGAAACTCCGAAACTCCAAAACTCCAAAACTCCAAAACTCCAAAACTCCGAAACTCCAAAACTCCGAAACTCCAAAACTCCAAAACTCCAAAACTCCGAAACTCCAAAACTCCAATACTCCAAAACTCCGAAACTCCAAAACTCCAAAACTCAAAAACTCCAAAACTCCAAAACTCCAAAACTCCAAAACTCCGAAACTCCAAAACTCCGAAACTCCAAAACTCCGAAACTCCAAAACTCCGAAACTCCAAAACTCCGAATCTCCAAAACTCCAAAACTCCAAAACTCCGAAACTCCAAAACTCCGAAACTCCAAAACTCCAAAACTCCAATACTCCAAAACTCCAAAACTCCAAAACACCGAAACTCCGAAACTCCGAAACTCCAAAACTCCAAAACTCCAAAACTCCAAAACTCCGAAACTCCAAAACTCCGAAACTCCAAAACTCTAAAACTCCAAAACTCCAAAACTCCGAAACTCCAAAACTCCAACACTCCAAAACTCCGAAACTCCAAAACTCCAAAACTCCAAAACTCCAATACTCCAAAACTCCGAAACTCCGAAACTCCAAAACTCCAAAACTCCAAAACTGCAAAACTCCAAAACTCCGAAACTCCGAAACTCCAAAACTCCGAAACTCCAAAACTCGGAAACTCCAAAACTCCAAAACTCCAAAACTCCAAAACACCGAAACTCCAAAACTCCAAAACTCCAAAACTCCAAAACTCCGAAACTCCAAAACTCCAATACTCCAAAACTCCGAAACTCCAAAACTCCAAAACTCAAAACTCCAAAACTCCAAAACTCCAAAACTCCAAAACTCCGAAACTCCAAAACTCCGAAACTCCAAAACTCCGAAACTCCAAAACTCCGAAACTCCAAAACTCCGAATCTCCAAAACTCCAAAACTCCAAAACTCCGAAACTCCAAAACTCCGAAACTCCAAAACTCCAAAACTCCAATACTCCAAAACTCCAAAATACCGAAACTCCGAAACTCCGAAACTCCAAAACTCCAAAACTCCAAAACTCCGAAACTCCGAAACTCCGAAACTCCGAAACTCCAAAACTCCAAAACTCCAAAACTCCGAAACTCCAAAACTCCAATACTCCAAAACTCCGAAACTACAAAACTCCAAAACTCCAATACTCCAAAACTCCGAAACTCCAAAACTCCAAAACACCAAAACTCCAAAACTCCGAAACTCCAAAACTCCGAAACTCCAAAACTCCGAAACTCCAAAACTCCGAAACTCCAAAACTCCGAATCTCCAAAACTCCAAAACTCCGAAACTCCAAAAGTCCAAAACTCAATAACTCCAAAACTCCAAAACTCCGAAACTCCAAAACTCCGAAACTCCAATACTCCAAAACTCCAATACTCCAAAACTCCAAAACTCCAAAACACCGAAACTCCGAAACTCCGAAACTCCAAAACTCCAAAACTCCAAAACTCCAAAACTCCGAAACTCCAAAACTCCGAAACTCCAAAACTCCAAAACTCCAAAACTCCGAAACTCCAAAACTCCAATACTCCAAAACTCCGAAACTCCAAAACTCCAAAACTCAAAAACTCCAAAACTCCAAAACTCCAAAACTCCAAAACTCCGAAACTCCAAAACTCCGAAACTCCAAAACTCCGAAACTCCAAAACTCCGAAACTCCAAAACTCCGAATCTCCAAAACTCCAAAACTCCAAAACTCCGAAACTCCAAAACTCCGAAACTCCAAAACTCCAATACTCCAAAACTCCAAAACTCCAAAACACCGAAACTCCGAAACTCCGAAACTCCAAAACTCCAAAACTCCAAAACTCCGAAACTCCAAAACTCCGAAACTCCAAAACTCTAAAACTCCAAAACTCCAAAACTCCGAAACTCCAAAACTCCAACACTCCAAAACTCCGAAACTCCAAAACTCCAAAACTCCAAAACTCCAATACTCCAAAACTCCGAAACTCCGAAACTCCAAAACTCCAAAACTCCAAAACTGCAAAACTCCAAAACTCCGAAACTCCGAAACTCCAAAACTCCGAAACTCCAAAACTCGGAAACTCCAAAACTCCAAAACTCCAAAACTCCAAAACACCGAAACTCCAAAACTCCAAAACTCCAAAACTCCAAAACTCCGAAACTCCAAAACTCCAATACTCCAAAACTCCGAAACGCCAAAACTCCAAAACTCAAAACTCCAAAACTCCAAAACTCCAAAACTCCAAAACTCCGAAACTCCAAAACTCCGAAACTCCAAAACTCCGAAACTCCAAAACTCCGAAACTCCAAAACTCCGAATCTCCAAAACTCCAAAACTCCAAAACTCCGAAACTCCAAAACTCCGAAACTCCAAAACTCCATAACTCCAATACTCCAAAACTCCAAAATACCGAAACTCCGAAACTCCGAAACTCCAAAACTCCAAAACTCCAAAACTCCGAAACTCCAAAACTCCGAAACTCCAAAACTCCAAAACTCCAAAACTCCAAAACTCCGAAACTCCAAAACTCCAATACTCCAAAACTCCGAAACTACAAAACTCCAAAACTCCAATACTCCAAAACTCCGAAACTCCAAAACTCCAAAACACCAAAACTCCGAAACTCCGAAACTCCGAAACTCCGAAACTCCAAAACTCCAAAACTCCAAAAGCTCCGAAATTCCAAAACTCCGAAACTCCGAAACTCCGAAACTCCAAAACTCCAAAACTCCAAAACTCCGAAACCCCAAAACTCCGAAACTCCAAAACTCCAAAACTCCGAAACTCCAAAACTCCGAAACTCCAAAACTCCAAAACTCCAAAACTCCGAAACTCCAAAACTCCGAAACTCCGAAACTCGGAAACTCCGAAACTCCGAAACTCCGAAACTCCGAAACTCCGAAACTCCAAAACTCCAAAACTCCAAAACTCCAAAACTCCGAAACTCCAAAACTCCGAAACTCCAAAACTCCAAAACTCCGAAACTCCAAAACTCCGAAACTCCAAAACTCCAAAACTCCAAAACTCCGAAACACCAAAACTCCGAAACTCCGAAACTCGGAAACTCCAAAACTCCAAAACTCCAAAACTCCAAAACTCCGAAACTCCAAAACTCCAAAACTCCAAAACTCCAAAACTCCAAAACTCCAAAACTCCAAAACTCCGAAACTCCAAAACTCCAAAACTCCAAAGCTCCAAAACTCCAAAACTCCAAAACTCCGAAACTCCAAAACTCCGAAACTCCAAAACTCCGAAACTCCAAAACTCCGAAACTCCAAAACTCCGAATCTCCAAAACTCCAAAACTCCGAAACTCCAAAAGTCCAAAACTCAATAACTCCAAAACTCCAAAACTCCGAAACTCCAAAACTCCGAAACTCCAATACTCCAAAACTCCAATACTCCAAAACTCCAAAACTCCAAAACACCGAAACTCCGAAACTCCGAAACTCCAAAACTCCAAAACTCCAAAACTCCAAAACTCCGAAACTCCAAAACTCCGAAACTCCAAAACTCCAAAACTCCAAAACTCCGAAACTCCAAAACTCCAATACTCCAAAACTCCGAAACTCCAAAACTCCAAAACTCAAAAACTCCAAAACTCCAAAACTCCAAAACTCCGAAACTCCAAAACTCCGAAACTCCAAAACTCCGAAACTCCAAAACTCCGAAACTCCAAAACTCCGAATCTCCAAAACTCCAAAACTCCAAAACTCCGAAACTCCAAAACTCCGAAACTCCAAAACTCCAAAACTCCAATACTCCAAAACTCCAAAACTCCAAAACACCGAAACTCCGAAACTCCGAAACTCCAAAACTCCAAAACTCCAAAACTCCGAAACTCCAAAACTCCGAAACTCCAAAACACTAAAACTCCAAAACTCCAAAACTCCGAAACTCCAAAACTCCAACACTCCAAAACTCCGAAACTCCAAAACTCCAAAACTCCAAAACTCCAAAACTCCAATACTCCAAAACTCCGAAACTCCGAAACTCCAAAACTCCAAAACTCCAAAACTGCAAAACTCCAAAACTCCGAAACTCCGAAACTCCAAAACTCCGAAACTCCAAAACTCGGAAACTCCAAAACTCCAAAACTCCAAAACTCCAAAACTCCGAAACTGCAAAACTCCGAAACTCCAAAACTCCGAATCTCCAAAACTCCAAAACTCCAAAACTCCAAAACTCCAAAACTCCGAAACTCCAAAACTCCGAAACTCCAAAACTCCGAAACTCCAAAACTCCGAAACTCCAAAACTCCGAATCTCCAAAACTCCAAAACTCCAAAACTCCGAAACTCCAAAACTCCGAAACTCCAAAACTCCAAAACTCCAATACTCCAAAACTCCAAAATACCGAAACTCCGAAACTCCGAAACTCCAAAACTCCAAAACTCCAAAACTCCGAAACTCCAAAACTCCGAAACTCCAAAACTCCAAAACTCCAAAACTCCAAAACTCCGAAACTCCAAAACTCCAATACTCCAAAACTCCGAAACTACAAAACTCCAAAACTCCAATACTCCAAAACTCCGAAACTCCAAAACTCCAAAACACCAAAACTCCGAAACTCCGAAACTCCGAAACTCCGAAACTCCAAAACTCCAAAACTCCAAAAGCTCCGAAATTCCAAAACTCCGAAACTCCGAAACTCCGAAACTCCAAAGCTCCAAAACTCCAAAACTCCGAAACCCCAAAACTCCGAAACTCCAAAACTCCAAAACTCCGAAACTCCAAAACTCCGAAACTCCAAAACTCCAAAACTCCAAAACTCCGAAACTCCAAAACTCCGAAACTCCGAAACTCGGAAACTCGGAAACTCCAAAACTCCAAAACTCCAAAACTCCGAAACTCCAAAACTCCAAAACTCCAAAACTCCAAAACTCCAAACCTCCGAAACTCCAAAACTCCGAAACTCCGAAACTCCGAAACTCCGAAACTCCAAAACTCCGAAACTCCGAAACTCTGAAACTCCGAAACTCCAAAACTCCGAAACTCCAAAACTCCGAATCTCCAAAACTCCAAAACTCCGAAACTCCAAAAGTCCAAAACTCAATAACTCCAAAACTCCAAAACTCCGAAACTCCAAAACTCCGAAACTCCAATACTCCAAAACTCCAATACTCCAAAACTCCAAAACTCCAAAACACCGAAACTCCGAAACTCCGAAACTCCAAAACTCCAAAACTCCAAAACTCCAAAACTCCGAAACTCCAAAACTCCGAAACTCCAAAACTCCAAAACTCCAAAACTCCGAAACTCCAAAACTCCAATACTCCAAAACTCCGAAACTCCAAAACTCCAAAACTCAAAAACTCCAAAACTCCAAAACTCCAAAACTCCAAAACTCCGAAACTCCAAAACTCCGAAACTCCAAAACTCCGAAACTCCAAAACTCCGAAACTCCAAAACTCCGAATCTCCAAAACTCCAAAACTCCAAAACTCCGAAACTCCAAAACTCCGAAACTCCAAAACTCCAAAACTCCAATACTCCAAAACTCCAAAACTCCAAAACACCGAAACTCCGAAACTCCGAAACTCCAAAACTCCAAAACTCCAAAACTCCGAAACTCCAAAACTCCGAAACTCCAAAACTCTAAAACTCCAAAACTCCAAAACTCCGAAACTCCAAAACTTCAACACTCCAAAACTCCGAAACTCCAAAACTCCAAAACTCCAAAACTCCAATACTCCAAAACTCCGAAACTCCGAAACTCCAAAACTCCAAAACTCCAAAACTGCAAAACTCCAAAACTCCGAAACTCCGAAACTCCAAAACTCCGAAACTCCAAAACTCGGAAACTCCAAAACTCCAAAACTCCAAAACTCCAAAACACCGAAACTCCAAAACTCCAAAACTCCAAAACTCCAAAACTCCGAAACTCCAAAACTCCAATACTCCAAAACTCCGAAACTCCAAAACTCCAAAACTCAAAACTCCAAAACTCCAAAACTCCAAAACTCCAAAACTCCGAAACTCCAAAACTCCGAAACTCCAAAACTCCGAAACTCCAAAACTCCGAAACTCCAAAACTCCGAATCTCCAAAACTCCAAAACTCCAAAACTCCGAAACTCCAAAACTCCGAAACTCCAAAACTCCATAACTCCAATACTCCAAAACTCCAAAATACCGAAACTCCGAAACTCCGAAACTCCAAAACTCCAAAACTCCAAAACTCCGAAACTCCAAGACTCCGAAACTCCAAAACTCCAAAACTCCAAAACTCCAAAACTCCGAAACTCCAAAACTCCAATACTCCAAAACTCCGAAACTACAAAACTCCAAAACTCCAATACTCCAAAACTCCGAAACTCCAAAACTCCAAAACACCAAAACTCCGAAACTCCGAAACTCCGAAACTCCGAAACTCCAAAACTCCAAAACTCCAAAAGCTCCGAAATTCCAAAACTCCGAAACTCCGAAACTCCGAAACTCCAAAACTCCAAAACTCCAAAACTCCGAAACCCCAAAACTCCGAAACTCCAAAACTCCAAAACTCCGAAACTCCAAAACTCCGAAACTCCAAAACTCCAAAACTCCAAAACTCCGAAACTCCAAAACTCCGAAACTCCGAAACTCGGAAACTCCAAAACTCCAAAACTCCAAAACTCCAAAACTCCGAAACTCCAAAACTCCAAAACTCCAAAACTCCAAAACTCCAAACCTCCGAAACTCCAAAACTCCGAAACTCCGAAACTCCGAAACTCCGAAACTCCGAAACTCCAAAACTCCGAAACTCCGAAACTCTGAAACTCCGAAACTCCGAAACTCCGAAACTCCGAAACTCCGAAACTCCGAAACTCCGAAACTCCAAAACTCCAAAACTCCAAAACTCCAAAACTCCGAAACTCCAAAACTCCGAAACTCCAAAACTCCAAAACTCCGAAACTCCAAAACTCCGAAACTCCAAAACTCCAAAACTCCAAAACTCCGAAACACCAAAACTCCGAAACTCCGAAACTCGGAAACTCCAAAACTCCAAAACTCCAAAACTCCAAAACTCCGAAACTCCAAAACTCCAAAACTCCAAAACTCCAAAACTCCAAAACTCCAAAACTCCAAAACTCCGAAACTCCAAAACTCCAAAACTCCAAAGCTCCAAAACTCCAAAACTCCAAAACTCCGAAACTCCAAAACTCCGAAACTCCAAAACTCCGAAACTCCAAAACTCCGAAACTCCAAAACTCCGAATCTCCAAAACTCCAAAACTCCGAAACTCCAAAAGTCCAAAACTCAATAACTCCAAAACTCCAAAACTCCGAAACTCCAAAACTCCGAAACTCCAATACTCCAAAACTCCAATACTCCAAAACTCCAAAACTCCAAAACACCGAAACTCCGAAACTCCGAAACTCCAAAACTCCAAAACTCCAAAACTCCAAAACTCCGAAACTCCAAAACTCCGAAACTCCAAAACTCCAAAACTCCAAAACTCCGAAACTCCAAAACTCCAATACTCCAAAACTCCGAAACTCCAAAACTCCAAAACTCAAAAACTCCAAAACTCCAAAACTCCAAAACTCCGAAACTCCAAAACTCCGAAACTCCAAAACTCCGAAACTCCAAAACTCCGAAACTCCAAAACTCCGAATCTCCAAAACTCCAAAACTCCAAAACTCCGAAACTCCAAAACTCCGAAACTCCAAAACTCCAAAACTCCAATACTCCAAAACTCCAAAACTCCAAAACACCGAAACTCCGAAACTCCGAAACTCCAAAACTCCAAAACTCCAAAACTCCGAAACTCCAAAACTCCGAAACTCCAAAACACTAAAACTCCAAAACTCCAAAACTCCGAAACTCCAAAACTCCAACACTCCAAAACTCCGAAACTCCAAAACTCCAAAACTCCAAAACTCCAAAACTCCAATACTCCAAAACTCCGAAACTCCGAAACTCCAAAACTCCAAAACTCCAAAACTGCAAAACTCCAAAACTCCGAAACTCCGAAACTCCAAAACTCCGAAACTCCAAAACTCGGAAACTCCAAAACTCCAAAACTCCAAAACTCCAAAACTCCGAAACTGCAAAACTCCGAAACTCCAAAACTCCGAATCTCCAAAACTCCAAAACTCCAAAACTCCAAAACTCCAAAACTCCGAAACTCCAAAACTCCGAAACTCCAAAACTCCGAAACTCCAAAACTCCGAAACTCCAAAACTCCGAATCTCCAAAACTCCAAAACTCCAAAACTCCGAAACTCCAAAACTCCGAAACTCCAAAACTCCAAAACTCCAATACTCCAAAACTCCAAAATACCGAAACTCCGAAACTCCGAAACTCCAAAACTCCAAAACTCCAAAACTCCGAAACTCCAAAACTCCGAAACTCCAAAACTCCAAAACTCCAAAACTCCAAAACTCCGAAACTCCAAAACTCCAATACTCCAAAACTCCGAAACTACAAAACTCCAAAACTCCAATACTCCAAAACTCCGAAACTCCAAAACTCCAAAACACCAAAACTCCGAAACTCCGAAACTCCGAAACTCCAAAACTCCAAAACTCCAAAAGCTCCGAAATTCCAAAACTCCGAAACTCCGAAACTCCGAAACTCCAAAGCTCCAAAACTCCAAAACTCCGAAACCCCAAAACTCCGAAACTCCAAAACTCCAAAACTCCGAAACTCCAAAACTCCGAAACTCCAAAACTCCAAAACTCCAAAACTCCGAAACTCCAAAACTCCGAAACTCCGAAACTCGGAAACTCGGAAACTCCAAAACTCCAAAACTCCAAAACTCCGAAACTCCAAAACTCCAAAACTCCAAAACTCCAAAACTCCAAACCTCCGAAACTCCAAAACTCCGAAACTCCGAAACTCCGAAACTCCGAAACTCCAAAACTCCGAAACTCCGAAACTCTGAAACTCCGAAACTCCGAAACTCCAAAACTCCGAAACTCCGAAACTCCGAAACTCCGAAACTCCGAAACTCCGAAACTCCAAAACTCCAAAACTCCAAAACTCCAAAACTCCGAAACTCCAAAACTCCGAAACTCCAAAACTCCAAAACTCCGAAACTCCAAAACTCCGAAACTCCAAAACTCCAAAACTCCAAAACTCCGAAACACCAAAACTCCGAAACTCCGAAACTCGGAAACTCCAAAACTCCAAAACTCCAAAACTCCAAAACTCCGAAACTCCAAAACTCCAAAACTCCAAAACTCCAAAACTCCAAAACTCCAAAACTCCGAAACTCCAAAACTCCAAAACTCCAAAGCTCCAAAACTCCAAAACTCCAAAACTCCGAAACTCCAAAACTCCGAAACTCCAAAACTCCTAAACTCCAAAACTCCGAAACTCCAAAACTCCGAATCTCCAAAACTCCAAAACTCCGAAACTCCAAAAGTCCAAAACTCAATAACTCCAAAACTCCAAAACTCCGAAACTCCAAAACTCCGAAACTCCAATACTCCAAAACTCCAATACTCCAAAACTCCAAAACTCCAAAACACCGAAACTCCGAAACTCCGAAACTCCAAAACTCCAAAACTCCAAAACTCCAAAACTCCGAAACTCCAAAACTCCGAAGCTCCAAAACTCCAAAACTCCAAAACTCCGAAACTCCAAAACTCCGAATCTCCAAAACTCCAAAACTCCGAAACTCCAAAAGTCCAAAACTCAATAACTCCAAAACTCCAAAACTCCGAAACTCCAAAACTCCGAAACTCCAATACTCCAAAACTCCAATACTCCAAAACTCCAAAACTCCAAAACACCGAAACTCCGAAACTCCGAAACTCCAAAACTCCAAAACTCCAAAACTCCAAAACTCCGAAACTCCAAAACTCCGAAACTCCAAAACTCCAAAACTCCAAAACTCCGAAACTCCAAAACTCCAATACTCCAAAACTCCGAAACTCCAAAACTCCAAAACTCAAAAACTCCAAAACTCCAAAACTCCAAAACTCCGAAACTCCAAAACTCCGAAACTCCAAAACTCCGAAACTCCAAAACTCCGAAACTCCAAAACTCCGAATCTCCAAAACTCCAAAACTCCAAAACTCCGAAACTCCAAAACTCCGAAACTCCAAAACTCCAAAACTCCAATACTCCAAAACTCCAAAACTCCAAAACACCGAAACTCCGAAACTCCGAAACTCCAAAACTCCAAAACTCCAAAACTCCGAAACTCCAAAACTCCGAAACTCCAAAACACTAAAACTCCAAAACTCCAAAACTCCGAAACTCCAAAACTCCAACACTCCAAAACTCCGAAACTCCAAAACTCCAACACTCCAAAACTCCAAAACTCCAATACTCCAAAACTCCGAAACTCCGAAACTCCAAAACTCCAAAACTCCAAAACTGCAAAACTCCAAAACTCCGAAACTCCGAAACTCCAAAACTCCGAAACTCCAAAACTCGGAAACTCCAAAACTCCAAAACTCCAAAACTCCAAAACTCCGAAACTGCAAAACTCCGAAACTCCAAAACTCCGAATCTCCAAAACTCCAAAACTCCAAAACTCCAAAACTCCAAAACTCCGAAACTCCAAAACTCCGAAACTCCAAAACTCCGAAACTCCAAAACTCCGAAACTCCAAAACTCCGAATCTCCAAAACTCCAAAACTCCAAAACTCCGAAACTCCAAAACTCCGAAACTCCAAAACTCCAAAACTCCAATACTCCAAAACTCCAAAATACCGAAACTCCGAAACTCCGAAACTCCAAAACTCCAAAACTCCAAAACTCCGAAACTCCAAAACTCCGAAACTCCAAAACTCCAAAACTCCAAAACTCCAAAACTCCGAAACTCCAAAACTCCAATACTCCAAAACTCCGAAACTACAAAACTCCAAAACTCCAATACTCCAAAACTCCGAAACTCCAAAACTCCAAAACACCAAAACTCCGAAACTCCGAAACTCCGAAACTCCGAAACTCCAAAACTCCAAAACTCCAAAAGCTCCGAAATTCCAAAACTCCGAAACTCCGAAACTCCGAAACTCCAAAGCTCCAAAACTCCAAAACTCCGAAACCCCAAAACTCCGAAACTCCAAAACTCCAAAACTCCGAAACTCCAAAACTCCGAAACTCCAAAACTCCAAAACTCCAAAACTCCGAAACTCCAAAACTCCGAAACTCCAAAACTCGGAAACTCGGAAACTCCAAAACTCCAAAACTCCAAAACTCCGAAACTCCAAAACTCCAAAACTCCAAAACTCCAAAACTCCAAACCTCCGAAACTCCAAAACTCCGAAACTCCGAAACTCCGAAACTCCGAAACTCCAAAACTCCGAAACTCCGAAACTCTGAAACTCCGAAACTCCGAAACTCCAAAACTCCGAAACTCCGAAACTCCGAAACTCCGAAACTCCGAAACTCCGAAACTCCAAAACTCCAAAACTCCAAAACTCCAAAACTCCGAAACTCCAAAACTCCGAAACTCCAAAACTCCAAAACTCCGAAACTCCAAAACTCCGAAACTCCAAAACTCCAAAACTCCAAAACTCCGAAACACCAAAACTCCGAAACTCCGAAACTCGGAAACTCCAAAACTCCAAAACTCCAAAACTCCAAAACTCCGAA
Source organism: Amblyomma mixtum (assembly GCF_055824585.1). Classification (NCBI taxonomy): domain Eukaryota; kingdom Metazoa; phylum Arthropoda; class Arachnida; order Ixodida; family Ixodidae; genus Amblyomma; species Amblyomma mixtum. The sequence continues at coordinate 105,124,512 of NC_143021.1, read as the reverse complement.
ACTCCAAAACTCCAAAACTCCAAAACTCCAAAACTCCAAAACTCCAAAACTCCGAAACTCCAAAACTCCAAAACTCCAAAGCTCCAAAACTCCAAAACTCCAAAACTCCGAAACTCCAAAACTCCGAAACTCCAAAACTCCTAAACTCCAAAACTCCGAAACTCCAAAACTCCGAATCTCCAAAACTCCAAAACTCCGAAACTCCAAAAGTCCAAAACTCAATAACTCCAAAACTCCAAAACTCCGAAACTCCAAAACTCCGAAACTCCAATACTCCAAAACTCCAATACTCCAAAACTCCAAAACTCCAAAACACCGAAACTCCGAAACTCCGAAACTCCAAAAGTCCAAAACTCCAAAACTCCAAAACTCCGAAACTCCAAAACTCCGAAGCTCCAAAACTCCAAAACTCCAAAACTCCGAAACTCCAAAACTCCAATACTCCAAAACTCCGAAACTCCAAAACTCCAAAACTCAAAAACTCCAAAACTCCAAAACTCCAAAACTCCAAAACTCCGAAACTCCAAAACTCCGAAACTCCAAAACTCCGAAACTCCAAAACTCCGAAACTCCAAAACTCCGAATCTCCAAAACTCCAAAACTCCAAAACTCCGAAACTCCAAAACTCCGAAACTCCAAAACTCCAAAACTCCAATACTCCAAAACTCCAAAACTCCAAAACACCGAAACTCCGAAACTCCGAAACTCCAAAACTCCAAAACTCCAAAACTCCGAAACTCCAAAACTCCGAAACTCCAAAACTCTAAAACTCCAAAACTCCAAAACTCCGAAACTCCAAAACTCCAACACTCCAAAACTCCGAAACTCCAAAACTCCAAAACTCCAAAACTCCAATACTCCAAAACTCCGAAACTCCAAAACTCCAAAACTCCAAAACTGCAAAACTCCAAAACTCCGAAACTCCGAAACTCCAAAACTCCGAAACTCCAAAACTCGGAAACTCCAAAACTCCAAAACTCCAAAACTCCAAAACTCCGAAACTGCAAAACTCCGAAACTCCAAAACTCCGAATCTCCAAAACTCCAAAACTCCAAAACTCCGAAACTCCAAAACTCCAAAACTCCGAAACTCCAAAACTCCGAAACTCCAAAACTCCAAAACTCCGAAACTCCAAAACTACAAAACTCCAAAACTCCGAAACTCCAAAACACCGAAACTCCGAAACTCCGAAACTCCAAAACTCCAAAACTCCAAAACTCCGAAACTCCAAAACTCCGAAACTCCGAAACTCCAAAACTCCAAAACTCCGAAACTCCAAAACTCCAAAACTCCAAAACTCCGAAACTCCGAAACTCCAAAACTCCAAAACTCCGAAACTCCAAAACTCCAATACTCCAAAACTCCGAAACTCCAAAACTCCAAAACTCCAAAACTCCAAAACTCCGAAACTCCGAAACTCCGAAACTCCGAAACTCCAAAACTCCGAAACTCCAAAACTCCAAAACTCCAAAACTCCGAAACTCGTAAACTCCAAAACTCCGAAACTCCGAAACTCCGAAACTCCAAAACTCCGAAACTCCAAAACTCCGAAACTCCGAAACTCCGAAACTCCGAAACTCCAAAACTCCAAAACTCCGAAACTCCGAAACTCCGAATCTCCAAAACTCCAAAACTCCAAAACTCCGAAACTCCAAAACTCAAAAACTCCAATACTCCAAAACTCCGAAACTCCGAAACTCCAAAACTCCAATACTCCAAAACTCCGAAACTCCAAAACTCCAAAACTCCAAAACTCCGAAACTCCGAAACTCCGAAACTCCGAAACTCCAAAACTCTGAAACTCCAAAACTCCAAAACTCCAAAACTCCAAAACTCCGAAACTCCAAAACTCCAAAACTCCGAAACTCCGAAACTCCGAAACTCCAAAACTCCGAAACTCCAAAACTCCAAAACTCCGAAACTCCGAAACTCCGAAACTCCGAAACTCCAAAACTCCAAAACTCCGAAACTCCGAAACTCCGAATCTCCAAAACTCCAAAACTCCAAAACTCCAAAACTCCGAAACTCCAAAACTCCAAAACTCCGAAACTCCAAAACTCCGAAACTCCGAAACTCCGAAACTCCAAAACTCCAAAACTCCGAAACTCCAAAACTCCAAAACTCCAATACTCCAAAACTCCAAAACTCCGAAACTCCAAAACTCCGAAACTCCAAAACTCCAATACTCCAAAACTCCGAAACTCCAAAACTCCGAAACTCCAAAACTCCAAAACTCCAATACTCCAAAACTCCAAAACTCCAAAACACCGAAACTCCGAAACTCCGAAACTCCAAAACTCCAAAACTCCAAAACTCCAAAACTCCGAAACTCCAAAACTCCGAAACTCCAAAACTCCAAAACTCCAAAACTCCAAAACTCCAATACTCCAAAACTCCGAAACTCCAAAACTCCAAAACTCCAATACTCCAAAACTCCGAAACTCCGAAACTCCAAAACTCCAAAACTCCAAAACTGCAAAACTCCAAAACTCTGAAACTCCGAAACTCCAAAACTCCGAAACTCCAAAACTCGGAAACTCCAAAACTCCAAAACTCCAAAACTCCAAAACTCCGAAACTCCAAAACTCCGAAACTCCAAAACTCCGAATCTCCAAAACTCCAATACTCCAAAACTCCGAAACTCCAAAACACCGAAACTCCGAAACTCCGAAACTCCAAAACTCCAAAACTCCAAAACTCCAAAACTCCAAAACTCCGAAACTCCAAAACTCCGAAACTCCAAAACTCCAAAACTCCAAAACTCCGAAACTCCAAAACTCCAATACTCCAAAACTCCGAAACTCCAAAACTCCAAAACTCAAAAACTCCAAAACTCCAAAACTCAAAAACTCCAAAACTCCGAAACTCCAAAACTCCGAAACTCCAAAACTCCGAAACTCCAAAACTCCGAAACTCCAAAACTCCGAATCTCCAAAACTCCAAAACTCCAAAACTCCGAAACTCCAAAACTCCGAAACTCCAAAACTCCAAAACTCCAAAACTCCAATACTCCAAAACTCCAAAACTCCAAAACACCGAAACTCCGAAACTCCGAAACTCCAAAACTCCAAAACTCCAAAACTCCGAAACTCCAAAACTCCGAAACTCCAAAACTCTAAAACTCCAAAACTCCAAAACTCCGAAACTCCGAAACTCCAAAACTCCAACACTCCAAAACTCCGAAACTCCAAAACTCCAAAACTCCAAAACTCCAATACTCCAAAACTCCGAAACTCCGAAACTCCAAAACTCCAAAACTCCAAAACTGCAAAACTCCAAAACTCCGAAACTCCGAAACTCCAAAACTCCGAAACTCCAAAACTCGGAAACTCCAAAACTCCAAAACTCCAAAACTCCGAAACTCCAAAACTCCAAAACTCCGAAACTCCAAAACTCCGAAACTCCAAAACTCCAAAACTCCGAAACTCCAAAACTACAAAACTCCAAAACTCCGAAACTCCAAAACACCGAAACTATGAAACTCCGAAACTCCAAAACTCCAAAACTCCAAAACTCCGAAACTCCAAAACTCCGAAACTCCGAAACTCCAAAACTCCAAAACTCCGAAACTCCAAAACTCCAAAACTCCAAAACTCCGAAACTCCGAAACTCCAAAACTCCAAAACTCCGAAACTCCAAAACTCCAATACTCCAAAACTCCGAAACTCCAAAACTCCAAAACTCCAAAACTCCAAAACTCCGAAACTCCGAAACTCCGAAACTCCGAAACTCCAAAACTCCGAAACTCCAAAACTCCAAAACTCCAAAACTCCAAAACTCCGAAACTCGTAAACTCCAAAACTCCGAAACTCCGAAACTCCGAAACTCCAAAACTCCGAAACTCCAAAACTCCGAAACTCCGAAACTCCGAAACTCCGAAACTCCAAAACTCCAAAACTCCGAAACTCCGAAACTCCGAAACTCCAAAACTCCAAAACTCCAAAACTCCGAAACTCGTAAACTCCAAAACTCCGAAACTCCGAAACTCCGAAACTCCAAAACTCCGAAACTCCAAAACTCCGAAACTCCGAAACTCCGAAACTCCGAAACTCCAAAACTCCAAAACTCCGAAACTCCGAAACTCCGAATCTCCAAAACTCCAAAACTCCAAAACTCCGAAACTCCAAAACTCAAAAACTCCAATACTCCAAAACTCCGAAACTCCGAAACTCCAAAACTCCAATACTCCAAAACTCCGAAACTCCAAAACTCCAAAACTCCAAAACTCCGAAACTCCGAAACTCCGAAACTCCGAAACTCCAAAACTCTGAAACTCCAAAACTCCAAAACTCCAAAACTCCAAAACTCCGAAACTCCAAAACTCCAAAACTCCGAAACTCCGAAACTCCGAAACTCCAAAACTCCGAAACTCCAAAACTCCAAAACTCCGAAACTCCGAAACTCCGAAACTCCGAAACTCCAAAACTCCAAAACTCCGAAACTCCGAAACTCCGAATCTCCAAAACTCCAAAACTCCAAAACTCCAAAACTCCGAAACTCCAAAACTCCAAAACTCCGAAACTCCAAAACTCCGAAACTCCGAAACTCCGAAACTCCAAAACTCCAAAACTCCGAAACTCCAAAACTCCAAAACTCCAATACTCCAAAACTCCAAAACTCCGAAACTCCAAAACTCCGAAACTCCAAAACTCCAATACTCCAAAACTCCGAAACTCCAAAACTCCGAAACTCCAAAACTCCAAAACTCCAATACTCCAAAACTCCAAAACTCCAAAACACCGAAACTCCGAAACTCCGAAACTCCAAAACTCCAAAACTCCAAAACTCCAAAACTCCGAAACTCCAAAACTCCGAAACTCCAAAACTCCAAAACTCCAAAACTCCAAAACTCCAATACTCCAAAACTCCGAAACTCCAAAACTCCAAAACTCCAATACTCCAAAACTCCGAAACTCCGAAACTCCAAAACTCCAAAACTCCAAAACTGCAAAACTCCAAAACTCTGAAACTCCGAAACTCCAAAACTCCGAAACTCCAAAACTCGGAAACTCCAAAACTCCAAAACTCCAAAACTCCAAAACTCCGAAACTCCAAAACTCCGAAACTCCAAAACTCCGAATCTCCAAAACTCCAATACTCCAAAACTCCGAAACTCCAAAACACCGAAACTCCGAAACTCCGAAACTCCAAAACTCCAAAACTCCAAAACTCCAAAACTCCAAAACTCCGAAACTCCAAAACTCCGAAACTCCAAAACTCCAAAACTCCAAAACTCCGAAACTCCAAAACTCCAATACTCCAAAACTCCGAAACTCCAAAACTCCAAAACTCAAAAACTCCAAAACTCCAAAACTCAAAAACTCCAAAACTCCGAAACTCCAAAACTCCGAAACTCCAAAACTCCGAAACTCCAAAACTCCGAAACTCCAAAACTCCGAATCTCCAAAACTCCAAAACTCCAAAACTCCGAAACTCCAAAACTCCGAAACTCCAAAACTCCAAAACTCCAAAACTCCAATACTCCAAAACTCCAAAACTCCAAAACACCGAAACTCCGAAACTCCGAAACTCCAAAACTCCAAAACTCCAAAACTCCGAAACTCCAAAACTCCGAAACTCCAAAACTCTAAAACTCCAAAACTCCAAAACTCCGAAACTCCGAAACTCCAAAACTCCAACACTCCAAAACTCCGAAACTCCAAAACTCCAAAACTCCAAAACTCCAATACTCCAAAACTCCGAAACTCCGAAACTCCAAAACTCCAAAACTCCAAAACTGCAAAACTCCAAAACTCCGAAACTCCGAAACTCCAAAACTCCGAAACTCCAAAACTCGGAAACTCCAAAACTCCAAAACTCCAAAACTCCAAAACTCCGAAACTGCAAAACTCCGAAACTCCAAAACTCCGAATCTCCAAAACTCCAAAACTCCAAAACTCCGAAACTCCAAAACTCCAAAACTCCGAAACTCCAAAACTCCGAAACTCCAAAACTCCAAAACTCCGAAACTCCAAAACTACAAAACTCCAAAACTCCGAAACTCCAAAACACCGAAACTATGAAACTCCGAAACTCCAAAACTCCAAAACTCCAAAACTCCGAAACTCCAAAACTCCGAAACTCCGAAACTCCAAAACTCCAAAACTCCGAAACTCCAAAACTCCAAAACTCCAAAACTCCGAAACTCCGAAACTCCAAAACTCCAAAACTCCGAAACTCCAAAACTCCAATACTCCAAAACTCCGAAACTCCAAAACTCCAAAACTCCAAAACTCCAAAACTCCGAAACTCCGAAACTCCGAAACTCCGAAACTCCAAAACTCCGAAACTCCAAAACTCCAAAACTCCAAAACTCCAAAACTCCGAAACTCGTAAACTCCAAAACTCCGAAACTCCGAAACTCCGAAACTCCAAAACTCCGAAACTCCAAAACTCCGAAACTCCGAAACTCCGAAACTCCGAAACTCCAAAACTCCAAAACTCCGAAACTCCGAAACTCCGAATCTCCAAAACTCCAAAACTCCAAAACTCCGAAACTCCAAAACTCCAAAACTCCAATACTCCAAAACTCCGAAACTCCGAAACTCCAAAACTCCAATACTCCAAAACTCCGAAACTCCAAAACTCCAAAACTCCAAAACTCCGAAACTCCGAAACTCCGAAACTCCGAAACTCCAAAACTCCGAAACTCCAAAACTCCAAAACTCCAAAACTCCAAAACTCCGAAACTCCAAAACTCCAAAACTCCGAAACTCCGAAACTCCGAAACTCCAAAACTCCGAAACTCCAAAACTCCAAAACTCCGAAACTCCGAAACTCCGAAACTCCGAAACTCCAAAACTCCAAAACTCCGAAACTCCGAAACTCCGAATCTCCAAAACTCCAAAACTCCAAAACTCCAAAACTCCGAAACTCCAAAACTCCAAAACTCCGAAACTCCAAACCTCCGAAACTCCGAAACTCCGAAACTCCAAAACTCCAAAACTCCGAAACTCCAAAACTCCAAAACTCCAATACTCCAAAACTCCAAAACTCCGAAACTCCAAAACTCCGAAACTCCAAAACTCCAATACTCCAAAACTCCGAAACTCCAAAACTCCGAAACTCCAAAACTCCAAAACTCCAATACTCCAAAACTCCAAAACTCCAAAACACCGAAACTCCGAAACTCCGAAACTCCAAAACTCCAAAACTCCAAAACTCCAAAACACCGAAACTCCAAAACTCCGAAACTCCAAAACTCCAAAACTCCAAAACTCCAAAACTCCAATACTCCAAAACTCCGAAACTCCAAAACTCCAAAACTCCAATACTCCAAAACTCCGAAACTCCGAAACTCCAAAACTCCAAAACTCCAAAACTGCAAAACTCCAAAACTCTGAAACTCCGAAACTCCAAAACTCCGAAACTCCAAAACTCGGAAACTCCAAAACTCCAAAACTCCAAAACTCCAAAACTCCGAAACTCCAAAACTCCGAAACTCCAAAACTCCGAATCTCCAAAACTCCAATACTCCAAAACTCCGAAACTCCAAAACACCGAAACTCCGAAACTCCGAAACTCCAAAACTCCAAAACTCCAAAACTCCAAAACTCCAAAACTCCGAAACTCCAAAACTCCGAAACTCCAAAACTCCAAAACTCCGAAACTCCAAAACTCCAAAACTCCAAAACTCCGAAACTCCGAAACTCCAAAACTCCAAAACTCCAAAACTCCAAAACTCCGAAACTCCAAAACTCCGAAACTCCAAAACTCCAAAACTCCGAAACTCCAAAACTCCGAAACTCCAAAACTCCAGAACTCCAAAACTCCAAAACTCCAAAACTCCGAAACTCCAAAACTCCAAAACTCCAAAACTACGAAACTCCAAAACTCCAAAACTCCGAAACTCCAAAACTCCAAAACTCCAAAACTCCAAAACACCGAAACTCCAAAACTCCAAAACTCCAAAACTCCAAAACTCCGAAACTCCGAAACTCCAAAACTCCAATACTCCAAAACTCCGAAACTCCAAAACTCCAAAACTCAAAACTCCAAAACTCCAAAACTCCAAAACTCCGAAACTCCAAAACTCCGAAACTCCAAAACTCCGAAACTCCAAAACTCCGAAACTCCAAAACTCCGAATCTCGTAAACTCCAAAACTCCGAAACTCCGAAACTCCGAAACTCCAAAACTCCGAAACTCCAAAACTCCGAAACTCCGAAACTCCGAAACTCCGAAACTCCAAAACTCCAAAACTCCGAAACTCCGAAACTCCGAATCTCCAAAACTCCAAAACTCCAAAACTCCGAAACTCCAAAACTCAAAAACTCCAATACTCCAAAACTCCGAAACTCCGAAACTCCAAAACTCCAATACTCCAAAACTCCGAAACTCCAAAACTCCAAAACTCCAAAACTCCGAAACTCCGAAACTCCGAAACTCCGAAACTCCAAAACTCTGAAACTCCAAAACTCCAAAACTCCAAAACTCCAAAACTCCGAAACTCCAAAACTCCAAAACTCCGAAACTCCGAAACTCCGAAACTCCAAAACTCCGAAACTCCAAAACTCCAAAACTCCGAAACTCCGAAACTCCGAAACTCCGAAACTCCAAAACTCCAAAACTCCGAAACTCCGAAACTCCGAATCTCCAAAACTCCAAAACTCCAAAACTCCAAAACTCCGAAACTCCAAAACTCCAAAACTCCGAAACTCCAAAACTCCGAAACTCCGAAACTCCGAAACTCCAAAACTCCAAAACTCCGAAACTCCAAAACTCCAAAACTCCAATACTCCAAAACTCCAAAACTCCGAAACTCCAAAACTCCGAAACTCCAAAACTCCAATACTCCAAAACTCCGAAACTCCAAAACTCCGAAACTCCAAAACTCCAAAACTCCAATACTCCAAAACTCCAAAACTCCAAAACACCGAAACTCCGAAACTCCGAAACTCCAAAACTCCAAAACTCCAAAACTCCAAAACTCCGAAACTCCAAAACTCCGAAACTCCAAAACTCCAAAACTCCAAAACTCCAAAACTCCAATACTCCAAAACTCCGAAACTCCAAAACTCCAAAACTCCAATACTCCAAAACTCCGAAACTCCGAAACTCCAAAACTCCAAAACTCCAAAACTGCAAAACTCCAAAACTCTGAAACTCCGAAACTCCAAAACTCCGAAACTCCAAAACTCGGAAACTCCAAAACTCCAAAACTCCAAAACTCCAAAACTCCGAAACTCCAAAACTCCGAAACTCCAAAACTCCGAATCTCCAAAACTCCAATACTCCAAAACTCCGAAACTCCAAAACACCGAAACTCCGAAACTCCGAAACTCCAAAACTCCAAAACTCCAAAACTCCAAAACTCCAAAACTCCGAAACTCCAAAACTCCGAAACTCCAAAACTCCAAAACTCCAAAACTCCGAAACTCCAAAACTCCAATACTCCAAAACTCCGAAACTCCAAAACTCCAAAACTCAAAAACTCCAAAACTCCAAAACTCAAAAACTCCAAAACTCCGAAACTCCAAAACTCCGAAACTCCAAAACTCCGAAACTCCAAAACTCCGAAACTCCAAAACTCCGAATCTCCAAAACTCCAAAACTCCAAAACTCCGAAACTCCAAAACTCCGAAACTCCAAAACTCCAAAACTCCAAAACTCCAATACTCCAAAACTCCAAAACTCCAAAACACCGAAACTCCGAAACTCCGAAACTCCAAAACTCCAAAACTCCAAAACTCCGAAACTCCAAAACTCCGAAACTCCAAAACTCTAAAACTCCAAAACTCCAAAACTCCGAAACTCCGAAACTCCAAAACTCCAACACTCCAAAACTCCGAAACTCCAAAACTCCAAAACTCCAAAACTCCAATACTCCAAAACTCCGAAACTCCGAAACTCCAAAACTCCAAAACTCCAAAACTGCAAAACTCCAAAACTCCGAAACTCCGAAACTCCAAAACTCCGAAACTCCAAAACTCGGAAACTCCAAAACTCCAAAACTCCAAAACTCCAAAACTCCGAAACTGCAAAACTCCGAAACTCCAAAACTCCGAATCTCCAAAACTCCAAAACTCCAAAACTCCGAAACTCCAAAACTCCAAAACTCCGAAACTCCAAAACTCCGAAACTCCAAAACTCCAAAACTCCGAAACTCCAAAACTACAAAACTCCAAAACTCCGAAACTCCAAAACACCGAAACTATGAAACTCCGAAACTCCAAAACTCCAAAACTCCAAAACTCCGAAACTCCAAAACTCCGAAACTCCGAAACTCCAAAACTCCAAAACTCCGAAACTCCAAAACTCCAAAACTCCAAAACTCCGAAACTCCGAAACTCCAAAACTCCAAAACTCCGAAACTCCAAAACTCCAATACTCCAAAACTCCGAAACTCCAAAACTCCAAAACTCCAAAACTCCAAAACTCCGAAACTCCGAAACTCCGAAACTCCGAAACTCCAAAACTCCGAAACTCCAAAACTCCAAAACTCCAAAACTCCAAAACTCCGAAACTCGTAAACTCCAAAACTCCGAAACTCCGAAACTCCGAAACTCCAAAACTCCGAAACTCCAAAACTCCGAAACTCCGAAACTCCGAAACTCCGAAACTCCAAAACTCCAAAACTCCGAAACTCCGAAACTCCGAATCTCCAAAACTCCAAAACTCCAAAACTCCGAAACTCCAAAACTCCAAAACTCCAATACTCCAAAACTCCGAAACTCCGAAACTCCAAAACTCCAATACTCCAAAACTCCGAAACTCCAAAACTCCAAAACTCCGAAACTCCGAAACTCCGAAACTCCGAAACTCCAAAACTCCGAAACTCCAAAACTCCAAAACTCCAAAACTCCAAAACTCCGAAACTCCAAAACTCCAAAACTCCGAAACTCCGAAACTCCGAAACTCCAAAACTCCGAAACTCCAAAACTCCAAAACTCCGAAACTCCGAAACTCCGAAACTCCGAAACTCCAAAACTCCAAAACTCCGAAACTCCGAAACTCCGAATCTCCAAAACTCCAAAACTCCAAAACTCCAAAACTCCGAAACTCCAAAACTCCAAAACTCCGAAACTCCAAAACTCCGAAACTCCGAAACTCCGAAACTCCAAAACTCCAAAACTCCGAAACTCCAAAACTCCAAAACTCCAATACTCCAAAACTCCAAAACTCCGAAACTCCAAAACTCCGAAACTCCAAAACTCCAATACTCCAAAACTCCGAAACTCCAAAACTCCGAAACTCCAAAACTCCAAAACTCCAATACTCCAAAACTCCAAAACTCCAAAACACCGAAACTCCGAAACTCCGAAACTCCAAAACTCCAAAACTCCAAAACTCCAAAACACCGAAACTCCAAAACTCCGAAACTCCAAAACTCCAAAACTCCAAAACTCCAAAACTCCAATACTCCAAAACTCCGAAACTCCAAAACTCCAAAACTCCAATACTCCAAAACTCCGAAACTCCGAAACTCCAAAACTCCAAAACTCCAAAACTGCAAAACTCCAAAACTCTGAAACTCCGAAACTCCAAAACTCCGAAACTCCAAAACTCGGAAACTCCAAAACTCCAAAACTCCAAAACTCCAAAACTCCGAAACTCCAAAACTCCGAAACTCCAAAACTCCGAATCTCCAAAACTCCAATACTCCAAAACTCCGAAACTCCAAAACACCGAAACTCCGAAACTCCGAAACTCCAAAACTCCAAAACTCCAAAACTCCAAAACTCCAAAACTCCGAAACTCCAAAACTCCGAAACTCCAAAACTCCAAAACTCCGAAACTCCAAAACTCCAAAACTCCAAAACTCCGAAACTCCGAAACTCCAAAACTCCAAAACTCCAAAACTCCAAAACTCCGAAACTCCAAAACTCCGAAACTCCAAAACTCCAAAACTCCGAAACTCCAAAACTCCGAAACTCCAAAACTCCAGAACTCCAAAACTCCAAAACTCCAAAACTCCGAAACTCCAAAACTCCAAAACTCCAAAACTACGAAACTCCAAAACTCCAAAACTCCGAAACTCCAAAACTCCAAAACTCCAAAACTCCAAAACACCGAAACTCCAAAACTCCAAAACTCCAAAACTCCAAAACTCCGAAACTCCGAAACTCCAAAACTCCAATACTCCAAAACTCCGAAACTCCAAAACTCCAAAACTCAAAACTCCAAAACTCCAAAACTCCAAAACTCCGAAACTCCAAAACTCCGAAACTCCAAAACTCCGAAACTCCAAAACTCCGAAACTCCAAAACTCCGAATCTCCAAAACTCCAAAACTCCAAAACTCCGAAACTCCAAAACTCCGAAACTCCAAAACTCCAAAACTCCAAAACTCCAATACTCCAAAACTCCAAAATACCGAAACTCCGAAACTCCGAAACTCCAAAACTCCAAAACTCCAAAACTCCGAAACTCCAAAACTCCGAAACTCCAAAACTCCAAAACTCCAAAACTCCAAAACTCCGAAACTCCAAAACTCCAATACTCCAAAACTCCGAAACTACAAAACTCCAAAACTCCAATACTCCAAAACTCCGAAACTCCGAAACTCCAAAACTCCAAAACTCCAAAACTGCAAAACTCCAAAACTCCGAAACTCCGAAACTCCAAAACTCGGAAACTCCAAAACTCCAAAACTCCAAAACTCCAAAACTCCGAAACTCCAAAACTCCGAAACTCCAAAACTCCGAATCTCCAAAACTCCAAAACTCCAAAACTCCGAAACTCCAAAACTCCAAAACACCGAAACTCCAAAACTCCGAAACTCCAAAACTCCAAAACTCCGAAACTCCAAAACTCCAAAACTCCAAAACTCCGAAACTCCAAAACACCGAAACTCCGAAACTCCGAAACTCCAAAACTCCAAAACTCCAAAACTCCGAAACTCCAAAACTCCGAAACTCCGAAACTCTAAAACTCCAAAACTCCGAAACTCCAAAACTCCAAAACTCCAAAACTCCAAAACTCCGAAACTCCGAAACTCCAAAACTCCAAAACTCCAAAACTCCGAAACACCAAAACTCCAAAACTCCAAAACTCCAAAACTCCGAAACTCCAATACTCCAAAACTCCGAAACTCCAAAACTCCAAAACTCCAAAACTCCAAAACTCCAAAACTCCGAAACTCCGAAACTCCGAAACTCCGAAACTCCAAAACTCCGAAACTCCAAAACTCCAAAACTCCAAAACTCCGAAACTCCAAAACTCCAAAACTCCGAAACTCCGAAACTCCGAAACTCCAAAACTCCAAAACTCCAAAACTCCAAAACTCCGAAACTCCGAAACTCCGAAACTCCAAAACTCCAAAACTCCGAAACTCCGAAACTCCGAATCTCCAAAACTCCAAAACTCCAAAACTCCGAAACTCCAAAACTCCAAAACTCCAATACTCCAAAAATCCATACCTCCAAAATCGAAAATTCTAAAACTCCAAAACTCCAAAACTACAAAATTTTGGAACAACAAAACCCCAAATCTCCAAAAATCCATACCTCCAAAACTCCAAAAATCCAAAACTCCGAAACTCCAAAACTCCAAAAGTCCCATAATCCGAAAATCCGAAAGCCCAAAACTCCAAAAATCCAAGACTCCAAAAATCCAAAACTCCAAAAATCCAAAACTCGAAAACTCCAAAACTCGGAAACTCCAAAACTCCATACCTCCAAAATCCAAAATTCTAGAACTCCAAAACTACAAAAATCCAAAACTCCAAAACTCCGAAACTCCGAAAATCCGAAACTCCAAAGCTCCAAAACTCCGAAACTCCAAAACTCCGAAACTCGAAAAGTCCTAAACTCCGAAACTCTGAAAATTCAAAACTCCAAAAAGTCAAAACTCCGAAACTCCGAAAATCCGAAATTCCGAAACTCCACAACCCCAAATCTCCAAAACTCCACAAATCCAAAACTAGAAAACTCCAAAACTGCAAAACTGCAAAACTCCAAAACTCCGAACCTCCAAAACTCCAAAAGTTCGAAACTCCGAAACCACAAAAATCTGGAACTCCAAAACTCCAAAGCTCTAGAACTCCAAAACTGCAAAAATCCGAAACTCCAAAATTCCGAAACTCCACAACTCCGAATCTCCAAAACGGCGCAACTCTCAAACTCAAAAACTCCGAAACTCCAAAACTCCGAAACTCCAAAACTCCAAAACTCCAATACTCCAAAACTCCGAAACTCCGAAACTCCAAAACTCCAAAACTCCAAAACTGCAAAACTCCAAAACTCCGAAACTCCGAAACTCCAAAACTCCGAAACTCCAAAACTCGGAAACTCGGAAACTCCAAAACTCCAAAACTCCAAAACTCCGAAACTCCAAAACTCCGAAACTCCAAAACTCCGAATCTCCAAAACTCCAATACTCCAAAACTCCGAAACTCCAAAACACCGAAACTCCGAAACTCCGAAACTCCAAAACTCCAAAACTCCAAAACTCCAAAACTCCAAAACTCCGAAACTCCAAAACTCCGAAACTCCAAAACTCCAAAACTCCGAAACTCCAAAACTCCAAAACTCCAAAACTCCGAAACTCCGAAACTCCAAAACTCCAAAACTCCAAAACTCCGAAACTCCAAAACTCCGAAACTCCAAAACTCCAAAACTCCGAAGCTCCAAAACTCCGAAACTCCAAAACTCCAAAACTCCAAAACTCCAAAACTCCAAAACTCCGAAACTCCAAAACTCCAAAACTCCAAAACTACGAAACTCCAAAACTCCAAAACTCCAAAACTGCGAAACTCCAAAACTCCGAAACTCCAAAACTCCGAAACTCCAAAACTCCAAAACTCCGAAACTCCAAAACTCCGAAACTCCAAAACTCCAAAACTCCGAAACTCCAAAACTCCAAAACTCCAAAACTCCGAAACTCCGAAACTCCAAAACTCGAAAACTCCAAAACTCCAATACTCCAAAACTCCAAAACTCCAAAACTCCAAAACACCGAAACTCCGAAACTCCGAAACTCCAAAACTCCAAAACTCCGAAACTCCAAAACACCGAAACTCCAAAACTCCAAAACTCCAAAACTCCAAAACTCCGAAACTCCAAAACTCCAATACTCCAAAACTCCGAAACTCCAAATCTCAAAAACTCAAAAACTCCAAAACTCCAAAACTCCAAAACTCCAAAACTCCGAAACTCCAAAACTCCGAAACTCCAAAACTCCGAAACTCCAAAACTCCGAAACTCCAAAACTCCGAATCTCCAAAACTCCAAAACTCCAAAACTCCGAAACTCCAAAACTCCGAAACTCCAAAACTCCAAAACTCCAATACTCCAAAACTCCAAAACACCGAAACTCCGAAACTCCGAAACTCCAAAACTCCAAAACTCCAAAACTCCAAAACTCCGAAACTCCAAAACTCCGAAACTCCAAAACTCCAAAACTCCAAAACTCCAAAACTCCGAAACTCCAAAACTCCAATACTCCAAAACTCCGAAACTCCAAAACTCCAAAACTCCAATACTCCAAAACTCCGAAACTCCGAAACTCCAAAACTCCAAAACTCCAAAACTGCAAAACTCCAAAACTCCGAAACTCCGAAACTCCAAAACTCGGAAACTCCAAAACTCCAAAACTCCAAAACTCCAAAACTCCAAAACTCCGAAACTCCAAAACTCCGAAACTCCAAAACTCCGAATCTCCAAAACTCCAAAACTCCAAAACTCCGAAACTCCAAAACTCCAAAACTCCGAAACTCCAAAACTCCGAAACTCCAAAACTCCAAAACTCCGAAACTCCAAAACTCCAAAACTCCAAAACTCCGAAACTCCAAAACACCGAAACTCCGAAACTCCGAAACTCCAAAACTCCAAAACTCCAAAACTCCGAAACTCCAAAACTCCGAAACTCCGAAACTCTAAAACTCCAAAACTCCGAAACTCCAAAACTCCAAAACTCCAAAACTCCAAAACTCCGAAACTCCGAAACTCCAAAACTCCAAAACTCCAAAACTCCAAAACTCCGAAACACCAAAACTCCAAAACTCCAAAACTCCAAAACTCCGAAACTCCAATACTCCAAAACTCCGAAACTCCAAAACTCCAAAACTCCAAAACTCAAAAACTCCAAAACTCCGAAACTCCGAAACTCCGAAACTCCAAAACTCCGAAACTCCAAAACTCCAAAACTCCAAAACTCCGAAACTCCAAAACTCCAAAACTCCGAAACTCCGAAACTCCAAAACTCCAAAACTCCAAAACTCCAAAACTCCGAAACTCCGAAACTCCGAAACTCCAAAACTCCAAAACTCCGAAACTCCGAAACTCCGAATCTCCAAAACTCCAAAACTCCAAAACTCCGAAACTCCAAAACTCCAAAACTCCAATACTCCAAAACTCCGAAACTCCAAAACTCCAAAACTCCAATACTCCAAAAATCCATACCTCCAAAATCGAAAATTCTAAAACTCCAAAACTCCAAAACTACAAAATTTTGGAACAACAAAACCCCAAATCTCCAAAAATCCATACCTCCAAAACTCCAAAAATCCAAAACTCCGAAACTCCAAAACTCCAAAAGTCCAATAATCCGAAAATCCGAAAGCCCAAAACTCCAAAAATCCAAGACTCCAAAAATCCAAAACTCCAAAAATCCAAAACTCGAAAACTCCAAAACTGCAAAAATCCAAAACTCCAAAATTCCGAAACTCGGAAACTCCAAAACTCGGAAACTCCAAAACTCCAAACCTCCAAAATCTCCAAAACTAAACAACCCCGAATCTCCAAAACTCCAAAACTCCAAAAATCCATACCTCCAAAATCCAAAATTCTAGAACTCCAAAACTACAAAAAATACAAAATTCTGGAACAACAAAACCCCGAATCTCCAAAAATCCATACCTCCAAAACTCCAAAAATCCAAAACTCCAAAACTCCAAAACTCCAAAAGTGCAAAAATCCAGAACTCCGAAACTCAAAAACTCCAGAAAACCAAAACTCCAAACCTCCAAACTTCGAAAACTCCCAAACCCCGAATCTCCAACACTCGGAAACTCCAAAACTCCAAAAGTGCAAAAATACAAAACTCCAAAACTCAAAAACTCCAGAACTCCAAAACTCCAAAAATCCAAAACTCCAAAACTCCGAAACTCCGAAAATCCGAAACTCCAAAGCTCCAAAACTCCGAAACTCCAAAACTCCGAAACTCGAAAACTCCTAAACTCCGAAACTCTGAAAATTCAAAACTCCAAAAAGTCAAAACTCCGAAACTTCGAAAATCCGAAATTCCGAAACTCCACAACCCCAAATCTCCAAAACTCCACAAATCCAAAACTAGAAAACTCCAAAACTGCAAAACTGCAAAACTCCAAAACTCCGAACCTCCAAAACTCCAAAAGTTCGAAACTCCGAAACCACAAAAATCTGGAACTCCAAAACTCCAAAGCTCTAGAACTCCAAAACTGCAAAAATCCGAAACTCCAAAATTCCGAAACTCCACAACTCCGAATCTCCAAAACGGCGCAACTCTCAAACTCAAAAACTCCGAAACTCCAAAACTCCAAAACTCCGAAACTCGGAAACTCTAAAACTCCAAAACTCCAATAATCCGAAACTCCGAAATTCCTAAACTCCAAAAATCCAAAACTCCGAAACTCCAAAACTCCAACACTCCGAAACTCCAATACTCCAAAACTCCGAAACTCCAAAAGTCCAAAACTCCAAAACTCCAAAACTCCGAAACTCCAAAACTCCAAAACTCCGAAACTCCTAAACTCCAAAACTCCAAAACTCCGAAACTCCTAAACTCCGAAACTCCAAAACTCCAAAACTCAAAACTCCAAAACTCCGAAACTCCAAAACTCCAATACTCCAAAACTCCGAAACTCCAAAACTCCAAAACTCCAAAACTCCAATACTCCAAAACTCCGAAACTCCGAAACTCCAAAACTCCAAAACTCCAAAACTCCAAGACTCCGAAACTCCGAAACTCCAAAACTCCGCATCTCCAAAACTCGGAAACTCCAAAACTCCAAAACTCCCAAACTCCAAAACTCCAAAACTTAGAAATTCCGAAACTCCAGCAATACTTTGATTTGAGCTAGTTGGTTGTAGCTTGACATGTTTACGCAAAAGGCGTACCTGGAAGTTGGCGCCAGTCCTGTCCTGTTGTGTGTGTTGTCTTCGTTTTTTAGCGCCAGTACGCCTTTTGCGTAAACATGCCGAAACTCCAAAACACCAAAACTCCGAAACTGCAAAACTCCAAAACTCCGAAACTCCGAAACTCCGGAACTCCGAAACTCCGAAACTCCGAAACTCCAAAACTACGAAACTCCAACAATCAATACCTCCAAAACTCCAAAACTACAGAATTCGGAAACTCCAAAACCCCGAATTTCCAAAACTCCGAAACTGCAATAGTCCGAAACTATAAAACTCCAAAAATCCGAAACTGAACATTCAAAAATCCGAAACTCCAAAAATCCGGAACTCCACAACCCCGATTCTCCATACGGCGCAACTCCCAAACTAAAAAACTCCGAAACTCCAAAACTCCGAAACTCGGAAACTCCAAAACTCCAAAACTACAAAATTCTGGAACTCCAAAATTCTGAATCTCCAAAAATCCATACCTCCAAAACTCCAAAACTCCAAAACTCCGGAACTCCAAAACTCAAAAATTCCGAAACTCCACAACCCTGAACCTCCAAAACTCCGAAACTCCAAAACTCCAAAAATCGAAAACTTGAAAACTCCAAAACTCCACAAATCCGAAACTCCAAAACTCCAAAACTCCGAAACTCCAAAACTCTGAAACTCCAAAACTCCGAAACTCACAAATTCCGAAACTCCGCAACCCCGAATCTCCAAAACTGAAACTCCAAAACTCCGAAACTCAAAAATCCAGAACTCCAAAACTCCAAAGCTCTAAAACTCCAAAAGTCCAATAATCCTAAACTCCAAAACTCCGAAACTCCGAAACTCCGAAACTCCAAAACTCCGAAACTCCAAAACTCCCAAACTCCAAAACTCCAAAACTCCGAAACTCCTAAACTCCAAAACTCCAAAACTCCGAAATTCCGAAACACGGAAACTCCAAAACTCCAAAACTCCAAAACTCCAAAACTCCAAAACTCCAAAACTCCAAAACTCCGAAACTCCAAAACTCCGAAACTCCGAAACTCCGAAACTCCAAAACTCCGAAACTCCGAAACTCCGAAACTCCAAAACTCCAAAACTCCAAAAGCTCCGAAATTCCAAAACTCCGAAACTCCGAAACTCCGAAACTCCAAAACTCCAAAACTCCAAAACTCCGAAACTCCAAAACTCCGAAACTCCAAAACTCCAAAACTCCGAAACTCCAAAACTCCGAAACTCCAAAACTCCAAAACTCCAAAACTCCGAAACTCCAAAACTCCGAAACTCCGAAACTCGGAAACTCCAAAACTCCGAAACTCCAAAACTCCAAAACTCCGAAACTCCAAAACTCCAAAACTCCAAAACTCCAAAACTCCAAAACTCCAAAACTCCAAAACTCCAAACCTCCGAAACTCCAAAACTCCGAAACTCCGAAACTCCGAAACTCCGAAACTCCAAAACTCCGAAACTCCGAAACTCTGAAACTCCAAAACTCCGAAACTCCAAAACTCCGAATCTCCAAAACTCCGAAACTCCAAAACTCCGAAACTCCAAAACTCCAAAACTCCGAAACTCCAAAACTCCGAAACTCCAAAACTCCAAACCTCCAAAACTCCGAAACACCAAAACTCCGAAACTCCGAAACTCGGAAACTCCAAAACTCCAAAACTTCAAAACTCCAAAACTCCGAAACTCCAAAACTCCAAAACTCCAAAACTCCAAAACTCCAAAACTCCAAAACTCCAAAACTCCGAAACTCCAAAACTCCAAAACTCCAAAGCTCCAAAACTCCAAAACTCCAAAACTCCGAAACTCCAAAACTCCGAAACTCCAAAACTCCGAAACTCCAAAACTCCGAAACTCCAAAACTCCGAATCTCCAAAACTCCAAAACTCCGAAACTCCAAAAGTCCAAAACTCAATAACTCCAAAACTCCGAAACTCCAAAACTCCAAAAATCGAAAACTCGAAAACTCCAAAACTCCGAAACTCCAAAACTCCGAAACTCCAAAACTCCGAAACTCCAAAACTCCAAAACTCCAAAGCTCCAAAACTCCAAAACTCCAAAACTCCGAAACTCCAAAACTCCAAAACTCCAAAACTCCGAAACTCCTAAACTCCAAAACTCCAAAACTCCGAAACTCCGAAACACCGAAACTCCAAAACTCCAAAACTCCAAAACTCCAAAACTCCAAAACTCCGAAACTCCGAAACTCCGAAACTCCAAAACTCCGAAACTCCAAAACTCCCAAACTCCAAAACTCCAATACTCCAAAACTCCAAAACTCCGAAACTCCAAAACTCCAAAACTCCAAAACTCCGAAACTCCGAAACTCCAAAACTCCAAAACTCCAAAACTCCAAAACTCCGAAACTCCAAAACTCCAAAACTCCAAAACTCCGAAACTCCAAAACTCCGAAACTCCGAAACTCCAAAACTCCAAAACTCCGAAACTCCAAAACTCCAAAACTCCGAAACTCCAAAACTCCAATACTCCAAAACTCCAAAACTCCGAAACTCCAAAACTCCGAAACTCAAAAACTCCAATACTCCAAAACTCCGGAACTCCAAAACTCCAAAACTCCAAAACTCCGAAACTCCAAAACTCCGAAACTCCGAAACTCCGAAACTCCGAAACTCCAAAACTCCGAAACTCCAAAACTCCAAAACTCCAAAACTCCAATACTCCAAAACTCCAAAACTCCCAAACTCCGAAACTCCAAAACTCCAAAACTCCAAAACTCCAAAGCTCCAAAACTCCAAAACTCCAAAACTCCAAAACTCCGAAACTCCAAAACTCCGAAACTCCAAAACTCCGAAACTCCAAAACTCCGAAACTCCAAAACTCCGAATCTCCAAAACTCCAAAACTCCGAATCTCCAAAACTCCAAAACTCCGAAACTCCAAAAGTCCAAAACTCAATAACTCCAAAACTCCGAAACTCCAAAACTCCAAAAATCCGAAACTCCTTAAATCCAAGACTAGAAAACTCCACAACTGCAAAAAACTGAAACTCCAAAATTCCGAAACTCCACAACCACGAATCTGCAAAACTGCGAAACTCCAATACTTAGAAACTCCAATACTCTGAACCCCCAAAACTACAAAACTTGAAACTCCGAAACTCCAAAACTCCAAAACTGCCAAATTCTGGAACAACAAAACCCTGAATCTCCAAAAATCCAAAAATCCGAAACTCCAAAACTCAAATTCCGAAACTCCACAACCCTGAACCTCCAAAACTCCAAAACTCCAAAACTCCAAAACTCCAAAACTCCAAACCTCCGAAACTCCAAAACTCCGAAACTCCGAAACTCCGAAACTCCGAAACTCCGAAACTCCAAAACTCCGAAACTCCGAAACTCTGAAACTCCAAAACTCCGAAACTCCAAAACTCCGAATCTCCAAAACTCCGAAACTCCAAAACTCCGAAACTCCAAAACTCCAAAACTCCGAAACTCCAAAACTCCGAAACTCCAAAACTCCAAACCTCCAAAACTCCGAAACACCAAAACTCCGAAACTCCGAAACACGGAAACTCCAAAACTCCAAAACTCCAAAAATCCATACCTCCAAAATCCAAAATTCTAGAACTCCAAAACTACAAAAAATACAAAATTCTGGAACAACAAAACCCCGAATCTCCAAAAATCCATACCTCCAAAACTCCAAAAATCCAAAACTCCAAAACTCCAAAACTCCAAAAGTGCAAAAATCCAGAACTCCGAAACTCAAAAACTCCAGAAAACCAAAACTCCAAACCTCCAAACTTCGAAAACTCCCAAACCCCGAATCTCCAACACTCGGAAACTCCAAAACTCCAAAAGTGCAAAAATACAAAACTCCAAAACTCAAAAACTCCAGAACTCCAAAACTCCAAAAATCCAAAACTCCAAAACTCCGAAACTCCGAAAATCCGAAACTCCAAAGCTCCAAAACTCCGAAACTCCAAAACTCCGAAACTCGAAAACTCCTAAACTCCGAAACTCTGAAAATTCAAAACTCCAAAAAGTCAAAACTCCGAAACTTCGAAAATACGAAATTCCGAAACTCCACAACCCCAAATCTCCAAAACTCCACAAATCCAAAACTAGAAAACTCCAAAACTGCAAAACTGCAAAACTCCAAAACTCCGAACCTCCAAAACTCCAAAAGTTCGAAACTCCGAAACCACAAAAATCTGGAACTCCAAAACTCCAAAGCTCTAGAACTCCAAAACTGCAAAAATCCGAAACTCCAAAATTCCGAAACTCCACAACTCCGAATCTCCAAAACGGCGCAACTCTCAAACTCAAAAACTCCGAAACTCCAAAACTCCAAAACTCCGAAACTCGGAAACTCTAAAACTCCAAAACTCCAATAATCCGAAACTCCGAAATTCCTAAACTCCAAAAATCCAAAACTCCGAAACTCCAAAACTCCAACACTCCGAAACTCCAATACTCCAAAACTCCGAAACTCCAAAAGTCCAAAACTCCAAAACTCCAAAACTCCGAAACTCCAAAACTCCAAAACTCCGAAACTCCTAAACTCCAAAACTCCAAAACTCCGAAACTCCTAAACTCCGAAACTCCAAAACTCCAAAACTCAAAACTCCAAAACTCCGAAACTCCAAAACTCCAATACTCCAAAACTCCGAAACTCCAAAACTCCAAAACTCCAAAACTCCAATACTCCAAAACTCCGAAACTCCGAAACTCCAAAACTCCAAAACTCCAAAACTCCAAGACTCCGAAACTCCGAAACTCCAAAACTCCGCATCTCCAAAACTCGGAAACTCCAAAACTCCAAAACTCCCAAACTCCAAAACTCCAAAACTTAGAAATTCCGAA
The DNA here is from genome assembly GCF_055824585.1 of Amblyomma mixtum. Lineage (NCBI taxonomy): Eukaryota > Metazoa > Arthropoda > Arachnida > Ixodida > Ixodidae > Amblyomma > Amblyomma mixtum. The sequence goes on along the minus strand of NC_143021.1, from coordinate 105,101,648 downwards.
ACTCCAGCAATACTTTGATTTGAGCTAGTTGGTTGTAGCTTGACATGTTTACGCAAAAGGCGTACCTGGAAGTTGGCGCCAGTCCTGTCCTGTTGTGTGTGTTGTCTTCGTTTTTTAGCGCCAGTACGCCTTTTGCGTAAACATGCCGAAACTCCAAAACACCAAAACTCCGAAACTGCAAAACTCCAAAACTCCGAAACTCCGAAACTCCGGAACTCCGAAACTCCGAAACTCCGAAACTCCAAAACTACGAAACTCCAACAATCAATACCTCCAAAACTCCAAAACTACAGAATTCGGAAACTCCAAAACCCCGAATTTCCAAAACTCCGAAACTGCAATAGTCCGAAACTATAAAACTCCAAAAATCCGAAACTGAACATTCAAAAATCCGAAACTCCAAAAATCCGGAACTCCACAACCCCGATTCTCCATACGGCGCAACTCCCAAACTAAAAAACTCCGAAACTCCAAAACTCCGAAACTCGGAAACTCCAAAACTCCAAAACTACAAAATTCTGGAACTCCAAAATTCTGAATCTCCAAAAATCCATACCTCCAAAACTCCAAAACTCCAAAACTCCGGAACTCCAAAACTCAAAAATTCCGAAACTCCACAACCCTGAACCTCCAAAACTCCGAAACTCCAAAACTCCAAAAATCGAAAACTTGAAAACTCCAAAACTCCACAAATCCGAAACTCCAAAACTCCAAAACTCCGAAACTCCAAAACTCTGAAACTCCAAAACTCCGAAACTCACAAATTCCGAAACTCCGCAACCCCGAATCTCCAAAACTGAAACTCCAAAACTCCGAAACTCAAAAATCCAGAACTCCAAAACTCCAAAGCTCTAAAACTCCAAAAGTCCAATAATCCTAAACTCCAAAACTCCGAAACTCCGAAACTCCGAAACTCCAAAACTCCGAAACTCCAAAACTCCCAAACTCCAAAACTCCAAAACTCCGAAACTCCTAAACTCCAAAACTCCAAAACTCCGAAATTCCGAAACACGGAAACTCCAAAACTCCAAAACTCCAAAACTCCAAAACTCCAAAACTCCAAAACTCCAAAACTCCGAAACTCCAAAACTCCGAAACTCCGAAACTCCGAAACTCCAAAACTCCGAAACTCCGAAACTCCGAAACTCCAAAACTCCAAAACTCCAAAAGCTCCGAAATTCCAAAACTCCGAAACTCCGAAACTCCGAAACTCCAAAACTCCAAAACTCCAAAACTCCGAAACTCCAAAACTCCGAAACTCCAAAACTCCAAAACTCCGAAACTCCAAAACTCCGAAACTCCAAAACTCCAAAACTCCAAAACTCCGAAACTCCAAAACTCCGAAACTCCGAAACTCGGAAACTCCAAAACTCCGAAACTCCAAAACTCCAAAACTCCGAAACTCCAAAACTCCAAAACTCCAAAACTCCAAAACTCCAAAACTCCAAAACTCCAAACCTCCGAAACTCCAAAACTCCGAAACTCCGAAAGTCCGAAACTCCGAAACTCCAAAACTCCGAAACTCCGAAACTCTGAAACTCCAAAACTCCGAAACTCCAAAACTCCGAATCTCCAAAACTCCGAAACTCCAAAACTCCGAAACTCCAAAACTCCAAAACTCCGAAACTCCAAAACTCCGAAACTCCAAAACTCCAAACCTCCAAAACTCCGAAACACCAAAACTCCGAAACTCCGAAACTCGGAAACTCCAAAACTCCAAAACTTCAAAACTCCAAAACTCCGAAACTCCAAAACTCCAAAACTCCAAAACTCCAAAACTCCAAAACTCCAAAACTCCAAAACTCCGAAACTCCAAAACTCCAAAACTCCAAAGCTCCAAAACTCCAAAACTCCAAAACTCCGAAACTCCAAAACTCCGAAACTCCAAAACTCCGAAACTCCAAAACTCCGAAACTCCAAAACTCCGAATCTCCAAAACTCCAAAACTCCGAAACTCCAAAAGTCCAAAACTCAATAACTCCAAAACTCCGAAACTCCAAAACTCCAAAAATCGAAAACTCGAAAACTCCAAAACTCCGAAACTCCAAAACTCCGAAACTCCAAAACTCCGAAACTCCAAAACTCCAAAACTCCAAAGCTCCAAAACTCCAAAACTCCAAAACTCTGAAACTCCAAAACTCCAAAACTCCAAAACTCCGAAACTCCTAAACTCCAAAACTCCAAAACTCCGAAACTCCGAAACACCGAAACTCCAAAACTCCAAAACTCCAAAACTCCAAAACTCCAAAACTCCGAAACTCCGAAACTCCGAAACTCCAAAACTCCGAAACTCCAAAACTCCCAAACTCCAAAACTCCAATACTCCAAAACTCCAAAACTCCGAAACTCCAAAACTCCAAAACTCCAAAACTCCGAAACTCCGAAACTCCAAAACTCCAAAACTCCAAAACTCCAAAACTCCGAAACTCCAAAACTCCAAAACTCCAAAACTCCGAAACTCCAAAACTCCGAAACTCCGAAACTCCAAAACTCCAAAACTCCGAAACTCCAAAACTCCAAAACTCCGAAACTCCAAAACTCCAATACTCCAAAACTCCAAAACTCCGAAACTCCAAAACTCCGAAACTCAAAAACTCCAATACTCCAAAACTCCGGAACTCCAAAACTCCAAAACTCCAAAACTCCGAAACTCCAAAACTCCGAAACTCCGAAACTCCGAAACTCCGAAACTCCAAAACTCCGAAACTCCAAAACTCCAAAACTCCAATACTCCAAAACTCCAAAACTCCCAAACTCCGAAACTCCAAAACTCCAAAACTCCAAAACTCCAAAGCTCCAAAACTCCAAAACTCCAAAACTCCAAAACTCCGAAACTCCAAAACTCCGAAACTCCAAAACTCCGAAACTCCAAAACTCCGAAACTCCAAAACTCCGAATCTCCAAAACTCCAAAACTCCGAATCTCCAAAACTCCAAAACTCCGAAACTCCAAAAGTCCAAAACTCAATAACTCCAAAACTCCGAAACTCCAAAACTCCAAAAATCCGAAACTCCTTAAATCCAAGACTAGAAAACTCCACAACTGCAAAAAACTGAAACTCCAAAATTCCGAAACTCCACAACCACGAATCTGCAAAACTGCGAAACTCCAATACTTAGAAACTCCAATACTCTGAACCCCCAAAACTACAAAACTTGAAACTCCGAAACTCCAAAACTCCAAAACTGCCAAATTCTGGAACAACAAAACCCTGAATCTCCAAAAATCCAAAAATCCGAAACTCCAAAACTCAAATTCCGAAACTCCACAACCCTGAACCTCCAAAACTCCAAAACTCCAAAACTCCAAAACTCCAAAACTCCAAACCTCCGAAACTCCAAAACTCCGAAACTCCGAAACTCCGAAACTCCGAAACTCCGAAACTCCAAAACTCCGAAACTCCGAAACTCTGAAACTCCAAAACTCCGAAACTCCAAAACTCCGAATCTCCAAAACTCCGAAACTCCAAAACTCCGAAACTCCAAAACTCCAAAACTCCGAAACTCCAAAACTCCGAAACTCCAAAACTCCAAACCTCCAAAACTCCGAAACACCAAAACTCCGAAACTCCGAAACACGGAAACTCCAAAACTCCAAAACTTCAAAACTCCAAAACTCCGAAACTCCAAAACTCCAAAACTCCAAAACTCCAAAACTCCAAAACTCCAAAACTCCAAAACTCCGAAACTCCAAAACTCCAAAACTCCAAAGCTCCAAAACTCCAAAACTCCAAAACTCCGAAACTCCAAAACTCCGAAACTCCAAAACTCCGAAACTCCAAAACTCCGAAACTCCAAAACTCCGAATCTCCAAAACTCCAAAACTCCGAAACTCCAAAAGTCCAAAACTCAATAACTCCAAAACTCCGAAACTCCAAAACTCCAAAAATCGAAAACTCCAAAACTCCAAAACTCCGAAACTCCAAAACTCCGAAACTCCAAAACTCCGAAACTCCAAAACTCCAAAACTCCAAAGCTCCAAAACTCCAAAACTCCAAAACTCCGAAACTCCAAAACTCCAAAACTCCAAAACTCCGAAACTCCTAAACTCCAAAACTCCAAAACTCCGAAACTCCGAAACACCGAAACTCCAAAACTCCAAAACTCCAAAACTCCAAAACTCCAAAACTCCGAAACTCCGAAACTCCGAAACTCCAAAACTCCGAAACTCCAAAACTCCCAAACTCCAAAACTCCAATACTCCAAAACTCCAAAACTCCGAAACTCCAAAACTCCAAAACTCCAAAACTCCGAAACTCCGAAACTCCAAAACTCCAAAACTCCAAAACTCCGAAACTCCAAAACTCCAAAACTCCAAAACTCCGAAACTCCAAAACTCCGAAACTCCGAAACTCCAAAACTCCAAAACTCCGAAACTCCAAAACTCCAAAACTCCGAAACTCCAAAACTCCAATACTCCAAAACTCCAAAACTCCGAAACTCCAAAACTCCGAAACTCAAAAACTCCAATACTCCAAAACTCCGGAACTCCAAAACTCCAAAACTCCAAAACTCCGAAACTCCAAAACTCCGAAACTCCGAAACTCCGAAACTCCGAAACTCCAAAACTCCGAAACTCCAAAACTCCAAAACTCCAAAACTCCAATACTCCAAAACTCCAAAACTCCCAAACTCCGAAACTCCAAAACTCCAAAACTCCAAAACTCCAAAGCTCCAAAACTCCAAAACTCCAAAACTCCGAAACTCCAAAACTCCGAAACTCCAAAACTCCGAAACTCCAAAACTCCGAAACTCCAAAACTCCGAATCTCCAAAACTCCAAAACTCCGAATCTCCAAAACTCCAAAACTCCGAAACTCCAAAAGTCCAAAACTCAATAACTCCAAAACTCCGAAACTCCAAAACTCCAAAAATCCGAAACTCCTTAAATCCAAGACTAGAAAACTCCACAACTGCAAAAAACTGAAACTCCAAAATTCCGAAACTCCACAACCACGAATCTGCAAAACTGCGAAACTCCAATACTCAGAAACTCCAATACTCTGAACCCCCAAAACTACAAAACTTGAAACTCCGAAACTCCAAAACTCCAAAACTGCAAAATTCTGGAACAACAAAACCTTAATCTCCAAAAATCCAAAAATCCGAAACTCCAAAACTCAAATTCCGAAACTCCACAACCCTGAACCTCCAAAACTCCAAAACTCCAAAACTCCAAAACTCCAAACCTCCGAAACTCCAAAACTCCGAAACTCCGAAACTCCGAAACTCCGAAACTCCGAAACTCCGAAACTCCGAAACTCTGAAACTCCAAAACTCCGAAACTCCAAAACTCCGAATCTCCAAAACTCCGAAACTCCAAAACTCCGAAACTCCAAAACTCCAAAACTCCGAAACTCCAAAACTCCGAAACTCCAAAACTCCAAACCTCCAAAACTCCGAAACACCAAAACTCCGAAACTCCGAAACTCGGAAACTCCAAAACTCCAAAACTTCAAAACTCCAAAACTCCGAAACTCCAAAACTCCAAAACTCCAAAACTCCAAAACTCCAAAACTCCAAAACTCCAAAACTCCAAAACTCCAAAACTCCAAAACTCCGAAACTCCAAAACTCCAAAACTCCAAAGCTCCAAAACTCCAAAACTCCAAAACTCCGAAACTCCAAAACTCCGAAACTCCAAAACTCCGAAACTCCAAAACTCCGAAACTCCAAAACTCCGAATCTCGAAAACTCCAAAACTCCGAAACTCCAAAAGTCCAAAACTCAATAACTCCAAAACTCCGAAACTCCAAAACTCCAAAAATCGAAAACTCCAAAACTCCAAAACTCCGAAACTCCAAAACTCCGAAACTCCAAAACTCCGAAACTCCAAAACTCCAAAACTCCAAAGCTCCAAAACTCCAAAACTCCGAAACTCCAAAACTCCAAAACTGCAAAACTCCGAAACTCCTAAACTCCAAAACTCCAAAACTCCGAAACTCCGAAACACCGAAACTCCAAAACTCCAAAACTCCAAAACTCCAAAACTCCAAAACTCCGAAACTCCGAAACTCCGAAACTCCAAAACTCCGAAACTCCAAAACTCCCAAACTCCAAAACTCCAATACTCCAAAACTCCAAAACTCCGAAACTCCAAAACTCCAAAACTCCAAAACTCCGAAACTCCGAAACTCCAAAACTCCAAAACTCCAAAACTCCGAAACTCCAAAACTCCAAAACTCCAAAACTCCGAAACTCCAAAACTCCGAAACTCCGAAACTCCGAAACTCCAAAACTCCAAAACTCCGAAACTCCAAAACTCCAAAACTCCGAAACTCCAAAACTCCAATACTCCAAAACTCCAAAACTCCGAAACTCCAAAACTCCGAAACTCAAAAACTCCAATACTCCAAAACTCCGGAACTCCAAAACTCCAAAACTCCAAAACTCCGAAACTCCAAAACTCCGAAACTCCGAAACTCCGAAACTCCGAAACTCCAAAACTCCGAAACTCCAAAACTCCAAAACTCCAAAACTCCAATACTCCAAAACTCCAAAACTCCCAAACTCCGAAACTCCAAAACTCCAAAACTCCAAAACTCCAAAGCTCCAAAACTCCAAAACTCCAAAACTCCGAAACTCCAAAACTCCGAAACTCCAAAACTCCGAAACTCCAAAACTCCGAAACTCCAAAACTCCGAATCTCCAAAACTCCGAAACTCCAAAACTCCAAAACTCCAAAACTCCAAAGCTCCAAAACTCCAAAACTCCAAAACTCCAAAACTCCGAAACTCCAAAACTCCGAAACTCCAAAACTCCGAAACTCCAAAACTCCGAAACTCCAAAACTCCGAATCTCCAAAACTCCAAAACTCCGAATCTCCAAAACTCCAAAACTCCGAAACTCCAAAAGTCCAAAACTCAATAACTCCAAAACTCCGAAACTCCAAAACTCCAAAAATCCGAAACTCCTTAAATCCAAGACTAGAAAACTCCACAACTGCAAAAAACTGAAACTCCAAAATTCCGAAACTCCACAACCACGAATCTGCAAAACTGCGACACTCCAATACTCAGAAACTCCAATACTCTGAACCCCCAAAACTACAAAACTTGAAACTCCGAAACTCCAAAACTCCAAAACTGCCAAATTCTGGAACAACAAAACCCTGAATCTCCAAAAATCCAAAAATCCGAAACTCCAAAACTCAAATTCCGAAACTCCACAACCCTGAACCTCCAAAACTCCAAAACTCCAAAACTCCAAAACTCCAAAACTCCAAACCTCCGAAACTCCAAAACTCCGAAACTCCGAAACTCCGAAACTCCGAAACTCCGAAACTCCAAAACTCCGAAACTCCGAAACTCTGAAACTCCAAAACTCCGAAACTCCAAAACTCCGAATCTCCAAAACTCCGAAACTCCAAAACTCCGAAACTCCAAAACTCCAAAACTCCGAAACTCCAAAACTCCGAAACTCCAAAACTCCAAACCTCCAAAACTCCGAAACACCAAAACTCCGAAACTCCGAAACACGGAAACTCCAAAACTCCAAAACTTCAAAACTCCAAAACTCCGAAACTCCAAAACTCCAAAACTCCAAAACTCCAAAACTCCAAAACTCCAAAACTCCAAAACTCCGAAACTCCAAAACTCCAAAACTCCAAAGCTCCAAAACTCCAAAACTCCAAAACTCCGAAACTCCAAAACTCCGAAACTCCAAAACTCCGAAACTCCAAAACTCCGAAACTCCAAAACTCCGAATCTCCAAAACTCCAAAACTCCGAAACTCCAAAAGTCCAAAACTCAATAACTCCAAAACTCCGAAACTCCAAAACTCCAAAAATCGAAAACTCCAAAACTCCAAAACTCCGAAACTCCAAAACTCCGAAACTCCACAACCACGAATCTGCAAAACTGCGACACTCCAATACTCAGAAACTCCAATACTCTGAACCCCCAAAACTACAAAACTTGAAACTCCGAAACTCCAAAACTCCAAAACTGCCAAATTCTGGAACAACAAAACCCTGAATCTCCAAAAATCCAAAAATCCGAAACTCCAAAACTCAAATTCCGAAACTCCACAACCCTGAACCTCCAAAACTCCAAAACTCCAAAACTCCAAAACTCCAAAACTCCAAACCTCCGAAACTCCAAAACTCCGAAACTCCGAAACTCCGAAACTCCGAAACTCCGAAACTCCAAAACTCCGAAACTCCGAAACTCTGAAACTCCAAAACTCCGAAACTCCAAAACTCCGAATCTCCAAAACTCCGAAACTCCAAAACTCCGAAACTCCAAAACTCCAAAACTCCGAAACTCCAAAACTCCGAAACTCCAAAACTCCAAACCTCCAAAACTCCGAAACACCAAAACTCCGAAACTCCGAAACACGGAAACTCCAAAACTCCAAAACTTCAAAACTCCAAAACTCCGAAACTCCAAAACTCCAAAACTCCAAAACTCCAAAACTCCAAAACTCCAAAACTCCAAAACTCCGAAACTCCAAAACTCCAAAACTCCAAAGCTCCAAAACTCCAAAACTCCAAAACTCCGAAACTCCAAAACTCCGAAACTCCAAAACTCCGAAACTCCAAAACTCCGAAACTCCAAAACTCCGAATCTCCAAAACTCCAAAACTCCGAAACTCCAAAAGTCCAAAACTCAATAACTCCAAAACTCCGAAACTCCAAAACTCCAAAAATCGAAAACTCCAAAACTCCAAAACTCCGAAACTCCAAAACTCCGAAACTCCAAAACTCCGAAACTCCAAAACTCCAAAACTCCAAAGCTCCAAAACTCCAAAACTCCAAAACTCCGAAACTCCAAAACTCCAAAACTCCAAAACTCCGAAACTCCTAAACTCCAAAACTCCAAAACTCCGAAACTCCGAAACACCGAAACTCCAAAACTCCAAAACTCCAAAACTCCAAAACTCCAAAACTCCGAAACTCCGAAACTCCGAAACTCCAAAACTCCGAAACTCCAAAACTCCCAAACTCCAAAACTCCAATACTCCAAAACTCCAAAACTCCGAAACTCCAAAACTCCAAAACTCCAAAACTCCGAAACTCCGAAACTCCAAAACTCCAAAACTCCAAAACTCCAAAACTCCGAAACTCCAAAACTCCAAAACTCCAAAACTCCGAAACTCCAAAACTCCGAAACTCCGAAACTCCAAAACTCCAAAACTCCGAAACTCCAAAACTCCAAAACTCCGAAACTCCAAAACTCCAATACTCCAAAACTCCAAAACTCCGAAACTCCAAAACTCCGAAACTCAAAAGCTCCAATACTCCAAAACTCCGGAACTCCAAAACTCCAAAACTCCAAAACTCCGAAACTCCAAAACTCCGAAACTCCGAAACTCCGAAACTCCGAAACTCCAAAACTCCGAAACTCCAAAACTCCAAAACTCCAAAACTCCAATACTCCAAAACTCCAAAACTCCCAAACTCCGAAACTCCAAAACTCCAAAACTCCAAAACTCCAAAGCTCCAAAACTCCAAAACTCCAAAACTCCGAAACTCCAAAACTCCGAAACTCCAAAACTCCGAAACTCCAAAACTCCGAAACTCCAAAACTCCGAATCTCCAAAACTCCAAAACTCCGAATCTCCAAAACTCCAAAACTCCGAAACTCCAAAAGTCCAAAACTCAATAACTCCAAAACTCCGAAACTCCAAAACTCCAAAAATCCGAAACTCCTTAAATCCAAGACTAGAAAACTCCACAACTGCAAAAAACTGAAACTCCAAAATTCCGAAACTCCACAACCACGAATCTGCAAAACTGCGAAACTCCAATACTCAGAAACTCCAATACTCTGAACCCCCAAAACTACAAAACTTGAAACTCCGAAACTCCAAAACTCCAAAACTGCAAAATTCTGGAACAACAAAACCTTAATCTCCAAAAATCCAAAAGTCCGAAACTCCAAAACTCAAATTCCGAAACTCCACAACCCTGAACCTCCAAAACTCCAAAACTCCAAAACTCCAAAACTCCAAACCTCCGAAACTCCAAAACTCCGAAACTCCGAAACTCCGAAACTCCGAAACTCCGAAACTCCGAAACTCTGAAACTCCAAAACTCCGAAACTCCAAAACTCCGAATCTCCAAAACTCCGAAACTCCAAAACTCCGAAACTCCAAAACTCCAAAACTCCGAAACTCCAAAACTCCGAAACTCCAAAACTCCAAACCTCCAAAACTCCGAAACACCAAAACTCCGAAACTCCGAAACTCGGAAACTCCAAAACTCCAAAACTTCAAAACTCCAAAACTCCGAAACTCCAAAACTCCAAAACTCCAAAACTCCAAAACTCCAAAACTCCAAAACTCCAAAACTCCAAAACTCCGAAACTCCAAAACTCCAAAACTCCAAAGCTCCAAAACTCCAAAACTCCAAAACTCCGAAACTCCAAAACTCCGAAACTCCAAAACTCCGAAACTCCAAAACTCCGAATCTCGAAAACTCCAAAACTCCGAAACTCCAAAAGTCCAAAACTCAATAACTCCAAAACTCCGAAACTCCAAAACTCCAAAAATCGAAAACTCCAAAACTCCAAAACTCCGAAACTCCAAAACTCCGAAACTCCAAAACTCCGAAACTCCAAAACTCCAAAACTCCAAAGCTCCAAAACTCCAAAACTCCAAAACTCCGAAACTCCAAAACTCCAAAACTCCAAAACTCCGAAACTCCTAAACTCCAAAACTCCAAAACTCCGAAACTCCGAAACACCGAAACTCCAAAACTCCAAAACTCCAAAACTCCAAAACTCCAAAACTCCGAAACTCCGAAACTCCGAAACTCCAAAACTCCCAAACTCCAAAACTCCAATACTCCAAAACTCCAAAACTCCGAAACTCCAAAACTCCAAAACTCCAAAACTCCGAAACTCCGAAACTCCAAAACTCCAAAACTCCAAAACTCCAAAACTCCGAAACTCCAAAACTCCAAAACTCCAAAACTCCGAAACTCCAAAACTCCGAAACTCCGAAACTCCGAAACTCCAAAACTCCAAAACTCCGAAACTCCAAAACTCCAAAACTCCGAAACTCCAAAACTCCAATACTCCAAAACTCCAAAACTCCGAAACTCCAAAACTCCGAAACTCAAAAACTCCAATACTCCAAAACTCCGGAACTCCAAAACTCCAAAACTCCAAAACTCCGAAACTCCAAAACTCCGAAACTCCGAAACTCCGAAACTCCGAAACTCCAAAACTCCGAAACTCCAAAACTCCAAAACTCCAAAACTCCAATACTCCAAAACTCCAAAACTCCCAAACTCCGAAACTCCAAAACTCCAAAACTCCAAAACTCCAAAGCTCCAAAACTCCAAAACTCCAAAACTCCGAAACTCCAAAACTCCGAAACTCCAAAACTCCGAAACTCCAAAACTCCGAAACTCCAAAACTCCGAATCTCCAAAACTCCAAAACTCCGAATCTCCAAAACTCCAAAACTCCGAAACTCCAAAAGTCCAAAACTCAATAACTCCAAAACTCCGAAACTCCAAAACTCCAAAAATCCGAAACTCCTTAAATCCAAGACTAGAAAACTCCACAACTGCAAAAAACTGAAACGCCAAAATTCCGAAACTCCACAACCACGAATCTGCAAAACTGCGAAACTCCAATACTCAGAAACTCCAATACTCTGAACCCCCAAAACTACAAAACTTGAAACTCCGAAACTCCAAAACTCCAAAACTGCAAAATTCTGGAACAACAAAACCCTGAATCTCCAAAAATCCAAAAATCCGAAACTCCAAAACTCAAATTCCGAAACTCCACAACCCTGAACCTCCAAAACTCCGAAACTCCAAAACTTCGAAATTCCGAAACTCCAAAACACCAAAACTCCGAAACTGCAAAACTCCAAAACTCCGAAACTCCGAAACTCCGGAACTCCGAAACTCCGAAACTCCGAAACTCCAAAACTCCGAAACTCCAAAACTCCAAAACTCCAAAACTCCAAAACTCCAAAAATCGAAAACTCCAAAACTCCAAAACTCCGAAACTCCAAAACTCCGAAACTCCAAAACTCCGAAACTCCAAAACTCCAAAACTCCAAAGCTCCAAAACTCCAAAACTCCAAAACTCCGAAACTCCAAAACTCCAAAACTCCAAAACTCCGAAACTCCTAAACTCCAAAACTCCAAAACTCCGAAACTCCGAAACACCGAAACTCCAAAACTCCAAAACTCCAAAACTCCAAAACTCCAAAACTCCGAAACTCCGAAACTCCGAAACTCCAAAACTCCGAAACTCCAAAACTCCCAAACTCCAAAACTCCAATACTCCAAAACTCCAAAACTCCGAAACTCCAAAACTCCAAAACTCCAAAACTCCGAAACTCCGAAACTCCAAAACTCCAAAACTCCAAAACTCCAAAACTCCGAAACTCCAAAACTCCAAAACTCCAAAACTCCGAAACTCCAAAACTCCGAAACTCCGAAACTCCAAAACTCCAAAACTCCGAAACTCCAAAACTCCAAAACTCCGAAACTCCAAAACTCCAATACTCCAAAACTCCAAAACTCCGAAACTCCAAAACTCCGAAACTCAAAAGCTCCAATACTCCAAAACTCCGGAACTCCAAAACTCCAAAACTCCAAAACTCCGAAACTCCAAAACTCCGAAACTCCGAAACTCCGAAACTCCGAAACTCCAAAACTCCGAAACTCCAAAACTCCAAAACTCCAAAACTCCAATACTCCAAAACTCCAAAACTCCCAAACTCCGAAACTCCAAAACTCCAAAACTCCAAAACTCCAAAGCTCCAAAACTCCAAAACTCCAAAACTCCGAAACTCCAAAACTCCGAAACTCCAAAACTCCGAAACTCCAAAACTCCAAAACTCCGAAACTCCAAAACTCCGAATCTCCAAAACTCCAAAACTCCGAATCTCCAAAACTCCAAAACTCCGAAACTCCAAAAGTCCAAAACTCAATAACTCCAAAACTCCGAAACTCCAAAACTCCAAAAATCCGAAACTCCTTAAATCCAAGACTAGAAAACTCCACAACTGCAAAAAACTGAAACTCCAAAATTCCGAAACTCCACAACCACGAATCTGCAAAACTGCGAAACTCCAATACTCAGAAACTCCAATACTCTGAACCCCCAAAACTACAAAACTTGAAACTCCGAAACTCCAAAACTCCAAAACTGCAAAATTCTGGAACAACAAAACCTTAATCTCCAAAAATCCAAAAGTCCGAAACTCCAAAACTCAAATTCCGAAACTCCACAACCCTGAACCTCCAAAACTCCAAAACTCCAAAACTCCAAAACTCCAAAACTCCAAACCTCCGAAACTCCAAAACTCCGAAACTCCGAAACTCCGAAACTCCGAAACTCCGAAACTCCGAAACTCCGAAACTCTGAAACTCCAAAACTCCGAAACTCCAAAACTCCGAATCTCCAAAACTCCGAAACTCCAAAACTCCGAAACTCCAAAACTCCAAAACTCCGAAACTCCAAAACTCCGAAACTCCAAAACTCCAAACCTCCAAAACTCCGAAACACCAAAACTCCGAAACTCCGAAACTCGGAAACTCCAAAACTCCAAAACTTCAAAACTCCAAAACTCCGAAACTCCAAAACTCCAAAACTCCAAAACTCCAAAACTCCAAAACTCCAAAACTCCAAAACTCCAAAACTCCGAAACTCCAAAACTCCAAAACTCCAAAGCTCCAAAACTCCAAAACTCCAAAACTCCGAAACTCCAAAACTCCGAAACTCCAAAACTCCGAAACTCCAAAACTCCGAATCTCGAAAACTCCAAAACTCCGAAACTCCAAAAGTCCAAAACTCAATAACTCCAAAACTCCGAAACTCCAAAACTCCAAAAATCGAAAACTCCAAAACTCCAAAACTCCGAAACTCCAAAACTCCGAAACTCCAAAACTCCGAAACTCCAAAACTCCAAAACTCCAAAGCTCCAAAACTCCAAAACTCCAAAACTCCGAAACTCCAAAACTCCAAAACTCCAAAACTCCGAAACTCCTAAACTCCAAAACTCCAAAACTCCGAAACTCCGAAACACCGAAACTCCAAAACTCCAAAACTCCAAAACTCCAAAACTCCAAAACTCCGAAACTCCGAAACTCCGAAACTCCAAAACTCCCAAACTCCAAAACTCCAATACTCCAAAACTCCAAAACTCCGAAACTCCAAAACTCCAAAACTCCAAAACTCCGAAACTCCGAAACTCCAAAACTCCAAAACTCCAAAACTCCAAAACTCCGAAACTCCAAAACTCCAAAACTCCAAAACTCCGAAACTCCAAAACTCCGAAACTCCGAAACTCCGAAACTCCAAAACTCCAAAACTCCGAAACTCCAAAACTCCAAAACTCCGAAACTCCAAAACTCCAATACTCCAAAACTCCAAAACTCCGAAACTCCAAAACTCCGAAACTCAAAAACTCCAATACTCCAAAACTCCGGAACTCCAAAACTCCAAAACTCCAAAACTCCGAAACTCCAAAACTCCGAAACTCCGAAACTCCGAAACTCCGAAACTCCAAAACTCCGAAACTCCAAAACTCCAAAACTCCAAAACTCCAATACTCCAAAACTCCAAAACTCCCAAACTCCGAAACTCCAAAACTCCAAAACTCCAAAACTCCAAAGCTCCAAAACTCCAAAACTCCAAAACTCCGAAACTCCAAAACTCCGAAACTCCAAAACTCCGAAACTCCAAAACTCCGAAACTCCAAAACTCCGAATCTCCAAAACTCCAAAACTCCGAATCTCCAAAACTCCAAAACTCCGAAACTCCAAAAGTCCAAAACTCAATAACTCCAAAACTCCGAAACTCCAAAACTCCAAAAATCCGAAACTCCTTAAATCCAAGACTAGAAAACTCCACAACTGCAAAAAACTGAAACGCCAAAATTCCGAAACTCCACAACCACGAATCTGCAAAACTGCGAAACTCCAATACTCAGAAACTCCAATACTCTGAACCCCCAAAACTACAAAACTTGAAACTCCGAAACTCCAAAACTCCAAAACTGCAAAATTCTGGAACAACAAAACCCTGAATCTCCAAAAATCCAAAAATCCGAAACTCCAAAACTCAAATTCCGAAACTCCACAACCCTGAACCTCCAAAACTCCGAAACTCCAAAACTTCGAAATTCCGAAACTCCAAAACACCAAAACTCCGAAACTGCAAAACTCCAAAACTCCGAAACTCCGAAACTCCGGAACTCCGAAACTCCGAAACTCCGAAACTCCAAAACTACGAAACTCCAACAATCAATACCTCCAAAACTCCAAAACTACAGAATTCGGAAACTCCAAAACCCCGAATTTCCAAAACTCCGAAACTGCAATAGTCCGAAACTCTAAAACTCCAAAAATCCGAAACTCTGAACATTCAAAAATCCGAAACTCCAAAAATCCGGAACTCCACAACCCCGATTCTCCATACGGCGCAACTCCCAAACTAAAAAACTCCGAAACTCCAAACCTCCGAAACTCGGAAACTCCAAAACTCCAAAACTACAAAATTCTGGAACTCCAAAATTCTGAATCTCCAAAAATCCATACCTCCAAAACTCCAAAACTCCAAAACTCCGGAACTCCAAAACTCAAAAATTCCGAAACTCCACAACCCTGAACCTCCAAAACTCCGAAACTCCAAAACTCCAAAACTCCAAAACTCCAAAACTCCGAAACTCCAAAACTGCGAAAATCGAAAACTCCAAAACTCCGAAACTCCAAAAGTCCAAAACTCAATAACTCCAAAACTCCGAAACTCCAAAACTCCAAAAATCGAAAACTTGAAAACTCCAAAACTCCACAAATCCGAAACTCCAAAACTCCAAAACTCCGAAACTCCAAATCTCTGAAACTCCAAAACTCCGAAACTCACAAATTCCGAAACTCCGCAACCCCGAATCTCCAAAACTGAAACTCCAAAACTCCGAAACTCAAAAATCCAGAACTCCAAAACTCCAAAGCTCTAAAACTCCAAAAGTCCAATAATCCGAAACTCCAAAACTCCGAAACTCCGAAACTCCGAAACTCCGAAACTCCAAAACTCCGAAACTCCAAAACTCCCAAACTCCAAAACTCCAATACTCCAAAACTCCAAAACTCCGAAACTCCAAAACTCCAAAACTCCAAAACTCCGAAACTCCGAAACTCCAAAACTCCAAAACTCCAAAACTCCGAAACTCCAAAACTCCAAAACTCCAAAACTCCGAAACTCCAAAACTCCGAAACTCCGAAACTCCGAAACTCCAAAACTCCAAAACTCCAAAACTCCGAAACTCCAAACTCCAAAACTCCGAAACTCCAAAACTCCAAAACTCCAATACTCCAAAACTCCAAAACTCCGAAACTCCAAAACTCCGAAACTCAAAAACTCCAATACTCCAAAACTCCGGAACTCCAAAACTCCAAAACTCCAAAACTCCGAAACTCCAAAACTCCGAAACTCCGAAACTCCGAAACTCCGAAACTCCAAAACTCCGAAACTCCAAAACTCCAAAACTCCAAAACTCCAATACTCCAAAACTCCAAAACTCCAAAACTCCGAAACTCCAAAGCTCCAAAACTCCAAAACTCCGAAACTCCGAAGCTCCGAAACTCCAAAACTCCAAAACTCCGAAACTCCGAAACTCCAAAACTCCGAAACTCCGAAACTCCAAAACTCCAAAACTCCGAAACTCCAAAACTCCAAAACTCCAATACTCCAAAACTCCAAAACTCCGAAACTCCAAAACTCCGAAACTCCAAAACTCCAATACTCCAAAACTCCGAAACTCCAAAACTCCAAAACTCCAAAACTCCAAAACTCCGAAACTCCGAAACTCCAAAACTCCGAAACTCCAAAACTCCAAAACTCCGAAACTCCGAAACTCCGAAACTCCAAAACTCCAAAACTCCAAAACTCCGAAACTCCAAAACTCCAAAACTCCAAAACTCCGAAACTCCAAAACTCCAAAACTCCAAAACTCCAAAACTCCAAAACTCCAAAACTCCAAAACTCCGAAACTCCAAAACTCCAAAACTCCAAAACTCCGAAACTCCGAAACTCCAAAACTCCGAAACTCCGAAACTCCGAAACTCCAAAACTCCAAAACTCCGAAACTCCAAAACTTTAAAACTCCGAAACTCCAAAACTCCAAAACTCCAATACTCCAAAACTCCAAAACTCCGAAACTCCAAAACTCCGAAACTCAAAAACTCCAATACTCCAAAACTCCGGAACTCCAAAACTCCAAAACTCCAAAACTCCGAAACTCCAAAACTCCGAAACTCCGAAACTCCGAAACTCCAAAACTCCGAAACTCCAAAACTCCAAAACTCCAATACTCCAAAACTCCAAAACTCCGAAACTCCAAAACTCCAAAACTCCAAAACTCCGAAACTCCGAAACTCCAAAACTCCAAAACTCCGAAACTCCAAAACTCCGAAACTCCGAAACTCCGAAACTCCAAAACTCCAAAACTCCGAAACTCCAAAACTCCAAAACTCCAATACTCCAAAACTCCAAAACTCCGAAACTCCAAAACTCCGAAACTCCAAAACTCCAATACTCCAAAACTCCGAAACTCCAAAACTCCAAAACTCCAAAACTCCAAAACTCCAAAACTCCGAAACTCCGAAACTCCAAAACTCCGAAACTCCAAAACTCCAAAACTCCAAAACTCCAAAACTCCGAAACTCCGAAACTCCGAAACTCCAAAACTCCAAAACTCCAAAACTCCGAAACTCCAAAACTCCAAAACTCCAAAACTCCGAAACTCCAAAACCCCAAAACTCCAAAACTCCAAAACTCCAAAACTCCGAAACTCCAAAACTCCGAAACTCCAAAACTCCAAAACTCCAAAACTCCAAAACTCCGAAACTCCAAAACTCCAAAACTCCGAAACTCCTAAACTCCAAAACTCCAAAACTCCGAAACTCCGAAACCCCAAAACTCCAAAACTCAAAACTCCAAAACTCCGAAACTCCAAAACTCCAATACTCCAAAACTCCGAAACTCCAAAACTCCAAAACTCCAAAACTCCAATACTCCAAAACTCCGAAACTCCGAAACTCCAAAACTCCAAAACTCCAAAACTCCAAAACTCCGAAACTCCGAAACTCCAAAACTCCGAATCTCCAAAACTCGGAAACTCCAAAACTCCAAAACTCCAAAACTCCAAAACTCCAAAACTCCGAAACTCCAAAACTCCAAAACTCCGAAACTCCAAAACTCCAAAACACCAAAACTCCAAAACTCCAAAACTCCGAAACTCCAAAACTCCGAAACTCCGAAACTCCGAAACTCAAAAACTCCGAAACTCCGAAACTCCGAAACTCCGAAACTCCAAAACTCCAAAACTCCAAAGCTCCGAAACTCCAAAACTCCGAAACTCCGAAACTCCGAAACTCCAAAACTCCAAAACTCCAAAACTCCGAAACTCCAAAACTCCGAAACTCCAAAACTCCAAAACTCCGAAACTCCAAAACTCCGAAACTCCAAAACTCCAAAACTCCAAAACTCCGAAACTCCAAAACTCCGAAACTCCGAAACTCGGAAACTCCAAAACTCCAAAACTCCAAAACTCCGATACTCCAAAACTCCAAAACTCCAAAACTCCAAAACTCCAAAACTCCAAAACTCCGAAACTCCAAAACTCCAAAACTCCAAAGCTCCAAAACTCCAAAACTCCAAAACTCCAAAACTCCAAAACTCCAAAACTCCAAAACTCCAAAACTCCGAAACTCCAAAACTCCAAAACTCCAAAACTCCAAAACTCCAAAACTCCAAAACTCCAAAACTCCGAAACTCCAAAACTCCGAAACTCCGAAACTCCGAAACTCCAAAACTCCGAAACTCCAAAACTCCAAAACTCCAAAACTCCAATACTCCAAAACTCCAAAACTCCAAAACTCCGAAACTCCAAAACTCCAAAACTCCAAAACTTCGAAACTCCGAAACTCCAAAACTCCAAAACTCCGAAACTCCAAAACTCCAAAACTCCGAAACTCCAAAACTCCGAAACTCCGAAACTCCAAAACTCCAAAACTCCGACACTCCAAAACTCCAATACTCCAAAACTCCAAAACTCCAAAACTCCGAAACTCCAAAACTCCGAAACTCCAAAACTCCAAAACTCCAAAGCTCCAAAACTCCAAAACTCCAAAACTCCGAAACTCCAAAACTCCAAAACTCCAAAACTCCGAAACTCCTAAACTCCAAAACTCCAAAACTCCGAAACTGCGAAACACCGAAACTCCAAAACTCCAAAACTCCAAAACTCCAAAACTCCATAACTCCGAAACTCCAAAACTCCGAAACTCCGAAACTCCGAAACTCCAAAACTCCGAAACTCCGAAACTCCGAAACTCCGAAACTCCAAAACTCCAAAAGCTCCGAAATTCCAAAACTCCGAAACTCCGAAACTCCGAAACTCCGAAACTCCAAAACTCCAAAACTCCAAAACTCCGAAACTCCAAAACTCCGAAACTCCAAAACTCCAAAACTCCGAAACTCCAAAACTCCGAAACTCCAAAACTCCAAAACTCCAAAACTCCGAAACTCCAAAACTCCGAAACTCCGAAACTCGGAAACTCCAAAACTCCAAAACTCCAAAACTCCAAAACTCCGAAACTCCAAAACTCCAAAACTCCAAAACTCCAAAACTCCAAAACTCCAAACCTCCGAAACTCCAAAACTCCGAAACTCCGAAACTCCGAAACTCCGAAACTCCAAAACTCCGAAACTCCGAAACTCTGAAACTCCGAAACTCCGAAACTCCAAAACTCCGAAACTCCGAAACTCCGAAACTCCGAAACTCCGAAACTCCGAAACTCCAAAACTCCAAAACTCCAAAACTCCAAAACTCCGAAACTCCGAAACTCCAAAACTCCGAAACTCCAAAACTCCAAAACTCCGAAACTCCAAAACTCCAAAACTCCGAAACACCAAAACTCCGAAACTCCGAAACTCGGAAACTCCAAAACTCCAAAACTCCAAAACTCCAAAACTCCGAAACTCCAAAACTCCAAAACTCCAAAACTCCAAAACTCCAAAACTCCAAAACTCCAAAACTCCGAAACTCCAAAACTCCAAAACTCCAAAGCTCCAAAACTCCAAAACTCCAAAACTCCGAAACTCCAAAACTCCGAAACTCCAAAACTCCGAAACTCCAAAACTCCGAAACTCCAAAACTCCGAAACTCCAAAACTCCGAAACTCCAAAACTCCGAAACTCCAAAACTCCGAATCTCCAAAACTCCAAAACTCCGAAACTCCAAAAGTCCAAAACTCAATAACTCCAAAACTCCGAAACTCCAAAACTCCAAAAATCGAAAACTCCAAAACTCCAAAACTCCGAAACTCCAAAACTCCGAAACTCCAAAACTCCAAAACTCCGAAACTCCAAAACTCCGAAACTCCAAAACTCCAAAACTCCAAAACTCCGAAACTCCAAAACTCCGAAACTCCGAAACTCGGAAACTCCAAAACTCCAAAACTCCAAAACTCCGATACTCCAAAACTCCAAAACTCCAAAACTCCAAAACTCCAAAACTCCAAAACTCCGAAACTCCAAAACTCCAAAACTCCAAAGCTCCAAAACTCCAAAACTCCAAAACTCCAAAACTCCAAAACTCCAAAACTCCAAAACTCCAAAACTCCAAAACTCCGAAACTCCAAAACTCCAAAACTCCAAAACTCCAAAACTCCAAAACTCCAAAACTCCAAAACTCCGAAACTCCAAAACTCCGAAACTCCGAAACTCCGAAACTCCAAAACTCCGAAACTCCAAAACTCCAAAACTCCAAAACTCCAATACTCCAAAACTCCAAAACTCCAAAACTCCGAAACTCCAAAACTCCAAAACTCCAAAACTTCGAAACTCCGAAACTCCAAAACTCCAAAACTCCAAAACTCCGAAACTCCAAAACTCCAAAACTCCGAAACTCCAAAACTCCGAAACTCCGAAACTCCAAAACTCCAAAACTCCGACACTCCAAAACTCCAATACTCCAAAACTCCAAAACTCCAAAACTCCGAAACTCCAAAACTCCGAAACTCCAAAACTCCAAAACTCCAAAGCTCCAAAACTCCAAAACTCCAAAACTCCGAAACTCCAAAACTCCAAAACTCCAAAACTCCGAAACTCCTAAACTCCAAAACTCCAAAACTCCGAAACTGCGAAACACCGAAACTCCAAAACTCCAAAACTCCAAAACTCCAAAACTCCATAACTCCGAAACTCCAAAACTCCGAAACTCCGAAACTCCGAAACTCCAAAACTCCGAAACTCCGAAACTCCGAAACTCCGAAACTCCAAAACTCCAAAAGCTCCGAAATTCCAAAACTCCGAAACTCCGAAACTCCGAAACTCCGAAACTCCAAAACTCCGAAACTCCAAAACTCCGAAACTCCAAAACTCCAAAACTCCGAAACTCCAAAACTCCGAAACTCCAAAACTCCAAAACTCCAAAACTCCGAAACTCCAAAACTCCGAAACTCCGAAACTCGGAAACTCCAAAACTCCAAAACTCCAAAACTCCAAAACTCCGAAACTCCAAAACTCCAAAACTCCAAAACTCCAAAACTCCAAAACTCCAAACCTCCGAAACTCCAAAACTCCGAAACTCCGAAACTCCGAAACTCCGAAACTCCAAAACTCCGAAACTCCGAAACTCTGAAACTCCGAAACTCCGAAACTCCAAAACTCCGAAACTCCGAAACTCCGAAACTCCGAAACTCCGAAACTCCGAAACTCCAAAACTCCAAAACTCCAAAACTCCAAAACTCCGAAACTCCGAAACTCCAAAACTCCGAAACTCCAAAACTCCAAAACTCCGAAACTCCAAAACTCCAAAACTCCGAAACACCAAAACTCCGAAACTCCGAAACTCGGAAACTCCAAAACTCCAAAACTCCAAAACTCCAAAACTCCGAAACTCCAAAACTCCAAAACTCCAAAACTCCAAAACTCCAAAACTCCAAAACTCCAAAACTCCGAAACTCCAAAACTCCAAAACTCCAAAGCTCCAAAACTCCAAAACTCCAAAACTCCGAAACTCCAAAACTCCGAAACTCCAAAACTCCGAAACTCCAAAACTCCGAAACTCCAAAACTCCGAAACTCCAAAACTCCGAAACTCCAAAACTCCGAAACTCCAAAACTCCGAATCTCCAAAACTCCAAAACTCCGAAACTCCAAAAGTCCAAAACTCAATAACTCCAAAACTCCGAAACTCCAAAACTCCAAAAATCGAAAACTCCAAAACTCCAAAACTCCGAAACTCCAAAACTCCGAAACTCCAAAACTCCGAAACTCCAAAACTCCAAAACTCCAAAGCTCCAAAACTCCAAAACTCCAAAACTCCGAAACTCCAAAACTCCAAAACTCCAAAACTCCGAAACTCCTAAACTCCAAAACTCCAAAACTCCGAAACTCCGAAACACCGAAACTCCAAAACTCCAAAACTCCAAAACTCCAAAACTCCAAAACTCCGAAACTCCGAAACTCCGAAACTCCAAAACTCCGAAACTCCAAAACTCCCAAACTCCAAAACTCCAATACTCCAAAACTCCAAAACTCCGAAACTCCAAAACTCCAAAACTCCAAAACTCCGAAACTCCGAAACTCCAAAACTCCAAAACTCCAAAACTCCAAAACTCCGAAACTCCAAAACTCCAAAACTCCAAAACTCCGAAACTCCAAAACTCCGAAACTCCGAAACTCCAAAACTCCAAAACTCCGAAACTCCAAAACTCCAAAACTCCGAAACTCCAAAACTCCAATACTCCAAAACTCCAAAACTCCGAAACTCCAAAACTCCGAAACTCAAAAACTCCAATACTCCAAAACTCCGGAACTCCAAAACTCCAAAACTCCAAAACTCCGAAACTCCAAAACTCCAAAACTCCGAAACTCCGAAACTCCGAAACTCCAAAACTCCGAAACTCCAAAACTCCAAAACTCCAATACTCCAAAACTCCAAAACTCCCAAACTCCGAAACTCCAAAACTCCAAAACTCCAAAACTCCAAAGCTCCAAAACTCCAAAACTCCAAAACTCCGAAACTCCAAAACTCCGAAACTCCAAAACTCCGAAACTCCAAAACTCCGAAACTCCAAAACTCCGAATCTCCAAAACTCCAAAACTCCGAATCTCCAAAACTCCAAAACTCCGAAACTCCAAAAGTCCAAAACTCAATAACTCCAAAACTCCGAAACTCCAAAACTTCAAAAATCCGAAACTCCTTAAATCCAAGACTAGAAAACTCCACAACTGCAAAAAACTGAAACTCCAAAATTCCGAAACTCCACAACCACGAATCTGCAAAACTGCGAAACTCCAATACTCAGAAACTCCAATACTCTGAACCCCCAAAACTACAAAACTTGAAACTCCGAAACTCCAAAACTCCAAAACTGCAAAATTCTGGAACAACAAAACCTTAATCTCCAAAAATCCAAAAATCCGAAACTCCAAAACTCAAATTCCGAAACTCCACAACCCTGAACCTCCAAAACTCCAAAACTCCAAAACTCCAAAACTCCAAACCTCCGAAACTCCGAAACTCCGAAACTCCGAAACTCCGAAACTCCGAAACTCCGAAACTCTGAAACTCCAAAACTCCGAAACTCCAAAACTCCGAATCTCCAAAACTCCGAAACTCCAAAACTCCGAAACTCCAAAACTCCAAAACTCCGAAACTCCAAAACTCCGAAACTCCAAAACTCCAAACCTCCAAAACTCCGAAACACCAAAACTCCGAAACTCCGAAACTCGGAAACTCCAAAACTCCAAAACTTCAAAACTCCAAAACTCCAAAACTCCGAAACTCCAAAACTCCAAAACTCCAAAACTCCAAAACTCCAAAACTCCAAAACTCCAAAACTCCAAAACTCCAAAACTCCGAAACTCCAAAACTCCAAAACTCCAAAGCTCCAAAACTCCAAAACTCCAAAACTCCGAAACTCCAAAACTCCGAAACTCCAAAACTCCGAAACTCCAAAACTCCGAAACTCCAAAACTCCGAATCTCGAAAACTCCAAAACTCCGAAACTCCAAAAGTCCAAAACTCAATAACTCCAAAACTCCGAAACTCCAAAACTCCAAAAATCGAAAACTCCAAAACTCCAAAACTCCGAAACTCCAAAACTCCGAAACTCCAAAACTCCGAAACTCCAAAACTCCAAAACTCCAAAGCTCCAAAACTCCAAAACTCCAAAACTCCGAAACTCCAAAACTCCAAAACTCCAAAACTCCGAAACTCCTAAACTCCAAAACTCCAAAACTCCGAAACTCCGAAACACCGAAACTCCAAAACTCCAAAACTCCAAAACTCCAAAACTCCAAAACTCCGAAACTCCGAAACTCCGAAACTCCAAAACTCCGAAACTCCAAAACTCCCAAACTCCAAAACTCCAATACTCCAAAACTCCAAAACTCCGAAACTCCAAAACTCCAAAACTCCAAAACTCCGAAACTCCGAAACTCCAAAACTCCAAAACTCCAAAACTCCAAAACTCCAAAACTCCGAAACTCCAAAACTCCAAAACTCCAAAACTCCGAAACTCCAAAACTCCGAAACTCCGAAACTCCAAAACTCCAAAACTCCGAAACTCCAAAACTCCAAAACTCCGAAACTCCAAAACTCCAATACTCCAAAACTCCAAAACTCCGAAACTCCAAAACTCCGAAACTCAAAAACTCCAATACTCCAAAACTCCGGAACTCCAAAACTCCAAAACTCCAAAACTCCGAAACTCCAAAACTCCGAAACTCCGAAACTCCGAAACTCCGAAACTCCAAAACTCCGAAACTCCAAAACTCCAAAACTCCAAAACTCCAATACTCCAAAACTCCAAAACTCCCAAACTCCGAAACTCCAAAACTCCAAAACTCCAAAACTCCAAAGCTCCAAAACTCCAAAACTCCAAAACTCCGAAACTCCAAAACTCCGAAACTCCAAAACTCCGAAACTCCAAAACTCCGAAACTCCAAAACTCCGAATCTCCAAAACTCCAAAACTCCGAATCTCCAAAACTCCAAAACTCCGAAACTCCAAAAGTCCAAAACTCAATAACTCCAAAACTCCGAAACTCCAAAACTCCAAAAATCCGAAACTCCTTAAATCCAAGACTAGAAAACTCCACAACTGCAAAAAACTGAAACGCCAAAATTCCGAAACTCCACAACCACGAATCTGCAAAACTGCGAAACTCCAATACTCAGAAACTCCAATACTCTGAACCCCCAAAACTACAAAACTTGAAACTCCGAAACTCCAAAACTCCAAAACTGCAAAATTCTGGAACAACAAAACCCTGAATCTCCAAAAATCCAAAAATCCGAAACTCCAAAACTCAAATTCCGAAACTCCACAACCCTGAACCTCCAAAACTCCGAAACTCCAAAACTTCGAAATTCCGAAACTCCAAAACACCAAAACTCCGAAACTGCAAAACTCCAAAACTCCGAAACTCCGAAACTCCGGAACTCCGAAACTCCGAAACTCCGAAACTCCAAAACTACGAAACTCCAACAATCAATACCTCCAAAACTCCAAAACTACAGAATTCGGAAACTCCAAAACCCCGAATTTCCAAAACTCCGAAACTGCAATAGTCCGAAACTCTAAAACTCCAAAAATCCGAAACTCTGAACATTCAAAAATTCGAAACTCCAAAAATCCGGAACTCCACAACCCCGATTCTCCATACGGCGCAACTCCCAAACTAAAAAACTCCGAAACTCCAAACCTCCGAAACTCGGAAACTCCAAAACTCCAAAACTACAAAATTCTGGAACTCCAAAATTCTGAATCTCCAAAAATCCATACCTCCAAAACTCCAAAACTCCGGAACTCCAAAACTCAAAAATTCCGAAACTCCACAACCCTGAACCTCCAAAACTCCGAAACTCCAAAACTCCAAAACTCCAAAACTCCAATACTCCAAAACTCCGAAACTCCAAAACTGCGAAAATCGAAAACTCCAAAACTCCGAAACTCCAAAAGTCCAAAACTCAATAACTCCAAAACTCCGAAACTCCAAAACTCCAAAAATCGAAAACTTGAAAACTCCAAAACTCCACAAATCCGAAACTCCAAAACTCCAAAACTCCGAAACTCCAAAACTCTGAAACTCCAAAACTCCGAAACTCACAAATTCCGAAACTCCGCAACCCCGAATCTCCAAAACTGAAACTCCAAAACTCCGAAACTCAAAAATCCAGAACTCCAAAACTCCAAAGCTCTAAAACTCCAAAAGTCCAATAATTCGAAACTCCAAAACTCCGAAACTCCGAAACTCCGAAACTCCGAAACTCCAAAACTCCGAAACTCCAAAACTCCCAAACTCCAAAACTCCAATACTCCAAAACTCCAAAACTCCGAAACTCCAAAACTCCAAAACTCCAAAACTCCGAAACTCCGAAACTCCAAAACTCCAAAACTCCAAAACTCCGAAACTCCAAAACTCCAAAACTCCGAAACTCCGAAACTCCAAAACTCCAAAACTCCAAAACTCCAAAACTCCAAAACTCCGAAACTCCAAAACTCCAAAACTCCAAAACTCCGAAACTCCAAAACTCCGAAACTCCGAAACTCCAAAACTCCAAAACTCCGAAACTCCAAAACTCCAAAACTCCGAAACTCCAAAACTCCAATACTCCAAAACTCCAAAACTCCGAAACTCCAAAACTCCGAAACTCAAAAACTCCAATACTCCAAAACTCCGGAACTCCAAAACTCCAAAACTCCAAAACTCCGAAACTCCAAAACTCCGAAACTCCGAAACTCCGAAACTCCGAAACTCCAAAACTCCGAAACTCCAAAACTCCAAAACTCCAAAACTCCAATACTCCAAAACTCCAAAACTCCCAAACTCCGAAACTCCAAAACTCCAAAACTCCAAAACTCCAAAGCTCCAAAACTCCAAAACTCCAAAACTCCGAAACTCCAAAACTCCGAAACTCCAAAACTCCGAAACTCCAAAACTCCGAAACTCCAAAACTCCGAATCTCCAAAACTCCAAAACTCCGAATCTCCAAAACTCCAAAACTCCGAAACTCCGAAACTCCAAAACTCAATAACTCCAAAACTCCGAAACTCCAAAACTCCAAAAATCCGAAACTCCTTAAATCCAAGACTAGAAAACTCCACAACTGCAAAAAACTGAAACGCCAAAATTCCGAAACTCCACAACCACGAATCTGCAAAACTGCGAAACTCCAATACTCAGAAACTCCAATACTCTGAACCCCCAAAACTACAAAACTTGAAACTCCGAAACTCCAAAACTCCAAAACTGCAAAATTCTGGAACAACAAAACCCTGAATCTCCAAAAATCCAAAAATCCGAAACTCCAAAACTCAAATTCCGAAACTCCACAACCCTGAACCTCCAAAACTCCGAAACTCCAAAACTTCGAAATTCCGAAACTCCAAAACACCAAAACTCCGAAACTGCAAAACTCCAAAACTCCGAAACTCCGAAACTCCGGAACTCCGAAACTCCGAAACTCCGAAACTCCAAAACTACGAAACTCCAACAATCAATACCTCCAAAACTCCAAAACTACAGAATTCGGAAACTCCAAAACCCCGAATTTCCAAAACTCCGAAACTGCAATAGTCCGAAACTCTAAAACTCCAAAAATCCGAAACTCTGAACATTCAAAAATCCGAAACTCCAAAAATCCGGAACTCCACAACCCCGATTCTCCATACGGCGCAACTCCCAAACTAAAAAACTCCGAAACTCCAAACCTCCGAAACTCGGAAACTCCAAAACTCCAAAACTACAAAATTCTGGAACTCCAAAATTCTGAATCTCCAAAAATCCATACCTCCAAAACTCCAAAACTCCAAAACTCCGGAACTCCAAAACTCAAAAATTCCGAAACTCCACAACCCTGAACCTCCAAAACTCCGAAACTCCAAAACTCCAAAACTCCAAAACTCCAAAACTCCGAAACTCCAAAACTGCGAAAATCGAAAACTCCAAAACTCCGAAACTCCAAAAGTCCAAAACTCAATAACTCCAAAACTCCGAAACTCCAAAACTCCAAAAATCGAAAACTTGAAAACTCCAAAACTCCACAAATCCGAAACTCCAAAACTCCAAAACTCCGAAACTCCAAAACTCTGAAACTCCAAAACTCCGAAACTCACAAATTCCGAAACTCCGCAACCCCGAATCTCCAAAACTGAAACTCCAAAACTCCGAAACTCAAAAATCCAGAACTCCAAAACTCCAAAGCTCTAAAACTCCAAAAGTCCAATAATCCGAAACTCCAAAACTCCGAAACTCCGAAACTCCGAAACTCCAAAACTCCGAAACTCCAAAACTCCCAAACTCCAAAACTCCAATACTCCAAAACTCCAAAACTCCGAAACTCCAAAACTCCAAAACTCCAAAACTCCGAAACTCCGAAACTCCAAAACTCCAAAACTCCAAAACTCCGAAACTCCAAAACTCCAAAACTCCAAAACTCCGAAACTCCAAAACTCCGAAACTCCGAAACTCCGAAACTCCAAAACTCCAAAACTCCGAAACTCCAAACTCCAAAACTCCGAAACTCCAAAACTCCAAAACTCCAATACTCCAAAACTCCAAAACTCCGAAACTCCAAAACTCCGAAACTCAAAAACTCCAATACTCCAAAACTCCGGAACTCCAAAACTCCAAAACTCCAAAACTCCGAAACTCCAAAACTCCGAAACTCCGAAACTCCGAAACTCCGAAACTCCAAAACTCCGAAACTCCAAAACTCCAAAACTCCAAAACTCCAATACTCCAAAACTCCAAAACTCCAAAACTCCGAAACTCCAAAGCTCCAAAACTCCAAAAACTCCGAAACTCCGAAGCTCCGAAACTCCAAAACTCCAAAACTCCGAAACTCCGAAACTCCAAAACTCCGAAACTCCGAAACTCCAAAACTCCAAAACTCCGAAACTCCAAAACTCCAAAACTCCAATACTCCAAAACTCCAAAACTCCGAAACTCCAAAACTCCGAAACTCCAAAACTCCAATACTCCAAAACTCCGAAACTCCAAAACTCCAAAACTCCAAAACTCCAAAACTCCGAAACTCCGAAACTCCAAAACTCCGAAACTCCAAAACTCCAAAACTCCGAAACTCCGAAACTCCGAAACTCCAAAACTCCAAAACTCCAAAACTCCGAAACTCCAAAACTCCAAAACTCCAAAACTCCGAAACTCCAAAACTCCAAAACTCCAAAACTCCAAAACTCCAAAACTCCAAAACTCCAAAACTCCAAAACTCCGAAACTCCAAAACTCCAAAACTCCAAAACTCCGAAACTCCGAAACTCCAAAACTCCGAAACTCCGAAACTCCGAAACTCCAAAACTCCAAAACTCCGAAACTCCAAAACTTTAAAACTCCGAAACTCCAAAACTCCAAAACTCCAATACTCCAAAACTCCAAAACTCCGAAACTCCAAAACTCCGAAACTCAAAAACTCCAATACTCCAAAACTCCGGAACTCCAAAACTCCAAAACTCCAAAACTCCGAAACTCCAAAACTCCGAAACTCCGAAACTCCGAAACTCCAAAACTCCGAAACTCCAAAACTCCAAAACTCCAATACTCCAAAACTCCAAAACTCCGAAACTCCAAAACTCCAAAACTCCAAAACTCCGAAACTCCGAAACTCCAAAACTCCAAAACTCCGAAACTCCAAAACTCCGAAACTCCGAAACTCCGAAACTCCAAAACTCCAAAACTCCGAAACTCCAAAACTCCAAAACTCCAATACTCCAAAACTCCAAAACTCCGAAACTCCAAAACTCCGAAACTCCAAAACTCCAATACTCCAAAACTCCGAAACTCCAAAACTCCAAAACTCCAAAACTCCAAAACTCCAAAACTCCGAAACTCCGAAACTCCAAAACTCCGAAACTCCAAAACTCCAAAACTCCAAAACTCCAAAACTCCGAAACTCCGAAACTCCGAAACTCCAAAACTCCAAAACTCCAAAACTCCGAAACTCCAAAACTCCAAAACTCCAAAACTCCGAAACTCCAAAACCCCAAAACTCCAAAACTCCAAAACTCCAAAACTCCGAAACTCCAAAACTCCGAAACTCCAAAACTCCAAAACTCCAAAACTCCAAAACTCCGAAACTCCAAAACTCCAAAACTCCGAAACTCCTAAACTCCAAAACTCCAAAACTCCGAAACTCCGAAACCCCAAATCTCCAAAACTCAAAACTCCAAAACTCCGAAACTCCAAAACTCCAATACTCCAAAACTCCGAAACTCCAAAACTCCAAAACTCCAAAACTCCAATACTCCAAAACTCCGAAACTCCGAAACTCCAAAACTCCAAAACTCCAAAACTCCAAAACTCCGAAACTCCGAAACTCCAAAACTCCGAATCTCCAAAACTCGGAAACTCCAAAACTCCAAAACTCCAAAACTCCAAAACTCCAAAACTCCGAAACTCCAAAACTCCAAAACTCCGAAACTCCAAAACTCCAAAACACCAAAACTCCAAAACTCCAAAACTCCGAAACTCCAAAACTCCGAAACTCCGAAACTCCGAAACTCAAAAACTCCGAAACTCCGAAACTCCGAAACTCCGAAACTCCAAAACTCCAAAACTCCAAAGCTCCGAAACTCCAAAACTCCGAAACTCCGAAACTCCGAAACTCCAAAACTCCAAAACTCCAAAACTCCGAAACTCCAAAACTCCGAAACTCCAAAACTCCAAAACTCCGAAACTCCAAAACTCCGAAACTCCAAAACTCCAAAACTCCAAAACTCCGAAACTCCAAAACTCCGAAACTCCGAAACTCGGAAACTCCAAAACTCCAAAACTCCAAAACTCCGATACTCCAAAACTCCAAAACTCCAAAACTCCAAAACTCCAAAACTCCAAAACTCCGAAACTCCAAAACTCCAAAACTCCAAAGCTCCAAAACTCCAAAACTCCAAAACTCCAAAACTCCAAAACTCCAAAACTCCAAAACTCCAAAACTCCGAAACTCCAAAACTCCAAAACTCCAAAACTCCAAAACTCCAAAACTCCAAAACTCCAAAACTCCGAAACTCCAAAACTCCGAAACTCCGAAACTCCGAAACTCCAAAACTCCGAAACTCCAAAACTCCAAAACTCCAAAACTCCAATACTCCAAAACTCCAAAACTCCAAAACTCCGAAACTCCAAAACTCCAAAACTCCAAAACTTCGAAACTCCGAAACTCCAAAACTCCAAAACTCCGAAACTCCAAAACTCCAAAACTCCGAAACTCCAAAACTCCGAAACTCCGAAACTCCAAAACTCCAAAACTCCGACACTCCAAAACTCCAATACTCCAAAACTCCAAAACTCCAAAACTCCGAAACTCCAAAACTCCGAAACTCCAAAACTCCAAAACTCCAAAGCTCCAAAACTCCAAAACTCCAAAACTCCGAAACTCCAAAACTCCAAAACTCCAAAACTCCGAAACTCCTAAACTCCAAAACTCCAAAACTCCGAAACTGCGAAACACCGAAACTCCAAAACTCCAAAACTCCAAAACTCCAAAACTCCATAACTCCGAAACTCCAAAACTCCGAAACTCCGAAACTCCGAAACTCCAAAACTCCGAAACTCCGAAACTCCGAAACTCCGAAACTCCAAAACTCCAAAAGCTCCGAAATTCCAAAACTCCGAAACTCCGAAACTCCGAAACTCCGAAACTCCAAAACTCCAAAACTCCAAAACTCCGAAACTCCAAAACTCCGAAACTCCAAAACTCCAAAACTCCGAAACTCCAAAACTCCGAAACTCCAAAACTCCAAAACTCCAAAACTCCGAAACTCCAAAACTCCGAAACTCCGAAACTCGGAAACTCCAAAACTCCAAAACTCCAAAACTCCAAAACTCCGAAACTCCAAAACTCCAAAACTCCAAAACTCCAAAACTCCAAAACTCCAAACCTCCGAAACTCCAAAACTCCGAAACTCCGAAACTCCGAAACTCCGAAACTCCAAAACTCCGAAACTCCGAAACTCTGAAACTCCGAAACTCCGAAACTCCAAAACTCCGAAACTCCGAAACTCCGAAACTCCGAAACTCCGAAACTCCGAAACTCCAAAACTCCAAAACTCCAAAACTCCAAAACTCCGAAACTCCGAAACTCCAAAACTCCGAAACTCCAAAACTCCAAAACTCCGAAACTCCAAAACTCCAAAACTCCGAAACACCAAAACTCCGAAACTCCGAAACTCGGAAACTCCAAAACTCCAAAACTCCAAAACTCCAAAACTCCGAAACTCCAAAACTCCAAAACTCCAAAACTCCAAAACTCCAAAACTCCAAAACTCCAAAACTCCGAAACTCCAAAACTCCAAAACTCCAAAGCTCCAAAACTCCAAAACTCCAAAACTCCGAAACTCCAAAACTCCGAAACTCCAAAACTCCGAAACTCCAAAACTCCGAAACTCCAAAACTCCGAAACTCCAAAACTCCGAAACTCCAAAACTCCGAAACTCCAAAACTCCGAATCTCCAAAACTCCAAAACTCCGAAACTCCAAAAGTCCAAAACTCAATAACTCCAAAACTCCGAAACTCCAAAACTCCAAAAATCGAAAACTCCAAAACTCCAAAACTCCGAAACTCCAAAACTCCGAAACTCCAAAACTCCAAAACTCCGAAACTCCAAAACTCCGAAACTCCAAAACTCCAAAACTCCAAAACTCCGAAACTCCAAAACTCCGAAACTCCGAAACTCGGAAACTCCAAAACTCCAAAACTCCAAAACTCCGATACTCCAAAACTCCAAAACTCCAAAACTCCAAAACTCCAAAACTCCAAAACTCCGAAACTCCAAAACTCCAAAACTCCAAAGCTCCAAAACTCCAAAACTCCAAAACTCCAAAACTCCAAAACTCCAAAACTCCAAAACTCCAAAACTCCGAAACTCCAAAACTCCAAAACTCCAAAACTCCAAAACTCCAAAACTCCAAAACTCCAAAACTCCGAAACTCCAAAACTCCGAAACTCCGAAACTCCGAAACTCCAAAACTCCGAAACTCCAAAACTCCAAAACTCCAAAACTCCAATACTCCAAAACTCCAAAACTCCAAAACTCCGAAACTCCAAAACTCCAAAACTCCAAAACTTCGAAACTCCGAAACTCCAAAACTCCAAAACTCCAAAACTCCGAAACTCCAAAACTCCAAAACTCCGAAACTCCAAAACTCCGAAACTCCGAAACTCCAAAACTCCAAAACTCCGACACTCCAAAACTCCAATACTCCAAAACTCCAAAACTCCAAAACTCCGAAACTCCAAAACTCCGAAACTCCAAAACTCCAAAACTCCAAAGCTCCAAAACTCCAAAACTCCAAAACTCCGAAACTCCAAAACTCCAAAACTCCAAAACTCCGAAACTCCTAAACTCCAAAACTCCAAAACTCCGAAACTGCGAAACACCGAAACTCCAAAACTCCAAAACTCCAAAACTCCAAAACTCCATAACTCCGAAACTCCAAAACTCCGAAACTCCGAAACTCCGAAACTCCAAAACTCCGAAACTCCGAAACTCCGAAACTCCGAAACTCCAAAACTCCAAAAGCTCCGAAATTCCAAAACTCCGAAACTCCGAAACTCCGAAACTCCGAAACTCCAAAACTCCAAAACTCCAAAACTCCGAAACTCCAAAACTCCGAAACTCCAAAACTCCAAAACTCCGAAACTCCAAAACTCCGAAACTCCAAAACTCCAAAACTCCAAAACTCCGAAACTCCAAAACTCCGAAACTCCGAAACTCGGAAACTCCAAAACTCCAAAACTCCAAAACTCCAAAACTCCGAAACTCCAAAACTCCAAAACTCCAAAACTCCAAAACTCCAAAACTCCGAAACTCCAAAACTCCAATACTCCAAAACTCCGAAACTCCAAAACTCCAATACTCCAAAACTCCAAAACTCCGAAACTCCAAAACTCCGAAACTCCAAAACTCCAATACTCCAAAACTCCGAAACTCCAAAACTCCAAAACTCCAAAACTCCAAAACTCCGAAACTCCGAAACTCCAAAACTCCGAAACTCCAAAACTCCAAAACTCCGAAACTCCGAAACTCCGAAACTCCAAAACTCCAAAACTCCAAAACTCCGAAACTCCAAAACTCCAAAACTCCAAAACTCCGAAACTCCAAAACTCCAAAACTCCAAAACTCCAAAACTCCAAAACTCCAAAACTCCAAAACTCCAAAACTCCGAAACTCCAAAACTCCAAAACTCCAAAACTCCGAAACTCCGAAACTCCAAAACTCCGAAACTCCGAAACTCCGAAACTCCAAAACTCCAAAACTCCGAAACTCCAAAACTTTAAAACTCCGAAACTCCAAAACTCCAAAACTCCAATACTCCAAAACTCCAAAACTCCGAAACTCCAAAACTCCGAAACTCAAAAACTCCAATACTCCAAAACTCCGGAACTCCAAAACTCCAAAACTCCAAAACTCCGAAACTCCAAAACTCCGAAACTCCGAAACTCCGAAACTCCAAAACTCCGAAACTCCAAAACTCCAAAACTCCAATACTCCAAAACTCCAAAACTCCGAAACTCCAAAACTCCAAAACTCCAAAACTCCGAAACTCCGAAACTCCAAAACTCCAAAACTCCGAAACTCCAAAACTCCGAAACTCCGAAACTCCGAAACTCCAAAACTCCAAAACTCCGAAACTCCAAAACTCCAAAACTCCAATACTCCAAAACTCCAAAACTCCGAAACTCCAAAACTCCGAAACTCCAAAACTCCAATACTCCAAAACTCCGAAACTCCAAAACTCCAAAACTCCAAAACTCCAAAACTCCAAAACTCCGAAACTCCGAAACTCCAAAACTCCGAAACTCCAAAACTCCAAAACTCCAAAACTCCAAAACTCCGAAACTCCGAAACTCCGAAACTCCAAAACTCCAAAACTCCAAAACTCCGAAACTCCAAAACTCCAAAACTCCAAAACTCCGAAACTCCAAAACCCCAAAACTCCAAAACTCCAAAACTCCAAAACTCCGAAACTCCAAAACTCCGAAACTCCAAAACTCCAAAACTCCAAAACTCCGAAACTCCAAAACTCCAAAACTCCGAAACTCCTAAACTCCAAAACTCCAAAACTCCGAAACTCCGAAACCCCAAATCTCCAAAACTCAAAACTCCAAAACTCCGAAACTCCAAAACTCCAATACTCCAAAACTCCGAAACTCCAAAACTCCAAAACTCCAAAACTCCAATACTCCAAAACTCCGAAACTCCGAAACTCCAAAACTCCAAAACTCCAAAACTCCAAAACTCCGAAACTCCGAAACTCCAAAACTCCGAATCTCCAAAACTCGGAAACTCCAAAACTCCAAAACTCCAAAACTCCAAAACTCCAAAACTCCGAAACTCCAAAACTCCAAAACTCCGAAACTCCAAAACTCCAAAACACCAAAACTCCAAAACTCCAAAACTCCGAAACTCCAAAACTCCGAAACTCCGAAACTCCGAAACTCAAAAACTCCGAAACTCCGAAACTCCGAAACTCCGAAACTCCAAAACTCCAAAACTCCAAAGCTCCGAAACTCCAAAACTCCGAAACTCCGAAACTCCGAAACTCCAAAACTCCAAAACTCCAAAACTCCGAAACTCCAAAACTCCGAAACTCCAAAACTCCAAAACTCCGAAACTCCAAAACTCCGAAACTCCAAAACTCCAAAACTCCAAAACTCCGAAACTCCAAAACTCCGAAACTCCGAAACTCGGAAACTCCAAAACTCCAAAACTCCAAAACTCCGATACTCCAAAACTCCAAAACTCCAAAACTCCAAAACTCCAAAACTCCAAAACTCCGAAACTCCAAAACTCCAAAACTCCAAAGCTCCAAAACTCCAAAACTCCAAAACTCCAAAACTCCAAAACTCCAAAACTCCAAAACTCCAAAACTCCGAAACTCCAAAACTCCAAAACTCCAAAACTCCAAAACTCCAAAACTCCAAAACTCCAAAACTCCGAAACTCCAAAACTCCGAAACTCCGAAACTCCGAAACTCCAAAACTCCGAAACTCCAAAACTCCAAAACTCCAAAACTCCAATACTCCAAAACTCCAAAACTCCAAAACTCCGAAACTCCAAAACTCCAAAACTCCAAAACTTCGAAACTCCGAAACTCCAAAACTCCAAAACTCCGAAACTCCAAAACTCCAAAACTCCGAAACTCCAAAACTCCGAAACTCCGAAACTCCAAAACTCCAAAACTCCGACACTCCAAAACTCCAATACTCCAAAACTCCAAAACTCCAAAACTCCGAAACTCCAAAACTCCGAAACTCCAAAACTCCAAAACTCCAAAGCTCCAAAACTCCAAAACTCCAAAACTCCGAAACTCCAAAACTCCAAAACTCCAAAACTCCGAAACTCCTAAACTCCAAAACTCCAAAACTCCGAAACTGCGAAACACCGAAACTCCAAAACTCCAAAACTCCAAAACTCCAAAACTCCATAACTCCGAAACTCCAAAACTCCGAAACTCCGAAACTCCGAAACTCCAAAACTCCGAAACTCCGAAACTCCGAAACTCCGAAACTCCAAAACTCCAAAAGCTCCGAAATTCCAAAACTCCGAAACTCCGAAACTCCGAAACTCCGAAACTCCAAAACTCCAAAACTCCAAAACTCCGAAACTCCAAAACTCCGAAACTCCAAAACTCCAAAACTCCGAAACTCCAAAACTCCGAAACTCCAAAACTCCAAAACTCCAAAACTCCGAAACTCCAAAACTCCGAAACTCCGAAACTCGGAAACTCCAAAACTCCAAAACTCCAAAACTCCAAAACTCCGAAACTCCAAAACTCCAAAACTCCAAAACTCCAAAACTCCAAAACTCCAAACCTCCGAAACTCCAAAACTCCGAAACTCCGAAACTCCGAAACTCCGAAACTCCAAAACTCCGAAACTCCGAAACTCTGAAACTCCGAAACTCCGAAACTCCAAAACTCCGAAACTCCGAAACTCCGAAACTCCGAAACTCCGAAACTCCGAAACTCCAAAACTCCAAAACTCCAAAACTCCAAAACTCCGAAACTCCGAAACTCCAAAACTCCGAAACTCCAAAACTCCAAAACTCCGAAACTCCAAAACTCCAAAACTCCGAAACACCAAAACTCCGAAACTCCGAAACTCGGAAACTCCAAAACTCCAAAACTCCAAAACTCCAAAACTCCGAAACTCCAAAACTCCAAAACTCCAAAACTCCAAAACTCCAAAACTCCAAAACTCCGAAACTCCAAAACTCCAAAACTCCAAAGCTCCAAAACTCCAAAACTCCAAAACTCCGAAACTCCAAAACTCCGAAACTCCAAAACTCCGAAACTCCAAAACTCCGAAACTCCAAAACTCCGAAACTCCAAAACTCCGAAACTCCAAAACTCCGAAACTCCAAAACTCCGAATCTCCAAAACTCCAAAACTCCGAAACTCCAAAAGTCCAAAACTCAATAACTCCAAAACTCCGAAACTCCAAAACTCCAAAAATCGAAAACTCCAAAACTCCAAAACTCCGAAACTCCAAAACTCCGAAACTCCAAAACTCCAAAACTCCGAAACTCCAAAACTCCGAAACTCCAAAACTCCAAAACTCCAAAACTCCGAAACTCCAAAACTCCGAAACTCCGAAACTCGGAAACTCCAAAACTCCAAAACTCCAAAACTCCGATACTCCAAAACTCCAAAACTCCAAAACTCCAAAACTCCAAAACTCCAAAACTCCGAAACTCCAAAACTCCAAAACTCCAAAGCTCCAAAACTCCAAAACTCCAAAACTCCAAAACTCCAAAACTCCAAAACTCCAAAACTCCAAAACTCCGAAACTCCAAAACTCCAAAACTCCAAAACTCCAAAACTCCAAAACTCCAAAACTCCAAAACTCCGAAACTCCAAAACTCCGAAACTCCGAAACTCCGAAACTCCAAAACTCCGAAACTCCAAAACTCCAAAACTCCAAAACTCCAATACTCCAAAACTCCAAAACTCCAAAACTCCGAAACTCCAAAACTCCAAAACTCCAAAACTTCGAAACTCCGAAACTCCAAAACTCCAAAACTCCAAAACTCCGAAACTCCAAAACTCCAAAACTCCGAAACTCCAAAACTCCGAAACTCCGAAACTCCAAAACTCCAAAACTCCGACACTCCAAAACTCCAATACTCCAAAACTCCAAAACTCCAAAACTCCGAAACTCCAAAACTCCGAAACTCCAAAACTCCAAAACTCCAAAGCTCCAAAACTCCAAAACTCCAAAACTCCGAAACTCCAAAACTCCAAAACTCCAAAACTCCGAAACTCCTAAACTCCAAAACTCCAAAACTCCGAAACTGCGAAACACCGAAACTCCAAAACTCCAAAACTCCAAAACTCCAAAACTCCATAACTCCGAAACTCCAAAACTCCGAAACTCCGAAACTCCGAAACTCCAAAACTCCGAAACTCCGAAACTCCGAAACTCCGAAACTCCAAAACTCCAAAAGCTCCGAAATTCCAAAACTCCGAAACTCCGAAACTCCGAAACTCCGAAACTCCAAAACTCCAAAACTCCAAAACTCCGAAACTCCAAAACTCCGAAACTCCAAAACTCCAAAACTCCGAAACTCCAAAACTCCGAAACTCCAAAACTCCAAAACTCCAAAACTCCGAAACTCCAAAACTCCGAAACTCCGAAACTCGGAAACTCCAAAACTCCAAAACTCCAAAACTCCAAAACTCCGAAACTCCAAAACTCCAAAACTCCAAAACTCCAAAACTCCAAAACTCCAAACCTCCGAAACTCCAAAACTCCGAAACTCCGAAACTCCGAAACTCCGAAACTCCAAAACTCCGAAACTCCGAAACTCTGAAACTCCGAAACTCCGAAACTCCAAAACTCCGAAACTCCGAAACTCCGAAACTCCGAAACTCCGAAACTCCGAAACTCCAAAACTCCAAAACTCCAAAACTCCGAAACTCCGAAACTCCAAAACTCCGAAACTCCAAAACTCCAAAACTCCGAAACTCCAAAACTCCAAAACTCCGAAACACCAAAACTCCGAAACTCCGAAACTCGGAAACTCCAAAACTCCAAAACTCCAAAACTCCAAAACTCCGAAACTCCAAAACTCCAAAACTCCAAAACTCCAAAACTCCAAAACTCCAAAACTCCAAAACTCCGAAACTCCAAAACTCCAAAACTCCAAAGCTCCAAAACTCCAAAACTCCAAAACTCCGAAACTCCAAAACTCCGAAACTCCAAAACTCCGAAACTCCAAAACTCCGAAACTCCAAAACTCCGAAACTCCAAAACTCCGAAACTCCAAAACTCCGAAACTCCAAAACTCCGAATCTCCAAAACTCCAAAACTCCGAAACTCCAAAAGTCCAAAACTCAATAACTCCAAAACTCCGAAACTCCAAAACTCCAAAAATCGAAAACTCCAAAACTCCAAAACTCCGAAACTCCAAAACTCCGAAACTCCAAAACTCCGAAACTCCAAAACTCCAAAACTCCAAAGCTCCAAAACTCCAAAACTCCAAAACTCCGAAACTCCAAAACTCCAAAACTCCAAAACTCCGAAACTCCTAAACTCCAAAACTCCAAAACTCCGAAACTCCGAAACACCGAAACTCCAAAACTCCAAAACTCCAAAACTCCAAAACTCCAAAACTCCGAAACTCCGAAACTCCGAAACTCCAAAACTCCGAAACTCCAAAACTCCCAAACTCCAAAACTCCAATACTCCAAAACTCCAAAACTCCGAAACTCCAAAACTCCAAAACTCCAAAACTCCGAAACTCCGAAACTCCAAAACTCCAAAACTCCAAAACTCCAAAACTCCGAAACTCCAAAACTCCAAAACTCCAAAACTCCGAAACTCCAAAACTCCGAAACTCCGAAACTCCAAAACTCCAAAACTCCGAAACTCCAAAACTCCAAAACTCCGAAACTCCAAAACTCCAATACTCCAAAACTCCAAAACTCCGAAACTCCAAAACTCCGAAACTCAAAAACTCCAATACTCCAAAACTCCGGAACTCCAAAACTCCAAAACTCCAAAACTCCGAAACTCCAAAACTCCGAAACTCCGAAACTCCGAAACTCCGAAACTCCAAAACTCCGAAACTCCAAAACTCCAAAACTCCAAAACTCCAATACTCCAAAACTCCAAAACTCCCAAACTCCGAAACTCCAAAACTCCAAAACTCCAAAACTCCAAAGCTCCAAAACTCCAAA
The DNA here is from genome assembly GCF_055824585.1 of Amblyomma mixtum. Taxonomy (NCBI): domain Eukaryota; kingdom Metazoa; phylum Arthropoda; class Arachnida; order Ixodida; family Ixodidae; genus Amblyomma; species Amblyomma mixtum. Next base: position 105,061,462 of record NC_143021.1, on the reverse strand, counting down.
ACTCCAAAACTCCGAAACTCCAAAACTCCGAAACTCCAAAACTCCGAAACTCCAAAACTCCGAAACTCCAAAACTCCGAATCTCCAAAACTCCAAAACTCCGAATCTCCAAAACTCCAAAACTCCGAAACTCCAAAAGTCCAAAACTCAATAACTCCAAAACTCCGAAACTCCAAAACTTCAAAAATCCGAAACTCCTTAAATCCAAGACTAGAAAACTCCACAACTGCAAAAAACTGAAACTCCAAAATTCCGAAACTCCACAACCACGAATCTGCAAAACTGCGAAACTCCAATACTCAGAAACTCCAATACTCTGAACCCCCAAAACTACAAAACTTGAAACTCCGAAACTCCAAAACTCCAAAACTGCAAAATTCTGGAACTCCAAAACTCCGAAACTCCAAAACTCCGAAACTCCAAAACTCCGAATCTCCAAAACTCCAAAACTCCGAAACTCCAAAAGTCCAAAACTCCAATACTCCAAAACTCCAAAACTCCCAAACTCCAAAACTCCAAAACTCCAAAACTCCAAAACTCCAAAGCTCCAAAACTCCAAAACTCCAAAACTCCGAAACACCAAAACTCCGAAACTCCGAAACTCGGAAACTCCAAAACTCCAAAACTCCAAAACTCCAAAACTCCGAAACTCCAAAACTCCAAAACTCCAAAACTCCAAAACTCCAAAACTCCAAAACTCCAAAACTCCGAAACTCCAAAACTCCAAAACTCCAAAGCTCCAAAACTCCAAAACTCCAAAACTCCGAAACTCCAAAACTCCGAAACTCCAAAACTCCTAAACTCCAAAACTCCGAAACTCCAAAACTCCGAATCTCCAAAACTCCAAAACTCCGAAACTCCAAAAGTCCAAAACTCAATAACTCCAAAACTCCAAAACTCCGAAACTCCAAAACTCCGAAACTCCAATACTCCAAAACTCCAATACTCCAAAACTCCAAAACTCCAAAACACCGAAACTCCGAAACTCCGAAACTCCAAAACTCCAAAACTCCAAAACTCCAAAACTCCGAAACTCCAAAACTCCGAAGCTCCAAAACTCCAAAACTCCAAAACTCCGAAACTCCAAAACTCCAATACTCCAAAACTCCGAAACTCCAAAACTCCAAAACTCAAAAACTCCAAAACTCCAAAACTCCAAAACTCCAAAACTCCGAAACTCCAAAACTCCGAAACTCCAAAACTCCGAAACTCCAAAACTCCGAAACTCCAAAACTCCGAATCTCCAAAACTCCAAAACTCCAAAACTCCGAAACTCCAAAACTCCGAAACTCCAAAACTCCAAAACTCCAATACTCCAAAACTCCAAAACTCCAAAACACCGAAACTCCGAAACTCCGAAACTCCAAAACTCCAAAACTCCAAAACTCCGAAACTCCAAAACTCCGAAACTCCAAAACTCTAAAACTCCAAAACTCCAAAACTCCGAAACTCCAAAACTCCAACACTCCAAAACTCCGAAACTCCAAAACTCCAAAACTCCAAAACTCCAATACTCCAAAACTCCGAAACTCCGAAACTCCAAAACTCCAAAACTCCAAAACTGCAAAACTCCAAAACTCCGAAACTCCGAAACTCCAAAACTCCGAAACTCCAAAACTCGGAAACTCCAAAACTCCAAAACTCCAAAACTCCAAAACTCCGAAACTGCAAAACTCCGAAACTCCAAAACTCCGAATCTCCAAAACTCCAAAACTCCAAAACTCCGAAACTCCAAAACTCCAAAACTCCGAAACTCCAAAACTCCGAAACTCCAAAACTCCAAAACTCCGAAACTCCAAAACTACAAAACTCCAAAACTCCGAAACTCCAAAACACCGAAACTCCGAAACTCCGAAACTCCAAAACTCCAAAACTCCAAAACTCCGAAACTCCAAAACTCCGAAACTCCGAAACTCCAAAACTCCAAAACTCCGAAACTCCAAAACTCCAAAACTCCAAAACTCCGAAACTCCGAAACTCCAAAACTCCAAAACTCCGAAACTCCAAAACTCCAATACTCCAAAACTCCGAAACTCCAAAACTCCAAAACTCCAAAACTCCAAAACTCCGAAACTCCGAAACTCCGAAACTCCGAAACTCCAAAACTCCGAAACTCCAAAACTCCAAAACTCCAAAACTCCGAAACTCGTAAACTCCAAAACTCCGAAACTCCGAAACTCCGAAACTCCAAAACTCCGAAACTCCAAAACTCCGAAACTCCGAAACTCCGAAACTCCGAAACTCCAAAACTCCAAAACTCCGAAACTCCGAAACTCCGAATCTCCAAAACTCCAAAACTCCAAAACTCCGAAACTCCAAAACTCAAAAACTCCAATACTCCAAAACTCCGAAACTCCGAAACTCCAAAACTCCAATACTCCAAAACTCCGAAACTCCAAAACTCCAAAACTCCAAAACTCCGAAACTCCGAAACTCCGAAACTCCAAAACTCTGAAACTCCAAAACTCCAAAACTCCAAAACTCCAAAACTCCGAAACTCCAAAACTCCAAAACTCCGAAACTCCGAAACTCCGAAACTCCAAAACTCCGAAACTCCAAAACTCCAAAACTCCGAAACTCCGAAACTCCGAAACTCCGAAACTCCAAAACTCCAAAACTCCGAAACTCCGAAACTCCGAATCTCCAAAACTCCAAAACTCCAAAACTCCAAAACTCCGAAACTCCAAAACTCCAAAACTCCGAAACTCCAAAACTCCGAAACTCCGAAACTCCGAAACTCCAAAACTCCAAAACTCCGAAACTCCAAAACTCCAAAACTCCAATACTCCAAAACTCCAAAACTCCGAAACTCCAAAACTCCGAAACTCCAAAACTCCAATACTCCAAAACTCCGAAACTCCAAAACTCCGAAACTCCAAAACTCCAAAACTCCAATACTCCAAAACTCCAAAACTCCAAAACACCGAAACTCCGAAACTCCGAAACTCCAAAACTCCAAAACTCCAAAACTCCAAAACTCCGAAACTCCAAAACTCCGAAACTCCAAAACTCCAAAACTCCAAAACTCCAAAACTCCAATACTCCAAAACTCCGAAACTCCAAAACTCCAAAACTCCAATACTCCAAAACTCCGAAACTCCGAAACTCCAAAACTCCAAAACTCCAAAACTGCAAAACTCCAAAACTCTGAAACTCCGAAACTCCAAAACTCCGAAACTCCAAAACTCGGAAACTCCAAAACTCCAAAACTCCAAAACTCCAAAACTCCGAAACTCCAAAACTCCGAAACTCCAAAACTCCGAATCTCCAAAACTCCAATACTCCAAAACTCCGAAACTCCAAAACACCGAAACTCCGAAACTCCGAAACTCCAAAACTCCAAAACTCCAAAACTCCAAAACTCCAAAACTCCGAAACTCCAAAACTCCGAAACTCCAAAACTCCAAAACTCCAAAACTCCGAAACTCCAAAACTCCAATACTCCAAAACTCCGAAACTCCAAAACTCCAAAACTCAAAAACTCCAAAACTCCAAAACTCAAAAACTCCAAAACTCCGAAACTCCAAAACTCCGAAACTCCAAAACTCCGAAACTCCAAAACTCCGAAACTCCAAAACTCCGAATCTCCAAAACTCCAAAACTCCAAAACTCCGAAACTCCAAAACTCCGAAACTCCAAAACTCCAAAACTCCAAAACTCCAATACTCCAAAACTCCAAAACTCCAAAACACCGAAACTCCGAAACTCCGAAACTCCAAAACTCCAAAACTCCAAAACTCCGAAACTCCAAAACTCCGAAACTCCAAAACTCTAAAACTCCAAAACTCCAAAACTCCGAAACTCCGAAACTCCAAAACTCCAACACTCCAAAACTCCGAAACTCCAAAACTCCAAAACTCCAAAACTCCAATACTCCAAAACTCCGAAACTCCGAAACTCCAAAACTCCAAAACTCCAAAACTGCAAAACTCCAAAACTCCGAAACTCCGAAACTCCAAAACTCCGAAACTCCAAAACTCGGAAACTCCAAAACTCCAAAACTCCAAAACTCCAAAACTCCGAAACTGCAAAACTCCGAAACTCCAAAACTCCGAATCTCCAAAACTCCAAAACTCCAAAACTCCGAAACTCCAAAACTCCAAAACTCCGAAACTCCAAAACTCCGAAACTCCAAAACTCCAAAACTCCGAAACTCCAAAACTACAAAACTCCAAAACTCCGAAACTCCAAAACACCGAAACTATGAAACTCCGAAACTCCAAAACTCCAAAACTCCAAAACTCCGAAACTCCAAAACTCCGAAACTCCGAAACTCCAAAACTCCAAAACTCCGAAACTCCAAAACTCCAAAACTCCAAAACTCCGAAACTCCGAAACTCCAAAACTCCAAAACTCCGAAACTCCAAAACTCCAATACTCCAAAACTCCGAAACTCCAAAACTCCAAAACTCCAAAACTCCAAAACTCCGAAACTCCGAAACTCCGAAACTCCGAAACTCCAAAACTCCGAAACTCCAAAACTCCAAAACTCCAAAACTCCAAAACTCCGAAACTCGTAAACTCCAAAACTCCGAAACTCCGAAACTCCGAAACTCCAAAACTCCGAAACTCCAAAACTCCGAAACTCCGAAACTCCGAAACTCCGAAACTCCAAAACTCCAAAACTCCGAAACTCCGAAACTCCGAATCTCCAAAACTCCAAAACTCCAAAACTCCGAAACTCCAAAACTCCAAAACTCCAATACTCCAAAACTCCGAAACTCCGAAACTCCAAAACTCCAATACTCCAAAACTCCGAAACTCCAAAACTCCAAAACTCCAAAACTCCGAAACTCCGAAACTCCGAAACTCCGAAACTCCAAAACTCCGAAACTCCAAAACTCCAAAACTCCAAAACTCCAAAACTCCGAAACTCCAAAACTCCAAAACTCCGAAACTCCGAAACTCCGAAACTCCAAAACTCCGAAACTCCAAAACTCCAAAACTCCGAAACTCCGAAACTCCGAAACTCCGAAACTCCAAAACTCCAAAACTCCGAAACTCCGAAACTCCGAATCTCCAAAACTCCAAAACTCCAAAACTCCAAAACTCCGAAACTCCAAAACTCCAAAACTCCGAAACTCCAAAACTCCGAAACTCCGAAACTCCGAAACTCCAAAACTCCAAAACTCCGAAACTCCAAAACTCCAAAACTCCAATACTCCAAAACTCCAAAACTCCGAAACTCCAAAACTCCGAAACTCCAAAACTCCAATACTCCAAAACTCCGAAACTCCAAAACTCCGAAACTCCAAAACTCCAAAACTCCAATACTCCAAAACTCCAAAACTCCAAAACACCGAAACTCCGAAACTCCGAAACTCCAAAACTCCAAAACTCCAAAACTCCAAAACACCGAAACTCCAAAACTCCGAAACTCCAAAACTCCAAAACTCCAAAACTCCAAAACTCCAATACTCCAAAACTCCGAAACTCCAAAACTCCAAAACTCCAATACTCCAAAACTCCGAAACTCCGAAACTCCAAAACTCCAAAACTCCAAAACTGCAAAACTCCAAAACTCTGAAACTCCGAAACTCCAAAACTCCGAAACTCCAAAACTCGGAAACTCCAAAACTCCAAAACTCCAAAACTCCAAAACTCCGAAACTCCAAAACTCCGAAACTCCAAAACTCCGAATCTCCAAAACTCCAATACTCCAAAACTCCGAAACTCCAAAACACCGAAACTCCGAAACTCCGAAACTCCAAAACTCCAAAACTCCAAAACTCCAAAACTCCAAAACTCCGAAACTCCAAAACTCCGAAACTCCAAAACTCCAAAACTCCGAAACTCCAAAACTCCAAAACTCCAAAACTCCGAAACTCCGAAACTCCAAAACTCCAAAACTCCAAAACTCCAAAACTCCGAAACTCCAAAACTCCGAAACTCCAAAACTCCAAAACTCCGAAACTCCAAAACTCCGAAACTCCAAAACTCCAGAACTCCAAAACTCCAAAACTCCAAAACTCCGAAACTCCAAAACTCCAAAACTCCAAAACTACGAAACTCCAAAACTCCAAAACTCCGAAACTCCAAAACTCCAAAACTCCAAAACTCCAAAACACCGAAACTCCAAAACTCCAAAACTCCAAAACTCCAAAACTCCGAAACTCCGAAACTCCAAAACTCCAATACTCCAAAACTCCGAAACTCCAAAACTCCAAAACTCAAAACTCCAAAACTCCAAAACTCCAAAACTCCGAAACTCCAAAACTCCGAAACTCCAAAACTCCGAAACTCCAAAACTCCGAAACTCCAAAACTCCGAATCTCCAAAACTCCAAAACTCCAAAACTCCGAAACTCCAAAACTCCGAAACTCCAAAACTCCAAAACTCCAAAACTCCAATACTCCAAAACTCCAAAATACCGAAACTCCGAAACTCCGAAACTCCAAAACTCCAAAACTCCAAAACTCCGAAACTCCAAAACTCCGAAACTCCAAAACTCCAAAACTCCAAAACTCCGAAACTCCAAAACTCCAATACTCCAAAACTCCGAAACTACAAAACTCCAAAACTCCAATACTCCAAAACTCCGAAACTCCGAAACTCCAAAACTCCAAAACTCCAAAACTGCAAAACTCCAAAACTCCGAAACTCCGAAACTCCAAAACTCGGAAACTCCAAAACTCCAAAACTCCAAAACTCCAAAACTCCGAAACTCCAAAACTCCGAAACTCCAAAACTCCGAATCTCCAAAACTCCAAAACTCCAAAACTCCGAAACTCCAAAACTCCAAAACACCGAAACTCCAAAACTCCGAAACTCCAAAACTCCAAAACTCCGAAACTCCAAAACTCCAAAACTCCAAAACTCCGAAACTCCAAAACACCGAAACTCCGAAACTCCGAAACTCCAAAACTCCAAAACTCCAAAACTCCGAAACTCCAAAACTCCGAAACTCCGAAACTCTAAAACTCCAAAACTCCGAAACTCCAAAACTCCAAAACTCCAAAACTCCAAAACTCCGAAACTCCGAAACTCCAAAACTCCAAAACTCCAAAACTCCGAAACACCAAAACTCCAAAACTCCAAAACTCCAAAACTCCGAAACTCCAATACTCCAAAACTCCGAAACTCCAAAACTCCAAAACTCCAAAACTCCAAAACTCCAAAACTCCGAAACTCCGAAACTCCGAAACTCCGAAACTCCAAAACTCCGAAACTCCAAAACTCCAAAACTCCAAAACTCCGAAACTCCAAAACTCCAAAACTCCGAAACTCCGAAACTCCGAAACTCCAAAACTCCAAAACTCCAAAACTCCAAAACTCCGAAACTCCGAAACTCCGAAACTCCAAAACTCCAAAACTCCGAAACTCCGAAACTCCGAATCTCCAAAACTCCAAAACTCCAAAACTCCGAAACTCCAAAACTCCAAAACTCCAATACTCCAAAAATCCATACCTCCAAAATCGAAAATTCTAAAACTCCAAAACTCCAAAACTACAAAATTTTGGAACAACAAAACCCCAAATCTCCAAAAATCCATACCTCCAAAACTCCAAAAATCCAAAACTCCGAAACTCCAAAACTCCAAAAGTCCCATAATCCGAAAATCCGAAAGCCCAAAACTCCAAAAATCCAAGACTCCAAAAATCCAAAACTCCAAAAATCCAAAACTCGAAAACTCCAAAACTCGGAAACTCCAAAACTCCATACCTCCAAAATCCAAAATTCTAGAACTCCAAAACTACAAAAATCCAAAACTCCAAAACTCCGAAACTCCGAAAATCCGAAACTCCAAAGCTCCAAAACTCCGAAACTCCAAAACTCCGAAACTCGAAAAGTCCTAAACTCCGAAACTCTGAAAATTCAAAACTCCAAAAAGTCAAAACTCCGAAACTCCGAAAATCCGAAATTCCGAAACTCCACAACCCCAAATCTCCAAAACTCCACAAATCCAAAACTAGAAAACTCCAAAACTGCAAAACTGCAAAACTCCAAAACTCCGAACCTCCAAAACTCCAAAAGTTCGAAACTCCGAAACCACAAAAATCTGGAACTCCAAAACTCCAAAGCTCTAGAACTCCAAAACTGCAAAAATCCGAAACTCCAAAATTCCGAAACTCCACAACTCCGAATCTCCAAAACGGCGCAACTCTCAAACTCAAAAACTCCGAAACTCCAAAACTCCGAAACTCCAAAACTCCAAAACTCCAATACTCCAAAACTCCGAAACTCCGAAACTCCAAAACTCCAAAACTCCAAAACTGCAAAACTCCAAAACTCCGAAACTCCGAAACTCCAAAACTCCGAAACTCCAAAACTCGGAAACTCGGAAACTCCAAAACTCCAAAACTCCAAAACTCCGAAACTCCAAAACTCCGAAACTCCAAAACTCCGAATCTCCAAAACTCCAATACTCCAAAACTCCGAAACTCCAAAACACCGAAACTCCGAAACTCCGAAACTCCAAAACTCCAAAACTCCAAAACTCCAAAACTCCAAAACTCCGAAACTCCAAAACTCCGAAACTCCAAAACTCCAAAACTCCGAAACTCCAAAACTCCAAAACTCCAAAACTCCGAAACTCCGAAACTCCAAAACTCCAAAACTCCAAAACTCCGAAACTCCAAAACTCCGAAACTCCAAAACTCCAAAACTCCGAAGCTCCAAAACTCCGAAACTCCAAAACTCCAAAACTCCAAAACTCCAAAACTCCAAAACTCCGAAACTCCAAAACTCCAAAACTCCAAAACTACGAAACTCCAAAACTCCAAAACTCCAAAACTGCGAAACTCCAAAACTCCGAAACTCCAAAACTCCGAAACTCCAAAACTCCAAAACTCCGAAACTCCAAAACTCCGAAACTCCAAAACTCCAAAACTCCGAAACTCCAAAACTCCAAAACTCCAAAACTCCGAAACTCCGAAACTCCAAAACTCGAAAACTCCAAAACTCCAATACTCCAAAACTCCAAAACTCCAAAACACCGAAACTCCGAAACTCCGAAACTCCAAAACTCCAAAACTCCGAAACTCCAAAACACCGAAACTCCAAAACTCCAAAACTCCAAAACTCCAAAACTCCGAAACTCCAAAACTCCAATACTCCAAAACTCCGAAACTCCAAATCTCAAAAACTCAAAAACTCCAAAACTCCAAAACTCCAAAACTCCAAAACTCCGAAACTCCAAAACTCCGAAACTCCAAAACTCCGAAACTCCAAAACTCCGAAACTCCAAAACTCCGAATCTCCAAAACTCCAAAACTCCAAAACTCCGAAACTCCAAAACTCCGAAACTCCAAAACTCCAAAACTCCAATACTCCAAAACTCCAAAACACCGAAACTCCGAAACTCCGAAACTCCAAAACTCCAAAACTCCAAAACTCCAAAACTCCGAAACTCCAAAACTCCGAAACTCCAAAACTCCAAAACTCCAAAACTCCAAAACTCCGAAACTCCAAAACTCCAATACTCCAAAACTCCGAAACTCCAAAACTCCAAAACTCCAATACTCCAAAACTCCGAAACTCCGAAACTCCAAAACTCCAAAACTCCAAAACTGCAAAACTCCAAAACTCCGAAACTCCGAAACTCCAAAACTCGGAAACTCCAAAACTCCAAAACTCCAAAACTCCAAAACTCCAAAACTCCGAAACTCCAAAACTCCGAAACTCCAAAACTCCGAATCTCCAAAACTCCAAAACTCCAAAACTCCGAAACTCCAAAACTCCAAAACTCCGAAACTCCAAAACTCCGAAACTCCAAAACTCCAAAACTCCGAAACTCCAAAACTCCAAAACTCCAAAAACTCCGAAACTCCAAAACACCGAAACTCCGAAACTCCGAAACTCCAAAACTCCAAAACTCCAAAACTCCGAAACTCCAAAACTCCGAAACTCCGAAACTCTAAAACTCCAAAACTCCGAAACTCCAAAACTCCAAAACTCCAAAACTCCAAAACTCCGAAACTCCGAAACTCCAAAACTCCAAAACTCCAAAACTCCAAAACTCCGAAACACCAAAACTCCAAAACTCCAAAACTCCAAAACTCCGAAACTCCAATACTCCAAAACTCCGAAACTCCAAAACTCCAAAACTCCAAAACTCAAAAACTCCAAAACTCCGAAACTCCGAAACTCCGAAACTCCAAAACTCCGAAACTCCAAAACTCCAAAACTCCAAAACTCCGAAACTCCAAAACTCCAAAACTCCGAAACTCCGAAACTCCAAAACTCCAAAACTCCAAAACTCCAAAACTCCGAAACTCCGAAACTCCGAAACTCCAAAACTCCAAAACTCCGAAACTCCGAAACTCCGAATCTCCAAAACTCCAAAACTCCAAAACTCCGAAACTCCAAAACTCCAAAACTCCAATACTCCAAAACTCCGAAACTCCAAAACTCCAAAACTCCAATACTCCAAAAATCCATACCTCCAAAATCGAAAATTCTAAAACTCCAAAACTCCAAAACTACAAAATTTTGGAACAACAAAACCCCAAATCTCCAAAAATCCATACCTCCAAAACTCCAAAAATCCAAAACTCCGAAACTCCAAAACTCCAAAAGTCCAATAATCCGAAAATCCGAAAGCCCAAAACTCCAAAAATCCAAGACTCCAAAAATCCAAAACTCCAAAAATCCAAAACTCGAAAACTCCAAAACTGCAAAAATCCAAAACTCCAAAATTCCGAAACTCGGAAACTCCAAAACTCGGAAACTCCAAAACTCCAAACCTCCAAAATCTCCAAAACTAAACAACCCCGAATCTCCAAAACTCCAAAACTCCAAAAATCCATACCTCCAAAATCCAAAATTCTAGAACTCCAAAACTACAAAAAATACAAAATTCTGGAACAACAAAACCCCGAATCTCCAAAAATCCATACCTCCAAAACTCCAAAAATCCAAAACTCCAAAACTCCAAAACTCCAAAAGTGCAAAAATCCAGAACTCCGAAACTCAAAAACTCCAGAAAACCAAAACTCCAAACCTCCAAACTTCGAAAACTCCCAAACCCCGAATCTCCAACACTCGGAAACTCCAAAACTCCAAAAGTGCAAAAATACAAAACTCCAAAACTCAAAAACTCCAGAACTCCAAAACTCCAAAAATCCAAAACTCCAAAACTCCGAAACTCCGAAAATCCGAAACTCCAAAGCTCCAAAACTCCGAAACTCCAAAACTCCGAAACTCGAAAACTCCTAAACTCCGAAACTCTGAAAATTCAAAACTCCAAAAAGTCAAAACTCCGAAACTTCGAAAATCCGAAATTCCGAAACTCCACAACCCCAAATCTCCAAAACTCCACAAATCCAAAACTAGAAAACTCCAAAACTGCAAAACTGCAAAACTCCAAAACTCCGAACCTCCAAAACTCCAAAAGTTCGAAACTCCGAAACCACAAAAATCTGGAACTCCAAAACTCCAAAGCTCTAGAACTCCAAAACTGCAAAAATCCGAAACTCCAAAATTCCGAAACTCCACAACTCCGAATCTCCAAAACGGCGCAACTCTCAAACTCAAAAACTCCGAAACTCCAAAACTCCAAAACTCCGAAACTCGGAAACTCTAAAACTCCAAAACTCCAATAATCCGAAACTCCGAAATTCCTAAACTCCAAAAATCCAAAACTCCGAAACTCCAAAACTCCAACACTCCGAAACTCCAATACTCCAAAACTCCGAAACTCCAAAAGTCCAAAACTCCAAAACTCCAAAACTCCAAAACTCCGAAACTCCAAAACTCCAAAACTCCGAAACTCCTAAACTCCAAAACTCCAAAACTCCGAAACTCCTAAACTCCGAAACTCCAAAACTCCAAAACTCAAAACTCCAAAACTCCGAAACTCCAAAACTCCAATACTCCAAAACTCCGAAACTCCAAAACTCCAAAACTCCAAAACTCCAATACTCCAAAACTCCGAAACTCCGAAACTCCAAAACTCCAAAACTCCAAAACTCCAAGACTCCGAAACTCCGAAACTCCAAAACTCCGCATCTCCAAAACTCGGAAACTCCAAAACTCCAAAACTCCCAAACTCCAAAACTCCAAAACTTAGAAATTCCGAAACTCCAGCAATACTTTGATTTGAGCTAGTTGGTTGTAGCTTGACATGTTTACGCAAAAGGCGTACCTGGAAGTTGGCGCCAGTCCTGTCCTGTTGTGTGTGTTGTCTTCGTTTTTTAGCGCCAGTACGCCTTTTGCGTAAACATGCCGAAACTCCAAAACACCAAAACTCCGAAACTGCAAAACTCCAAAACTCCGAAACTCCGAAACTCCGGAACTCCGAAACTCCGAAACTCCGAAACTCCAAAACTACGAAACTCCAACAATCAATACCTCCAAAACTCCAAAACTACAGAATTCGGAAACTCCAAAACCCCGAATTTCCAAAACTCCGAAACTGCAATAGTCCGAAACTATAAAACTCCAAAAATCCGAAACTGAACATTCAAAAATCCGAAACTCCAAAAATCCGGAACTCCACAACCCCGATTCTCCATACGGCGCAACTCCCAAACTAAAAAACTCCGAAACTCCAAAACTCCGAAACTCGGAAACTCCAAAACTCCAAAACTACAAAATTCTGGAACTCCAAAATTCTGAATCTCCAAAAATCCATACCTCCAAAACTCCAAAACTCCAAAACTCCGGAACTCCAAAACTCAAAAATTCCGAAACTCCACAACCCTGAACCTCCAAAACTCCGAAACTCCAAAACTCCAAAAATCGAAAACTTGAAAACTCCAAAACTCCACAAATCCGAAACTCCAAAACTCCAAAACTCCGAAACTCCAAAACTCTGAAACTCCAAAACTCCGAAACTCACAAATTCCGAAACTCCGCAACCCCGAATCTCCAAAACTGAAACTCCAAAACTCCGAAACTCAAAAATCCAGAACTCCAAAACTCCAAAGCTCTAAAACTCCAAAAGTCCAATAATCCTAAACTCCAAAACTCCGAAACTCCGAAACTCCGAAACTCCAAAACTCCGAAACTCCAAAACTCCCAAACTCCAAAACTCCAAAACTCCGAAACTCCTAAACTCCAAAACTCCAAAACTCCGAAATTCCGAAACACGGAAACTCCAAAACTCCAAAACTCCAAAACTCCAAAACTCCAAAACTCCAAAACTCCAAAACTCCGAAACTCCAAAACTCCGAAACTCCGAAACTCCGAAACTCCAAAACTCCGAAACTCCGAAACTCCGAAACTCCAAAACTCCAAAACTCCAAAAGCTCCGAAATTCCAAAACTCCGAAACTCCGAAACTCCGAAACTCCAAAACTCCAAAACTCCAAAACTCCGAAACTCCAAAACTCCGAAACTCCAAAACTCCAAAACTCCGAAACTCCAAAACTCCGAAACTCCAAAACTCCAAAACTCCAAAACTCCGAAACTCCAAAACTCCGAAACTCCGAAACTCGGAAACTCCAAAACTCCGAAACTCCAAAACTCCAAAACTCCGAAACTCCAAAACTCCAAAACTCCAAAACTCCAAAACTCCAAAACTCCAAAACTCCAAAACTCCAAACCTCCGAAACTCCAAAACTCCGAAACTCCGAAACTCCGAAACTCCGAAACTCCAAAACTCCGAAACTCCGAAACTCTGAAACTCCAAAACTCCGAAACTCCAAAACTCCGAATCTCCAAAACTCCGAAACTCCAAAACTCCGAAACTCCAAAACTCCAAAACTCCGAAACTCCAAAACTCCGAAACTCCAAAACTCCAAACCTCCAAAACTCCGAAACACCAAAACTCCGAAACTCCGAAACTCGGAAACTCCAAAACTCCAAAACTTCAAAACTCCAAAACTCCGAAACTCCAAAACTCCAAAACTCCAAAACTCCAAAACTCCAAAACTCCAAAACTCCAAAACTCCGAAACTCCAAAACTCCAAAACTCCAAAGCTCCAAAACTCCAAAACTCCAAAACTCCGAAACTCCAAAACTCCGAAACTCCAAAACTCCGAAACTCCAAAACTCCGAAACTCCAAAACTCCGAATCTCCAAAACTCCAAAACTCCGAAACTCCAAAAGTCCAAAACTCAATAACTCCAAAACTCCGAAACTCCAAAACTCCAAAAATCGAAAACTCGAAAACTCCAAAACTCCGAAACTCCAAAACTCCGAAACTCCAAAACTCCGAAACTCCAAAACTCCAAAACTCCAAAGCTCCAAAACTCCAAAACTCCAAAACTCCGAAACTCCAAAACTCCAAAACTCCAAAACTCCGAAACTCCTAAACTCCAAAACTCCAAAACTCCGAAACTCCGAAACACCGAAACTCCAAAACTCCAAAACTCCAAAACTCCAAAACTCCAAAACTCCGAAACTCCGAAACTCCGAAACTCCAAAACTCCGAAACTCCAAAACTCCCAAACTCCAAAACTCCAATACTCCAAAACTCCAAAACTCCGAAACTCCAAAACTCCAAAACTCCAAAACTCCGAAACTCCGAAACTCCAAAACTCCAAAACTCCAAAACTCCAAAACTCCGAAACTCCAAAACTCCAAAACTCCAAAACTCCGAAACTCCAAAACTCCGAAACTCCGAAACTCCAAAACTCCAAAACTCCGAAACTCCAAAACTCCAAAACTCCGAAACTCCAAAACTCCAATACTCCAAAACTCCAAAACTCCGAAACTCCAAAACTCCGAAACTCAAAAACTCCAATACTCCAAAACTCCGGAACTCCAAAACTCCAAAACTCCAAAACTCCGAAACTCCAAAACTCCGAAACTCCGAAACTCCGAAACTCCGAAACTCCAAAACTCCGAAACTCCAAAACTCCAAAACTCCAAAACTCCAATACTCCAAAACTCCAAAACTCCCAAACTCCGAAACTCCAAAACTCCAAAACTCCAAAACTCCAAAGCTCCAAAACTCCAAAACTCCAAAACTCCAAAACTCCGAAACTCCAAAACTCCGAAACTCCAAAACTCCGAAACTCCAAAACTCCGAAACTCCAAAACTCCGAATCTCCAAAACTCCAAAACTCCGAATCTCCAAAACTCCAAAACTCCGAAACTCCAAAAGTCCAAAACTCAATAACTCCAAAACTCCGAAACTCCAAATCTCCAAAAATCCGAAACTCCTTAAATCCAAGACTAGAAAACTCCACAACTGCAAAAAACTGAAACTCCAAAATTCCGAAACTCCACAACCACGAATCTGCAAAACTGCGAAACTCCAATACTTAGAAACTCCAATACTCTGAACCCCCAAAACTACAAAACTTGAAACTCCGAAACTCCAAAACTCCAAAACTGCCAAATTCTGGAACAACAAAACCCTGAATCTCCAAAAATCCAAAAATCCGAAACTCCAAAACTCAAATTCCGAAACTCCACAACCCTGAACCTCCGAAACTCCAAAACTCCGAAACTCCGAAACTCTGAAACTCCAAAACTCCGAAACTCCAAAACTCCGAATGTCCAAAACTCCGAAACTCCAAAACTCCGAAACTCCAAAACTCCAAAACTCCGAAACTCCAAAACTCCGAAACTCCAAAACTCCAAACCTCCAAAACTCCGAAACACCAAAACTCCGAAACTCCGAAACACGGAAACTCCAAAACTCCAAAACTCCAAAAATCCATACCTCCAAAATCCAAAATTCTAGAACTCCAAAACTACAAAAAATACAAAATTCTGGAACAACAAAACCCCGAATCTCCAAAAATCCATACCTCCAAAACTCCAAAAATCCAAAACTCCAAAACTCCAAAACTCCAAAAGTGCAAAAATCCAGAACTCCGAAACTCAAAAACTCCAGAAAACCAAAACTCCAAACCTCCAAACTTCGAAAACTCCCAAACCCCGAATCTCCAACACTCGGAAACTCCAAAACTCCAAAAGTGCAAAAATACAAAACTCCAAAACTCAAAAACTCCAGAACTCCAAAACTCCAAAAATCCAAAACTCCAAAACTCCGAAACTCCGAAAATCCGAAACTCCAAAGCTCCAAAACTCCGAAACTCCAAAACTCCGAAACTCGAAAACTCCTAAACTCCGAAACTCTGAAAATTCAAAACTCCAAAAAGTCAAAACTCCGAAACTTCGAAAATCCGAAATTCCGAAACTCCACAACCCCAAATCTCCAAAACTCCACAAATCCAAAACTAGAAAACTCCAAAACTGCAAAACTGCAAAACTCCAAAACTCCGAACCTCCAAAACTCCAAAAGTTCGAAACTCCGAAACCACAAAAATCTGGAACTCCAAAACTCCAAAGCTCTAGAACTCCAAAACTGCAAAAATCCGAAACTCCAAAATTCCGAAACTCCACAACTCCGAATCTCCAAAACGGCGCAACTCTCAAACTCAAAAACTCCGAAACTCCAAAACTCCAAAACTCCGAAACTCGGAAACTCTAAAACTCCAAAACTCCAATAATCCGAAACTCCGAAATTCCTAAACTCCAAAAATCCAAAACTCCGAAACTCCAAAACTCCAACACTCCGAAACTCCAATACTCCAAAACTCCGAAACTCCAAAAGTCCAAAACTCCAAAACTCCAAAACTCCAAAACTCCGAAACTCCAAAACTCCAAAACTCCGAAACTCCTAAACTCCAAAACTCCAAAACTCCGAAACTCCTAAACTCCGAAACTCCAAAACTCCAAAACTCAAAACTCCAAAACTCCGAAACTCCAAAACTCCAATACTCCAAAACTCCGAAACTCCAAAACTCCAAAACTCCAAAACTCCAATACTCCAAAACTCCGAAACTCCGAAACTCCAAAACTCCAAAACTCCAAAACTCCAAGACTCCGAAACTCCGAAACTCCAAAACTCCGCATCTCCAAAACTCGGAAACTCCAAAACTCCAAAACTCCCAAACTCCAAAACTCCAAAACTTAGAAATTCCGAAACTCCAGCAATACTTTGATTTGAGCTAGTTGGTTGTAGCTTGACATGTTTACGCAAAAGGCGTACCTGGAAGTTGGCGCCAGTCCTGTCCTGTTGTGTGTGTTGTCTTCGTTTTTTAGCGCCAGTACGCCTTTTGCGTAAACATGCCGAAACTCCAAAACACCAAAACTCCGAAACTGCAAAACTCCAAAACTCCGAAACTCCGAAACTCCGGAACTCCGAAACTCCGAAACTCCGAAACTCCAAAACTACGAAACTCCAACAATCAATACCTCCAAAACTCCAAAACTACAGAATTCGGAAACTCCAAAACCCCGAATTTCCAAAACTCCGAAACTGCAATAGTCCGAAACTATAAAACTCCAAAAATCCGAAACTGAACATTCAAAAATCCGAAACTCCAAAAATCCGGAACTCCACAACCCCGATTCTCCATACGGCGCAACTCCCAAACTAAAAAACTCCGAAACTCCAAAACTCCGAAACTCGGAAACTCCAAAACTCCAAAACTACAAAATTCTGGAACTCCAAAATTCTGAATCTCCAAAAATCCATACCTCCAAAACTCCAAAACTCCAAAACTCCGGAACTCCAAAACTCAAAAATTCCGAAACTCCACAACCCTGAACCTCCAAAACTCCGAAACTCCAAAACTCCAAAAATCGAAAACTTGAAAACTCCAAAACTCCACAAATCCGAAACTCCAAAACTCCAAAACTCCGAAACTCCAAAACTCTGAAACTCCAAAACTCCGAAACTCACAAATTCCGAAACTCCGCAACCCCGAATCTCCAAAACTGAAACTCCAAAACTCCGAAACTCAAAAATCCAGAACTCCAAAACTCCAAAGCTCTAAAACTCCAAAAGTCCAATAATCCTAAACTCCAAAACTCCGAAACTCCGAAACTCCGAAACTCCAAAACTCCGAAACTCCAAAACTCCCAAACTCCAAAACTCCAAAACTCCGAAACTCCTAAACTCCAAAACTCCAAAACTCCGAAATTCCGAAACACGGAAACTCCAAAACTCCAAAACTCCAAAACTCCAAAACTCCAAAACTCCAAAACTCCAAAACTCCGAAACTCCAAAACTCCGAAACTCCGAAACTCCGAAACTCCAAAACTCCGAAACTCCGAAACTCCGAAACTCCAAAACTCCAAAACTCCAAAAGCTCCGAAATTCCAAAACTCCGAAACTCCGAAACTCCGAAACTCCAAAACTCCAAAACTCCAAAACTCCGAAACTCCAAAACTCCGAAACTCCAAAACTCCAAAACTCCGAAACTCCAAAACTCCGAAACTCCAAAACTCCAAAACTCCAAAACTCCGAAACTCCAAAACTCCGAAACTCCGAAACTCGGAAACTCCAAAACTCCGAAACTCCAAAACTCCAAAACTCCGAAACTCCAAAACTCCAAAACTCCAAAACTCCAAAACTCCAAAACTCCAAAACTCCAAAACTCCAAACCTCCGAAACTCCAAAACTCCGAAACTCCGAAACTCCGAAACTCCGAAACTCCAAAACTCCGAAACTCCGAAACTCTGAAACTCCAAAACTCCGAAACTCCAAAACTCCGAATCTCCAAAACTCCGAAACTCCAAAACTCCGAAACTCCAAAACTCCAAAACTCCGAAACTCCAAAACTCCGAAACTCCAAAACTCCAAACCTCCAAAACTCCGAAACACCAAAACTCCGAAACTCCGAAACTCGGAAACTCCAAAACTCCAAAACTTCAAAACTCCAAAACTCCGAAACTCCAAAACTCCAAAACTCCAAAACTCCAAAACTCCAAAACTCCAAAACTCCAAAACTCCGAAACTCCAAAACTCCAAAACTCCAAAGCTCCAAAACTCCAAAACTCCAAAACTCCGAAACTCCAAAACTCCGAAACTCCAAAACTCCGAAACTCCAAAACTCCGAAACTCCAAAACTCCGAATCTCCAAAACTCCAAAACTCCGAAACTCCAAAAGTCCAAAACTCAATAACTCCAAAACTCCGAAACTCCAAAACTCCAAAAATCGAAAACTCGAAAACTCCAAAACTCCGAAACTCCAAAACTCCGAAACTCCAAAACTCCGAAACTCCAAAACTCCAAAACTCCAAAGCTCCAAAACTCCAAAACTCCAAAACTCCGAAACTCCAAAACTCCAAAACTCCAAAACTCCGAAACTCCTAAACTCCAAAACTCCAAAACTCCGAAACTCCGAAACACCGAAACTCCAAAACTCCAAAACTCCAAAACTCCAAAACTCCAAAACTCCGAAACTCCGAAACTCCGAAACTCCAAAACTCCGAAACTCCAAAACTCCCAAACTCCAAAACTCCAATACTCCAAAACTCCAAAACTCCGAAACTCCAAAACTCCAAAACTCCAAAACTCCGAAACTCCGAAACTCCAAAACTCCAAAACTCCAAAACTCCAAAACTCCGAAACTCCAAAACTCCAAAACTCCAAAACTCCGAAACTCCAAAACTCCGAAACTCCGAAACTCCAAAACTCCAAAACTCCGAAACTCCAAAACTCCAAAACTCCGAAACTCCAAAACTCCAATACTCCAAAACTCCAAAACTCCGAAACTCCAAAACTCCGAAACTCAAAAACTCCAATACTCCAAAACTCCGGAACTCCAAAACTCCAAAACTCCAAAACTCCGAAACTCCAAAACTCCGAAACTCCGAAACTCCGAAACTCCGAAACTCCAAAACTCCGAAACTCCAAAACTCCAAAACTCCAAAACTCCAATACTCCAAAACTCCAAAACTCCCAAACTCCGAAACTCCAAAACTCCAAAACTCCAAAACTCCAAAGCTCCAAAACTCCAAAACTCCAAAACTCCAAAACTCCGAAACTCCAAAACTCCGAAACTCCAAAACTCCGAAACTCCAAAACTCCGAAACTCCAAAACTCCGAATCTCCAAAACTCCAAAACTCCGAATCTCCAAAACTCCAAAACTCCGAAACTCCAAAAGTCCAAAACTCAATAACTCCAAAACTCCGAAACTCCAAAACTCCAAAAATCCGAAACTCCTTAAATCCAAGACTAGAAAACTCCACAACTGCAAAAAACTGAAACTCCAAAATTCCGAAACTCCACAACCACGAATCTGCAAAACTGCGAAACTCCAATACTTAGAAACTCCAATACTCTGAACCCCCAAAACTACAAAACTTGAAACTCCGAAACTCCAAAACTCCAAAACTGCCAAATTCTGGAACAACAAAACCCTGAATCTCCAAAAATCCAAAAATCCGAAACTCCAAAACTCAAATTCCGAAACTCCACAACCCTGAACCTCCAAAACTCCAAAACTCCAAAACTCCAAAACTCCAAAACTCCAAACCTCCGAAACTCCAAAACTCCGAAACTCCGAAACTCCGAAACTCCGAAACTCCGAAACTCCAAAACTCCGAAACTCCGAAACTCTGAAACTCCAAAACTCCGAAACTCCAAAACTCCGAATCTCCAAAACTCCGAAACTCCAAAACTCCGAAACTCCAAAACTCCAAAACTCCGAAACTCCAAAACTCCGAAACTCCAAAACTCCAAACCTCCAAAACTCCGAAACACCAAAACTCCGAAACTCCGAAACACGGAAACTCCAAAACTCCAAAACTTCAAAACTCCAAAACTCCGAAACTCCAAAACTCCAAAACTCCAAAACTCCAAAACTCCAAAACTCCAAAACTCCAAAACTCCGAAACTCCAAAACTCCAAAACTCCAAAGCTCCAAAACTCCAAAACTCCAAAACTCCGAAACTCCAAAACTCCGAAACTCCAAAACTCCGAAACTCCAAAACTCCGAAACTCCAAAACTCCGAATCTCCAAAACTCCAAAACTCCGAAACTCCAAAAGTCCAAAACTCAATAACTCCAAAACTCCGAAACTCCAAAACTCCAAAAATCGAAAACTCCAAAACTCCAAAACTCCGAAACTCCAAAACTCCGAAACTCCAAAACTCCGAAACTCCAAAACTCCAAAACTCCAAAGCTCCAAAACTCCAAAACTCCAAAACTCCGAAACTCCAAAACTCCAAAACTCCAAAACTCCGAAACTCCTAAACTCCAAAACTCCAAAACTCCGAAACTCCGAAACACCGAAACTCCAAAACTCCAAAACTCCAAAACTCCAAAACTCCAAAACTCCGAAACTCCGAAACTCCGAAACTCCAAAACTCCGAAACTCCAAAACTCCCAAACTCCAAAACTCCAATACTCCAAAACTCCAAAACTCCGAAACTCCAAAACTCCAAAACTCCAAAACTCCGAAACTCCGAAACTCCAAAACTCCAAAACTCCAAAACTCCGAAACTCCAAAACTCCAAAACTCCAAAACTCCGAAACTCCAAAACTCCGAAACTCCGAAACTCCAAAACTCCAAAACTCCGAAACTCCAAAACTCCAAAACTCCGAAACTCCAAAACTCCAATACTCCAAAACTCCAAAACTCCGAAACTCCAAAACTCCGAAACTCAAAAACTCCAATACTCCAAAACTCCGGAACTCCAAAACTCCAAAACTCCAAAACTCCGAAACTCCAAAACTCCGAAACTCCGAAACTCCGAAACTCCGAAACTCCAAAACTCCGAAACTCCAAAACTCCAAAACTCCAAAACTCCAATACTCCAAAACTCCAAAACTCCCAAACTCCGAAACTCCAAAACTCCAAAACTCCAAAACTCCAAAGCTCCAAAACTCCAAAACTCCAAAACTCCGAAACTCCAAAACTCCGAAACTCCAAAACTCCGAAACTCCAAAACTCCGAAACTCCAAAACTCCGAATCTCCAAAACTCCAAAACTCCGAATCTCCAAAACTCCAAAACTCCGAAACTCCAAAAGTCCAAAACTCAATAACTCCAAAACTCCGAAACTCCAAAACTCCAAAAATCCGAAACTCCTTAAATCCAAGACTAGAAAACTCCACAACTGCAAAAAACTGAAACTCCAAAATTCCGAAACTCCACAACCACGAATCTGCAAAACTGCGAAACTCCAATACTCAGAAACTCCAATACTCTGAACCCCCAAAACTACAAAACTTGAAACTCCGAAACTCCAAAACTCCAAAACTGCAAAATTCTGGAACAACAAAACCTTAATCTCCAAAAATCCAAAAATCCGAAACTCCAAAACTCAAATTCCGAAACTCCACAACCCTGAACCTCCAAAACTCCAAAACTCCAAAACTCCAAAACTCCAAACCTCCGAAACTCCAAAACTCCGAAACTCCGAAACTCCGAAACTCCGAAACTCCGAAACTCCGAAACTCCGAAACTCTGAAACTCCAAAACTCCGAAACTCCAAAACTCCGAATCTCCAAAACTCCGAAACTCCAAAACTCCGAAACTCCAAAACTCCAAAACTCCGAAACTCCAAAACTCCGAAACTCCAAAACTCCAAACCTCCAAAACTCCGAAACACCAAAACTCCGAAACTCCGAAACTCGGAAACTCCAAAACTCCAAAACTTCAAAACTCCAAAACTCCGAAACTCCAAAACTCCAAAACTCCAAAACTCCAAAACTCCAAAACTCCAAAACTCCAAAACTCCAAAACTCCAAAACTCCAAAACTCCGAAACTCCAAAACTCCAAAACTCCAAAGCTCCAAAACTCCAAAACTCCAAAACTCCGAAACTCCAAAACTCCGAAACTCCAAAACTCCGAAACTCCAAAACTCCGAAACTCCAAAACTCCGAATCTCGAAAACTCCAAAACTCCGAAACTCCAAAAGTCCAAAACTCAATAACTCCAAAACTCCGAAACTCCAAAACTCCAAAAATCGAAAACTCCAAAACTCCAAAACTCCGAAACTCCAAAACTCCGAAACTCCAAAACTCCGAAACTCCAAAACTCCAAAACTCCAAAGCTCCAAAACTCCAAAACTCCAAAACTCCGAAACTCCAAAACTCCAAAACTGCAAAACTCCGAAACTCCTAAACTCCAAAACTCCAAAACTCCGAAACTCCGAAACACCGAAACTCCAAAACTCCAAAACTCCAAAACTCCAAAACTCCAAAACTCCGAAACTCCGAAACTCCGAAACTCCAAAACTCCGAAACTCCAAAACTCCCAAACTCCAAAACTCCAATACTCCAAAACTCCAAAACTCCGAAACTCCAAAACTCCAAAACTCCAAAACTCCGAAACTCCGAAACTCCAAAACTCCAAAACTCCAAAACTCCAAAACTCCGAAACTCCAAAACTCCAAAACTCCAAAACTCCGAAACTCCAAAACTCCGAAACTCCGAAACTCCGAAACTCCAAAACTCCAAAACTCCGAAACTCCAAAACTCCAAAACTCCGAAACTCCAAAACTCCAATACTCCAAAACTCCAAAACTCCGAAACTCCAAAACTCCGAAACTCAAAAACTCCAATACTCCAAAACTCCGGAACTCCAAAACTCCAAAACTCCAAAACTCCGAAACTCCAAAACTCCGAAACTCCGAAACTCCGAAACTCCGAAACTCCAAAACTCCGAAACTCCAAAACTCCAAAACTCCAAAACTCCAATACTCCAAAACTCCAAAACTCCCAAACTCCGAAACTCCAAAACTCCAAAACTCCAAAACTCCAAAGCTCCAAAACTCCAAAACTCCAAAACTCCGAAACTCCAAAACTCCGAAACTCCAAAACTCCGAAACTCCAAAACTCCGAAACTCCAAAACTCCGAATCTCCAAAACTCCGAAACTCCAAAACTCCAAAACTCCAAAACTCCAAAGCTCCAAAACTCCAAAACTCCAAAACTCCAAAACTCCGAAACTCCAAAACTCCGAAACTCCAAAACTCCGAAACTCCAAAACTCCGAAACTCCAAAACTCCGAATCTCCAAAACTCCAAAACTCCGAATCTCCAAAACTCCAAAACTCCGAAACTCCAAAAGTCCAAAACTCAATAACTCCAAAACTCCGAAACTCCAAAACTCCAAAAATCCGAAACTCCTTAAATCCAAGACTAGAAAACTCCACAACTGCAAAAAACTGAAACTCCAAAATTCCGAAACTCCACAACCACGAATCTGCAAAACTGCGAAACTCCAATACTCAGAAACTCCAATACTCTGAACCCCCAAAACTACAAAACTTGAAACTCCGAAACTCCAAAACTCCAAAACTGCCAAATTCTGGAACAACAAAACCCTGAATCTCCAAAAATCCAAAAATCCGAAACTCCAAAACTCAAATTCCGAAACTCCACAACCCTGAACCTCCAAAACTCCAAAACTCCAAAACTCCAAAACTCCAAAACTCCAAACCTCCGAAACTCCAAAACTCCGAAACTCCGAAACTCCGAAACTCCGAAACTCCGAAACTCCAAAACTCCGAAACTCCGAAACTCTGAAACTCCAAAACTCCGAAACTCCAAAACTCCGAATCTCCAAAACTCCGAAACTCCAAAACTCCGAAACTCCAAAACTCCAAAACTCCGAAACTCCAAAACTCCGAAACTCCAAAACTCCAAACCTCCAAAACTCCGAAACACCAAAACTCCGAAACTCCGAAACACGGAAACTCCAAAACTCCAAAACTTCAAAACTCCAAAACTCCGAAACTCCAAAACTCCAAAACTCCAAAACTCCAAAACTCCAAAACTCCAAAACTCCAAAACTCCGAAACTCCAAAACTCCAAAACTCCAAAGCTCCAAAACTCCAAAACTCCAAAACTCCGAAACTCCAAAACTCCGAAACTCCAAAACTCCGAAACTCCAAAACTCCGAAACTCCAAAACTCCGAATCTCCAAAACTCCAAAACTCCGAAACTCCAAAAGTCCAAAACTCAATAACTCCAAAACTCCGAAACTCCAAAACTCCAAAAATCGAAAACTCCAAAACTCCAAAACTCCGAAACTCCAAAACTCCGAAACTCCAAAACTCCGAAACTCCAAAACTCCAAAACTCCAAAGCTCCAAAACTCCAAAACTCCAAAACTCCGAAACTCCAAAAATCCGAAACTCCTTAAATCCAAGACTAGAAAACTCCACAACTGCAAAAAACTGAAACTCCAAAATTCCGAAACTCCACAACCACGAATCTGCAAAACTGCGAAACTCCAATACTCAGAAACTCCAATACTCTGAACCCCCAAAACTACAAAACTTGAAACTCCGAAACTCCAAAACTCCAAAACTGCCAAATTCTGGAACAACAAAACCCTGAATCTCCAAAAATCCAAAAATCCGAAACTCCAAAACTCAAATTCCGAAACTCCACAACCCTGAACCTCCAAAACTCCAAAACTCCAAAACTCCAAAACTCCAAAACTCCAAACCTCCGAAACTCCAAAACTCCGAAACTCCGAAACTCCGAAACTCCGAAACTCCGAAACTCCAAAACTCCGAAACTCCGAAACTCTGAAACTCCAAAACTCCGAAACTCCAAAACTCCGAATCTCCAAAACTCCGAAACTCCAAAACTCCGAAACTCCAAAACTCCAAAACTCCGAAACTCCAAAACTCCGAAACTCCAAAACTCCAAACCTCCAAAACTCCGAAACACCAAAACTCCGAAACTCCGAAACACGGAAACTCCAAAACTCCAAAACTTCAAAACTCCAAAACTCCGAAACTCCAAAACTCCAAAACTCCAAAACTCCAAAACTCCAAAACTCCAAAACTCCAAAACTCCGAAACTCCAAAACTCCAAAACTCCAAAGCTCCAAAACTCCAAAACTCCAAAACTCCGAAACTCCAAAACTCCGAAACTCCAAAACTCCGAAACTCCAAAACTCCGAAACTCCAAAACTCCGAATCTCGAAAACTCCAAAACTCCGAAACTCCAAAAGTCCAAAACTCAATAACTCCAAAACTCCGAAACTCCAAAACTCCAAAAATCGAAAACTCCAAAACTCCAAAACTCCGAAACTCCAAAACTCCGAAACTCCAAAACTCCGAAACTCCAAAACTCCAAAACTCCAAAGCTCCAAAACTCCAAAACTCCAAAACTCCGAAACTCCAAAACTCCAAAACTGCAAAACTCCGAAACTCCTAAACTCCAAAACTCCAAAACTCCGAAACTCCGAAACACCGAAACTCCAAAACTCCAAAACTCCAAAACTCCAAAACTCCAAAACTCCGAAACTCCGAAACTCCGAAACTCCAAAACTCCGAAACTCCAAAACTCCCAAACTCCAAAACTCCAATACTCCAAAACTCCAAAACTCCGAAACTCCAAAACTCCAAAACTCCAAAACTCCGAAACTCCGAAACTCCAAAACTCCAAAACTCCAAAACTCCAAAACTCCGAAACTCCAAAACTCCAAAACTCCAAAACTCCGAAACTCCAAAACTCCGAAACTCCGAAACTCCGAAACTCCAAAACTCCAAAACTCCGAAACTCCAAAACTCCAAAACTCCGAAACTCCAAAACTCCAATACTCCAAAACTCCAAAACTCCGAAACTCCAAAACTCCGAAACTCAAAAACTCCAATACTCCAAAACTCCGGAACTCCAAAACTCCAAAACTCCAAAACTCCGAAACTCCAAAACTCCGAAACTCCGAAACTCCGAAACTCCGAAACTCCAAAACTCCGAAACTCCAAAACTCCAAAACTCCAAAACTCCAATACTCCAAAACTCCAAAACTCCCAAACTCCGAAACTCCAAAACTCCAAAACTCCAAAACTCCAAAGCTCCAAAACTCCAAAACTCCAAAACTCCGAAACTCCAAAACTCCGAAACTCCAAAACTCCGAAACTCCAAAACTCCGAAACTCCAAAACTCCGAATCTCCAAAACTCCGAAACTCCAAAACTCCAAAACTCCAAAACTCCAAAGCTCCAAAACTCCAAAACTCCAAAACTCCAAAACTCCGAAACTCCAAAACTCCGAAACTCCAAAACTCCGAAACTCCAAAACTCCGAAACTCCAAAACTCCGAATCTCCAAAACTCCAAAACTCCGAATCTCCAAAACTCCAAAACTCCGAAACTCCAAAAGTCCAAAACTCAATAACTCCAAAACTCCGAAACTCCAAAACTCCAAAAATCCGAAACTCCTTAAATCCAAGACTAGAAAACTCCACAACTGCAAAAAACTGAAACTCCAAAATTCCGAAACTCCACAACCACGAATCTGCAAAACTGCGAAACTCCAATACTCAGAAACTCCAATACTCTGAACCCCCAAAACTACAAAACTTGAAACTCCGAAACTCCAAAACTCCAAAACTGCCAAATTCTGGAACAACAAAACCCTGAATCTCCAAAAATCCAAAAATCCGAAACTCCAAAACTCAAATTCCGAAACTCCACAACCCTGAACCTCCAAAACTCCAAAACTCCAAAACTCCAAAACTCCAAAACTCCAAACCTCCGAAACTCCAAAACTCCGAAACTCCGAAACTCCGAAACTCCGAAACTCCGAAACTCCAAAACTCCGAAACTCCGAAACTCTGAAACTCCAAAACTCCGAAACTCCAAAACTCCGAATCTCCAAAACTCCGAAACTCCAAAACTCCGAAACTCCAAAACTCCAAAACTCCGAAACTCCAAAACTCCGAAACTCCAAAACTCCAAACCTCCAAAACTCCGAAACACCAAAACTCCGAAACTCCGAAACACGGAAACTCCAAAACTCCAAAACTTCAAAACTCCAAAACTCCGAAACTCCAAAACTCCAAAACTCCAAAACTCCAAAACTCCAAAACTCCAAAACTCCAAAACTCCGAAACTCCAAAACTCCAAAACTCCAAAGCTCCAAAACTCCAAAACTCCAAAACTCCGAAACTCCAAAACTCCGAAACTCCAAAACTCCGAAACTCCAAAACTCCGAAACTCCAAAACTCCGAATCTCCAAAACTCCAAAACTCCGAAACTCCAAAAGTCCAAAACTCAATAACTCCAAAACTCCGAAACTCCAAAACTCCAAAAATCGAAAACTCCAAAACTCCAAAACTCCGAAACTCCAAAACTCCGAAACTCCAAAACTCCGAAACTCCAAAACTCCAAAACTCCAAAGCTCCAAAACTCCAAAACTCCAAAACTCCGAAACTCCAAAAATCCGAAACTCCTTAAATCCAAGACTAGAAAACTCCACAACTGCAAAAAACTGAAACTCCAAAATTCCGAAACTCCACAACCACGAATCTGCAAAACTGCGAAACTCCAATACTCAGAAACTCCAATACTCTGAACCCCCAAAACTACAAAACTTGAAACTCCGAAACTCCAAAACTCCAAAACTGCCAAATTCTGGAACAACAAAACCCTGAATCTCCAAAAATCCAAAAATCCGAAACTCCAAAACTCAAATTCCGAAACTCCACAACCCTGAACCTCCAAAACTCCAAAACTCCAAAACTCCAAAACTCCAAAACTCCAAACCTCCGAAACTCCAAAACTCCGAAACTCCGAAACTCCGAAACTCCGAAACTCCGAAACTCCAAAACTCCGAAACTCCGAAACTCTGAAACTCCAAAACTCCGAAACTCCAAAACTCCGAATCTCCAAAACTCCGAAACTCCAAAACTCCGAAACTCCAAAACTCCAAAACTCCGAAACTCCAAAACTCCGAAACTCCAAAACTCCAAACCTCCAAAACTCCGAAACACCAAAACTCCGAAACTCCGAAACACGGAAACTCCAAAACTCCAAAACTTCAAAACTCCAAAACTCCGAAACTCCAAAACTCCAAAACTCCAAAACTCCAAAACTCCAAAACTCCAAAACTCCAAAACTCCGAAACTCCAAAACTCCAAAACTCCAAAGCTCCAAAACTCCAAAACTCCAAAACTCCGAAACTCCAAAACTCCGAAACTCCAAAACTCCGAAACTCCAAAACTCCGAAACTCCAAAACTCCGAATCTCCAAAACTCCAAAACTCCGAAACTCCAAAAGTCCAAAACTCAATAACTCCAAAACTCCGAAACTCCAAAACTCCAAAAATCGAAAACTCCAAAACTCCAAAACTCCGAAACTCCAAAACTCCAAAACTCCAAAGCTCCAAAACTCCAAAACTCCAAAACTCCGAAACTCCAAAACTCCAAAACTCCAAAACTCCGAAACTCCTAAACTCCAAAACTCCAAAACTCCGAAACTCCGAAACACCGAAACTCCAAAACTCCAAAACTCCAAAACTCCAAAACTCCAAAACTCCGAAACTCCGAAACTCCGAAACTCCAAAACTCCGAAACTCCAAAACTCCCAAACTCCAAAACTCCAATACTCCAAAACTCCAAAACTCCGAAACTCCAAAACTCCAAAACTCCAAAACTCCGAAACTCCGAAACTCCAAAACTCCAAAACTCCAAAACTCCAAAACTCCGAAACTCCAAAACTCCAAAACTCCAAAACTCCGAAACTCCAAAACTCCGAAACTCCGAAACTCCAAAACTCCAAAACTCCGAAACTCCAAAACTCCAAAACTCCGAAACTCCAAAACTCCAATACTCCAAAACTCCAAAACTCCGAAACTCCAAAACTCCGAAACTCAAAAGCTCCAATACTCCAAAACTCCGGAACTCCAAAACTCCAAAACTCCAAAACTCCGAAACTCCAAAACTCCGAAACTCCGAAACTCCGAAACTCCGAAACTCCAAAACTCCGAAACTCCAAAACTCCAAAACTCCAAAACTCCAATACTCCAAAACTCCAAAACTCCCAAACTCCGAAACTCCAAAACTCCAAAACTCCAAAACTCCAAAGCTCCAAAACTCCAAAACTCCAAAACTCCGAAACTCCAAAACTCCGAAACTCCAAAACTCCGAAACTCCAAAACTCCGAAACTCCAAAACTCCGAATCTCCAAAACTCCAAAACTCCGAATCTCCAAAACTCCAAAACTCCGAAACTCCAAAAGTCCAAAACTCAATAACTCCAAAACTCCGAAACTCCAAAACTCCAAAAATCCGAAACTCCTTAAATCCAAGACTAGAAAACTCCACAACTGCAAAAAACTGAAACTCCAAAATTCCGAAACTCCACAACCACGAATCTGCAAAACTGCGAAACTCCAATACTCAGAAACTCCAATACTCTGAACCCCCAAAACTACAAAACTTGAAACTCCGAAACTCCAAAACTCCAAAACTGCAAAATTCTGGAACAACAAAACCTTAATCTCCAAAAATCCAAAAGTCCGAAACTCCAAAACTCAAATTCCGAAACTCCACAACCCTGAACCTCCAAAACTCCAAAACTCCAAAACTCCAAAACTCCAAAACTCCAAACCTCCGAAACTCCAAAACTCCGAAACTCCGAAACTCCGAAACTCCGAAACTCCGAAACTCCGAAACTCCGAAACTCTGAAACTCCAAAACTCCGAAACTCCAAAACTCCGAATCTCCAAAACTCCGAAACTCCAAAACTCCGAAACTCCAAAACTCCAAAACTCCGAAACTCCAAAACTCCGAAACTCCAAAACTCCAAACCTCCAAAACTCCGAAACACCAAAACTCCGAAACTCCGAAACTCGGAAACTCCAAAACTCCAAAACTTCAAAACTCCAAAACTCCGAAACTCCAAAACTCCAAAACTCCAAAACTCCAAAACTCCAAAACTCCAAAACTCCAAAACTCCAAAACTCCGAAACTCCAAAACTCCAAAACTCCAAAGCTCCAAAACTCCAAAACTCCAAAACTCCGAAACTCCAAAACTCCGAAACTCCAAAACTCCGAAACTCCAAAACTCCGAATCTCGAAAACTCCAAAACTCCGAAACTCCAAAAGTCCAAAACTCAATAACTCCAAAACTCCGAAACTCCAAAACTCCAAAAATCGAAAACTCCAAAAATCGAAAACTCCAAAACTCCAAAACTCCGAAACTCCAAAACTCCGAAACTCCAAAACTCCGAAACTCCAAAACTCCAAAACTCCAAAGCTCCAAAACTCCAAAACTCCAAAACTCCGAAACTCCAAAACTCCAAAACTCCAAAACTCCGAAACTCCTAAACTCCAAAACTCCAAAACTCCGAAACTCCGAAACACCGAAACTCCAAAACTCCAAAACTCCAAAACTCCAAAACTCCAAAACTCCGAAACTCCGAAACTCCGAAACTCCAAAACTCCCAAACTCCAAAACTCCAATACTCCAAAACTCCAAAACTCCGAAACTCCAAAACTCCAAAACTCCAAAACTCCGAAACTCCGAAACTCCAAAACTCCAAAACTCCAAAACTCCAAAACTCCGAAACTCCAAAACTCCAAAACTCCAAAACTCCGAAACTCCAAAACTCCGAAACTCCGAAACTCCGAAACTCCAAAACTCCAAAACTCCGAAACTCCAAAACTCCAAAACTCCGAAACTCCAAAACTCCAATACTCCAAAACTCCAAAACTCCGAAACTCCAAAACTCCGAAACTCAAAAACTCCAATACTCCAAAACTCCGGAACTCCAAAACTCCAAAACTCCAAAACTCCGAAACTCCAAAACTCCGAAACTCCGAAACTCCGAAACTCCGAAACTCCAAAACTCCGAAACTCCAAAACTCCAAAACTCCAAAACTCCAATACTCCAAAACTCCAAAACTCCCAAACTCCGAAACTCCAAAACTCCAAAACTCCAAAACTCCAAAGCTCCAAAACTCCAAAACTCCAAAACTCCGAAACTCCAAAACTCCGAAACTCCAAAACTCCGAAACTCCAAAACTCCGAAACTCCAAAACTCCGAATCTCCAAAACTCCAAAACTCCGAATCTCCAAAACTCCAAAACTCCGAAACTCCAAAAGTCCAAAACTCAATAACTCCAAAACTCCGAAACTCCAAAACTCCAAAAATCCGAAACTCCTTAAATCCAAGACTAGAAAACTCCACAACTGCAAAAAACTGAAACGCCAAAATTCCGAAACTCCACAACCACGAATCTGCAAAACTGCGAAACTCCAATACTCAGAAACTCCAATACTCTGAACCCCCAAAACTACAAAACTTGAAACTCCGAAACTCCAAAACTCCAAAACTGCAAAATTCTGGAACAACAAAACCCTGAATCTCCAAAAATCCAAAAATCCGAAACTCCAAAACTCAAATTCCGAAACTCCACAACCCTGAACCTCCAAAACTCCGAAACTCCAAAACTTCGAAATTCCGAAACTCCAAAACACCAAAACTCCGAAACTGCAAAACTCCAAAACTCCGAAACTCCGAAACTCCGGAACTCCGAAACTCCGAAACTCCGAAACTCCAAAACTACGAAACTCCAACAATCAATACCTCCAAAACTCCAAAACTACAGAATTCGGAAACTCCAAAACCCCGAATTTCCAAAACTCCGAAACTGCAATAGTCCGAAACTCTAAAACTCCAAAAATCCGAAACTCTGAACATTCAAAAATCCGAAACTCCAAAAATCCGGAACTCCACAACCCCGATTCTCCATACGGCGCAACTCCCAAACTAAAAAACTCCGAAACTCCAAACCTCCGAAACTCGGAAACTCCAAAACTCCAAAACTACAAAATTCTGGAACTCCAAAATTCTGAATCTCCAAAAATCCATACCTCCAAAACTCCAAAACTCCAAAACTCCGGAACTCCAAAACTCAAAAATTCCGAAACTCCACAACCCTGAACCTCCAAAACTCCGAAACTCCAAAACTCCAAAACTCCAAAACTCCAAAACTCCGAAACTCCAAAACTGCGAAAATCGAAAACTCCAAAACTCCGAAACTCCAAAAGTCCAAAACTCAATAACTCCAAAACTCCGAAACTCCAAAACTCCAAAAATCGAAAACTTGAAAACTCCAAAACTCCACAAATCCGAAACTCCAAAACTCCAAAACTCCGAAACTCCAAATCTCTGAAACTCCAAAACTCCGAAACTCACAAATTCCGAAACTCCGCAACCCCGAATCTCCAAAACTGAAACTCCAAAACTCCGAAACTCAAAAATCCAGAACTCCAAAACTCCAAAGCTCTAAAACTCCAAAAGTCCAATAATCCGAAACTCCAAAACTCCGAAACTCCGAAACTCCGAAACTCCGAAACTCCAAAACTCCGAAACTCCAAAACTCCCAAACTCCAAAACTCCAATACTCCAAAACTCCAAAACTCCGAAACTCCAAAACTCCAAAACTCCAAAACTCCGAAACTCCGAAACTCCAAAACTCCAAAACTCCAAAACTCCGAAACTCCAAAACTCCAAAACTCCAAAACTCCGAAACTCCAAAACTCCGAAACTCCGAAACTCCGAAACTCCAAAACTCCAAAACTCCAAAACTCCGAAACTCCAAACTCCAAAACTCCGAAACTCCAAAACTCCAAAACTCCAATACTCCAAAACTCCAAAACTCCGAAACTCCAAAACTCCGAAACTCAAAAACTCCAATACTCCAAAACTCCGGAACTCCAAAACTCCAAAACTCCAAAACTCCGAAACTCCAAAACTCCGAAACTCCGAAACTCCGAAACTCCGAAACTCCAAAACTCCGAAACTCCAAAACTCCAAAACTCCAAAACTCCAATACTCCAAAACTCCAAAACTCCAAAACTCCGAAACTCCAAAGCTCCAAAACTCCAAAACTCCGAAACTCCGAAGCTCCGAAACTCCAAAACTCCAAAACTCCGAAACTCCGAAACTCCAAAACTCCGAAACTCCGAAACTCCAAAACTCCAAAACTCCGAAACTCCAAAACTCCAAAACTCCAATACTCCAAAACTCCAAAACTCCGAAACTCCAAAACTCCGAAACTCCAAAACTCCAATACTCCAAAACTCCGAAACTCCAAAACTCCAAAACTCCAAAACTCCAAAACTCCGAAACTCCGAAACTCCAAAACTCCGAAACTCCAAAACTCCAAAACTCCGAAACTCCGAAACTCCGAAACTCCAAAACTCCAAAACTCCAAAACTCCGAAACTCCAAAACTCCAAAACTCCAAAACTCCGAAACTCCAAAACTCCAAAACTCCAAAACTCCAAAACTCCAAAACTCCAAAACTCCAAAACTCCGAAACTCCAAAACTCCAAAACTCCAAAACTCCGAAACTCCGAAACTCCAAAACTCCGAAACTCCGAAACTCCGAAACTCCAAAACTCCAAAACTCCGAAACTCCAAAACTTTAAAACTCCGAAACTCCAAAACTCCAAAACTCCAATACTCCAAAACTCCAAAACTCCGAAACTCCAAAACTCCGAAACTCAAAAACTCCAATACTCCAAAACTCCGGAACTCCAAAACTCCAAAACTCCAAAACTCCGAAACTCCAAAACTCCGAAACTCCGAAACTCCGAAACTCCAAAACTCCGAAACTCCAAAACTCCAAAACTCCAATACTCCAAAACTCCAAAACTCCGAAACTCCAAAACTCCAAAACTCCAAAACTCCGAAACTCCGAAACTCCAAAACTCCAAAACTCCGAAACTCCAAAACTCCGAAACTCCGAAACTCCGAAACTCCAAAACTCCAAAACTCCGAAACTCCAAAACTCCAAAACTCCAATACTCCAAAACTCCAAAACTCCGAAACTCCAAAACTCCGAAACTCCAAAACTCCAATACTCCAAAACTCCGAAACTCCAAAACTCCAAAACTCCAAAACTCCAAAACTCCAAAACTCCGAAACTCCGAAACTCCAAAACTCCGAAACTCCAAAACTCCAAAACTCCAAAACTCCAAAACTCCGAAACTCCGAAACTCCGAAACTCCAAAACTCCAAAACTCCAAAACTCCGAAACTCCAAAACTCCAAAACTCCAAAACTCCGAAACTCCAAAACCCCAAAACTCCAAAACTCCAAAACTCCAAAACTCCGAAACTCCAAAACTCCGAAACTCCAAAACTCCAAAACTCCAAAACTCCAAAACTCCGAAACTCCAAAACTCCAAAACTCCGAAACTCCTAAACTCCAAAACTCCAAAACTCCGAAACTCCGAAACCCCAAAACTCCAAAACTCAAAACTCCAAAACTCCGAAACTCCAAAACTCCAATACTCCAAAACTCCGAAACTCCAAAACTCCAAAACTCCAAAACTCCAATACTCCAAAACTCCGAAACTCCGAAACTCCAAAACTCCAAAACTCCAAAACTCCAAAACTCCGAAACTCCGAAACTCCAAAACTCCGAATCTCCAAAACTCGGAAACTCCAAAACTCCAAAACTCCAAAACTCCAAAACTCCAAAACTCCGAAACTCCAAAACTCCAAAACTCCGAAACTCCAAAACTCCAAAACACCAAAACTCCAAAACTCCAAAACTCCGAAACTCCAAAACTCCGAAACTCCGAAACTCCGAAACTCAAAAACTCCGAAACTCCGAAACTCCGAAACTCCGAAACTCCAAAACTCCAAAACTCCAAAGCTCCGAAACTCCAAAACTCCGAAACTCCGAAACTCCGAAACTCCAAAACTCCAAAACTCCAAAACTCCGAAACTCCAAAACTCCGAAACTCCAAAACTCCAAAACTCCGAAACTCCAAAACTCCGAAACTCCAAAACTCCAAAACTCCAAAACTCCGAAACTCCAAAACTCCGAAACTCCGAAACTCGGAAACTCCAAAACTCCAAAACTCCAAAACTCCGATACTCCAAAACTCCAAAACTCCAAAACTCCAAAACTCCAAAACTCCAAAACTCCGAAACTCCAAAACTCCAAAACTCCAAAGCTCCAAAACTCCAAAACTCCAAAACTCCAAAACTCCAAAACTCCAAAACTCCAAAACTCCAAAACTCCGAAACTCCAAAACTCCAAAACTCCAAAACTCCAAAACTCCAAAACTCCAAAACTCCAAAACTCCGAAACTCCAAAACTCCGAAACTCCGAAACTCCGAAACTCCAAAACTCCGAAACTCCAAAACTCCAAAACTCCAAAACTCCAATACTCCAAAACTCCAAAACTCCAAAACTCCGAAACTCCAAAACTCCAAAACTCCAAAACTTCGAAACTCCGAAACTCCAAAACTCCAAAACTCCGAAACTCCAAAACTCCAAAACTCCGAAACTCCAAAACTCCGAAACTCCGAAACTCCAAAACTCCAAAACTCCGACACTCCAAAACTCCAATACTCCAAAACTCCAAAACTCCAAAACTCCGAAACTCCAAAACTCCGAAACTCCAAAACTCCAAAACTCCAAAGCTCCAAAACTCCAAAACTCCAAAACTCCGAAACTCCAAAACTCCAAAACTCCAAAACTCCGAAACTCCTAAACTCCAAAACTCCAAAACTCCGAAACTGCGAAACACCGAAACTCCAAAACTCCAAAACTCCAAAACTCCAAAACTCCATAACTCCGAAACTCCAAAACTCCGAAACTCCGAAACTCCGAAACTCCAAAACTCCGAAACTCCGAAACTCCGAAACTCCGAAACTCCAAAACTCCAAAAGCTCCGAAATTCCAAAACTCCGAAACTCCGAAACTCCGAAACTCCGAAACTCCAAAACTCCAAAACTCCAAAACTCCGAAACTCCAAAACTCCGAAACTCCAAAACTCCAAAACTCCGAAACTCCAAAACTCCGAAACTCCAAAACTCCAAAACTCCAAAACTCCGAAACTCCAAAACTCCGAAACTCCGAAACTCGGAAACTCCAAAACTCCAAAACTCCAAAACTCCAAAACTCCGAAACTCCAAAACTCCAAAACTCCAAAACTCCAAAACTCCAAAACTCCAAACCTCCGAAACTCCAAAACTCCGAAACTCCGAAACTCCGAAACTCCGAAACTCCAAAACTCCGAAACTCCGAAACTCTGAAACTCCGAAACTCCGAAACTCCAAAACTCCGAAACTCCGAAACTCCGAAACTCCGAAACTCCGAAACTCCGAAACTCCAAAACTCCAAAACTCCAAAACTCCAAAACTCCGAAACTCCGAAACTCCAAAACTCCGAAACTCCAAAACTCCAAAACTCCGAAACTCCAAAACTCCAAAACTCCGAAACACCAAAACTCCGAAACTCCGAAACTCGGAAACTCCAAAACTCCAAAACTCCAAAACTCCAAAACTCCGAAACTCCAAAACTCCAAAACTCCAAAACTCCAAAACTCCAAAACTCCAAAACTCCAAAACTCCGAAACTCCAAAACTCCAAAACTCCAAAGCTCCAAAACTCCAAAACTCCAAAACTCCGAAACTCCAAAACTCCGAAACTCCAAAACTCCGAAACTCCAAAACTCCGAAACTCCAAAACTCCGAAACTCCAAAACTCCGAAACTCCAAAACTCCGAAACTCCAAAACTCCGAATCTCCAAAACTCCAAAACTCCGAAACTCCAAAAGTCCAAAACTCAATAACTCCAAAACTCCGAAACTCCAAAACTCCAAAAATCGAAAACTCCAAAACTCCAAAACTCCGAAACTCCAAAACTCCGAAACTCCAAAACTCCAAAACTCCGAAACTCCAAAACTCCGAAACTCCAAAACTCCAAAACTCCAAAACTCCGAAACTCCAAAACTCCGAAACTCCGAAACTCGGAAACTCCAAAACTCCAAAACTCCAAAACTCCGATACTCCAAAACTCCAAAACTCCAAAACTCCAAAACTCCAAAACTCCAAAACTCCGAAACTCCAAAACTCCAAAACTCCAAAGCTCCAAAACTCCAAAACTCCAAAACTCCAAAACTCCAAAACTCCAAAACTCCAAAACTCCAAAACTCCAAAACTCCAAAACTCCAAAACTCCAAAACTCCAAAACTCCAAAACTCCAAAACTCCGAAACTCCAAAACTCCGAAACTCCGAAACTCCGAAACTCCAAAACTCCGAAACTCCAAAACTCCAAAACTCCAAAACTCCAATACTCCAAAACTCCAAAACTCCAAAACTCCGAAACTCCAAAACTCCAAAACTCCAAAACTTCGAAACTCCGAAACTCCAAAACTCCAAAACTCCAAAACTCCGAAACTCCAAAACTCCAAAACTCCGAAACTCCAAAACTCCGAAACTCCGAAACTCCAAAACTCCAAAACTCCGACACTCCAAAACTCCAATACTCCAAAACTCCAAAACTCCAAAACTCCGAAACTCCAAAACTCCGAAACTCCAAAACTCCAAAACTCCAAAGCTCCAAAACTCCAAAACTCCAAAACTCCGAAACTCCAAAACTCCAAAACTCCAAAACTCCGAAACTCCTAAACTCCAAAACTCCAAAACTCCGAAACTGCGAAACACCGAAACTCCAAAACTCCAAAACTCCAAAACTCCAAAACTCCATAACTCCGAAACTCCAAAACTCCGAAACTCCGAAACTCCGAAACTCCAAAACTCCGAAACTCCGAAACTCCGAAACTCCGAAAC
This sequence comes from Amblyomma mixtum, assembly GCF_055824585.1. Taxonomy (NCBI): domain Eukaryota; kingdom Metazoa; phylum Arthropoda; class Arachnida; order Ixodida; family Ixodidae; genus Amblyomma; species Amblyomma mixtum. Next base: position 105,023,481 of record NC_143021.1, on the reverse strand, counting down.
TCCAAAACTCCAAAAGCTCCGAAATTCCAAAACTCCGAAACTCCGAAACTCCGAAACTCCGAAACTCCAAAACTCCAAAACTCCAAAACTCCGAAACTCCAAAACTCCGAAACTCCAAAACTCCAAAACTCCGAAACTCCAAAACTCCGAAACTCCAAAACTCCAAAACTCCAAAACTCCGAAACTCCAAAACTCCGAAACTCCGAAACTCGGAAACTCCAAAACTCCAAAACTCCAAAACTCCAAAACTCCGAAACTCCAAAACTCCAAAACTCCAAAACTCCAAAACTCCAAAACTCCAAACCTCCGAAACTCCAAAACTCCGAAACTCCGAAACTCCGAAACTCCGAAACTCCAAAACTCCGAAACTCCGAAACTCTGAAACTCCGAAACTCCGAAACTCCAAAACTCCGAAACTCCGAAACTCCGAAACTCCGAAACTCCGAAACTCCGAAACTCCAAAACTCCAAAACTCCAAAACTCCAAAACTCCGAAACTCCGAAACTCCAAAACTCCGAAACTCCAAAACTCCAAAACTCCGAAACTCCAAAACTCCAAAACTCCGAAACACCAAAACTCCGAAACTCCGAAACTCGGAAACTCCAAAACTCCAAAACTCCAAAACTCCAAAACTCCGAAACTCCAAAACTCCAAAACTCCAAAACTCCAAAACTCCAAAACTCCAAAACTCCAAAACTCCGAAACTCCAAAACTCCAAAACTCCAAAGCTCCAAAACTCCAAAACTCCAAAACTCCGAAACTCCAAAACTCCGAAACTCCAAAACTCCGAAACTCCAAAACTCCGAAACTCCAAAACTCCGAAACTCCAAAACTCCGAAACTCCAAAACTCCGAAACTCCAAAACTCCGAATCTCCAAAACTCCAAAACTCCGAAACTCCAAAAGTCCAAAACTCAATAACTCCAAAACTCCGAAACTCCAAAACTCCAAAAATCGAAAACTCCAAAACTCCAAAACTCCGAAACTCCAAAACTCCGAAACTCCAAAACTCCGAAACTCCAAAACTCCAAAACTCCAAAACTCCAAAACTCCAAAACTCCAAAACTCCGAAACTCCAAAACTCCAAAACTCCAAAACTCCGAAACTCCTAAACTCCAAAACTCCGAAACTCCGAAACTCCGAAACACCGAAACTCCACAACCCTGAACCTCCAAAACTCCAAAACTCCAAAACTCCAAACCTCCGAAACTCCGAAACTCCGAAACTCCGAAACTCCGAAACTCCGAAACTCCGAAACTCTGAAACTCCAAAACTCCGAAACTCCAAAACTCCGAATCTCCAAAACTCCGAAACTCCAAAACTCCGAAACTCCAAAACTCCAAAACTCCGAAACTCCAAAACTCCGAAACTCCAAAACTCCAAACCTCCAAAACTCCGAAACACCAAAACTCCGAAACTCCGAAACTCGGAAACTCCAAAACTCCAAAACTTCAAAACTCCAAAACTCCGAAACTCCAAAACTCCAAAACTCCAAAACTCCAAAACTCCAAAACTCCAAAACTCCAAAACTCCAAAACTCCAAAACTCCGAAACTCCAAAACTCCAAAACTCCAAAGCTCCAAAACTCCAAAACTCCAAAACTCCGAAACTCCAAAACTCCGAAACTCCAAAACTCCGAAACTCCAAAACTCCGAAACTCCAAAACTCCGAATCTCGAAAACTCCAAAACTCCGAAACTCCAAAAGTCCAAAACTCAATAACTCCAAAACTCCGAAACTCCAAAACTCCAAAAATCGAAAACTCCAAAACTCCAAAACTCCGAAACTCCAAAACTCCGAAACTCCAAAACTCCGAAACTCCAAAACTCCAAAACTCCAAAGCTCCAAAACTCCAAAACTCCAAAACTCCGAAACTCCAAAACTCCAAAACTCCAAAACTCCGAAACTCCTAAACTCCAAAACTCCAAAACTCCGAAACTCCGAAACACCGAAACTCCAAAACTCCAAAACTCCAAAACTCCAAAACTCCAAAACTCCGAAACTCCGAAACTCCGAAACTCCAAAACTCCGAAACTCCAAAACTCCCAAACTCCAAAACTCCAATACTCCAAAACTCCAAAACTCCGAAACTCCAAAACTCCAAAACTCCAAAACTCCGAAACTCCGAAACTCCAAAACTCCAAAACTCCAAAACTCCAAAACTCCGAAACTCCAAAACTCCAAAACTCCAAAACTCCGAAACTCCAAAACTCCGAAACTCCGAAACTCCAAAACTCCAAAACTCCGAAACTCCAAAACTCCAAAACTCCGAAACTCCAAAACTCCAATACTCCAAAACTCCAAAACTCCGAAACTCCAAAACTCCGAAACTCAAAAACTCCAATACTCCAAAACTCCGGAACTCCAAAACTCCAAAACTCCAAAACTCCGAAACTCCAAAACTCCGAAACTCCGAAACTCCGAAACTCCGAAACTCCAAAACTCCGAAACTCCAAAACTCCAAAACTCCAAAACTCCAATACTCCAAAACTCCAAAACTCCCAAACTCCGAAACTCCAAAACTCCAAAACTCCAAAACTCCAAAGCTCCAAAACTCCAAAACTCCAAAACTCCGAAACTCCAAAACTCCGAAACTCCAAAACTCCGAAACTCCAAAACTCCGAAACTCCAAAACTCCGAATCTCCAAAACTCCAAAACTCCGAATCTCCAAAACTCCAAAACTCCGAAACTCCAAAAGTCCAAAACTCAATAACTCCAAAACTCCGAAACTCCAAAACTCCAAAAATCCGAAACTCCTTAAATCCAAGACTAGAAAACTCCACAACTGCAAAAAACTGAAACGCCAAAATTCCGAAACTCCACAACCACGAATCTGCAAAACTGCGAAACTCCAATACTCAGAAACTCCAATACTCTGAACCCCCAAAACTACAAAACTTGAAACTCCGAAACTCCAAAACTCCAAAACTGCAAAATTCTGGAACAACAAAACCCTGAATCTCCAAAAATCCAAAAATCCGAAACTCCAAAACTCAAATTCCGAAACTCCACAACCCTGAACCTCCAAAACTCCGAAACTCCAAAACTTCGAAATTCCGAAACTCCAAAACACCAAAACTCCGAAACTGCAAAACTCCAAAACTCCGAAACTCCGAAACTCCGGAACTCCGAAACTCCGAAACTCCGAAACTCCAAAACTACGAAACTCCAACAATCAATACCTCCAAAACTCCAAAACTACAGAATTCGGAAACTCCAAAACCACGAATTTCCAAAACTCCGAAACTGCAATAGTCCGAAACTCTAAAACTCCAAAAATCCGAAACTCTGAACATTCAAAAATTCGAAACTCCAAAAATCCGGAACTCCACAACCCCGATTCTCCATACGGCGCAACTCCCAAACTAAAAAACTCCGAAACTCCAAACCTCCGAAACTCGGAAACTCCAAAACTCCAAAACTACAAAATTCTGGAACTCCAAAATTCTGAATCTCCAAAAATCCATACCTCCAAAACTCCAAAACTCCGGAACTCCAAAACTCAAAAATTCCGAAACTCCACAACCCTGAACCTCCAAAACTCCGAAACTCCAAAACTCCAAAACTCCAAAACTCCAATACTCCAAAACTCCGAAACTCCAAAACTGCGAAAATCGAAAACTCCAAAACTCCGAAACTCCAAAAGTCCAAAACTCAATAACTCCAAAACTCCGAAACTCCAAAACTCCAAAAATCGAAAACTTGAAAACTCCAAAACTCCACAAATCCGAAACTCCAAAACTCCAAAACTCCGAAACTCCAAAACTCTGAAACTCCAAAACTCCGAAACTCACAAATTCCGAAACTCCGCAACCCCGAATCTCCAAAACTGAAACTCCAAAACTCCGAAACTCAAAAATCCAGAACTCCAAAACTCCAAAGCTCTAAAACTCCAAAAGTCCAATAATTCGAAACTCCAAAACTCCGAAACTCCGAAACTCCGAAACTCCGAAACTCCAAAACTCCGAAACTCCAAAACTCCCAAACTCCAAAACTCCAATACTCCAAAACTCCAAAACTCCGAAACTCCAAAACTCCAAAACTCCAAAACTCCGAAACTCCGAAACTCCAAAACTCCAAAACTCCAAAACTCCGAAACTCCAAAACTCCAAAACTCCGAAACTCCGAAACTCCAAAACTCCAAAACTCCAAAACTCCAAAACTCCAAAACTCCGAAACTCCAAAACTCCAAAACTCCAAAACTCCGAAACTCCAAAACTCCGAAACTCCGAAACTCCAAAACTCCAAAACTCCGAAACTCCAAAACTCCAAAACTCCGAAACTCCAAAACTCCAATACTCCAAAACTCCAAAACTCCGAAACTCCAAAACTCCGAAACTCAAAAACTCCAATACTCCAAAACTCCGGAACTCCAAAACTCCAAAACTCCAAAACTCCGAAACTCCAAAACTCCGAAACTCCGAAACTCCGAAACTCCGAAACTCCAAAACTCCGAAACTCCAAAACTCCAAAACTCCAAAACTCCAATACTCCAAAACTCCAAAACTCCCAAACTCCGAAACTCCAAAACTCCAAAACTCCAAAACTCCAAAGCTCCAAAACTCCAAAACTCCAAAACTCCGAAACTCCAAAACTCCGAAACTCCAAAACTCCGAAACTCCAAAACTCCGAAACTCCAAAACTCCGAATCTCCAAAACTCCAAAACTCCGAATCTCCAAAACTCCAAAATTCCGAAACTCCGAAACTCCAAAACTCAATAACTCCAAAACTCCGAAACTCCAAAACTCCAAAAATCCGAAACTCCTTAAATCCAAGACTAGAAAACTCCACAACTGCAAAAAACTGAAACGCCAAAATTCCGAAACTCCACAACCACGAATCTGCAAAACTGCGAAACTCCAATACTCAGAAACTCCAATACTCTGAACCCCCAAAACTACAAAACTTGAAACTCCGAAACTCCAAAACTCCAAAACTGCAAAATTCTGGAACAACAAAACCCTGAATCTCCAAAAATCCAAAAATCCGAAACTCCAAAACTCAAATTCCGAAACTCCACAACCCTGAACCTCCAAAACTCCGAAACTCCAAAACTTCGAAATTCCGAAACTCCAAAACACCAAAACTCCGAAACTGCAAAACTCCAAAACTCCGAAACTCCGAAACTCCGGAACTCCGAAACTCCGAAACTCCGAAACTCCAAAACTACGAAACTCCAACAATCAATACCTCCAAAACTCCAAAACTACAGAATTCGGAAACTCCAAAACCCCGAATTTCCAAAACTCCGAAACTGCAATAGTCCGAAACTCTAAAACTCCAAAAATCCGAAACTCTGAACATTCAAAAATCCGAAACTCCAAAAATCCGGAACTCCACAACCCCGATTCTCCATACGGCGCAACTCCCAAACTAAAAAACTCCGAAACTCCAAACCTCCGAAACTCGGAAACTCCAAAACTCCAAAACTACAAAATTCTGGAACTCCAAAATTCTGAATCTCCAAAAATCCATACCTCCAAAACTCCAAAACTCCAAAACTCCGGAACTCCAAAACTCAAAAATTCCGAAACTCCACAACCCTGAACCTCCAAAACTCCGAAACTCCAAAACTCCAAAACTCCAAAACTCCAAAACTCCGAAACTCCAAAACTGCGAAAATCGAAAACTCCAAAACTCCGAAACTCCAAAAGTCCAAAACTCAATAACTCCAAAACTCCGAAACTCCAAAACTCCAAAAATCGAAAACTTGAAAACTCCAAAACTCCACAAATCCGAAACTCCAAAACTCCAAAACTCCGAAACTCCAAATCTCTGAAACTCCAAAACTCCGAAACTCACAAATTCCGAAACTCCGCAACCCCGAATCTCCAAAACTGAAACTCCAAAACTCCGAAACTCAAAAATCCAGAACTCCAAAACTCCAAAGCTCTAAAACTCCAAAAGTCCAATAATCCGAAACTCCAAAACTCCGAAACTCCGAAACTCCGAAACTCCGAAACTCCAAAACTCCGAAACTCCAAAACTCCCAAACTCCAAAACTCCAATACTCCAAAACTCCAAAACTCCGAAACTCCAAAACTCCAAAACTCCAAAACTCCGAAACTCCGAAACTCCAAAACTCCAAAACTCCAAAACTCCGAAACTCCAAAACTCCAAAACTCCAAAACTCCGAAACTCCAAAACTCCGAAACTCCGAAACTCCGAAACTCCAAAACTCCAAAACTCCAAAACTCCGAAACTCCAAACTCCAAAACTCCGAAACTCCAAAACTCCAAAACTCCAATACTCCAAAACTCCAAAACTCCGAAACTCCAAAACTCCGAAACTCAAAAACTCCAATACTCCAAAACTCCGGAACTCCAAAACTCCAAAACTCCAAAACTCCGAAACTCCAAAACTCCGAAACTCCGAAACTCCGAAACTCCGAAACTCCAAAACTCCGAAACTCCAAAACTCCAAAACTCCAAAACTCCAATACTCCAAAACTCCAAAACTCCAAAACTCCGAAACTCCAAAGCTCCAAAACTCCAAAACTCCGAAACTCCGAAGCTCCGAAACTCCAAAACTCCAAAACTCCGAAACTCCGAAACTCCAAAACTCCGAAACTCCGAAACTCCAAAACTCCAAAACTCCGAAACTCCAAAACTCCAAAACTCCAATACTCCAAAACTCCAAAACTCCGAAACTCCAAAACTCCGAAACTCCAAAACTCCAATACTCCAAAACTCCGAAACTCCAAAACTCCAAAACTCCAAAACTCCAAAACTCCGAAACTCCGAAACTCCAAAACTCCGAAACTCCAAAACTCCAAAACTCCGAAACTCCGAAACTCCGAAACTCCAAAACTCCAAAACTCCAAAACTCCGAAACTCCAAAACTCCAAAACTCCAAAACTCCGAAACTCCAAAACTCCAAAACTCCAAAACTCCAAAACTCCAAAACTCCAAAACTCCAAAACTCCGAAACTCCAAAACTCCAAAACTCCAAAACTCCGAAACTCCGAAACTCCAAAACTCCGAAACTCCGAAACTCCGAAACTCCAAAACTCCAAAACTCCGAAACTCCAAAACTTTAAAACTCCGAAACTCCAAAACTCCAAAACTCCAATACTCCAAAACTCCAAAACTCCGAAACTCCAAAACTCCGAAACTCAAAAACTCCAATACTCCAAAACTCCGGAACTCCAAAACTCCAAAACTCCAAAACTCCGAAACTCCAAAACTCCGAAACTCCGAAACTCCGAAACTCCAAAACTCCGAAACTCCAAAACTCCAAAACTCCGAAACTCCAAAACTCCAATACTCCAAAACTCCAAAACTCCGAAACTCCAAAACTCCGAAACTCAAAAACTCCAATACTCCAAAACTCCGGAACTCCAAAACTCCAAAACTCCAAAACTCCGAAACTCCAAAACTCCGAAACTCCGAAACTCCGAAACTCCGAAACTCCAAAACTCCGAAACTCCAAAACTCCAAAACTCCAAAACTCCAATACTCCAAAACTCCAAAACTCCCAAACTCCGAAACTCCAAAACTCCAAAACTCCAAAACTCCAAAGCTCCAAAACTCCAAAACTCCAAAACTCCGAAACTCCAAAACTCCGAAACTCCAAAACTCCGAAACTCCAAAACTCCGAAACTCCAAAACTCCGAATCTCCAAAACTCCAAAACTCCGAATCTCCAAAACTCCAAAATTCCGAAACTCCGAAACTCCAAAACTCAATAACTCCAAAACTCCGAAACTCCAAAACTCCAAAAATCCGAAACTCCTTAAATCCAAGACTAGAAAACTCCACAACTGCAAAAAACTGAAACGCCAAAATTCCGAAACTCCACAACCACGAATCTGCAAAACTGCGAAACTCCAATACTCAGAAACTCCAATACTCTGAACCCCCAAAACTACAAAACTTGAAACTCCGAAACTCCAAAACTCCAAAACTGCAAAATTCTGGAACAACAAAACCCTGAATCTCCAAAAATCCAAAAATCCGAAACTCCAAAACTCAAATTCCGAAACTCCACAACCCTGAACCTCCAAAACTCCGAAACTCCAAAACTTCGAAATTCCGAAACTCCAAAACACCAAAACTCCGAAACTGCAAAACTCCAAAACTCCGAAACTCCGAAACTCCGGAACTCCGAAACTCCGAAACTCCGAAACTCCAAAACTACGAAACTCCAACAATCAATACCTCCAAAACTCCAAAACTACAGAATTCGGAAACTCCAAAACCCCGAATTTCCAAAACTCCGAAACTGCAATAGTCCGAAACTCTAAAACTCCAAAAATCCGAAACTCTGAACATTCAAAAATCCGAAACTCCAAAAATCCGGAACTCCACAACCCCGATTCTCCATACGGCGCAACTCCCAAACTAAAAAACTCCGAAACTCCAAACCTCCGAAACTCGGAAACTCCAAAACTCCAAAACTACAAAATTCTGGAACTCCAAAATTCTGAATCTCCAAAAATCCATACCTCCAAAACTCCAAAACTCCAAAACTCCGGAACTCCAAAACTCAAAAATTCCGAAACTCCACAACCCTGAACCTCCAAAACTCCGAAACTCCAAAACTCCAAAACTCCAAAACTCCAAAACTCCGAAACTCCAAAACTGCGAAAATCGAAAACTCCAAAACTCCGAAACTCCAAAAGTCCAAAACTCAATAACTCCAAAACTCCGAAACTCCAAAACTCCAAAAATCGAAAACTTGAAAACTCCAAAACTCCACAAATCCGAAACTCCAAAACTCCAAAACTCCGAAACTCCAAAACTCTGAAACTCCAAAACTCCGAAACTCACAAATTCCGAAACTCCGCAACCCCGAATCTCCAAAACTGAAACTCCAAAACTCCGAAACTCAAAAATCCAGAACTCCAAAACTCCAAAGCTCTAAAACTCCAAAAGTCCAATAATCCGAAACTCCAAAACTCCGAAACTCCGAAACTCCGAAACTCCAAAACTCCGAAACTCCAAAACTCCCAAACTCCAAAACTCCAATACTCCAAAACTCCAAAACTCCGAAACTCCAAAACTCCAAAACTCCAAAACTCCGAAACTCCGAAACTCCAAAACTCCAAAACTCCAAAACTCCGAAACTCCAAAACTCCAAAACTCCAAAACTCCGAAACTCCAAAACTCCGAAACTCCGAAACTCCGAAACTCCAAAACTCCAAAACTCCGAAACTCCAAACTCCAAAACTCCGAAACTCCAAAACTCCAAAACTCCAATACTCCAAAACTCCAAAACTCCGAAACTCCAAAACTCCGAAACTCAAAAACTCCAATACTCCAAAACTCCGGAACTCCAAAACTCCAAAACTCCAAAACTCCGAAACTCCAAAACTCCGAAACTCCGAAACTCCGAAACTCCGAAACTCCAAAACTCCGAAACTCCAAAACTCCAAAACTCCAAAACTCCAATACTCCAAAACTCCAAAACTCCAAAACTCCGAAACTCCAAAGCTCCAAAACTCCAAAACTCCGAAACTCCGAAGCTCCGAAACTCCAAAACTCCAAAACTCCGAAACTCCGAAACTCCAAAACTCCGAAACTCCGAAACTCCAAAACTCCAAAACTCCGAAACTCCAAAACTCCAAAACTCCAATACTCCAAAACTCCAAAACTCCGAAACTCCAAAACTCCGAAACTCCAAAACTCCAATACTCCAAAACTCCGAAACTCCAAAACTCCAAAACTCCAAAACTCCAAAACTCCGAAACTCCGAAACTCCAAAACTCCGAAACTCCAAAACTCCAAAACTCCGAAACTCCGAAACTCCGAAACTCCAAAACTCCAAAACTCCAAAACTCCGAAACTCCAAAACTCCAAAACTCCAAAACTCCGAAACTCCAAAACTCCAAAACTCCAAAACTCCAAAACTCCAAAACTCCAAAACTCCAAAACTCCAAAACTCCGAAACTCCAAAACTCCAAAACTCCAAAACTCCGAAACTCCGAAACTCCAAAACTCCGAAACTCCGAAACTCCGAAACTCCAAAACTCCAAAACTCCGAAACTCCAAAACTTTAAAACTCCGAAACTCCAAAACTCCAAAACTCCAATACTCCAAAACTCCAAAACTCCGAAACTCCAAAACTCCGAAACTCAAAAACTCCAATACTCCAAAACTCCGGAACTCCAAAACTCCAAAACTCCAAAACTCCGAAACTCCAAAACTCCGAAACTCCGAAACTCCGAAACTCCAAAACTCCGAAACTCCAAAACTCCAAAACTCCAATACTCCAAAACTCCAAAACTCCGAAACTCCAAAACTCCAAAACTCCAAAACTCCGAAACTCCGAAACTCCAAAACTCCAAAACTCCGAAACTCCAAAACTCCGAAACTCCGAAACTCCGAAACTCCAAAACTCCAAAACTCCGAAACTCCAAAACTCCAAAACTCCAATACTCCAAAACTCCAAAACTCCGAAACTCCAAAACTCCGAAACTCCAAAACTCCAATACTCCAAAACTCCGAAACTCCAAAACTCCAAAACTCCAAAACTCCAAAACTCCAAAACTCCGAAACTCCGAAACTCCAAAACTCCGAAACTCCAAAACTCCAAAACTCCAAAACTCCAAAACTCCGAAACTCCGAAACTCCGAAACTCCAAAACTCCAAAACTCCAAAACTCCGAAACTCCAAAACTCCAAAACTCCAAAACTCCGAAACTCCAAAACCCCAAAACTCCAAAACTCCAAAACTCCAAAACTCCGAAACTCCAAAACTCCGAAACTCCAAAACTCCAAAACTCCAAAACTCCAAAACTCCGAAACTCCAAAACTCCAAAACTCCGAAACTCCTAAACTCCAAAACTCCAAAACTCCGAAACTCCGAAACCCCAAATCTCCAAAACTCAAAACTCCAAAACTCCGAAACTCCAAAACTCCAATACTCCAAAACTCCGAAACTCCAAAACTCCAAAACTCCAAAACTCCAATACTCCAAAACTCCGAAACTCCGAAACTCCAAAACTCCAAAACTCCAAAACTCCAAAACTCCGAAACTCCGAAACTCCAAAACTCCGAATCTCCAAAACTCGGAAACTCCAAAACTCCAAAACTCCAAAACTCCAAAACTCCAAAACTCCGAAACTCCAAAACTCCAAAACTCCGAAACTCCAAAACTCCAAAACACCAAAACTCCAAAACTCCAAAACTCCGAAACTCCAAAACTCCGAAACTCCGAAACTCCGAAACTCAAAAACTCCGAAACTCCGAAACTCCGAAGCTCCGAAACTCCAAAACTCCAAAACTCCAAAGCTCCGAAACTCCAAAACTCCGAAACTCCGAAACTCCGAAACTCCAAAACTCCAAAACTCCAAAACTCCGAAACTCCAAAACTCCGAAACTCCAAAACTCCAAAACTCCGAAACTCCAAAACTCCGAAACTCCAAAACTTCAAAACTCCAAAACTCCGAAACTCCAAAACTCCGAAACTCCGAAACTCGGAAACTCCAAAACTCCAAAACTCCAAAACTCCGATACTCCAAAACTCCAAAACTCCAAAACTCCAAAACTCCAAAACTCCAAAACTCCGAAACTCCAAAACTCCAAAACTCCAAAGCTCCAAAACTCCAAAACTCCAAAACTCCAAAACTCCAAAACTCCAAAACTCCAAAACTCCAAAACTCCGAAACTCCAAAACTCCAAAACTCCAAAACTCCAAAACTCCAAAACTCCAAAACTCCAAAACTCCGAAACTCCAAAACTCCGAAACTCCGAAACTCCGAAACTCCAAAACTCCGAAACTCCAAAACTCCAAAACTCCAAAACTCCAATACTCCAAAACTCCAAAACTCCAAAACTCCGAAACTCCAAAACTCCAAAACTCCAAAACTTCGAAACTCCGAAACTCCAAAACTCCAAAACTCCGAAACTCCAAAACTCCAAAACTCCGAAACTCCAAAACTCCGAAACTCCGAAACTCCAAAACTCCAAAACTCCGACACTCCAAAACTCCAATACTCCAAAACTCCAAAACTCCAAAACTCCGAAACTCCAAAACTCCGAAACTCCAAAACTCCAAAACTCCAAAGCTCCAAAACTCCAAAACTCCAAAACTCCGAAACTCCAAAACTCCAAAACTCCAAAACTCCGAAACTCCTAAACTCCAAAACTCCAAAACTCCGAAACTGCGAAACACCGAAACTCCAAAACTCCAAAACTCCAAAACTCCAAAACTCCATAACTCCGAAACTCCAAAACTCCGAAACTCCGAAACTCCGAAACTCCAAAACTCCGAAACTCCGAAACTCCGAAACTCCGAAACTCCAAAACTCCAAAAGCTCCGAAATTCCAAAACTCCGAAACTCCGAAACTCCGAAACTCCGAAACTCCAAAACTCCAAAACTCCAAAACTCCGAAACTCCAAAACTCCGAAACTCCAAAACTCCAAAACTCCGAAACTCCAAAACTCCGAAACTCCAAAACTCCAAAACTCCAAAACTCCGAAACTCCAAAACTCCGAAACTCCGAAACTCGGAAACTCCAAAACTCCAAAACTCCAAAACTCCAAAACTCCGAAACTCCAAAACTCCAAAACTCCAAAACTCCAAAACTCCAAAACTCCAAACCTCCGAAACTCCAAAACTCCGAAACTCCGAAACTCCGAAACTCCAAAACTCCGAAACTCCGAAACTCTGAAACTCCGAAACTCCGAAACTCCAAAACTCCGAAACTCCGAAACTCCGAAACTCCGAAACTCCGAAACTCCGAAACTCCAAAACTCCAAAACTCCAAAACTCCAAAACTCCGAAACTCCGAAACTCCAAAACTCCGAAACTCCAAAACTCCAAAACTCCGAAACTCCAAAACTCCAAAACTCCGAAACACCAAAACTCCGAAACTCCGAAACTCGGAAACTCCAAAACTCCAAAACTCCAAAACTCCAAAACTCCGAAACTCCAAAACTCCAAAACTCCAAAACTCCAAAACTCCAAAACTCCAAAACTCCAAAACTCCGAAACTCCAAAACTCCAAAACTCCAAAGCTCCAAAACTCCAAAACTCCAAAACTCCGAAACTCCAAAACTCCGAAACTCCAAAACTCCGAAACTCCAAAACTCCGAAACTCCAAAACTCCGAAACTCCAAAACTCCGAAACTCCAAAACTCCGAAACTCCAAAACTCCGAATCTCCAAAACTCCAAAACTCCGAAACTCCAAAAGTCCAAAACTCAATAACTCCAAAACTCCGAAACTCCAAAACTCCAAAAATCGAAAACTCCAAAACTCCAAAACTCCGAAACTCCAAAACTCCGAAACTCCAAAACTCCAAAACTCCGAAACTCCAAAACTCCGAAACTCCAAAACTCCAAAACTCCAAAACTCCGAAACTCCAAAACTCCGAAACTCCGAAACTCGGAAACTCCAAAACTCCAAAACTCCAAAACTCCGATACTCCAAAACTCCAAAACTCCAAAACTCCAAAACTCCAAAACTCCAAAACTCCGAAACTCCAAAACTCCAAAACTCCAAAGCTCCAAAACTCCAAAACTCCAAAACTCCAAAACTCCAAAACTCCAAAACTCCAAAACTCCAAAACTCCGAAACTCCAAAACTCCAAAACTCCAAAACTCCAAAACTCCAAAACTCCAAAACTCCAAAACTCCGAAACTCCAAAACTCCGAAACTCCGAAACTCCGAAACTCCAAAACTCCGAAACTCCAAAACTCCAAAACTCCAAAACTCCAATACTCCAAAACTCCAAAACTCCAAAACTCCGAAACTCCAAAACTCCAAAACTCCAAAACTTCGAAACTCCGAAACTCCAAAACTCCAAAACTCCAAAACTCCGAAACTCCAAAACTCCAAAACTCCGAAACTCCAAAACTCCGAAACTCCGAAACTCCAAAACTCCAAAACTCCGACACTCCAAAACTCCAATACTCCAAAACTCCAAAACTCCAAAACTCCGAAACTCCAAAACTCCGAAACTCCAAAACTCCAAAACTCCAAAGCTCCAAAACTCCAAAACTCCAAAACTCCGAAACTCCAAAACTCCAAAACTCCAAAACTCCGAAACTCCTAAACTCCAAAACTCCAAAACTCCGAAACTGCGAAACACCGAAACTCCAAAACTCCAAAACTCCAAAACTCCAAAACTCCATAACTCCGAAACTCCAAAACTCCGAAACTCCGAAACTCCGAAACTCCAAAACTCCGAAACTCCGAAACTCCGAAACTCCGAAACTCCAAAACTCCAAAAGCTCCGAAATTCCAAAACTCCGAAACTCCGAAACTCCGAAACTCCGAAACTCCAAAACTCCAAAACTCCAAAACTCCGAAACTCCAAAACTCCGAAACTCCAAAACTCCAAAACTCCGAAACTCCAAAACTCCGAAACTCCAAAACTCCAAAACTCCAAAACTCCGAAACTCCAAAACTCCGAAACTCCGAAACTCGGAAACTCCAAAACTCCAAAACTCCAAAACTCCAAAACTCCGAAACTCCAAAACTCCAAAACTCCAAAACTCCAAAACTCCAAAACTCCAAACCTCCGAAACTCCAAAACTCCGAAACTCCGAAACTCCAAAACTCCAAAACTCCAATACTCCAAAACTCCAAAACTCCGAAACTCCAAAACTCCAAAACTCCAAAACTCCGAAACTCCGAAACTCCAAAACTCCAAAACTCCGAAACTCCAAAACTCCGAAACTCCGAAACTCCGAAACTCCAAAACTCCAAAACTCCGAAACTCCAAAACTCCAAAACTCCAATACTCCAAAACTCCAAAACTCCGAAACTCCAAAACTCCGAAACTCCAAAACTCCAATACTCCAAAACTCCGAAACTCCAAAACTCCAAAACTCCAAAACTCCAAAACTCCAAAACTCCGAAACTCCGAAACTCCAAAACTCCGAAACTCCAAAACTCCAAAACTCCAAAACTCCAAAACTCCGAAACTCCGAAACTCCGAAACTCCAAAACTCCAAAACTCCAAAACTCCGAAACTCCAAAACTCCAAAACTCCAAAACTCCGAAACTCCAAAACCCCAAAACTCCAAAACTCCAAAACTCCAAAACTCCGAAACTCCAAAACTCCGAAACTCCAAAACTCCAAAACTCCAAAACTCCAAAACTCCGAAACTCCAAAACTCCAAAACTCCGAAACTCCTAAACTCCAAAACTCCAAAACTCCGAAACTCCGAAACCCCAAAACTCCAAAACTCAAAACTCCAAAACTCCGAAACTCCAAAACTCCAATACTCCAAAACTCCGAAACTCCAAAACTCCAAAACTCCAAAACTCCAATACTCCAAAACTCCGAAACTCCGAAACTCCAAAACTCCAAAACTCCAAAACTCCAAAACTCCGAAACTCCGAAACTCCAAAACTCCGAATCTCCAAAACTCGGAAACTCCAAAACTCCAAAACTCCAAAACTCCAAAACTCCAAAACTCCGAAACTCCAAAACTCCAAAACTCCGAAACTCCAAAACTCCAAAACACCAAAACTCCAAAACTCCAAAACTCCGAAACTCCAAAACTCCGAAACTCCGAAACTCCGAAACTCAAAAACTCCGAAACTCCGAAACTCCGAAACTCCGAAACTCCAAAACTCCAAAACTCCAAAGCTCCGAAACTCCAAAACTCCGAAACTCCGAAACTCCGAAACTCCAAAACTCCAAAACTCCGAAACTCCAAAACTCCAAAACTCCAAAACTTCGAAACTCCGAAACTCCAAAACTCCAAAACTCCGAAACTCCAAAACTCCAAAACTCCGAAACTCCAAAACTCCGAAACTCCGAAACTCCAAAACTCCAAAACTCCGACACTCCAAAACTCCAATACTCCAAAACTCCAAAACTCCAAAACTCCGAAACTCCAAAACTCCGAAACTCCAAAACTCCAAAACTCCAAAGCTCCAAAACTCCAAAACTCCAAAACTCCGAAACTCCAAAACTCCAAAACTCCAAAACTCCGAAACTCCTAAACTCCAAAACTCCAAAACTCCGAAACTGCGAAACACCGAAACTCCAAAACTCCAAAACTCCAAAACTCCAAAACTCCATAACTCCGAAACTCCAAAACTCCGAAACTCCGAAACTCCGAAACTCCAAAACTCCGAAACTCCGAAACTCCGAAACTCCGAAACTCCAAAACTCCAAAAGCTCCGAAATTCCAAAACTCCGAAACTCCGAAACTCCAAAACTCCAAAACTCCAAAACTCCGAAACTCCTAAACTCCAAAACTCCAAAACTCCGAAACTGCGAAACACCGAAACTCCAAAACTCCAAAACTCCAAAACTCCAAAACTCCATAACTCCGAAACTCCAAAACTCCGAAACTCCGAAACTCCGAAACTCCAAAACTCCGAAACTCCGAAACTCCGAAACTCCGAAACTCCAAAACTCCAAAAGCTCCGAAATTCCAAAACTCCGAAACTCCGAAACTCCGAAACTCCGAAACTCCAAAACTCCAAAACTCCAAAACTCCGAAACTCCAAAACTCCGAAACTCCAAAACTCCAAAACTCCGAAACTCCAAAACTCCGAAACTCCAAAACTCCAAAACTCCAAAACTCCGAAACTCCAAAACTCCGAAACTCCGAAACTCGGAAACTCCAAAACTCCAAAACTCCAAAACTCCAAAACTCCGAAACTCCAAAACTCCAAAACTCCAAAACTCCAAAACTCCAAACCTCCGAAACTCCAAAACTCCGAAACTCCGAAACTCCGAAACTCCGAAACTCCAAAACTCCGAAACTCCGAAACTCTGAAACTCCGAAACTCCGAAACTCCAAAACTCCGAAACTCCGAAACTCCGAAACTCCGAAACTCCGAAACTCCGAAACTCCAAAACTCCAAAACTCCAAAACTCCAAAACTCCGAAACTCCGAAACTCCAAAACTCCGAAACTCCAAAACTCCAAAACTCCGAAACTCCAAAACTCCAAAACTCCGAAACACCAAAACTCCGAAACTCCGAAACTCGGAAACTCCAAAACTCCAAAACTCCAAAACTCCAAAACTCCGAAACTCCAAAACTCCAAAACTCCAAAACTCCAAAACTCCAAAACTCCAAAACTCCGAAACTCCAAAACTCCAAAACTCCAAAGCTCCAAAACTCCAAAACTCCAAAACTCCGAAACTCCAAAACTCCGAAACTCCAAAACTCCGAAACTCCAAAACTCCGAAACTCCAAAACTCCGAAACTCCAAAACTCCGAAACTCCAAAACTCCGAAACTCCAAAACTCCGAATCTCCAAAACTCCAAAACTCCGAAACTCCAAAAGTCCAAAACTCAATAACTCCAAAACTCCGAAACTCCAAAACTCCAAAAATCGAAAACTCCAAAACTCCAAAACTCCGAAACTCCAAAACTCCGAAACTCCAAAACTCCAAAACTCCGAAACTCCAAAACTCCGAAACTCCAAAACTCCAAAACTCCAAAACTCCGAAACTCCAAAACTCCGAAACTCCGAAACTCGGAAACTCCAAAACTCCAAAACTCCAAAACTCCGATACTCCAAAACTCCAAAACTCCAAAACTCCAAAACTCCAAAACTCCAAAACTCCGAAACTCCAAAACTCCAAAACTCCAAAGCTCCAAAACTCCAAAACTCCAAAACTCCAAAACTCCAAAACTCCAAAACTCCAAAACTCCAAAACTCCGAAACTCCAAAACTCCAAAACTCCAAAACTCCAAAACTCCAAAACTCCAAAACTCCAAAACTCCGAAACTCCAAAACTCCGAAACTCCGAAACTCCGAAACTCCAAAACTCCGAAACTCCAAAACTCCAAAACTCCAAAACTCCAATACTCCAAAACTCCAAAACTCCAAAACTCCGAAACTCCAAAACTCCAAAACTCCAAAACTTCGAAACTCCGAAACTCCAAAACTCCAAAACTCCAAAACTCCGAAACTCCAAAACTCCAAAACTCCGAAACTCCAAAACTCCGAAACTCCGAAACTCCAAAACTCCAAAACTCCGACACTCCAAAACTCCAATACTCCAAAACTCCAAAACTCCAAAACTCCGAAACTCCAAAACTCCGAAACTCCAAAACTCCAAAACTCCAAAGCTCCAAAACTCCAAAACTCCAAAACTCCGAAACTCCAAAACTCCAAAACTCCAAAACTCCGAAACTCCTAAACTCCAAAACTCCAAAACTCCGAAACTGCGAAACACCGAAACTCCAAAACTCCAAAACTCCAAAACTCCAAAACTCCATAACTCCGAAACTCCA
Organism: Amblyomma mixtum; assembly: GCF_055824585.1. NCBI lineage: Eukaryota > Metazoa > Arthropoda > Arachnida > Ixodida > Ixodidae > Amblyomma > Amblyomma mixtum. Next base: position 105,005,321 of record NC_143021.1, on the reverse strand, counting down.
AAACTCCGAAACTCCGAAACTCCGAAACTCCAAAACTCCGAAACTCCGAAACTCCGAAACTCCGAAACTCCAAAACTCCAAAAGCTCCGAAATTCCAAAACTCCGAAACTCCGAAACTCCGAAACTCCGAAACTCCAAAACTCCAAAACTCCAAAACTCCGAAACTCCAAAACTCCGAAACTCCAAAACTCCAAAACTCCGAAACTCCAAAACTCCGAAACTCCAAAACTCCAAAACTCCAAAACTCCGAAACTCCAAAACTCCGAAACTCCGAAACTCGGAAACTCCAAAACTCCAAAACTCCAAAACTCCAAAACTCCGAAACTCCAAAACTCCAAAACTCCAAAACTCCAAAACTCCAAAACTCCAAACCTCCGAAACTCCAAAACTCCGAAACTCCGAAACTCCGAAACTCCGAAACTCCAAAACTCCGAAACTCCGAAACTCTGAAACTCCGAAACTCCGAAACTCCAAAACTCCGAAACTCCGAAACTCCGAAACTCCGAAACTCCGAAACTCCGAAACTCCAAAACTCCAAAACTCCAAAACTCCAAAACTCCGAAACTCCGAAACTCCAAAACTCCGAAACTCCAAAACTCCAAAACTCCGAAACTCCAAAACTCCAAAACTCCGAAACACCAAAACTCCGAAACTCCGAAACTCGGAAACTCCAAAACTCCAAAACTCCAAAACTCCAAAACTCCGAAACTCCAAAACTCCAAAACTCCAAAACTCCAAAACTCCAAAACTCCAAAACTCCAAAACTCCGAAACTCCAAAACTCCAAAACTCCAAAGCTCCAAAACTCCAAAACTCCAAAACTCCGAAACTCCAAAACTCCGAAACTCCAAAACTCCGAAACTCCAAAACTCCGAAACTCCAAAACTCCGAAACTCCAAAACTCCGAAACTCCAAAACTCCGAAACTCCAAAACTCCGAATCTCCAAAACTCCAAAACTCCGAAACTCCAAAAGTCCAAAACTCAATAACTCCAAAACTCCGAAACTCCAAAACTCCAAAAATCGAAAACTCCAAAACTCCAAAACTCCGAAACTCCAAAACTCCGAAACTCCAAAACTCCGAAACTCCAAAACTCCAAAACTCCAAAGCTCCAAAACTCCAAAACTCCAAAACTCCGAAATTCCAAAACTCCAAAACTCCAAAACTCCGAAACTCCTAAACTCCAAAACTCCAAAACTCCGAAACTCCGAAACACCGAAACTCCAAAACTCCAAAACTCCAAAACTCCAAAACTCCAAAACTCCGAAACTCCGAAACTCCGAAACTCCAAAACTCCGAAACTCCAAAACTCCCAAACTCCAAAACTCCAATACTCCAAAACTCCAAAACTCCGAAACTCCAAAACTCCAAAACTCCAAAACTCCGAAACTCCGAAACTCCAAAACTCCAAAACTCCAAAACTCCAAAACTCCGAAACTCCAAAACTCCAAAACTCCAAAACTCCGAAACTCCAAAACTCCGAAACTCCGAAACTCCAAAACTCCAAAACTCCGAAACTCCAAAACTCCAAAACTCCGAAACTCCAAAACTCCAATACTCCAAAACTCCAAAACTCCGAAACTCCAAAACTCCGAAACTCAAAAACTCCAATACTCCAAAACTCCGGAACTCCAAAACTCCAAAACTCCAAAACTCCGAAACTCCAAAACTCCGAAACTCCGAAACTCCGAAACTCCGAAACTCCAAAACTCCGAAACTCCAAAACTCCAAAACTCCAAAACTCCAATACTCCAAAACTCCAAAACTCCCAAACTCCGAAACTCCAAAACTCCAAAACTCCAAAACTCCAAAGCTCCAAAACTCCAAAACTCCAAAACTCCGAAACTCCAAAACTCCGAAACTCCAAAACTCCGAAACTCCAAAACTCCGAAACTCCAAAACTCCGAATCTCCAAAACTCCAAAACTCCGAATCTCCAAAACTCCAAAACTCCGAAACTCCAAAAGTCCAAAACTCAATAACTCCAAAACTCCGAAACTCCAAAACTTCAAAAATCCGAAACTCCTTAAATCCAAGACTAGAAAACTCCACAACTGCAAAAAACTGAAACTCCAAAATTCCGAAACTCCACAACCACGAATCTGCAAAACTGCGAAACTCCAATACTCAGAAACTCCAATACTCTGAACCCCCAAAGCTACAAAACTTGAAACTCCGAAACTCCAAAACTCCAAAACTGCAAAATTCTGGAACAACAAAACCTTAATCTCCAAAAATCCAAAAATCCGAAACTCCAAAACTCAAATTCCGAAACTCCACAACCCTGAACCTCCAAAACTCCAAAACTCCAAAACTCCAAAACTCCAAAACTCCAAACCTCCGAAACTCCGAAACTCCGAAACTCCGAAACTCCGAAACTCCGAAACTCTGAAACTCCAAAACTCCGAAACTCCAAAACTCCGAATCTCCAAAACTCCGAAACTCCAAAACTCCGAAACTCCAAAACTCCAAAACTCCGAAACTCCAAAACTCCGAAACTCCAAAACTCCAAACCTCCAAAACTCCGAAACACCAAAACTCCGAAACTCCGAAACTCGGAAACTCCAAAACTCCAAAACTTCAAAACTCCAAAACTCCGAAACTCCAAAACTCCAAAACTCCAAAACTCCAAAACTCCAAAACTCCAAAACTCCAAAACTCCAAAACTCCAAAACTCCGAAACTCCAAAACTCCAAAACTCCAAAGCTCCAAAACTCCAAAACTCCAAAACTCCGAAACTCCAAAACTCCGAAACTCCAAAACTCCGAAACTCCAAAACTCCGAAACTCCAAAACTCCGAATCTCGAAAACTCCAAAACTCCGAAACTCCAAAAGTCCAAAACTCAATAACTCCAAAACTCCGAAACTCCAAAACTCCAAAAATCGAAAACTCCAAAACTCCAAAACTCCGAAACTCCAAAACTCCGAAACTCCAAAACTCCGAAACTCCAAAACTCCAAAACTCCAAAGCTCCAAAACTCCAAAACTCCAAAACTCCGAAACTCCAAAACTCCAAAACTCCAAAACTCCGAAACTCCTAAACTCCAAAACTCCAAAACTCCGAAACTCCGAAACACCGAAACTCCAAAACTCCAAAACTCCAAAACTCCAAAACTCCAAAACTCCGAAACTCCGAAACTCCGAAACTCCAAAACTCCGAAACTCCAAAACTCCCAAACTCCAAAACTCCAATACTCCAAAACTCCAAAACTCCGAAACTCCAAAACTCCAAAACTCCAAAACTCCGAAACTCCGAAACTCCAAAACTCCAAAACTCCAAAACTCCAAAACTCCAAAACTCCGAAACTCCAAAACTCCAAAACTCCAAAACTCCGAAACTCCAAAACTCCGAAACTCCGAAACTCCAAAACTCCAAAACTCCGAAACTCCAAAACTCCAAAACTCCGAAACTCCAAAACTCCAATACTCCAAAACTCCAAAACTCCGAAACTCCAAAACTCCGAAACTCAAAAACTCCAATACTCCAAAACTCCGGAACTCCAAAACTCCAAAACTCCAAAACTCCGAAACTCCAAAACTCCGAAACTCCGAAACTCCGAAACTCCGAAACTCCAAAACTCCGAAACTCCAAAACTCCAAAACTCCAAAACTCCAATACTCCAAAACTCCAAAACTCCCAAACTCCGAAACTCCAAAACTCCAAAACTCCAAAACTCCAAAGCTCCAAAACTCCAAAACTCCAAAACTCCGAAACTCCAAAACTCCGAAACTCCAAAACTCCGAAACTCCAAAACTCCGAAACTCCAAAACTCCGAATCTCCAAAACTCCAAAACTCCGAATCTCCAAAACTCCAAAACTCCGAAACTCCAAAAGTCCAAAACTCAATAACTCCAAAACTCCGAAACTCCAAAACTCCAAAAATCCGAAACTCCTTAAATCCAAGACTAGAAAACTCCACAACTGCAAAAAACTGAAACGCCAAAATTCCGAAACTCCACAACCACGAATCTGCAAAACTGCGAAACTCCAATACTCAGAAACTCCAATACTCTGAACCCCCAAAACTACAAAACTTGAAACTCCGAAACTCCAAAACTCCAAAACTGCAAAATTCTGGAACAACAAAACCCTGAATCTCCAAAAATCCAAAAATCCGAAACTCCAAAACTCAAATTCCGAAACTCCACAACCCTGAACCTCCAAAACTCCGAAACTCCAAAACTTCGAAATTCCGAAACTCCAAAACACCAAAACTCCGAAACTGCAAAACTCCAAAACTCCGAAACTCCGAAACTCCGGAACTCCGAAACTCCGAAACTCCGAAACTCCAAAACTACGAAACTCCAACAATCAATACCTCCAAAACTCCAAAACTACAGAATTCGGAAACTCCAAAACCCCGAATTTCCAAAACTCCGAAACTGCAATAGTCCGAAACTCTAAAACTCCAAAAATCCGAAACTCTGAACATTCAAAAATTCGAAACTCCAAAAATCCGGAACTCCACAACCCCGATTCTCCATACGGCGCAACTCCCAAACTAAAAAACTCCGAAACTCCAAACCTCCGAAACTCGGAAACTCCAAAACTCCAAAACTACAAAATTCTGGAACTCCAAAATTCTGAATCTCCAAAAATCCATACCTCCAAAACTCCAAAACTCCGGAACTCCAAAACTCAAAAATTCCGAAACTCCACAACCCTGAACCTCCAAAACTCCGAAACTCCAAAACTCCAAAACTCCAAAACTCCAATACTCCAAAACTCCGAAACTCCAAAACTGCGAAAATCGAAAACTCCAAAACTCCGAAACTCCAAAAGTCCAAAACTCAATAACTCCAAAACTCCGAAACTCCAAAACTCCAAAAATCGAAAACTTGAAAACTCCAAAACTCCACAAATCCGAAACTCCAAAACTCCAAAACTCCGAAACTCCAAAACTCTGAAACTCCAAAACTCCGAAACTCACAAATTCCGAAACTCCGCAACCCCGAATCTCCAAAACTGAAACTCCAAAACTCCGAAACTCAAAAATCCAGAACTCCAAAACTCCAAAGCTCTAAAACTCCAAAAGTCCAATAATTCGAAACTCCAAAACTCCGAAACTCCGAAACTCCGAAACTCCGAAACTCCAAAACTCCGAAACTCCAAAACTCCCAAACTCCAAAACTCCAATACTCCAAAACTCCAAAACTCCGAAACTCCAAAACTCCAAAACTCCAAAACTCCGAAACTCCGAAACTCCAAAACTCCAAAACTCCAAAACTCCGAAACTCCAAAACTCCAAAACTCCAAAACTCCGAAACTCCAAAACTCCGAAACTCCGAAACTCCGAAACTCCAAAACTCCAAAACTCCGAAACTCCAAACTCCAAAACTCCGAAACTCCAAAACTCCAAAACTCCAATACTCCAAAACTCCAAAACTCCGAAACTCCAAAACTCCGAAACTCAAAAACTCCAATACTCCAAAACTCCGGAACTCCAAAACTCCAAAACTCCAAAACTCCGAAACTCCAAAACTCCGAAACTCCGAAACTCCGAAACTCCGAAACTCCAAAACTCCGAAACTCCAAAACTCCAAAACTCCAAAACTCCAATACTCCAAAACTCCAAAACTCCAAAACTCCGAAACTCCAAAGCTCCAAAACTCCAAAACTCCGAAACTCCGAAGCTCCGAAACTCCAAAACTCCAAAACTCCGAAACTCCGAAACTCCAAAACTCCGAAACTCCGAAACTCCAAAACTCCAAAACTCCGAAACTCCAAAACTCCAAAACTCCAATACTCCAAAACTCCAAAACACCGAAACTCCAAAACTCCGAAACTCCAAAACTCCAATACTCCAAAACTCCGAAACTCCAAAACTCCAAAACTCCAAAACTCCAAAACTCCGAAACTCCGAAACTCCAAAACTCCGAAACTCCAAAACTCCAAAACTCCGAAACTCCGAAACTCCGAAACTCCAAAACTCCAAAACTCCAAAACTCCGAAACTCCAAAACTCCAAAACTCCAAAACTCCGAAACTCCAAAACTCCAAAACTCCAAAACTCCAAAACTCCAAAACTCCAAAACTCCAAAACTCCAAAACTCCGAAACTCCAAAACTCCAAAACTCCAAAACACCGAAACTCCGAAACTCCAAAACTCCGAAACTCCGAAACTCCGAAACTCCAAAACTCCAAAACTCCGAAACTCCAAAACTTTAAAACTCCGAAACTCCAAAACTCCAAAACTCCAATACTCCAAAACTCCAAAACTCCGAAACTCCAAAACTCCGAAACTCAAAAACTCCAATACTCCAAAACTCCGGAACTCCAAAACTCCAAAACTCCAAAACTCCGAAACTCCAAAACTCCGAAACTCCGAAACTCCGAAACTCCAAAACTCCGAAACTCCAAAACTCCAAAACTCCAAAACTCCAATACTCCAAAACTCCAAAACTCCGAAACTCCAAAACTCCAAAACTCCAAAACTCCGAAACTCCGAAACTCCAAAACTCCAAAACTCCGAAACTCCAAAACTCCGAAACTCCGAAACTCCGAAACTCCAAAACTCCAAAACTCCGAAACTCCAAAACTCCAAAACTCCAATACTCCAAAACTCCAAAACTCCGAAACTCCAAAACTCCGAAACTCCAAAACTCCAATACTCCAAAACTCCGAAACTCCAAAACTCCAAAACTCCAAAACTCCAAAACTCCAAAACTCCGAAACTCCGAAACTCCAAAACTCCGAAACTCCAAAACTCCAAAACTCCAAAACTCCGAAACTCCGAAACTCCGAAACTCCAAAACTCCAAAACTCCAAAACTCCGAAACTCCAAAACTCCAAAACTCCAAAACTCCGAAACTCCAAAACCCCAAAACTCCAAAACTCCAAAACTCCAAAACTCCGAAACTCCAAAACTCCGAAACTCCAAAACTCCAAAACTCCAAAACTCCAAAACTCCGAAACTCCAAAACTCCAAAACTCCGAAACTCCTAAACTCCAAAACTCCAAAACTCCGAAACTCCGAAACCACAAAACTCCAAAACTCAAAACTCCAAAACTCCGAAACTCCAAAACTCCAATACTCCAAAACTCCGAAACTCCAAAACTCCAAAACTCCAAAACTCCAATACTCCAAAACTCCGAAACTCCGAAACTCCAAAACTCCAAAACTCCAAAACTCCAAAACTCCGAAACTCCGAAACTCCAAAACTCCGAATCTCCAAAACTCGGAAACTCCAAAACTCCAAAACTCCAAAACTCCAAAACTCCAAAACTCCGAAACTCCAAAACTCCAAAACTCCGAAACTCCAAAACTCCAAAACACCAAAACTCCAAAACTCCAAAACTCCGAAACTCCAAAACTCCGAAACTCCGAAACTCCGAAACTCAAAAACTCCGAAACTCCGAAACTCCGAAACTCCGAAACTCCAAAACTCCAAAACTCCAAAGCTCCGAAACTCCAAAACTCCGAAACTCCGAAACTCCGAAACTCCAAAACTCCAAAACTCCAAAACTCCGAAACTCCAAAACTCCGAAACTCCAAAACTCCAAAACTCCGAAACTCCAAAACTCCGAAACTCCAAAACTCCAAAACTCCAAAACTCCGAAACTCCAAAACTCCGAAACTCCGAAACTCGGAAACTCGGAAACTCCAAAACTCCAAAACTCCAAAACTCCGATACTCCAAAACTCCAAAACTCCAAAACTCCAAAACTCCAAAACTCCGAAACTCCAAAACTCCAAAACTCCAAAGCTCCAAAACTCCAAAACTCCAAAACTCCAAAACTCCAAAACTCCAAAACTCCAAAACTCCAAAACTCCGAAACTCCAAAACTCCAAAACTCCAAAACTCCAAAACTCCAAAACTCCAAAACTCCAAAACTCCGAAACTCCAAAACTCCGAAACTCCGAAACTCCGAAACTCCAAAACTCCGAAACTCCAAAACTCCAAAACTCCAAAACTCCAATACTCCAAAACTCCAAAACTCCAAAACTCCGAAACTCCAAAACTCCAAAACTCCAAAACTCCGAAACTCCGAAACTCCAAAACTCCAAAACTCCAAAACTCCGAAACTCCAAAACTCCAAAACTCCGAAACTCCAAAACTCCGAAACTCCGAAACTCCAAAACTCCAAAACTCCGACACTCCAAAACTCCAATACTCCAAAACTCCAAAACTCCAAAACTCCGAAACTCCAAAACTCCGAAACTCCAAAACTCCAAAACTCCAAAGCTCCAAAACTCCAAAACTCCAAAACTCCGAAACTCCAAAACTCCAAAACTCCGAAACTCCTAAACTCCAAAACTCCAAAACTCCGAAACTGCGAAACACCGAAACTCCAAAACTCCAAAACTCCAAAACTCCAAAACTCCAAAACTCCGAAACTCCAAAACTCCGAAACTCCGAAACTCCGAAACTCCAAAACTCCGAAACTCCGAAACTCCGAAACTCCAAAACTCCAAAAGCTCCGAAATTCCAAAACTCCGAAACTCCGAAACTCCGAAACTCCGAAACTCCAAAACTCCAAAACTCCAAAACTCCGAAACTCCAAAACTCCGAAACTCCAAAACTCCAAAACTCCGAAACTCCAAAACTCCGAAACTCCAAAACTCCAAAACTCCAAAACTCCGAAACTCCAAAACTCCGAAACTCCGAAACTCGGAAACTCCAAAACTCCAAAACTCCAAAACTCCAAAACTCCAAAACTCCGAAACTCCAAAACTCCAAAACTCCAAAACTCCAAAACTCCAAAACTCCAAACCTCCGAAACTCCAAAACTCCGAAACTCCGAAACTCCGAAACTCCGAAACTCCAAAACTCCGAAACTCCGAAACTCTGAAACTCCGAAACTCCGAAACTCCAAAACTCCGAAACTCCGAAACTCCGAAACTCCGAAACTCCGAAACTCCAAAACTCCAAAACTCCAAAACTCCAAAACTCCGAAACTCCGAAACTCCAAAACTCCGAAACTCCAAAACTCCAAAACTCCGAAACTCCAAAACTCCAAAACTCCGAAACACCAAAACTCCGAAACTCCGAAACTCGGAAACTCCAAAACTCCAAAACTCCAAAACTCCAAAACTCCGAAACTCCAAAACTCCAAAACTCCAAAACTCCAAAACTCCAAAACTCCAAAACTCCGAAACTCCAAAACTCCAAAACTCCAAAGCTCCAAAACTCCAAAACTCCAAAACTCCGAAACTCCAAAACTCCGAAACTCCAAAACTCCGAAACTCCAAAACTCCGAAACTCCAAAACTCCGAATCTCCAAAACTCCAAAACTCCGAAACTCCAAAAGTCCAAAACTCAATAACTCCAAAACTCCAAAACTCCGAAACTCCAAAACTCCGAAACTCCAATACTCCAAAACTCCAATACTCCAAAACTCCAAAACTCCAAAACACCGAAACTCCGAAACTCCAAAACTCCGAAACTCCAAAACTCCGAAACTCCAAAACTCCAAAACTCCGAAACTCCAAAACTCCGAAACTCCAAAACTCCAAAACTCCGAAACTCCAAAACTCCGAAACTCCGAAACTCGGAAACTCCAAAACTCCAAAACTCCAAAACTCCAAAACTCCGAAACTCCAAAACTCCAAAACTCCAAAACTCCAAAACTCCAAACCTCCGAAACTCCAAAACTCCGAAACTCCGAAACTCCGAAACTCCGAAACTCCAAAACTCCGAAACTCCGAAACTCTGAAACTCCGAAACTCCGAAACTCCAAAACTCCGAAACTCCGAAACTCCGAAACTCCGAAACTCCGAAACTCCGAAACTCCAAAACTCCAAAACTCCAAAACTCCAAAACTCCGAAACTCCAAAACTCCGAAACTCCAAAACTCCAAAACTCCGAAACTCCAAAACTCCGAAACTCCAAAACTCCAAAACTCCGAAACACCAAAACTCCGAAACTCCGAAACTCGGAAACTCCAAAACTCCAAAACTCCAAAACTCCAAAACTCCGAAACTCCAAAACTCCAAAGCTCCAAAACTCCAAAACTCCAAAACTCCAAAACTCCAAAACTCCGAAACTCCAAAACTCCAAAACTCCAAAGCTCCAAAACTCCAAAACTCCAAAACTCCGAAACTCCAAAACTCCGAAACTCCAAAACTCCGAAACTCCAAAACTCCGAAACTCCAAAACTCCGAATCTCCAAAACTCCAAAACTCCGAAACTCCAAAAGTCCAAAACTCAATAACTCCAAAACTCCAAAACTCCGAAACTCCAAAACTCCGAAACTCCAATACTCCAAAACTCCAATACTCCAAAACTCCAAAACTCCAAAACACCGAAACTCCGAAACTCCGAAACTCGAAAACTCCAAAACTCCAAAACTCCAAAACTCCAAAACTCCGAAACTCCAAAACTCCGAAACTCCAAAACTCCAAAACTCCAAAACTCCGAAACTCCAAAACTCCAATACTCCAAAACTCCGAAACTCCAAAACTCAAAAACTCCAAAACTCCAAAACTCCAAAACTCCGAAACTCCAAAACTCCGAAACTCCAAAACTCCGAAACTCCAAAACTCCGAAACTCCAAAACTCCGAATCTCCAAAACTCCAAAACTCCAAAACTCCGAACTCCAAAACTCCGAAACTCCAAAACTCCAAAACTCCAATACTCCAAAACTCCAAAACTCCAAAACACCGAAACTCCGAAACTCCGAAACTCCAAAACTCCAAAACTCCAAAACTCCGAAACTCCAAAACTCCGAAACTCCAAAACTCTAAAACTCCAAAACTCCAAAACTCCGAAACTCCAAAACTCCAATACTCCAAAACACCGAAACTCCAAAACTCCAAAACTCCAAAACTCCAATACTCCAAAACTCCGAAACTCCGAAACTCCAAAACTCCAAAACTCCAAAACTGCAAAACTCCAAAACTCCGAAACTCCGAAACTCCAAAACTCCGAAACTCCAAAACTCGGAAACTCCAAAACTCCAAAACTCCAAAACTCCAAAACTCCGAAACTGCAAAACTCCGAAACTCCAAAACTCCGAATCTCCAAAACTCCAAAACTCCAAAACTCCGAAACTCCAAAACTCCAAAACTCCGAAACTCCAAAACTCCGAAACTCCAAAACTCCAAAACTCCGAAACTCCAAAACTCCAAAACTCCAAAACTCCGAAACTCCAAAACACCGAAACTCCGAAACTCCGAAACTCCAAAACTCCAAAACTCCAAAACTCCGAAACTCCAAAACTCCGAAACTCCGAAACTCCAAAACTCCAAAACTCCGAAACTCCAAAACTCCAAAACTCCAAAACTCCGAAACTCCGAAACTCCAAAACTCCAAAACTCCAAAACTCCGAAACTCCAAAACTCCAAAACTCCAAAACTCCGAAACTCCAATACTCCAAAACTCCGAAACTCCAAAACTCCAAAACTCCAAAACTCCAAAACTCCGAAACTCCGAAACTCCGAAACTCCAAAACTCCGAAACTCCAAAACTCCAAAACTCCAAAACTCCAAAACTCCGAAACTCGTAAACTCCAAAACTCCAAAACTCCAAAACTCCGAAACTCGTAAACTCCAAAACTCCGAAACTCCGAAACTCCGAAACTCCAAAACTCCGAAACTCCAAAACTCCGAAACTCCGAAACTCCGAAACTCCGAAACTCCAAAACTCCAAAACTCCGAAACTCCGAAACTCCGAATCTCCAAAACTCCAAAACTCCAAAACTCCGAAACTCCAGAACTCCAATACTCCAAAACTCCGAAACTCCAAAACTCCAAAACTCCAAAACTCCGAAACTCCAAAACTCCAAAACTCCAAAACTCCGAAACTCCAAAACTCCAAAACTCCAAAACTCCAAAACTCCGAAACTCCAAAACTCCGAAACTCCAAAACTCCAAAACTCCAAAACTCCAAAACTCCGAAACTCCAAAACTCCAAAACTCCGAAACTCCTAAACTCCAAAACTCCAAAACTCCTAAACTCCAAAACTCCAATACTCCAAAACTCCGAAACTCCGAAACTCCAAAACTCCAAAACTCCAAAACTCCAAAACTCCGAAACTCCGAAACTCCAAAACTCCGAATCTCCAAAACTCGGAAACTCCAAAACTCCAAAACTCCAAAACTCCAAAACTCCAAAACTCCGAAACTCCAAAACTCCAAAACTCCGAAACTCCAAAACTCCAAAACACCAAAACTCCAAAACTCCAAAACTCCGAAACTCCAAAACTCCGAAACTCCGAAACACCGAAACTCAAAAACTCCGAAACTCCGAAACTCCGAAACTCCGAAACTCCAAAACTCCAAAACTCCAAAACTCCGAAACTCCAAAACTCCGAAACTCCGAAACTCCAAAACTGAAACTCCAAAACTCCGAAACTCAAAAATCCAGAACTCCAAAACTCCAAAGCTCTAAAACTCCAAAAGTCCAATAATCCGAAACTCCAAAACTCCGAAACTCCGAAACTCCGAAACTCCAAAACTCCAAAACTCCGAAACTCCAAAACTCCAAAACTCCGAAACTCCAAAACTCCAAAACTCCAATACTCCAAAACTCCAAAACTCCGAAACTCCAAAACTCCGAAACTCAAAAACTCCAATACTCCAAAACTCCGGAACTCCAAAACTCCAAAACTCCAAAACTCCAAAACTCCAAAACTCCAAAACTCCAAAACTCCAAAACTCCGAAACTCCAAAACTCCGAAACTCCGAAACTCCGAAACTCCAAAACTCCGAAACTCCAAAACTCCAAAACTCCAAAACTCCAAAACTCCAAAACTCCGAAACTCCAAAACTCCGAAACTCCAAAACTCCGAAACTCCAAAACTCCGAAACTCCGAAACTCCAAAACTCCAAAACTCCAAAACTCCGAAACTCCAAAACTCCAAAACTCCGAAACTCCAAAACTCCGAAACTCCGAAACTCCAAAACTCCAAAACTCCGAAACTCCAAAACTCCAAAACTCCAAAACTCCGAAACTCCTAAACTCCAAAACTCCAAAACTCCGAAACTCCGAAACACCGAAACTCCAAAACTCCAAAACTCCAAAACTCCAAAACTCCAAAACTCCGAAACTCCAAAACTCCGAAACTCCGAAACTCCGAAACTCCAAAACTCCGAAACTGCGAAACTCCGAAACTCCGAAACTCCAAAACTCCAAAACTCCAAAAGCTCCGAAATTCCAAAACTCCGAAACTCCGAAACTCCGAAACTCCGAAACTCCAAAACTCCAAAACTCCAAAACTCCGAAACTCCAAAACTCCGAAACTCCAAAACTCCGCAACTCCAAAACTCCAAAACTCCAAAACTCCGAAACTCCAAAACTCCGAAACTCCGAAACTCGGAAACTCCAAAACTCCAAAACTCCAAAACTCCAAAACTCCGAAACTCCAAAACTCCAAAACTCCAAAACTCCAAAACTCCAAAACTCCAAAACTCCAAAACTCCAAAACTCCAAACCTCCGAAACTCCAAAACTCCGAAACTCCGAAACTCCGAAACTCCGAAACTCCGAAACTCCAAAACTCCGAAACTCCGAAACTCTGAAACTCCGAAACTCCGAAACTCCAAAACTCCGAAACTCCGAAACTCCGAAACTCCGAAACTCCGAAACTCCAAAACTCCAAAACTCCAAAACTCCAAAACTCCGAAACTCCAAAACTCCGAAACTCCAAAACTCCAAAACTCCGAAACTCCAAAACTCCGAAACTCCAAAACTCCAAAACTCCAAAACTCCGAAACACCAAAACTCCGAAACTCCGAAACTCGGAAACTCCAAAACTCCAAAACTCCAAAACTCCAAAACTCCGAAACTCCAAAACTCCAAAACTCCAAAACTCCAAAACTCCAAAACTCCAAAACTCCAAAACTCCAAAACTCCAAAACTCCGAAACTCCAAAACTCCAAAACTCCAAAGCTCCAAAACTCCAAAACTCCAAAACTCCGAAACTCCAAAACTCCGAAACTCCAAAACTCCGAAACTCCAAAACTCCGAAACTCCAAAACTCCGAATCTCCAAAACTCCAAAACTCCGAAACTCCAAAAGTCCAAATTTCAATAACTCCAAAACTCCAAAACTCCGAAACTCCAAAACTCCGCAACTCCAATACTCCAAAACTCCAATACTCCAAAACTCCAAAACTCCAAAACACCGAAACTCCGAAACTCCGAAACTCCAAAACTCCAAAACTCCAAAACTCCAAAACTCCAAAACTCCGAAACTCCAAAACTCCGAAACTCCAAAACTCCAAAACTCCGAAACTCCAAAACTCCAATACTCCAAAACTCCGAAACTCCAAAACTCAAAAACTCAAAAACTCCAAAACTCCAAAACTCCAATACTCCAAAACTCCAAAACTCCGAAACTCCAAAACTCCGAAACTCAAAAACTCCAATACTCCAAAACTCCGGAACTCCAAAACTCCAAAACTCCAAAACTCCGAAACTCCAAAACTCCGAAACTCCGAAACTCCGAAACTCCAAAACTCCGAAACTCCAAAACTCCAAAACTCCAAAACTCCAAAACTCCAATACTCCAAAACTCCAAAACTCCGAAACTCCAAAACTCCAAAACTCCAAAACTCCAAAGCTCCAAAACTCCAAAACTCCAAAACTCCGAAACTCCAAAACTCCGAAACTCCAAAACTCCGAAACTCCAAAACTCCGAAACTCCAAAACTCCGAATCTCCAAAACTCCAAAACTCCGAATCTCCAAAACTCCAAAACTCCGAAACTCCAAAAGTCCAAAACTCAATAACTCCAAAACTCCGAAACTCCAAAACTCCAAAAATCCGAAACTCCTTAAATCCAAGACTAGAAAACTCCACAACTGCAAAAAACTGAAACTCCAAAATTCCGAAACTCCACAACCACGAATCTGCAAAACTGCGAAACTCCAATACTCAGAAACTCCAATACTCTGAACCCCCAAAACTACAAAACTTGAAACTCCGAAACTCCAAAACTCCAAAACTGCAAAATTCTGGAACAACAAAACCCTGAATCTCCAAAAATCCAAAAATCCGAAACTCCAAAACTCAAATTCCGAAACTCCACAACCCTGAACCTCCAAAACTCCGAAACTCCAAAAATCCGGAACTCCACAACCCCGATTCTCCATACGGCGCAACTCCCAAACTAAAAAACTCCGAAACTCCAAAACTCCGAAACTCGGAAACTCCAAAACTCCAAAACGACAAAATTCTGGAACTCCAAAATTCTGAATCTCCAAAAATCCATACCTCCAAAACTCCAAAACTCCAAAACTCCGGAACTCCAAAACTCAAAAATTCCGAAACTCCACAACCCTGAACCTCCAAAAGTCCGAAACTCCAAAACTCCAAAACTCCAAAACTGCAAAACTCCAAAACTCCGAAACTCCAAAACTGCGAAAATCGAAAACTCCAAAACTCCGAAACTCCAAAAGTCCAAAACTCAATAACTCCAAAACTCCGAAACTCCAAAACTCCAAAAATCGAAAACTTGAAAACTCCAAAACTCCACAAATCCGAAACTCCAAAACTCCAAAACTCCGAAACTCCAAAACTCTGAAACTCCAAAACTCCGAAACTCCAAAACTTTAAAACTCCGAAACTCCAAAACTCCAAAACTCCAATACTCCAAAACTCCAAAACTCCGAAACTCCAAAACTCCGAAACTCAAAAACTCCAATACTCCAAAACTCCGGAACTCCAAAACTCCAAAACTCCAAAACTCCGAAACTCCAAAACTCCGAAACTCCGAAACTCCGAAACTCCAAAACTCCGAAACTCCAAAACTCCAAAACTCCAAAACTCCAATACTCCAAAACTCCAAAACTCCGAAACTCCAAAACTCCAAAACTCCAAAACTCCGAAACTCCGAAACTCCAAAACTCCAAAACTCCGAAACTCCAAAACTCCGAAACTCCGAAACTCCGAAACTCCAAAACTCCAAAACTCCGAAACTCCAAAACTCCAAAACTCCAATACTCCAAAACTCCAAAACTCCGAAACTCCAAAACTCCGAAACTCCAAAACTCCAATACTCCAAAACTCCGAAACTCCAAAACTCCAAAACTCCAAAACTCCAAAACTCCAAAACTCCGAAACTCCGAAACTCCAAAACTCCGAAACTCCAAAACTCCAAAACTCCAAAACTCCGAAACTCCGAAACTCCGAAACTCCAAAACTCGAAAACTCCAAAACTCCGAAACTCCAAAACTCCAAAACTCCAAAACTCCGAAACTCCAAAACCCCAAAACTCCAAAACTCCAAAACTCCAAAACTCCGAAACTCCGAAACCCCAAAACTCCAAAACTCAAAACTCCAAAACTCCGAAACTCCAAAACTCCAATACTCCAAAACTCCGAAACTCCAAAACTCCAAAACTCCAAAACTCCAATACTCCAAAACTCCGAAACTCCGAAACTCCAAAACTCCAAAACTCCAAAACTCCAAAACTCCGAAACTCCGAAACTCCAAAACTCCGAATCTCCAAAACTCGGAAACTCCAAAACTCCAAAACTCCAAAACTCCAAAACTCCAAAACTCCAAAACTCCGAAACTCCAAAACTCCAAAACTCCGAAACTCCAAAACTCCAAAACACCAAAACTCCAAAACTCCAAAACTCCGAAACTCCAAAACTCCGAAACTCCGAAACTCCGAAACTCAAAAACTCCGAAACTCCGAAACTCCGAAACTCCGAAACTCCAAAACTCCAAAACTCCAAAGCTCCGAAACTCCAAAACTCCGAAACTCCGAAACTCCGAAACTCCAAAACTCCAAAACTCCAAAACTCCGAAACTCCAAAACTCCGAAACTCCAAAACTCCAAAACTCCGAAACTCCAAAACTCCGAAACTCCAAAACTCCAAAACTCCAAAACTCCGAAACTCCAAAACTCCGAAACTCCAAAACTCCGAAACTCCAAAACTCCGAAACTCCAAAACTCCGAAACTCCAAAACTCCAAAACTCCGAATCTCCAAAACTACGAAACTCCAACAATCAATACCTCCAAAACTCCAAAACTACAGAATTCGGAAACTCCAAAACCCCGAATTTCCAAAACTCCGAAACTGCAATAGTCCGAAACTCTAAAACTCCAAAAATCCGAAACTCTGAACATTCAAAAATCCGAAACTCCAAAAATCCGGAACTCCACAACCCCGATTCTCCATACGGCGCAACTCCCAAACTAAAAAACTCCGAAACTCCAAAACTCCGAAACTCGGAAACTCCAAAACTCCAAAACGACAAAATTCTGGAACTCCAAAATTCTGAATCTCCAAAAATCCATACCTCCAAAACTCCAAAACTCCAAAACTCCGGAACTCCAAAACTCAAAAATTCCGAAACTCCACAACCCTGAACCTCCAAAACTCCGAAACTCCAAAACTCCAAAACTCCAAAACTGCAAAACTCCAAAACTCCGAAACTCCAAAACTGCGAAAATCGAAAACTCCAAAACTCCGAAACTCCAAAAGTCCAAAACTCAATAACTCCAAAACTCCGAAACTCCAAAACTCCAAAAATCGAAAACTTGAAAACTCCAAAACTCCACAAATCCGAAACTCCAAAACTCCAAAACTCCGAAACTCCAAAACTCTGAAACTCCAAAACTCCGAAACTCCAAAACTTTAAAACTCCGAAACTCCAAAACTCCAAAACTCCAATACTCCAAAACTCCAAAACTCCAAAACTCCGAAACTCCAAAACTCCGAAACTCAAAAACTCCAATACTCCAAAACTCCGGAACTCCAAAACTCCAAAACTCCAAAACTCCGAAACTCCAAAACTCCGAAACTCCGAAACTCCGAAACTCCAAAACTCCGAAACTCCAAAACTCCAAAACTCCAAAACTCCAATACTCCAAAACTCCAAAACTCCGAAACTCCAAAACTCCAAAACTCCAAAACTCCGAAACTCCGAAACTCCAAAACTCCAAAACTCCGAAACTCCAAAACTCCGAAACTCCGAAACTCCGAAACTCCAAAACTCCAAAACTCCGAAACTCCAAAACTCCAAAACTCCAATACTCCAAAACTCCAAAACTCCGAAACTCCAAAACTCCGAAACTCCAAAACTCCAATACTCCAAAACTCCGAAACTCCAAAACTCCAAAACTCCAAAACTCCAAAACTCCAAAACTCCGAAACTCCGAAACTCCAAAACTCCGAAACTCCAAAACTCCAAAACTCCAAAACTCCGAAACTCCGAAACTCCGAAACTCCAAAACTCGAAAACTCCAAAACTCCGAAACTCCAAAACTCCAAAACTCCAAAACTCCGAAACTCCAAAACCCCAAAACTCCAAAACTCCAAAACTCCGAAACTCCAAAACTCCGAAACTCCAAAACTCCAAAACTCCAAAACTCCAAAACTCCGAAACTCCAAAACTCCAAAACTCCGAAACTCCTAAACTCCAAAACTCCAAAACTCCGAAACTCCGAAACTCCGAAACCCCAAAACTCCAAAACTCAAAACTCCAAAACTCCGAAACTCCAAAACTCCAATACTCCAAAACTCCGAAACTCCAAAACTCCAAAACTCCAAAACTCCAATACTCCAAAACTCCGAAACTCCGAAACTCCAAAACTCCAAAACTCCAAAACTCCAAAACTCCGAAACTCCGAAACTCCAAAACTCCGAATCTCCAAAACTCGGAAACTCCAAAACTCCAAAACTCCAAAACTCCAAAACTCCAAAACTCCAAAACTCCGAAACTCCAAAACTCCAAAACTCCGAAACTCCAAAACTCCAAAACACCAAAACTCCAAAACTCCAAAACTCCGAAACTCCAAAACTCCGAAACTCCGAAACTCCGAAACTCAAAAACTCCGAAACTCCGAAACTCCGAAACTCCGAAACTCCAAAACTCCAAAACTCCAAAGCTCCGAAGCTCCAAAACTCCGAAACTCCGAAACTCCGAAACTCCAAAACTCCAAAACTCCAAAACTCCGAAACTCCAAAACTCCGAAACTCCAAAACTCCAAAACTCCGAAACTCCAAAACTCCGAAACTCCAAAACTCCAAAACTCCAAAACTCCGAAACTCCAAAACTCCGAAACTCCGAAACTCGGAAACTCCAAAACTCCAAAACTCCAAAACTCCGATACTCCAAAACTCCAAAACTCCAAAACTCCAAAACTCCAAAACTCCGAAACTCCAAAACTCCAAAACTCCAAAGCTCCAAAACTCCAAAACTCCAAAACTCCAAAACTCCAAAACTCCAAAACTCCAAAACTCCAAAACTCCGAAACTCCAAAACTCCGAAACTCCAAAACTCCAAAACTCCAAAACTCCAAAACTCCAAAACTCCAAAACTCCAAAACTCCGAAACTCCAAAACTCCGAAACTCCGAAACTCCGAAACTCCAAAACTCCGAAACTCCAAAACTCCAAAACTCCAAAACTCCAATACTCCAAAACTCCAAAACTCCAAAACTCCGAAACTCCAAAACTCCAAAACTCCAAAACTCCGAAACTCCGAAACTCCAAAACTCCAAAACTCCAAAACTCCGAAACTCCAAAACTCCAAAACTCCCAAACTCCAAAACTCCGAAACTCCGAAACTCCAAAACTCCAAAACTCCGACACTCCAAAACTCCAATACTCCAAAACTCCAAAACTCCAAAACTCCGAAACTCCAAAACTCCGAAACTCCAAAACTCCAAAACTCCAAAGCTCCAAAACTCCAAAACTCCAAAACTCCGAAACTCCAAAACTCCAAAACTCCAAAACTCCGAAACTCCTAAACTCCAAAACTCCAAAACTCCGAAACTGCGAAACACCGAAACTCCAAAACTCCAAAACTCCAAAACTCCAAAACTCCAAAACTCCAAAACTCCGAAACTCCAAAAGTCCAAAACTCAATAACTCCAAAACTCCGAAACTCCAAAACTCCAAAAATCCGAAACTCCTTAAATCCAAGACTAGAAAACTCCACAACTGCAAAAAACTGAAACTCCAAAATTCTGAAACTCCACAACCACGAATCTGCAAAACTGCGAAACTCCAATACTCAGAAACTCCAATACTCTGAACCCCCAAAACTACAAAACTTGAAACTCCGAAACTCCAAAACTCCAAAACTGCAAAATTCTGGAACAACAAAACCCTGAATCTCCAAAAATCCAAAAATCCGAAACTCCAAAACTCAAATTCCGAAACTCCACAACCCTGAACCTCCAAAACTCCGAAACTCCAAAACTTCGAAATTCCGAAACTCCAAAACACCAAAACTCCGAAACTGCAAAACTCCAAAACTCCGAAACTCCGAAACTCCGGAACTCCGAAACTCCGAAACTCCGAAACTCCAAAACTACGAAACTCCAACAATCAATACCTCCAAAACTCCAAAACTACAGAATTCGGAAACTCCAAAACCCCGAATTTCCAAAACTCCGAAACTGCAATAGTCCGAAACTCTAAAACTCCAAAAATCCGAAACTCTGAACATTCAAAAATCCGAAACTCCAAAAATCCGGAACTCCACAACCCCGATTCTCCATACGGCGCAACTCCCAAACTAAAAAACTCCGAAACTCCAAAACTCCGAAACTCGGAAACTCCAAAACTCCAAAACTACAAAATTCTGGAACTCCAAAATTCTGAATCTCCAAAAATCCATACCTCCAAAACTCCAAAACTCCAAAACTCCGGAACTCCAAAACTCAAAAATTCCGAAACTCCACAACCCTGAACCTCCAAAACTCCGAAACTCCAAAACTCCAAAACTCCAAAACTCCAAAACTCCAAAACTCCGAAACTCCAAAACTGCGAAAATCGAAAACTCCAAAACTCCGAAACTCCAAAAGTCCAAAACTCAATAACTCCAAAACTCCGAAACTCCAAAACTCCAAAAATCGAAAACTTGAAAACTCCAAAACTCCACAAATCCGAAACTCCAAAACTCCAAAACTCCGAAACTCCAAAACTCTGAAACTCCAAAACTCCGAAACTCACAAATTCCGAAACTCCGCAACCCCGAATCTCCAAAACTGAAACTCCAAAACTCCGAAACTCCAAAACTCCGAAACTCCGAAACTCCAAAACTCCAAAACTCCGAAACTCCAAAACTTTAAAACTCCGAAACTCCAAAACTCCAAAACTCCAATACTCCAAAACTCCAAAACTCCGAAACTCGAAAACTCCGAAACTCAAAAACTCCAATACTCCAAAACTCCGGAACTCCAAAACTCCAAAACTCCAAAACTCCGAAACTCCAAAACTCCGAAACTCCGAAACTCCGAAACTCCAAAACTCCGAAACTCCAAAACTCCAAAACTCCAAAACTCTAATACTCCAAAACTCCAAAACTCCGAAACTCCAAAACTCCAAAACTCCAAAACTCCGAAACTCCGAAACTCCAAAACTCCAAAACTCCGAAACTCCAAAACTCCGAAACTCCGAAACTCCGAAACTCCAAAACTCCAAAACTCCGAAACTCCAAAACTCCAAAACTCCAATACTCCAAAACTCCAAAACTCCGAAACTCCAAAACTCCGAAACTCCAAAACTCCAATACTCCAAAACTCCGAAACTCCAAAACTCCAAAACTCCAAAACTCCAAAACTCCGAAACTCCGAAACTCCAAAACTCCAAAACTCCAAAGCTCCGAAGCTCCAAAACTCCGAAACTCCGAAACTCCGAAACTCCAAAACTCCAAAACTCCAAAACTCCGAAACTCCAAAACTCCGAAACTCCAAAACTCCAAAACTCCGAAACTCCAAAACTCCGAAACTCCAAAACTCCAAAACTCCAAAACTCCGAAACTCCAAAACTCCGAAACTCCGAAACTCGGAAACTCCAAAACTCCAAAACTCCAAAACTCCGATACTCCAAAACTCCAAAACTCCAAAACTCCAAAACTCCAAAACTCCGAAACTCCAAAACTCCAAAACTCCAAAGCTCCAAAACTCCAAAACTCCAAAACTCCAAAACTCCAAAACTCCAAAACTCCAAAACTCCAAAACTCCGAAACTCCAAAACTCCGAAACTCCAAAACTCCAAAACTCCAAAACTCCAAAACTCCAAAACTCCAAAACTCCAAAACTCCGAAACTCCAAAACTCCGAAACTCCGAAACTCCGAAACTCCAAAACTCCGAAACTCCAAAACTCCAAAACTCCAAAACTCCAATACTCCAAAACTCCAAAACTCCAAAACTCCGAAACTCCAAAACTCCAAAACTCCAAAACTCCGAAACTCCGAAACTCCAAAACTCCAAAACTCCAAAACTCCGAAACTCCAAAACTCCAAAACTCCCAAACTCCAAAACTCCGAAACTCCGAAACTCCAAAACTCCAAAACTCCGACACTCCAAAACTCCAATACTCCAAAACTCCAAAACTCCAAAACTCCGAAACTCCAAAACTCCGAAACTCCAAAACTCCAAAACTCCAAAGCTCCAAAACTCCAAAACTCCAAAACTCCGAAACTCCAAAACTCCAAAACTCCAAAACTCCGAAACTCCTAAACTCCAAAACTCCAAAACTCCGAAACTGCGAAACACCGAAACTCCAAAACTCCAAAACTCCAAAACTCCAAAACTCCAAAACTCCAAAACTCCGAAACTCCAAAAGTCCAAAACTCAATAACTCCAAAACTCCGAAACTCCAAAACTCCAAAAATCCGAAACTCCTTAAATCCAAGACTAGAAAACTCCACAACTGCAAAAAACTGAAACTCCAAAATTCTGAAACTCCACAACCACGAATCTGCAAAACTGCGAAACTCCAATACTCAGAAACTCCAATACTCTGAACCCCCAAAACTACAAAACTTGAAACTCCGAAACTCCAAAACTCCAAAACTGCAAAATTCTGGAACAACAAAACCCTGAATCTCCAAAAATCCAAAAATCCGAAACTCCAAAACTCAAATTCCGAAACTCCACAACCCTGAACCTCCAAAACTCCGAAACTCCAAAACTTCGAAATTCCGAAACTCCAAAACACCAAAACTCCGAAACTGCAAAACTCCAAAACTCCGAAACTCCGAAACTCCGGAACTCCGAAACTCCGAAACTCCGAAACTCCAAAACTACGAAACTCCAACAATCAATACCTCCAAAACTCCAAAACTACAGAATTCGGAAACTCCAAAACCCCGAATTTCCAAAACTCCGAAACTGCAATAGTCCGAAACTCTAAAACTCCAAAAATCCGAAACTCTGAACATTCAAAAATCCGAAACTCCAAAAATCCGGAACTCCACAACCCCGATTCTCCATACGGCGCAACTCCCAAACTAAAAAACTCCGAAACTCCAAAACTCCGAAACTCGGAAACTCCAAAACTCCAAAACTACAAAATTCTGGAACTCCAAAATTCTGAATCTCCAAAAATCCATACCTCCAAAACTCCAAAACTCCAAAACTCCGGAACTCCAAAACTCAAAAATTCCGAAACTCCACAACCCTGAACCTCCAAAACTCCGAAACTCCAAAACTCCAAAACTCCAAAACTCCAAAACTCCAAAACTCCGAAACTCCAAAACTGCGAAAATCGAAAACTCCAAAACTCCGAAACTCCAAAAGTCCAAAACTCAATAACTCCAAAACTCCGAAACTCCAAAACTCCAAAAATCGAAAACTTGAAAACTCCAAAACTCCACAAATCCGAAACTCCAAAACTCCAAAACTCCGAAACTCCAAAACTCTGAAACTCCAAAACTCCGAAACTCACAAATTCCGAAACTCCGCAACCCCGAATCTCCAAAACTGAAACTCCAAAACTCCGAAACTCCAAAACTCCGAAACTCCGAAACTCCAAAACTCCAAAACTCCGAAACTCCAAAACTTTAAAACTCCGAAACTCCAAAACTCCAAAACTCCAATACTCCAAAACTCCAAAACTCCGAAACTCGAAAACTCCGAAACTCAAAAACTCCAATACTCCAAAACTCCGGAACTCCAAAACTCCAAAACTCCAAAACTCCGAAACTCCAAAACTCCGAAACTCCGAAACTCCGAAACTCCAAAACTCCGAAACTCCAAAACTCCAAAACTCCAAAACTCTAATACTCCAAAACTCCAAAACTCCGAAACTCCAAAACTCCAAAACTCCAAAACTCCGAAACTCCGAAACTCCAAAACTCCAAAACTCCGAAACTCCAAAACTCCGAAACTCCGAAACTCCGAAACTCCAAAACTCCAAAACTCCGAAACTCCAAAACTCCAAAACTCCAATACTCCAAAACTCCAAAACTCCGAAACTCCAAAACTCCGAAACTCCAAAACTCCAATACTCCAAAACTCCGAAACTCCAAAACTCCAAAACTCCAAAACTCCAAAACTCCAAAACTCCGAAACTCCGAAACTCCAAAACTCCGAAACTCCAAAACTCCAAAACTCCAAAACTCCGAAACTCCGAAACTCCGAAACTCCAAAACTCCAAAACTCCAAAACTCCGAAACTCCAAAACTCCAAAACTCCAAAACTCCGAAACTCCAAAACCCCAAAACTCCAAAACTCCAAAACTCCAAAACTCCGAAACTCCAAAACTCCGAAACTCCAAAACTCCAAAACTCCAAAACTCCAAAACTCCGAAACTCCAAAACTCCAAAACTCCGAAACTCCTAAACTCCAAAACTCCAAAACTCCGAAACTCCGAAACTCCGAAACCCCAAAACTCCAAAACTCAAAACTCCAAAACTCCGAAACTCCAAAACTCCAATACTCCAAAACTCCGAAACTCCAAAACTCCAAAACTCCAAAACTCCAATACTCCAAAACTCCGAAACTCCGAAACTCCAAAACTCCAAAACTCCAAAACTCCAAAACTCCGAAACTCCGAAACTCCAAAACTCCGAATCTCCAAAACTCGGAAACTCCAAAACTCCAAAACTCCAAAACTCCAAAACTCCAAAACTCCAAAACTCCGAAACTCCAAAACTCCAAAACTCCGAAACTCCAAAACTCCAAAACACCAAAACTCCAAAACTCCAAAACTCCGAAACTCCAAAACTCCGAAACTCCGAAACTCCGAAACTCAAAAACTCCGAAACTCCGAAACTCCGAAACTCCGAAACTCCGAAACTCCAAAACTCCAAAACTACAAAGCTCCGAAACTCCAAAACTCCGAAACTCCGAAACTCCGAAACTCCAAAACTCCAAAACTCCAAAACTCCGAAACTCCAAAACTCCGAAACTCCAAAACTCCAAAACTCCGAAACTCCAAAACTCCGAAACTCCAAAACTCCAAAACTCCAAAACTCCGAAACTCCAAAACTCCGAAACTCCAAAACTCCAAAACTCCAAAACTCCGAAACTCCAAAACTCCAAAACTCCAAAACTCCAAAACTCCGAAACTCCAAAACTCCAAACTCCAAAACTCCGAAACTCCAAAACTCCAAAACTCCAATACTCCAAAACTCCAAAACTCCGCACTCCAAAACTCCGAAACTCAAAAACTCCAATACTCCAAAACTCCGGAACTCCAAAACTCCAAAACTCCAAAACTCCGAAACTCCAAAACTCCGAAACTCCGAAACTCCGAAACTCCGAAACTCCAAAACTCCGAAACTCCAAAACTCCAAAACTCCAAAACTCCAAAACTCCAATACTCCAAAACTCCAAAACTCCAAAACTCCGAAACTCCAAAACTCCAAAATTCCAAAACTCCGAAACTCCGAAACTCCGAAACTCCAAAACTCCAAAACTCCGAAACTCCGAAACTCCAAAACTCCGAAACTCCGAAACTCCGAAACTCCAAAACTCCAAAACTCCGAAACTCCAAAACTCCAAAACTCCAATACTCCAAAACTCCAAAACTCCGAAACTCCAAAACTCCGAAACTCCAAAACTCCAATACTCCAAAACTCCGAAACTCCAAAACTCCAAAACTCCAAAACTCCAAAACTCCGAAACTCCGAAACTCCAAAACTCCGAAACTCCAAAACTCCAAAACTCCGAAACTCCGAAACTCCGAAACTCCAAAACTCCAAAACTCCAAAACTCCGAAACTCCAAAACTCCAAAACTCCAAAACTCCAAAACTCCAAAACTCAAAAACTCCAAAACTCCAAAACTCAAAAACTCCAATACTCCAAAACTCCGGAACTCCAAAACTCCAAAACTCCAAAACTCCGAAACTCCAAAACTCCGAAACTCCGAAACTCCGAAACTCCGAAACTCCAAAACTCCGAAACTCCAAAACTCCAAAACTCCAAAACTCCAATACTCCAAAACTCCAAAACTCCGAAACTCCAAAACTCCAAAACTCCAAAACTCCAAAACTCCGAAACTCCGAAACTCCAAAACTCCAAAACTCCGAAACTCCAAAACTCCGAAACTCCGAAACTCCGAAACTCCAAAACTCCAAAACTCCGAAACTCCAAAACTCCAAAACTCCAATACTCCAAAACTCCAAAACTCCGAAACTCCAAAACTCCGAAACTCCAAAACTCCAATACTCCAAAACTCCGAAACTCCAAAACTCCAAAACTCCAAAACTCCAAAACTCCAAAACTCCGAAACTCCGAAACTCCAAAACTCCGAAACTCCAAAACTCCAAAACTCCGAAACTCCGAAACTCCGAAACTCCAAAACTCCAAAACTCCAAAACTCCGAAACTCCAAAACTCCAAAACTCCAAAACTCCGAAACTCCAAAACCCCAAAACTCCAAAACTCCAAAACTCCAAAACTCCGAAACTCCAAAACTCCAAAACTCCAAAACTCCGAAACTCCTAAACTCCAAAACTCCAAAACTCCGAAACTCCGAAACTCCGAAACCCCAAAACTCCAAACCTCAAAACTCCAAAACTCCGAAACTCCAAAACTCCAATACTCCAAAACTCCGAAACTCCAAAACTCCAAAACTCCAAAACTCCAATACTCCAAAACTCCGAAACTCCGAAACTCCAAAACTCCAAAACTCCAAAACTCCAAAACTCCGAAACTCCGAAACTCCAAAACTCCGAATCTCCAAAACTCCGAATCTCCAAAACTCGGAAACTCCAAAACTCCAAAACTCCAAAACTCCAAAACTCCAAAACTCCGAAACTCCAAAACTCCAAAACTCCGAAACTCCAAAACTCCAAAACACCAAAACTCCAAAACTCCAAAACTCCGAAACTCCAAAACTCCGAAACTCCGAAACTCCGAAACTCAAAAACTCCGAAACTCCGAAACTCCGAAACTCCGAAACTCCGAAACTCCAAAACTCCAAAACTCCAAAGCTCCGAAACTCCAAAACTCCGAAACTCCGAAACTCCGAAACTCCGAAACTCCAAAACTCCAAAACTCCAAAACTCCGAAACTCCAAAACTCCGAAACTCCAAAACTCCAAAACTCCGAAACTCCAAAACTCCGAAACTCCAAAACTCCGAAACTCCGAAACTCCAAAACTCCAAAACTCCGACACTCCAAAACTCCAATACTCCAAAACTCCAAAACTCCGAAACTCCAAAACTCCGAAACTCCAAAACTCCAAAACTCCAAAACTCCGAAACTCCAAAACTCCAAAACTCCAAAACTCCAAAACTCCTAAACTCCAAAACTCCAAAACTCCGAAACTCCGAAACACCGAAACTCCAAAACTCCAAAACTCCAAAACTCCAAAACTCCAAAACTCCGAAACTCCAAAACTCCGAAACTCCGAAACTCCAAAACTCCGAAACTCCAAAACTCCAAAACTCCGAAAATCCGAAACTCCGAAACTCCAAAACTCCAAAACTCCAAAACTCCGAAACTGCAAAACTCCAAAACTCCGAAACTCCAAAACCCCAAAACTCCAAAACTCCAAAACTCCAAAACTCCGAAACTCCAAAACTCCGAAACTCCAAAACTAAAAAACTCCAAAACTCCAAAACTCCGAAACTCCAAAACTCCAAAACTCCGAAACTCCTAAACTCCAGAACTCCAAAACTCCGAAACTCCGAAACTCCGAAACCCCAAAACTCCAAAACTCAAAACTCCAAAACTCCGAAACTCCAAAACTCCAATACTCCAAAACTCCGAAACTCCAAAACTCCAAAACTCCAAAACTCCAATACTCCAAAACTCCGAAACTCCGAAACTCCAAAACTCCAAAACTCCAAAACTCCGAAACTCCGAAACTCCAAAACTCCGAATCTCCAAAACTCGGAAACTCCAAAACTCCAAAACTCCAAAACTCCAAAACTCCAAAACTCCGAAACTCCAAAACTCCAAAACTCCGAAACTCCAAAACTCCAAAACACCAAAACTCCAAAACTCCAAAACTCCGAAACTCCAAAACTCCGAAACTCCGAAACTCCGAAACTCAAAAACTCCGAAACTCCGAAACTCCGAAACTCCAAAACTCCAAAACTCCAAAACTCCGAAACTCCAAAACTCCAAAACTCCAAAACTCCGAAACTCCAAAACCCCAAAACTCCAAAACTCCAAAACTCCAAAACTCCGAAACTCCAAAACTCCGAAACTCCAAAACTCCGAAACTCCTAAACTCCAAAACTCCAAAACTCCGAAACTCCGAAACTCCGAAACCCCAAAACTCCAAAACTCAAAACTCCAAAACTCCGAAACTCCAAAACTCCAATACTCCAAAACTCCGAAACTCCAAAACTCCAAAACTCCAAAACTCCAATACTCCAAAACTCCGAAACTCCGAAACTCCAAAACTCCAAAACTCCAAAACTCCAAAACTCCGAAACTCCGAAACTCCAAAACTCCGAATCTCCAAAACTCGGAAACTCCAAAACTCCAAAACTCCAAAACTCCAAAACTCCAAAACTCCGAAACTCCAAAACTCCAAAACTCCGAAACTCCAAAACTCCAAAACACCAAAACTCCAAAACTCCAAAACTCCGAAACTCCAAATCTCCGAAACTCCGAAACTCCGAAACTCAAAAACTCCGAAACTCCGAAACTCCGAAACTCCGAAACTCCGAAACTCCAAAACTCCAAAACTCCAAAGCTCCGAAACTCCAAAACTCCGAAACTCCGAAACTCCGAAACTCCAAAACTCCAAAACTCCAAAACTCCGAAACTCCAAAACTCCGAAACTCCAAAACTCCAAAACTCCGAAACTCCAAAACTCCGAAACTCCAAAACTCCGAAACTCCGAAACTCCAAAACTCCAAAACTCCAAAACTCCGAAACTCCAAAACTCCGAAACTCCAAAACTCCAAAACTCCGAAACTCCAAAACTCCGAAACTCCAAAACTCCGAAACTCCGAAACTCCAAAACTCCAAAACTCCGACACTCCAAAACTCCAATACTCCAAAACTCCAAAACTCCGAAACTCCAAAACTCCGAAACTCCAAAACTCCAAAACTCCAAAACTCCGAAACTCCAAAACTCCAAAACTCCAAAACTCCAAAACTCCTAAACTCCAAAACTCCAAAACTCCGAAACTCCGAAACACCGAAACTCCAAAAATCCAAAACTCCAAAACTCCAAAACTCCAAAACTCCGAAACTCCAAAACTCCGAAACTCCGAAACTCCAAAACTCCGAAACTCCAAAACTCCAAAACTCCGAAAATCCGAAACTCCGAAACTCCAAAACTCCAAAACTCCAAAACTCCGAAACTGCAAAACTCCAAAACTCCGAAACTCCAAAACCCCAAAACTCCAAAACTCCAAAACTCCAAAACTCCGAAACTCCAAAACTCCGAAACTCCAAAACTAAAAAACTCCAAAACTCCAAAACTCCGAAACTCCAAAACTCCAAAACTCCGAAACTCCTAAACTCCAGAACTCCAAAACTCCGAAACTCCGAAACTCCGAAACCCCAAAACTCCAAAACTCAAAACTCCAAAACTCCGAAACTCCAAAACTCCAATACTCCAAAACTCCGAAACTCCAAAACTCCAAAACTCCAAAACTCCAATACTCCAAAACTCCGAAACTCCGAAACTCCAAAACTCCAAAACTCCAAAACTCCGAAACTCCGAAACTCCAAAACTCCGAATCTCCAAAACTCGGAAACTCCAAAACTCCAAAACTCCAAAACTCCAAAACTCCAAAACTCCGAAACTCCAAAACTCCAAAACTCCGAAACTCCAAAACTCCAAAACACCAAAACTCCAAAACTCCAAAACTCCGAAACTCCAAAACTCCGAAACTCCGAAACTCCGAAACTCAAAAACTCCGAAACTCCGAAACTCCGAAACTCCGAAACTCCGAAACTCCGAAACTCCAAAACTCCAAAACTACAAAGCTCCGAATCTCCAAAACTCCGAAACTCCGAAACTCCGAAACTCCAAAACTCCAAAACTCCAAAACTCCGAAACTCCAAAACTCCGAAACTCCAAAACTCCAAAACTCCGAAACTCCAAAACTCCGAAACTCCAAAACTCCAAAACTCCAAAACTCCGATACTCCAAAACTCCGAAACTCCAAAACTCCAAAACTCCAAAACTCCGAAACTCCAAAACTCCAAAACTCCAAAACTCCAAAACTCCGAAACTCCAAAACTCCAAACTCCAAAACTCCGAAACTCCAAAACTCCAAAACTCCAATACTCCAAAACTCCAAAACTCCGCACTCCAAAACTCCGAAACTCAAAAACTCCAATACTCCAAAACTCCGGAACTCCAAAACTCCAAAACTCCAAAACTCCGAAACTCCAAAACTCCGAAACTCCGAAACTCCGAAACTCCGAAACTCCAAAACTCCGAAACTCCAAAACTCCAAAACTCCAATACTCCAAAACTCCAAAACTCCAAAACTCCGAAACTCCAAAACTCCAAAATTCCAAAACTCCGAAACTCCGAAACTCCGAAACTCCAAAACTCCAAAACTCCGAAACTCCGAAACTCCAAAACTCCGAAACTCCGAAACTCCGAAACTCCAAAACTCCAAAACTCCGAAACTCCAAAACTCCAAAACTCCAATACTCCAAAACTCCAAAACTCCGAAACTCCAAAACTCCGAAACTCCAAAACTCCAATACTCCAAAACTCCGAAACTCCAAAACTCCAAAACTCCAAAACTCCAAAACTCCGAAACTCCGAAACTCCAAAACTCCGAAACTCCAAAACTCCAAAACTCCGAAACTCCGAAACTCCGAAACTCCAAAACTCCAAAACTCCAAAACTCCGAAACTCCAAAACTCCAAAACTCCAAAACTCCAAAACTCCAAAACTCCAAAACTCCAAAACTCCAAAACTCCAAAACTCCGAAACTCCAAAACTCCAAAACTCCAAAACTCCGAAACTCCAAAACTCCGAAACTCCGAAACTCCGAAACTCCAAAACTCCAAAACTCCGAAACTCCAAAACTCCAAAACTCCGAAACTCCAAAACTCCAAAACTCCAATACTCCAAAACTCCAAAACTCCGAAACTCCAAAACTCCGAAACTCCAAAACTCCAAAACTCCGAAAATCCGAAACTCCGAAACTCCAAAACTCCAAAACTCCAAAACTCCGAAACTGCAAAACTCCAAAACTCCGAAAC
Source organism: Amblyomma mixtum (assembly GCF_055824585.1). NCBI lineage: Eukaryota > Metazoa > Arthropoda > Arachnida > Ixodida > Ixodidae > Amblyomma > Amblyomma mixtum. The sequence continues at coordinate 104,974,047 of NC_143021.1, read as the reverse complement.
TCCAAAACCCCAAAACTCCAAAACTCCAAAACTCCAAAACTCCGAAACTCCAAAACTCCGAAACTCCAAAACTAAAAAACTCCGAAACTCCGAAACTCAAAAACTCCGAAACTCCGAAACTCCGAAACTCCGAAACTCCGAAACTCCAAAACTCCAAAACTCCAAAGCTCCGAAACTCCAAAACTCCGAAACTCCGAAACTCCGAAACTCCAAAACTCCAAAACTCCAAAACTCCGAAACTCCAAAACTCCGAAACTCCAAAACTCCAAAACTCCGAAACTCCAAAACTCCGAAACTCCAAAACTCCGAAACTCCGAAACTCCAAAACTCCAAAACTCCGACACTCCAAAACTCCAATACTCCAAAACTCCAAAACTCCGAAACTCCAAAACTCCGAAACTCCAAAACTCCAAAACTCCAAAACTCCGAAACTCCAAAACTCCAAAACTCCAAAACTCCAAAACTCCTAAACTCCAAAACTCCAAAACTCCGAAACTCCGAAACACCGAAACTCCAAAAATCCAAAACTCCAAAACTCCAAAACTCCAAAACTCCGAAACTCCAAAACTCCGAAACTCCGAAACTCCAAAACTCCGAAACTCCAAAACTCCAAAACTCCGAAAATCCGAAACTCCGAAACTCCAAAACTCCAAAACTCCAAAACTCCGAAACTGCAAAACTCCAAAACTCCGAAACTCCAAAACCCCAAAACTCCAAAACTCCAAAACTCCAAAACTCCGAAACTCCAAAACTCCGAAACTCCAAAACTAAAAAACTCCAAAACTCCAAAACTCCGAAACTCCAAAACTCCAAAACTCCGAAACTCCTAAACTCCAGAACTCCAAAACTCCGAAACTCCGAAACTCCGAAACCCCAAAACTCCAAAACTCAAAACTCCAAAACTCCGAAACTCCAAAACTCCAATACTCCAAAACTCCGAAACTCCAAAACTCCAAAACTCCAAAACTCCAATACTCCAAAACTCCGAAACTCCGAAACTCCAAAACTCCAAAACTCCAAAACTCCGAAACTCCGAAACTCCAAAACTCCGAATCTCCAAAACTCGGAAACTCCAAAACTCCAAAACTCCAAAACTCCAAAACTCCAAAACTCCGAAACTCCAAAACTCCAAAACTCCGAAACTCCAAAACTCCAAAACACCAAAACTCCAAAACTCCAAAACTCCGAAACTCCAAAACTCCGAAACTCCGAAACTCCGAAACTCAAAAACTCCGAAACTCCGAAACTCCGAAACTCCGAAACTCCGAAACTCCAAAACTCCAAAACTACAAAGCTCCGAATCTCCAAAACTCCGAAACTCCGAAACTCCGAAACTCCAAAACTCCAAAACTCCAAAACTCCGAAACTCCAAAACTCCGAAACTCCAAAACTCCAAAACTCCGAAACTCCAAAACTCCGAAACTCCAAAACTCCAAAACTCCAAAACTCCGATACTCCAAAACTCCGAAACTCCAAAACTCCAAAACTCCAAAACTCCGAAACTCCAAAACTCCAAAACTCCAAAACTCCAAAACTCCGAAACTCCAAAACTCCAAACTCCAAAACTCCGAAACTCCAAAACTCCAAAACTCCAATACTCCAAAACTCCAAAACTCCGCACTCCAAAACTCCGAAACTCAAAAACTCCAATACTCCAAAACTCCAGAACTCCAAAACTCCAAAACTCCAAAACTCCGAAACTCCAAAACTCCGAAACTCCGAAACTCCGAAACTCCGAAACTCCAAAACTCCGAAACTCCAAAACTCCAAAACTCCAATACTCCAAAACTCCAAAACTCCAAAACTCCGAAACTCCAAAACTCCAAAATTCCAAAACTCCGAAACTCCGAAACTCCGAAACTCCAAAACTCCAAAACTCCGAAACTCCGAAACTCCAAAACTCCGAAACTCCGAAACTCCGAAACTCCAAAACTCCAAAACTCCGAAACTCCAAAACTCCAAAACTCCAATACTCCAAAACTCCAAAACTCCGAAACTCCAAAACTCCGAAACTCCAAAACTCCAATACTCCAAAACTCCGAAACTCCAAAACTCCAAAACTCCAAAACTCCAAAACTCCGAAACTCCGAAACTCCAAAACTCCGAAACTCCAAAACTCCAAAACTCCGAAACTCCGAAACTCCGAAACTCCAAAACTCCAAAACTCCAAAACTCCGAAACTCCAAAACTCCAAAACTCCAAAACTCCAAAACTCCAAAACTCCAAAACTCCAAAACTCCAAAACTCCGAAACTCCAAAACTCCAAAACTCCAAAACTCCGAAACTCCAAAACTCCGAAACTCCGAAACTCCGAAACTCCAAAACTCCAAAACTCCGAAACTCCAAAACTCCAAAACTCCGAAACTCCAAAACTCCAAAACTCCAATACTCCAAAACTCCAAAACTCCGAAACTCCAAAACTCCGAAACTCCAAAACTCCGAAACTCCAAAACTCCAAAACTCCGAAACTCCAAAACTCCAAAACTCCAATACTCCAAAACTCCAAAACTCCGAAACTCCAAAACTCCGAAACTCCAAAACTCCAAAACTCCGAAAATCCGAAACTCCGAAACTCCAAAACTCCAAAACTCCAAAACTCCGAAACTGCAAAACTCCAAAACTCCAAAACTCCGAAACTCCAAAACTCCAAAACTCCGAAACTCCGAAACTCCGAAACTCCAAAACTCCAAAACTCCAAAACTCCAAAACTCCAATACTCCAAAACTCCGAAACTCCAAAACTCCAAAACTCCAAAACTCCAAAACTCCGAAACTCCGAAACTCCAAAACTCCGAAACTCCAAAACTCCAAAACTCCGAAACTCCGAAACTCCGAAACTCCAAAACTCCAAAACTCCAAAACTCCGAAACTCCAAAACTCCAAAACTCCAAAACTCCAAAACTCCAAAACTCCGAAACTCCAAAACTCCAAAACTCCAAAACTCCGAAACTCCGAAACTCCAAAACTCCGAATCTCCAAAACTCGGAAACTCCAAAACTCCAAAACTCCAAAACTCCAAAACTCCAAAACTCCGAAACTCCAAAACTCCAAAACTCCGAAACTCCAAAACTCCAAAACACCAAAACTCCAAAACTCCAAAACTCCGAAACTCCAAAACTCCGAAACTCCGAAACTCCGAAACTCAAAAACTCCGAAACTCCGAAACTCCGAAACTCCGAAACTCCGAAACTCCGAAACTCCAAAACTCCAAAACTACAAAGCTCCGAATCTCCAAAACTCCGAAACTCCGAAACTCCGAAACTCCGAAACTCCAAAACTCCAAAACTCCAAAACTCCGAAACTCCAAAACTCCGAAACTCCAAAACTCCAAAACTCCGAAACTCCAAAACTCCGAAACTCCAAAACTCCAAAACTCCAAAACTCCGATACTCCAAAACTCCGAAACTCCAAAACTCCAAAACTCCAAAACTCCGAAACTCCAAAACTCCAAAACTCCAAAACTCCAAAACTCCGAAACTCCAAAACTCCAAACTCCAAAACTCCGAAACTCCAAAACTCCAAAACTCCAATACTCCAAAACTCCAAAACTCCGCACTCCAAAACTCCGAAACTCAAAAACTCCAATACTCCAAAACTCCGGAACTCCAAAACTCCAAAACTCCAAAACTCCGAAACTCCAAAACTCCGAAACTCCGAAACTCCGAAACTCCGAAACTCCAAAACTCCGAAACTCCAAAACTCCAAAACTCCAATACTCCAAAACTCCAAAACTCCAAAACTCCGAAACTCCAAAACTCCAAAATTCCAAAACTCCGAAACTCCGAAACTCCGAAACTCCAAAACTCCGAAACTCCGAAACTCCGAAACTCCAAAACTCCGAAACTCCGAAACTCCGAAACTCCAAAACTCCAAAACTCCGAAACTCCAAAACTCCAAAACTCCAATACTCCAAAACTCCAAAACTCCGAAACTCCAAAACTCCGAAACTCCAAAACTCCAATACTCCAAAACTCCGAAACTCCAAAACTCCAAAACTCCAAAACTCCAAAACTCCGAAACTCCGAAACTCCAAAACTCCGAAACTCCAAAACTCCAAAACTCCGAAACTCCGAAACTCCGAAACTCCAAAACTCCAAAACTCCAAAACTCCGAAACTCCAAAACTCCAAAACTCCAAAACTCCAAAACTCCAAAACTCCAAAACTCCAAAACTCAAAAACTCCAAAACTCCAAAACTCCAAAACTCCAAAACTCCAAAACTCCAAAACTCCAAAACTCCAAAACTCCGAAACTCCGAAACTCCGAAACTCCAAAACTCCAAAACTCCGAAACTCCAAAACTCCAAAACTCCGAAACTCCAAAACTCCAAAACTCCAATACTCCAAAACTCCAAAACTCCGAAACTCCAAAACTCCGAAACTCAAAAACTCCAATACTCCAAAACTCCGGAACTCCAAAACTCCAAAACTCCAAAACTCCGAAACTCCAAAACTCCGAAACTCCGAAACTCCGAAACTCCGAAACTCCGAAACTCCAAAACTCCGAAACTCCAAAACTCCAAAACTCCAAAACTCCAATACTCCAAAACTCCAAAACTCCGAAACTCCAAAACTCCAAAACTCCAAAACTCCGAAACTCCGAAACTCCAAAACTCCAAAACTCCGAAACTCCAAAACTCCGAAACTCCGAAACTCCGAAACTCCAAAACTCCAAAACTCCGAAACTCCAAAACTCCAAAACTCCAATACTCCAAAACTCCAAAACTCCGAAACTCCAAAACTCCGAAACTCCAAAACTCCAATACTCCAAAACTCCGAAACTCCAAAACTCCAAAACTCCAAAACTCCAAAACTCCAAAACTCCGAAACTCCGAAACTCCAAAACTCCGAAACTCCAAAACTCCAAAACTCCGAAACTCCGAAACTCCGAAACTCCAAAACTCCAAAACTCCAAAACTCCGAAACTCCAAAACTCCAAAACTCCAAAACTCCGAAACTCCAAAACCCCAAAACTCCAAAACTCCAAAACTCCAAAACTCCGAAACTCCAAAACTCCGAAACTCCAAAACTCCAAAACTCCAAAACTCCGAAACTCCAAAACTCCGAAACTCCAAAACTCCAAAACTCCGAAACTCCAAAACTCCGAAACTCCAAAACTCCAAAACTCCAAAACTCCGATACTCCAAAACTCCGAAACTCCAAAACTCCAAAACTCCAAAACTCCGAAACTCCAAAACTCCAAAACTCCAAAACTCCAAAACTCCGAAACTCCAAAACTCCAAACTCCAAAACTCCGAAACTCCAAAACTCCAAAACTCCAATACTCCAAAACTCCAAAACTCCGCACTCCAAAACTCCGAAACTCAAAAACTCCAATACTCCAAAACTCCGGAACTCCAAAACTCCAAAACTCCAAAACTCCGAAACTCCAAAACTCCGAAACTCCGAAACTCCGAAACTCCAAAACTCCGAAACTCCAAAACTCCAAAACTCCAATACTCCAAAACTCCAAAACTCCAAAACTCCGAAACTCCAAAACTCCAAAATTCCAAAACTCCGAAACTCCGAAACTCCGAAACTCCAAAACTCCAAAACTCCGAAACTCCGAAACTCCAAAACTCCGAAACTCCGAAACTCCGAAACTCCAAAACTCCAAAACTCCGAAACTCCAAAACTCCAAAACTCCAATACTCCAAAACTCCAAAACTCCGAAACTCCAAAACTCCGAAACTCCAAAACTCCAATACTCCAAAACTCCGAAACTCCAAAACTCCAAAACTCCAAAACTCCAAAACTCCGAAACTCCGAAACTCCAAAACTCCGAAACTCCAAAACTCCAAAACTCCGAAACTCCGAAACTCCGAAACTCCAAAACTCCAAAACTCCAAAACTCCGAAACTCCAAAACTCCAAAACTCCAAAACTCCAAAACTCCAAAACTCCAAAACTCCAAAACTCCAAAACTCCAAAACTCCGAAACTCCAAAACTCCAAAACTCCAAAACTCCGAAACTCCAAAACTCCGAAACTCCGAAACTCCGAAACTCCAAAACTCCAAAACTCCGAAACTCCAAAACTCCAAAACTCCGAAACTCCAAAACTCCAAAACTCCAATACTCCAAAACTCCAAAACTCCGAAACTCCAAAACTCCGAAACTCAAAAACTCCAATACTCCAAAACTCCGGAACTCCAAAACTCCAAAACTCCAAAACTCCGAAACTCCAAAACTCCGAAACTCCGAAACTCCGAAACTCCGAAACTCCAAAACTCCGAAACTCCAAAACTCCAAAACTCCAAAACTCCAATACTCCAAAACTCCAAAACTCCGAAACTCCAAAACTCCAAAACTCCAAAACTCCGAAACTCCAAAACTCCAAAACTCCGAAACTCCAAAACTCTGAAACTCCAAAACTAAAAAACTCCAAAACTCCAAAACTCCGAAACTCCAAAACTCCAAAACTCCGAAACTCCTAAACTCCAGAACTCCAAAACTCCGAAACTCCGAAACTCCGAAACCCCAAAACTCCAAAACTCAAAACTCCAAAACTCCGAAACTCCAAAACTCCAATACTCCAAAACTCCGAAACTCCAAAACTCCAAAACTCCAAAACTCCAATACTCCAAAACTCCGAAACTCCGAAACTCCAAAACTCCAAAACTCCAAAACTCCGAAACTCCGAAACTCCAAAACTCCGAATCTCCAAAACTCGGAAACTCCAAAACTCCAAAACTCCAAAACTCCAAAACTCCAAAACTCCAAAACTCCGAAACTCCAAAACTCCAAAACTCCGAAACTCCAAAACTCCAAAACACCAAAACTCCAAAACTCCAAAACTCCGAAACTCCAAAACTCCGAAACTCCGAAACTCCGAAACTCAAAAACTCCGAAACTCCGAAACTCCGAAACTCCGAAACTCCGAAACTCCGAAACTCCAAAACTCCAAAACTACAAAGCTCCGAATCTCCAAAACTCCGAAACTCCGAAACTCCGAAACTCCAAAACTCCAAAACTCCAAAACTCCGAAACTCCAAAACTCCGAAACTCCAAAACTCCAAAACTCCGAAACTCCAAAACTCCGAAACTCCAAAACTCCAAAACTCCAAAACTCCGATACTCCAAAACTCCGAAACTCCAAAACTCCAAAACTCCAAAACTCCGAAACTCCAAAACTCCAAAACTCCAAAACTCCAAAACTCCGAAACTCCAAAACTCCAAACTCCAAAACTCCGAAACTCCAAAACTCCAAAACTCCAATACTCCAAAACTCCAAAACTCCGCACTCCAAAACTCCGAAACTCAAAAACTCCAATACTCCAAAACTCCGGAACTCCAAAACTCCAAAACTCCAAAACTCCGAAACTCCAAAACTCCGAAACTCCGAAACTCCGAAACTCCGAAACTCCAAAACTCCGAAACTCCAAAACTCCAAAACTCCAATACTCCAAAACTCCAAAACTCCAAAACTCCGAAACTCCAAAACTCCAAAATTCCAAAACTCCGAAACTCCGAAACTCCGAAACTCCAAAACTCCGAAACTCCGAAACTCCGAAACTCCAAAACTCCGAAACTCCGAAACTCCGAAACTCCAAAACTCCAAAACTCCGAAACTCCAAAACTCCAAAACTCCAATACTCCAAAACTCCAAAACTCCGAAACTCCAAAACTCCGAAACTCCAAAACTCCAATACTCCAAAACTCCGAAACTCCAAAACTCCAAAACTCCAAAACTCCAAAACTCCGAAACTCCGAAACTCCAAAACTCCGAAACTCCAAAACTCCAAAACTCCGAAACTCCGAAACTCCGAAACTCCAAAACTCCAAAACTCCAAAACTCCGAAACTCCAAAACTCCAAAACTCCAAAACTCCAAAACTCCAAAACTCCAAAACTCCAAAACTCAAAAACTCCAAAACTCCAAAACTCCAAAACTCCAAAACTCCAAAACTCCAAAACTCCAAAACTCCGAAACTCCGAAACTCCGAAACTCCAAAACTCCAAAACTCCGAAACTCCAAAACTCCAAAACTCCGAAACTCCAAAACTCCAAAACTCCAATACTCCAAAACTCCAAAACTCCGAAACTCCAAAACTCCGAAACTCAAAAACTCCAATACTCCAAAACTCCGGAACTCCAAAACTCCAAAACTCCAAAACTCCGAAACTCCAAAACTCCGAAACTCCGAAACTCCGAAACTCCGAAACTCCGAAACTCCAAAACTCCGAAACTCCAAAACTCCAAAACTCCAAAACTCCAATACTCCAAAACTCCAAAACTCCGAAACTCCAAAACTCCAAAACTCCAAAACTCCGAAACTCCGAAACTCCAAAACTCCAAAACTCCGAAACTCCAAAACTCCGAAACTCCGAAACTCCGAAACTCCAAAACTCCAAAACTCCGAAACTCCAAAACTCCAAAACTCCAATACTCCAAAACTCCAAAACTCCGAAACTCCAAAACTCCGAAACTCCAAAACTCCAATACTCCAAAACTCCGAAACTCCAAAACTCCAAAACTCCAAAACTCCAAAACTCCAAAACTCCGAAACTCCGAAACTCCAAAACTCCGAAACTCCAAAACTCCAAAACTCCGAAACTCCGAAACTCCGAAACTCCAAAACTCCAAAACTCCAAAACTCCGAAACTCCAAAACTCCAAAACTCCAAAACTCCGAAACTCCAAAACCCCAAAACTCCAAAACTCCGAAACTCCAAAACTCCGAAACTCCAAAACTCCAAAACTCCAAAACTCCGAAACTCCAAAACTCCGAAACTCCAAAACTCCAAAACTCCAAAACTCCGAAACTCCAAAACTCCGAAACTCCGAAACTCGGAAACTCCAAAACTCCAAAACTCCAAAACTCCGATACTCCAAAACTCCAAAACTCCAAAACTCCAAAACTCCAAAACTCCGAAACTCCAAAACTCCAAAACTCCAAAGCTCCAAAACTCCAAAACTCCAAAACTCCAAAACTCCAAAACTCCAAAACTCCAAAACTCCAAAACTCCGAAACTCCAAAACTCCAAAACTCCAAAACTCCAAAACTCCAAAACTCCAAAACTCCGAAACTCCAAAACTCCGAAACTCCGAAACTCCGAAACTCCAAAACTCCGAAACTCCAAAACTCCAAAACTCCAAAACTCCAATACTCCAAAACTCCAAAACTCCAAAACTCCAAAACTCCGAAACTCCAAAACTCCAAAACTCCAAAACTCCGAAACTCCGAAACTCCAAAACTCCAAAACTCCAAAACTCCGAAACTCCAAAACTCCAAAACTCCGAAACTCCAAAACTCCGAAACTCCGAAACTCCAAAACTCCAAAACTCCGACACTCCAAAACTCCAATACTCCAAAACTCCAAAACTCCGAAACTCCAAAACTCCGAAACTCCAAAACTCCAAAACTCCAAAGCTCCAAAACTCCAAAACTCCGAAACTCCAAAACTCCAAAACTCCAAAACTCCAAAACTCCTAAACTCCAAAACTCCAAAACTCCGAAACTCCGAAACACCGAAACTCCAAAACTCCAAAACTCCAAAACTCCAAAACTCCGAAACTCCAAAACTCCGAAACTCCGAAACTCCAAAACTCCGAAACTCCAAAACTCCAAAACTCCGAAACTCCGAAACTCCGAAACTCCAAAACTCCAAAACTCCAAAACTCCGAAACTCCAAAACTCCAAAACTCCGAAACTCCAAAACCCCAAAACTCAAAAACTCCAAAACTCCAAAACTCCGAAACTCCAAAACTCCGAAACTCCAAAACTCCAAAACTCCAAAACTCCAAAACTCCGAAACTCCAAAACTCCAAAACTCCGAAACTCCTAAACTCCAGAACTCCAAAACTCCGAAACTCCGAAACTCCGAAACCCCAAAACTCCAAAACTCAAAACTCCAAAACTCCGAAACTCCAAAACTCCAATACTCCAAAACTCCAAAACTCCAAAACTCCAAAACTCCAATACTCCAAAACTCCGAAACTCCGAAACTCCAAAACTCCAAAACTCCAAAACTCCAAAACTCCGAAACTCCGAAACTCCAAAACTCCGAATCTCCAAAACTCGGAAACTCCAAAACTCCAAAACTCCAAAACTCCAAAACTCCAAAACTCCGAAACTCCAAAACTCCAAAACTCCGAAACTCCAAAACTCCAAAACACCAAAACTCCAAAACTCCAAAACTCCGAAACTCCAAAACTCCGAAACTCCGAAACTCCGAAACTCAAAAACTCCGAAACTCCGAAACTCCGAAACTCCGAAACTCCGAAACTCCAAAACTCCAAAACTACAAAGCTCCGAATCTCCAAAACTCCGAAACTCCGAAACTCCGAAACTCCAAAACTCCAAAACTCCAAAACTCCGAAACTCCAAAACTCCGAAACTCCAAAACTCCAAAACTCCGAAACTCCAAAACTCCGAAACTCCAAAACTCCAAAACTCCAAAACTCCGATACTCCAAAACTCCGAAACTCCAAAACTCCAAAACTCCAAAACTCCGAAACTCCAAAACTCCAAAACTCCAAAACTCCAAAACTCCGAAACTCCAAAACTCCAAACTCCAAAACTCCGAAACTCCAAAACTCCAAAACTCCAATACTCCAAAACTCCAAAACTCCGCACTCCAAAACTCCGAAACTCAAAAACTCCAATACTCCAAAACTCCGGAACTCCAAAACTCCAAAACTCCAAAACTCCGAAACTCCAAAACTCCGAAACTCCGAAACTCCGAAACTCCGAAACTCCAAAACTCCGAAACTCCAAAACTCCAAAACTCCAATACTCCAAAACTCCAAAACTCCAAAACTCCGAAACTCCAAAACTCCAAAATTCCAAAACTCCGAAACTCCGAAACTCCGAAACTCCAAAACTCCAAAACTCCGAAACTCCGAAACTCCAAAACTCCGAAACTCCGAAACTCCGAAACTCCAAAACTCCAAAACTCCGAAACTCCAAAACTCCAAAACTCCAATACTCAAAAACTCCAAAACTCCGATACTCCAAAACTCCGAAACTCCAAAACTCCAATACTCCAAAACTCCGAAACTCCAAAACTCCAAAACTCCAAAACTCCAAAACTCCGAAACTCCGAAACTCCAAAACTCCGAAACTCCAAAACTCCAAAACTCCGAAACTCCGAAACTCCGAAACTCCGAAACTCCAAAACTCCAAAACTCCAAAACTCCAAAACTCCGAAACTCCGAAACTCCAAAACTCCGAAACTCCAAAACTCCAAAACTCCGAAACTCCGAAACTCCGAAACTCCAAAACTCCAAAACTCCAAAACTCCGAAACTCCAAAACTCCGAAACTCCAAAACTCCAAAACTCCAAAACTCCAATACTCCAAAACTCCAAAACTCCAAAACTCCAAAACTCCAAAACTCCAAAACTCCAAAACTCCAAAACTCCGAAACTCCAAAACTCCAAAACTCCAAAACTCCGAAACTCCAAAACTCCGAAACTCCGAAACTCCGAAACTCCAAAACTCCAAAACTCCGAAACTCCAAAACTCCAAAACTCCGAAACTCCAAAACTCCAAAACTCCAATACTCCAAAACTCCAAAACTCCGAAACTCCAAAACTCCGAAACTCAAAAACTCCAATACTCCAAAACTCCGGAACTCCAAAACTCCAAAACTCCAAAACTCCGAAACTCCAAAACTCCGAAACTCCGAAACTCCGAAACTCCGAAACTCCAAAACTCCGAAACTCCAAAACTCCAAAACTCCAAAACTCCAATACTCCAAAACTCCAAAACTCCGAAACTCCAAAACTCCAAAACTCCAAAACTCCGAAACTCCGAAACTCCAAAACTCCAAAACTCCGAAACTCCAAAACTCCGAAACTCCGAAACTCCGAAACTCCAAAACTCCAAAACTCCGAAACTCCAAAACTCCAAAACTCCAATACTCCAAAACTCCAAAACTCCGAAACTCCAAAACTCCGAAACTCCAAAACTCCAATACTCCAAAACTCCGAAACTCCCAAACTCCAAAACTCCAAAACTCCAAAACTCCAAAACTCCGAAACTCCGAAACTCCAAAACTCCGAAACTCCAAAACTCCAAAACTCCGAAACTCCGAAACTCCGAAACTCCAAAACTCCAAAACTCCAAAACTCCGAAACTCCAAAACTCCAAAACTCCAAAACTCCGAAACTCCAAAACCCCAAAACTCCAAAACTCCAAAACTCCAAAACTCCGAAACTCCAAAACTCCGAAACTCCAAAACTCCAAAACTCCAAAACTCCAAAACTCCGAAACTCCAAAACTCCAAAACTCCGAAACTCCTAAACTCCAAAACTCCAAAACTCCGAAACTCCGAAACTCCGAAACCCCAAAACTCCAAAACTCAAAACTCCAAAACTCCGAAACTCCAAAACTCCAATACTCCAAAACTCCGAAACTCCAAAACTCCAAAACTCCAAAACTCCAATACTCCAAAACTCCGAAACTCCGAAACTCCAAAACTCCAAAACTCCAAAACTCCAAAACTCCGAAACTCCGAAACTCCAAAACTCCGAATCTCCAAAACTCGGAAACTCCAAAACTCCAAAACTCCAAAACTCCAAAACTCCAAAACTCCAAAACTCCGAAACTCCAAAACTCCAAAACTCCGAAACTCCAAAACTCCAAAACACCAAAACTCCAAAACTCCAAAACTCCGAAACTCCAAAACTCCGAAACTCCGAAACTCCGAAACTCAAAAACTCCGAAACTCCGAAACTCCGAAACTCCGAAACTCCAAAACTCCAAAACTCCAAAGCTCCGAAACTCCAAAACTCCGAAACTCCGAAACTCCGAAACTCCAAAACTCCAAAACTCCAAAACTCCGAAACTCCAAAACTCCGAAACTCCAAAACTCCAAAACTCCGAAACTCCAAAACTCCGAAACTCCAAAACTCCAAAACTCCAAAACTCCGAAACTCCAAAACTCCGAAACTCCGAAACTCCAAAACTCCAAAACTCCGATACTCCAAAACTCCAAAACTCCAAAACTCCAAAACTCCAAAACTCCAAAACTCCGAAACTCCAAAACTCCAAAACTCCAAAGCTCCAAAACTCCAAAACTCCAAAACTCCAAAACTCCAAAACTCCAAAACTCCAAAACTCCAAAACTCCGAAACTCCAAAACTCCAAAACTCCAAAACTCCAAAACTCCAAAACTCCAAAACTCCAAAACTCCGAAACTCCAAAACTCCGAAACTCCGAAACTCCGAAACTCCAAAACTCCGAAACTCCAAAACTCCAAAACTCCAAAACTCCAATACTCCAAAACTCCAAAACTCCAAAACTCCGAAACTCCAAAACTCCAAAACTCCAAAACTCCGAAACTCCGAAACTCCAAAACTCCAAAACTCCAAAACTCCGAAACTCCAAAACTCCAAAACTCCGAAACTCCAAAACTCCGAAACTCCGAAACTCCAAAACTCCAAAACTCCGACACTCCAAAACTCCAATACTCCAAAACTCCAAAACTCCGAAACTCCAAAACTCCGAAACTCCAAAACTCCAAAACTCCAAAGCTCCAAAACTCCAAAACTCCAAAACTCCGAAACTCCAAAACTCCAAAACTCCAAAACTCCGAAACTCCTAAACTCCAAAACTCCAAAACTCCGAAACTCCGAAACACCGAAACTCCAAAACTCCAAAACTCCAAAACTCCAAAACTCCAAAACTCCGAAACTCCAAAACTCCGAAACTCCGAAACTCCGAAACTCCAAAACTCCGAAACTCCGAAACTCCGAAACTCCAAAACTCCAAAAGCTCCGAAATTCCAAAACTCCGAAACTCCGAAACTCCGAAACTCCAAAACTCCAAAACTCCAAAACTCCGAAACTCCAAAACTCCGAAACTCCAAAACTCCAAAACTCCAAAACTCCGAAACTCCGAAACTCCAAAACTCCAAAACTCCGACACTCCAAAACTCCAATACTCCAAAACTCCAAAACTCCGAAACTCCAAAACTCCGAAACTCCAAAACTCCAAAACTCCAAAGCTCCAAAACTCCAAAACTCCAAAACTCCGAAACTCCAAAACTCCAAAACTCCAAAACTCCGAAACTCCTAAACTCCAAAACTCCAAAACTCCGAAACTCCGAAACACCGAAACTCCAAAACTCCAAAACTCCAAAACTCCAAAACTCCAAAACTCCGAAACTCCAAAACTCCGAAACTCCGAAACTCCGAAACTCCAAAACTCCGAAACTCCGAAACTCCGAAACTCCGAAACTCCAAAACTCCAAAAGCTCCGAAATTCCAAAACTCCGAAACTCCGAAACTCCGAAACTCCGAAACTCCAAAACTCCAAAACTCCAAAACTCCGAAACTCCAAAACTCCGAAACTCCAAAACTCCAAAACTCCGAAACTCCAAAACTCCGAAACTCCAAAACTCCAAAACTCCAAAACTCCGAAACTCCAAAACTCCGAAACTCCGAAACTCGGAAACTCCAAAACTCCAAAACTCCAAAACTCCAAAACTCCGAAACTCCAAAACTCCAAAACTCCAAAACTCCAAAACTCCAAAACTCCAAACCTCCGAAACTCCAAAACTCCGAAACTCCGAAACTCCGAAACTCCGAAACTCCAAAACTCCGAAACTCCGAAACTCTGAAACTCCGAAACTCCGAAACTCCAAAACTCCGAAACTCCGAAACTCCGAAACTCCGAAACTCCGAAACTCCGAAACTCCAAAACTCCAAAACTCCAAAACTCCAAAACTCCGAAACTCCAAAACTCCGAAACTCCAAAACTCCAAAACTCCGAAACTCCAAAACTCCAAAACTCCGAAACACCAAAACTCCGAAACTCCGAAACTCGGAAACTCCAAAACTCCAAAACTCCAAAACTCCGAAACTCCAAAACTCCAAAACTCCAAAACTCCAAAACTCCAAAACTCCAAAACTCCAAAACTCCAAAACTCCGAAACTCCAAAACTCCAAAACTCCAAAGCTCCAAAACTCCAAAACTCCAAAACTCCGAAACTCCAAAACTCCGAAACTCCAAAACTCCGAAACTCCAAAACTCCGAAACTCCAAAACTCCGAATCTCCAAAACTCCAAAACTCCGAAACTCCAAAAGTCCAAAACTCAATAACTCCAAAACTCCAAAACTCCGAAACTCCAAAACTCCGAAACTCCAATACTCCAAAACTCCAATACTCCAAAACTCCAAAACTCCAAAACACCGAAACTCCGAAACTCCAAAACTCCGAAACTCCAAAACTCCGAAACTCCAAAACTCCAAAACTCCGAAACTCCAAAACTCCGAAACTCCAAAACTCCAAAACTCCGAAACTCCAAAACTCCGAAACTCCGAAACTCGGAAACTCCAAAACTCCAAAACTCCAAAACTCCAAAACTCCGAAACTCCAAAACTCCAAAACTCCAAAACTCCAAAACTCCAAAACTCCAAACCTCCGAAACTCCAAAACTCCGAAACTCCGAAACTCCGAAACTCCGGAACTCCAAAACTCCGAAACTCCGAAACTCTGAAACTCCGAAACTCCGAAACTCCAAAACTCCGAAACTCCGAAACTCCGAAACTCCGAAACTCCGAAACTCCAAAACTCCAAAACTCCAAAACTCCAAAACTCCGAAACTCCAAAACTCCGAAACTCCAAAACTCCAAAACTCCGAAACTCCAAAACTCCGAAACTCCAAAACTCCAAAACTCCGAAACACCAAAACTCCGAAACTACGAAACTCGGAAACTCCAAAACTCCAAAACTCCAAAACTCCGAAACTCCAAAACTCCAAAACTCCAAAACTCCAAAACTCCAAAACTCCAAAACTCCAAAACTCCGAAACTCCAAAACTCCAAAACTCCAAAGCTCCAAAACTCCACAACTCCAAAACTCCGAAACTCCAAAACTCCAAAACTCCAAAACTCCAAAACTCCAAAACTCCGAAACTCCAAAACTCCGAAACTCCGAAACTCCAAAACTCCAAAACTCCGACACTCCAAAACTCCAATACTCCAAAACTCCAAAACTCCGAAACTCCAAAACTCCGAAACTCCAAAACTCCAAAACTCCAAAGCTCCAAAACTCCAAAACTCCAAAACTCCGAAACTCCAAAACTCCAAAACTCCAAAACTCCGAAACTCCTAAACTCCAAAACTCCAAAACTCCGAAACTCCGAAACACCGAAACTCCAAAACTCCAAAACTCCAAAACTCCAAAACTCCAAAACTCCGAAACTCCAAAACTCCGAAACTCCGAAACTCCGAAACTCCAAAACTCCGAAACTCCGAAACTCCGAAACTCCAAAACTCCAAAAGCTCCGAAATTCCAAAACTCCGAAACTCCGAAACTCCGAAACTCCGAAACTCCAAAACTCCAAAACTCCAAAACTCCGAAACTCCAAAACTCCGAAACTCCAAAACTCCAAAACTCCGAAACTCCAAAACTCCGAAACTCCAAAACTCCAAAACTCCAAAACTCCGAAACTCCAAAACTCCGAAACTCCGAAACTCGGAAACTCCAAAACTCCAAAACTCCAAAACTCCAAAACTCCGAAACTCCAAAACTCCAAAACTCCAAAACTCCAAAACTCCAAAACTCCAAACCTCCGAAACTCCAAAACTCCGAAACTCCGAAACTCCGAAACTCCGAAACTCCAAAACTCCGAAACTCCGAAACTCTGAAACTCCGAAACTCCGAAACTCCAAAACTCCGAAACTCCGAAACTCCGAAACTCCGAAACTCCGAAACTCCGAAACTCCAAAACTCCAAAACTCCGAAACTCGGAAACTCCAAAACTCCAAAACTCCAAAACTCCGAAACTCCAAAACTCCAAAACTCCAAAACTCCAAAACTCCAAAACTCCAAAACTCCAAAACTCCGAAACTCCAAAACTCCAAAACTCCAAAGCTCCAAAACTCCAAAACTCCAAAACTCCGAAACTCCAAAACTCCGAAACTCCAAAACTCCGAAACTCCAAAACTCCGAAACTCCAAAACTCCGAATCTCCAAAACTCCAAAACTCCGAAACTCCAAAAGTCCAAAACTCAATAACTCCAAAACTCCAAAACTCCGAAACTCCAAAACTCCGAAACTCCAATACTCCAAAACTCCAATACTCCAAAACTCCAAAACTCCAAAACACCGAAACTCCGAAACTCCAAAACTCCGAAACTCCAAAACTCCGAAACTCCAAAACTCCAAAACTCCGAAACTCCAAAACTCCGAAACTCCAAAACTCCAAAACTCCGAAACTCCAAAACTCCGAAACTCCGAAACTCGGAAACTCCAAAACTCCAAAACTCCAAAACTCCAAAACTCCGAAACTCCAAAACTCCAAAACTCCAAAACTCCAAAACTCCAAACCTCCGAAACTCCAAAACTCCGAAACTCCGAAACTCCGAAACTCCAAAACTCCGAAACTCCGAAACTCTGAAACTCCGAAACTCCGAAACTCCAAAACTCCGAAACTCCGAAACTCCGAAACTCCGAAACTCCGAAACTCCAAAACTCCAAAACTCCAAAACTCCAAAACTCCGAAACTCCAAAACTCCGAAACTCCAAAACTCCAAAACTCCGAAACTCCAAAACTCCGAAACTCCAAAACTCCAAAACTCCGAAACACCAAAACTCCGAAACTACGAAACTCGGAAACTCCAAAACTCCAAAACTCCAAAACTCCAAAACTCCGAAACTCCAAAACTCCAAAACTCCAAAACTCCAAAACTCCAAAACTCCAAAACTCCAAAACTCCGAAACTCCAAAACTCCAAAACTCCAAAGCTCCAAAACTCCAAAACTCCAAAACTCCGAAACTCCAAAACTCCGAAACTCCAAAACTCCGAAACTCCAAAACTCCGAAACTCCAAAACTCCGAATCTCCAAAACTCCAAAACTCCGAAACTCCAAAAGTCCAAAACTCAATAACTCCAAAACTCCAAAACTCCGAAACTCCAAAACTCCGAAACTCCAATACTCCAAAACTCCAATACTCCAAAACTCCAAAACTCCAAAACACCGAAACTCCGAAACTCCGAAACTCGAAAACTCCAAAACTCCAAAACTCCAAAACTCCGAAACTCCAAAACTCCGAAACTCCAAAACTCCAAAACTCCAAAACTCCGAAACTCCAAAACTCCAATACTCCAAAACTCCGAAACTCCAAAACTCCAAAACTCAAAAACTCCAAAACTCCAAAACTCCAAAACTCCGAAACTCCAAAACTCCGAAACTCCAAAACTCCGAAACTCCAAAACTCCGAAACTCCAAAACTCCGAATCTCCAAAACTCCAAAACTCCAAAACTCCGAAACTCCAAAACTCCGAAACTCCAAAACTCCAAAACTCCAATACTCCAAAACTCCAAAACTCCAAAACACCGAAACTCCGAAACTCCGAAACTCCAAAACTCCAAAACTCCAAAACTCCGAAACTCCAAAACTCCGAAACTCCAAAACTCTAAAACTCCAAAACTCCAAAACTCCGAAACTCCAAAACTCCAATACTCCAAAACACCGAAACTCCAAAACTCCAAAACTCCAAAACTCCAATACTCCAAAACTCCGAAACTCCGAAACTCCAAAACTCCAAAACTCCAAAACTGCAAAACTCCAAAACTCCGAAACTCCGAAACTCCAAAACTCCGAAACTCCAAAACTCGGAAACTCCAAAACTCCAAAACTCCGAAACTGCAAAACGTCGAAACTCCAAAACTCCGAATCTCCAAAACTCCAAAACTCCAAAACTCCGAAACTCCAAAACTCCGAAACTCCGAAACTCCAAAACTCCGAAACTCCAAAACTCCAAAACTCCGAAACTCCAAAACTCCAAAACTCCAAAACTCCGAAACTCCAAAACACCGAAACTCCAAAACTCCGAAACTCCAAAACTCCAAAACTCCAAAACTCCGAAACTCCAAAACACCGAAACTCCGAAACTCCGAAACTCCAAAACTCCAAAACTCCAAAGCTCCAAAACTCCAAAACTCCAAAACTCCGAAACTCCAAAACTCCGAAACTCCAAAACTCCGAAACTCCAAAACTCCGAAACTCCAAAACTCCGAATCTCCAAAACTCCAAAACTCCGAAACTCCAAAAGTCCAAAACTCAATAACTCCAAAACTCCAAAACTCCGAAACTCCAAAACTCCGAAACTCCAATACTCCAAAACTCCAATACTCCAAAACTCCAAAACTCCAAAACACCGAAACTCCGAAACTCCGAAACTCGAAAACTCCAAAACTCCAAAACTCCAAAACTCCGAAACTCCAAAACTCCGAAACTCCAAAACTCCAAAACTCCAAAACTCCGAAACTCCAAAACTCCAATACTCCAAAACTCCGAAACTCCAAAACTCCAAAACTCAAAAACTCGGAAACTCCAAAACTCCAAAACTCCGAAACTCCAAAACTCCGAAACTCCAAAACTCCGAAACTCCAAAACTCCGAAACTCCAAAACTCCGAATCTCCAAAACTCCAAAACTCCAAAACTCCGAAACTCCAAAACTCCGAAACTCCAAAACTCCAAAACTCCAATACTCCAAAACTCCAAAACTCCAAAACACCGAAACTCCGAAACTCCGAAACTCCAAAACTCCAAAACTCCAAAACTCCGAAACTCCAAAACTCCGAAACTCCAAAACTCTAAAACTCCAAAACTCCAAAACTCCGAAACTCCAAAACTCCAATACTCCAAAACACCGAAACTCCAAAACTCCAAAACTCCAAAACTCCAATACTCCAAAACTCCGAAACTCCGAAACTCCAAAACTCCAAAACTCCAAAACTGCAAAACTCCAAAACTCCGAAACTCCGAAACTCCAAAACTCCGAAACTCCAAAACTCGGAAACTCCAAAACTCCAAAACTCCAAAACTCCGAAACTGCAAAACTCCGAAACTCCAAAACTCCGAATCTCCAAAACTCCAAAACTCCAAAACTCCGAAACTCCAAAACTCCAAAACTCCGAAACTCCAAAACTCCGAAACTCCAAAACTCCAAAACTCCGAAACTCCAAAACTCCAAAACTCCAAAACTCCGAAACTCCAAAACACCGAAACTCCGAAACTCCGAAACTCCAAAACTCCAAAACTCCAAAACTCCAAAACTCCGAAACTCCAAAACTCCGAAACTCCGAAACTCCAAAACTCCAAAACTCCGAAACTCCAAAACTCCAAAACTCCAAAACTCCGAAACTCCGAAACTCCAAAACTCCAAAACTCCAAAACTCCGAAACTCCAAAACTCCAAAACTCCAAAACTCCGAAACTCCAATACTCCAAAACTCCGAAACTCCAAAACTCCAAAACTCCAAAACTCCAAAACTCCGAAACTCCGAAACTCCGAAACTCCGAAACTCCAAAACTCCGAAACTCCAAAACTCCAAAACTCCAAAACTCCAAAACTCCGAAACTCGTAAACTCCAAAACTCCAAAACTCCAAAACTCCGAAACTCGTAAACTCCAAAACTCCGAAACTCCGAAACTCCAAAACTCCGAAACTCCAAAACTCCGAAACTCCGAAACTCCGAAACTCCGAAACTCCGAAACTCCAAAACTCCAAAACTCCGAAACTCCGAAACTCCGAATCTCCAAAACTCCAAAACTCCAAAACTCCGAAACTCCAAAACTCCAAAACTCCAATACTCCAAAACTCCGAAACTCCGAAACTCCAAAACTCCAAAACTCCAAAACTCCGAAACTCCAAAACTCCAAAACTCCAAAACTCCGAAACTCCAAAACTCCAAAACTCCAAAACTCCAAAACTCCGAAACTCCAAAACTCCGAAACTCCAAAACTCCAAAACTCCGAAACTCCTAAACTCCAAAACTCCAAAACTCCGAAACTCCGAAACCCCAAAACTCCAAAACTCAAAACTCCAAAACTCCGAAACTCCAAAACTCCAATACTCCAAAACTCCGAAACTCCAAAACTCCTAAACTCCAAAACTCCAATACTCCAAAACTCCGAAACTCCGAAACTCCAAAACTCCAAAACTCCAAAACTCCGAAACTCCGAAACTCCAAAACTCCGAATCTCCAAAACTCGGAAACTCCAAAACTCCAAAACTCCAAAACTCCAAAGCTCCAAAACTCCAAAACTCCAAAACTCCGAAACTCCAAAACTCCGAAACTCCAAAACTCCGAAACTCCAAAACTCCGAAACTCCAAAACTCCGAAGCTCCAAAACTCCAAAACTCCGAAACTCCAAAAGTCCAAAATTCAATAACTCCAAAACTCCAAAACTCCGAAACTCCAAAACTCCGAAACTCCAATACTCCAAAACTCCAATACTCCAAAACTCCAAAACTCCAAAACACCGAAACTCCGAAACTCCGAAACTCCAAAACTCCAAAACTCCAAAACTCCAAAACTCCAAAACTCCGAAACTCCAAAACTCCGAAACTCCAAAACTCCAAAACTCCGAAACTCCAAAACTCCAAAACTCCGAATCTCCAAAACTCCAAAACTCCGAATCTCCAAAAGTCCAAAACTCAATAACTCCAAAACTCCGAAACTCCAAAACTCCAAAAATCCGAAACTCCTTAAATCCAAGACTAGAAAACTCCACAACTGCAAAAAACTGAAACTCCAAAATTCCGAAACTCCACAACCACGAATCTGCAAAACTGCGAAACTCCAATACTCTGAACCCCCAAAACTACAAAACTTGAAACTCCGAAACTCCAAAACTCCAAAACTGCAAAATTCTGGAACAACAAAACCCTGAATCTCCAAAAATCCAAAAATCCGAAACTCCAAAACTCAAATTCCGAAACTCCACAACCCTGAACCTCCAAAACTCCGAAACTCCAAAACTTCGAAATTCCGAAACTCCAAAACACCAAAACTCCGAAACTGCAAAACTCCAAAACTCCGAAACTCCGAAACTCCGGAACTCCGAAACTCCGAAACTCCGAAACTCCAAAACTACGAAACTCCAACAATCAATACCTCCAAAACTCCAAAACTACAGAATTCGGAAACTCCAAAACCCCGAATTTCCAAAACTCCGAAACTGCAATAGTCCGAAACTCTAAAACTCCAAAAATCCGAAACTCTGAACATTCAAAAATCCGAAACTCCAAAAATCCGGAACTCCACAACCCCGATTCTCCATACGGCGCAACTCCCAAACTAAAAAACTCCGAAACTCCAAAACTCCGAAACTCGGAAACTCCAAAACTCCAAAACTACAAAATTCTGGAACTCCAAAATTCTGAATCTCCAAAAATCCATACCTCCAAAACTCCAAAACTCCAAAACTCCGGAACTCCAAAACTCAAAAATTCCGAAACTCCACAACCCTGAACCTCCAAAACTCCGAAACTCCAAAACTCCAAAACTCCAAAACTCCAAAACTCCGAAACTCCAAAACTGCGAAAATCGAAAACTCCAAAACTCCGAAACTCCAAAAGTCCAAAACTCAATAACTCCAAAACTCCGAAACTCCAAAACTCCAAAAATCGAAAACTTGAAAACTCCAAAACTCCACAAATCCGAAACTCCAAAACTCCAAAACTCCGAAACTCCAAAACTCTGAAACTCCAAAACTCCGAAACTCACAAATTCCGAAACTCCGCAACCCCGAATCTCCAAAACTGAAACTCCAAAACTCCGAAACTCAAAAATCCAGAACTCCAAAACTCCAAAGCTCTAAAACTCCAAAAGTCCAATAATCCGAAACTCCAAAACTCCGAAACTCCGAAACTCCGAAACTCCGAAACTCCAAAACTCCGAAACTCCAAAACTCCCAAACTCCAAAACTCCAATACTCCAAAACTCCAAAACTCCGAAACTCCAAAACTCCAAAACTCCAAAACTCCGAAACTCCGAAACTCCAAAACTCCAAAACTCCAAAACTCCGAAACTCCAAAACTCCAAAACTCCAAAACTCCGAAACTCCAAAACTCCGAAACTCCGAAACTCCAAAACTCCGAAACTCCAAAACTCCAAAACTCCGAAACTCCAAAACTCCAAAACTCCAATACTCCAAAACTCCAAACCTCCGAAACTCCGAAACTCCGAAACTCCAAAACTCCAAAACTCCGAAACTCCAAAACTCCAAAACTCCAAAACTCCGAAACTCCAAAACTCCAAAACTCCAAAACTCCAAAACTCCAAAACTCCAAAACTCCGAAACTCCAAAACTGCGAAAATCGAAAACTCCAAAACTCCGAAACTCCAAAAGTACAAAACTCAATAACTCCAAAACTCCGAAACTCCAAAACTCCAAAAATCGAAAACTTGAAAACTCCAAAACTCCACAAATCCGAAACTCCAAAACTCCAAAACTCCGAAACTCCAAAACTCCAAAACTCCGAAACTCCAAAACTCCGAAACTCCGAAACTCCGAAACTCCGAAACTCCAAAACTCCGAAACTCCAAAACTCCAAAACTCCAAAACTCCAATACTCCAAAACTCCAAAACTCCAAAACTCCGAAACTCCAAAACTCCAAAACTCCAAAACTCCGAAACTCCGAAACTCCAAAACTCCAAAACTCCGAAACTCCAAAACTCCGAAACTCCGAAACTCCGAAACTCCAAAACTCCAAAACTCCGAAACTCCAAAACTCCAAAACTCCAATACTCCAAAACTCCAAAACTCCGAAACTCCAAAACTCCGAAACTCCAAAACTCCAATACTCCAAAACTCCGAAACTCCAAAACTCCAAAACTCCAAAACTCAAACTCCGAAACTCCGAAACTCCAAAACTCCGAAACTCCAAAACTCCAAACCTCCGAAACTCCGAAACTCCGAAACTCCAAAACTCCAAAACTCCGAAACTCCAAAACTCCAAAACTCCAAAACTCCGAAACTCCAAAACTCCAAAACTCCAAAACTCCAAAACTCCAAAACTCCAAAACTCCGAAACTCCAAAACTGCGAAAATCGAAAACTCCAAAACTCCGAAACTCCAAAAGTACAAAACTCAATAACTCCAAAACTCCGAAACTCCAAAACTCCAAAAATCGAAAACTTGAAAACTCCAAAACTCCACAAATCCGAAACTCCAAAACTCCAAAACTCCGAAACTCCAAAACTCTGAAACTCCAAAACTCCGAAACTCACAAATTCCGAAACTCCGCAACCCCGAATCTCCAAAATTGAAACTCCAAAACTCCGAAACTCAAAAATCCAGAACTCCAAAACTCCAAAGCTCTAAAACTCCAAAAGTCCAAAACTCCAATACTCCAAAACTCCAAAACTCCAAAACTCCGAAACTCCAAAACTCCAAAACTCCGAAACTCCGAAACTCCAAAACTCCAAAACTCCGAAACTCCAAAACTCCGAAACTCCGAAACTCCGAAACTCCAAAACTCCAAAACTCCGAAACTCCAAAACTCCAAAACTCCAATACTCCAAAACTCCAAAACTCCGAAACTCCAAAACTCCGAAACTCCAAAACTCCAATACTCCAAAACTCCGAAACTCCAAAACTCCAAAACTCCAAAACTCCAAAACTCCAAAACTCCAAAACTCCAAAACTCCAAAACTCCGAAACTCCAAAACTGCGAAAATCGAAAACTCCAAAACTCCGAAACTCCAAAAGTACAAAACTCAATAACTCCAAAACTCCGAAACTCCAAAACTCCAAAAATCGAAAACTTGAAAACTCCAAAACTCCACAAATCCGAAACTCCAAAACTCCAAAACTCCGAAACTCCAAAACTCTGAAACTCCAAAACTCCGAAACTCACAAATTCCGAAACTCCGCAACCCCGAATCTCCAAAACTGAAACTCCAAAACTCCGAAACTCAAAAATCCAGAACTCCAAATCTCCAAAGCTCTAAAACTCCAAAAGTCCAATAATCCGAAACTCCAAAACTCCGAAACTCCGAAACTCCGAAACTCCGAAACTCCAAAACTCCGAAACTCCAAAACTCCCAAACTCCAAAACTCCAGTACTCCAAAACTCCAAAACTCCGAAACTCCAAAACTCCAAAACTCCAAAACTCCGAAACTCCGAAACTCCAAAACTCCAAAACTCCAAAACTCCAAAACTCCGAAACTCCAAAACTCCAAAACTCCAAAACTCCGAAACTCCAAAACTCCGAAACTCCGAAACTCCGAAACTCCAAAACTCCAAAACTCCGAAACTCCAAAACTCCAAAACTCCGAAACTCCAAAACTCCAAAACTCCAATACTCCAAAACTCCAAAACTCCGAAACTCCAAAACTCCGAAACTCAAAAACTCCAATACTCCAAAACTCCGGAACTCCAAAACTCCAAAACTCCGAAACTCCGAAACTCCAAAACTCCGAAACTCCAAAACTCCAAAACTCCAATACTCCAAAACTCCAAAACTCCGAAACTCCAAAACTCCAAAACTCCAAAACTCCGAAACTCCAAAACTCCAAAACTCCAAAACTCCGAAACTCCAAAACTCCGAAACTCCGAAACTCCGAAACTACAAAACTCCAAAACTCCGAAACTCCAAAACTCCGAAACTCCAAAACTCCAAAACTCCGAAACTCCAAAACTCCAAAACTCCAATACTCCAAAACTCCAAAACTCCGAAACTCCAAAACTCCGAAACTCAAAAACTCCAATACTCCAAAACTCCGGAACTCCAAAACTCCAAAACTCCAAAACTCCAAAACTCCAAAACTCCAAAACTCCAAAACTCCAAAACTCCGAAACTCCAAAACTCCGAAACTCCGAAACTCCGAAACTCCAAAACTCCGAAACTCCAAAACTCCAAAACTCCAATACTCCAAAACTCCAAAACTCCAAAACTCCGAAACTCCAAAACTCCAAAACTCCAAAACTCCGAAACTCCGAAACTCCAAAACTCCAAAACTCCAAAACTCCAAAACTCCGAAGCTCCAAAACTCCAAAACTCCGAAACTCCAAAAGTCCAAATTTCAATAACTCCAAAACTCCAAAACTCCGAAACTCCAAAACTCCGAAACTCCAATACTCCAAAACTCCAAAACTCCGAAACTCCAAAACTCCAAAACTCCAAAACTCCGAAACTCCAAAACTCCGAAGCTCCAAAACTCCAAAACTCCGAAACTCCAAAAGTCCAAATTTCAATAACTCCAAAACTCCAAAACTCCGAAACTCCAAAACTCCGAAACTCCAATACTCCGAAACTCCAAAACTCCAAAACTCCAAAGCTCCAAAACTCCAAAACTCCAAAACTCCGAAACTCCAAAACTCCAAAACTCCAAAACTCCGAAACTCCTAAACTCCAAAACTCCAAAACTCCGAAACTCCGAAACACCGAAACTCCAAAACTCCAAAACTACAAAACTCCAAAACTCCAAAACTCCGAAACTCCGAAACTCCAAAACTCCGAAACTCCGAAACTCCGAAGCTCCAAAACTCCGAAACTGCGAAACTCCGAAACTCCGAAACTCCAAAACTCCAAAACTCCAAAAGCTCCGAAATTCCAAAACTCCGAAACTCCGAAACTCCGAAACTCCAAAACTCCGAAACTCCAAAACTCCAAAACTCCAAAACTCCAAAACTCCAAAACTCCAAAACTCCGAAACTCCAAAACTGCGAAAATCGAAAACTCCAAAACTCCGAAACTCCAAAAGTACAAAACTCAATAACTCCAAAACTCCGAAACTCCAAAACTCCAAAAATCGAAAACTTGAAAACTCCAAAACTCCACAAATCCGAAACTCCAAAACTCCAAAACTCCGAAACTCCAAAACTCTGAAACTCCAAAACTCCGAAACTCACAAATTCCGAAACTCCGCAACCCCGAATCTCCAAAACTGAAACTCCAAAACTCCGAAACTCAAAAATCCAGAACTCCAAAACTCCAAAGCTCTAAAACTCCAAAAGTCCAAAACTCCAATACTCCAAAACTCCAAAACTCCAAAACTCCGAAACTCCAAAACTCCAAAACTCCGAAACTCCGAAACTCCAAAACTCCAAAACTCCGAAACTCCAAAACTCCGAAACTCCGAAACTCCGAAACTCCGAAACTCCAAAACTCCAAAACTCCGAAACTCCAAAACTCCAAAACTCCAATACTCCAAAACTCCAAAACTCCGAAACTCCAAAACTCCGAAACTCCAAAACTCCAATACTCCAAAACTCCGAAACTCCAAAACTCCAAAACTCCAAAACTCAAACTCCGAAACTCCGAAACTCCAAAACTCCGAAACTCCAAAACTCCAAACCTCCGAAACTCCGAAACTCCGAAACTCCAAAACTCCAAAACTCCGAAACTCCAAAACTCCAAAACTCCAAAACTCCGAAACTCCAAAACTCCAAAACTCCAAAACTCCAAAACTCCAAAACTCCAAAACTCCGAAACTCCAAAACTGCGAAAATCGAAAACTCCAAAACTCCGAAACTCCAAAAGTACAAAACTCAATAACTCCAAAACTCCGAAACTCCAAAACTCCAAAAATCGAAAACTTGAAAACTCCAAAACTCCACAAATCCGAAACTCCAAAACTCCAAAACTCCGAAACTCCAAAACTCTGAAACTCCAAAACTCCGAAACTCACAAATTCCGAAACTCCGCAACCCCGAATCTCCAAAACTGAAACTCCAAAACTCCGAAACTCAAAAATCCAGAACTCCAAATCTCCAAAGCTCTAAAACTCCAAAAGTCCAATAATCCGAAACTCCAAAACTCCGAAACTCCGAAACTCCGAAACTCCAAAACTCCGAAACTCCAAAACTCCCAAACTCCAAAACTCCAGTACTCCAAAACTCCAAAACTCCGAAACTCCAAAACTCCAAAACTCCAAAACTCCGAAACTCCGAAACTCCAAAACTCCAAAACTCCAAAACTCCAAAACTCCGAAACTCCAAAACTCCAAAACTCCAAAACTCCGAAACTCCAAAACTCCGAAACTCCGAAACTCCGAAACTCCAAAACTCCAAAACTCCGAAACTCCAAAACTCCAAAACTCCGAAACTCCAAAACTCCAAAACTCCAATACTCCAAAACTCCAAAACTCCGAAACTCCAAAACTCCGAAACTCAAAAACTCCAATACTCCAAAACTCCGGAACTCCAAAACTCCAAAACTCCAAAACTCCGAAACTCCGAAACTCCAAAACTCCGAAACTCCAAAACTCCAAAACTCCAAAACTCCAATACTCCAAAACTCCAAAACTCCGAAACTCCAAAACTCCAAAACTCCAAAACTCCGAAACTCCAAAACTCCAAAACTCCAAAACTCCGAAACTCCAAAACTCCGAAACTCCGAAACTCCGAAACTACAAAACTCCAAAACTCCGAAACTCCAAAACTCCGAAACTCCAAAACTCCAAAACTCCGAAACTCCAAAACTCCAAAACTCCAATACTCCAAAACTCCAAAACTCCGAAACTCCAAAACTCCGAAACTCAAAAACTCCAATACTCCAAAACTCCGGAACTCCAAAACTCCAAAACTCCAAAACTCCAAAACTCCAAAACTCCAAAACTCCAAAACTCCAAAACTCCAAAACTCCGAAACTCCAAAACTCCGAAACTCCGAAACTCCGAAACTCCAAAACTCCGAAACTCCAAAACTCCAAAACTCCAATACTCCAAAACTCCAAAACTCCAAAACTCCGAAACTCCAAAACTCCAAAACTCCAAAACTCCGAAACTCCGAAACTCCAAAACTCCAAAACTCCAAAACTCCAAAACTCCGAAGCTCCAAAACTCCAAAACTCCGAAACTCCAAAAGTCCAAATTTCAATAACTCCAAAACTCCAAAACTCCGAAACTCCAAAACTCCGAAACTCCAATACTCCAAAACTCCAAAACTCCGAAACTCCAAAACTCCAAAACTCCAAAACTCCGAAACTCCAAAACTCCGAAGCTCCAAAACTCCAAAACTCCGAAACTCCAAAAGTCCAAATTTCAATAACTCCAAAACTCCAACACTCCGAAACTCCAAAACTCCGAAACTCCAATACTCCGAAACTCCAAAACTCCAAAACTCCAAAGCTCCAAAACTCCAAAACTCCAAAACTCCGAAACTCCAAAACTCCAAAACTCCAAAACTCCGAAACTCCTAAACTCCAAAACTCCAAAATTCCGAAACTCCGAAACACCGAAACTCCAAAACTCCAAAACTCCAAAACTCCAAAACTCCAAAACTCCGAAACTCCGAAACTCCAAAACTCCGAAACTCCGAAACTCCGAAGCTCCAAAACTCCGAAACTGCGAAACTCCGAAACTCCGAAACTCCAAAACTCCAAAACTCCAAAAGCTCCGAAATTCCAAAACTCCGAAACTCCGAAACTCCGAAACTCCAAAACTCCAAAACTCCAAAACTCCGAAACTCCAAAACTCCGAAACTCCAAAACTCCGAAACTCCAAAACTCCGCAACTCCAAAACTCCAAAACTCCAAAACTCCGAAACTCCAAAACTCCGAAACTCCGAAACTCGGAAACTCCAAAACTCCAAAACTCCAAAACTCCAAAACTCCGAAACTCCAAAACTCCAAAACTCCAAAACTCCAAAACTCCAAAACTCCAAAACTCCAAAACTCCAAACCTCCGAAACTCCAAAACTCCGAAACTCCGAAACTCCGAAACTCCGAAACTCCGAAACTCCAAAACTCCGAAACTCCGAAACTCTGAAACTCCGAAACTCCGAAACTCCAAAACTCCGAAACTCCGAAACTCCGAAACTCCGAAACTCCGAAACTCCAAAACTCCAAAACTCCAAAACTCCAAAACTCCGAAACTCCAAAACTCCGAAACTCCAAAACTCCAAAACTCCAAAACTCCGAAACTCCAAAACTCCGAAGCTCCAAAACTCCAAAACTCCGAAACTCCAAAAGTCCAAATTTCAATAACTCCAAAACTCCAAAACTCCGAAACTCCAAAACTCCGAAACTCCAATACTCCAAAACTCCAATACTCCAAAACTCCAAAACTCCAAAACACCGAAACTCCGAAACTCCGAAACTCCAAAACTCCAAAACTCCAAAACTCCAAAACTCCAAAACTCCGAAACTCCAAAACTCCGAAACTCCAAAACTCCAAAACTCCGAAACTCCAAAACTCCAAAACTCCGAATCTCCAAAACTCCAAAACTCAGAATCTCCAAAACTCCAAAACTCCGAAACTCCAAAAGTCCAAAACTCAATAACTCCAAAACTCCGAAACTCCAAAACTCCAAAAATCCGAAACTCCTTAAATCCAAGACTAGAAAACTCCACAACTGCAAAAAACTGAAACTCCAAAATTCCGAAACTCCACAACCACGAATCTGCAAAACTGCGAAACTCCAATACTCAGAAACTCCAATACTCTGAACCCCCAAAACTACAAAACTTGAAACTCCGAAACTCCAAAACTCCAAAACTGCAAAATTCTGGAAACACAAAACCCTGAATCTCCAAAAATCCAAAAATCCGAAACTCCAAAACTCAAATTCCGAAACTCCACAACCCTGAACCTCCAAAACTCCGAAACTCCAAAACTTCGAAATTCCGAAACTCCAAAACACCAAAACTCCGAAACTGCAAAACTCCAAAACTCCGAAACTCCGAAACTCCGGAACTCCGAAACTCCGAAACTCCGAAACTCCAAAACTCCGAAACTCCAACAATCAATACCTCCAAAACTCCAAAACTACAGAATTCGGAAACTCCAAAACCCCGAATTTCCAAAACTCCGAAACTGCAATAGTCCGAAACTCTAAAACTCCAAAAATCCGAAACTCTGAACATTCAAAAATCCGAAACTCCAAAAATCCGGAACTCCACAACCCCGATTCTCCATACAGCGCAACTCCCAAACTAAAAAACTCCGAAACTCCAAAACTCCGAAACTCGGAAACTCCAAAACTCCAAAACTACAAAATTCTGGAACTCCAAAATTCTGAATCTCCAAAAATCCATACCTCCAAAACTCCAAAACTCCAAAACTCCGGAACTCCAAAACTCAAAAATTCCGAAACTCCACAACCCTGAACCTCCAAAACTCCGAAACTCCAAAACTCCAAAACTCCAAAACTCCAAAACTCCGAAACTCCAAAACTGCGAAAATCGAAAACTCCAAAACTCCGAAACTCCAAAAGTCCAAAACTCAATAACTCCAAAACTCCGAAACTCCAAAACTCCAAAAATCGAAAACTTGAAAACTCCAAAACTCCACAAATCCGAAACTCCAAAACTCCAAAACTCCGAAACTCCAAAACTCTGAAACTCCAAAACTCCGAAACTCACAAATTCCGAAACTCCGCAACCCCGAATCTCCAAAACTGAAACTCCAAAACTCCGAAACTCAAAAATCCAGAACTCCAAAACTCCAAAGCTCTAAAACTCCAAAAGTCCAATAATCCGAAACTCCAAAACTCCGAAACTCCGAAACTCCGAAACTCCGAAACTCCAAAACTCCGAAACTCCAAAACTCCCAAACTCCAAAACTCCAATACTCCAAAACTCCAAAACTCCGAAACTCCAAAACTCCAAAACTCCAAAACTCCGAAACTCCGAAACTCCAAAACTCCAAAACTCCAAAACTCCGAAACTCCAAAACTCCAAAACTCCAAAACTCCGAAACTCCAAAACTCCGAAACTCCGAAACTCCGAAACTCCAAAACTCCGAAACTCCAAAACTCCAAAACTCCGAAACTCCAAAACTCCAAAACTCCAATACTCCAAAACTCCAAAACTCCGAAACTCCAAAACTCCGAAACTCAAAAACTCCAATACTCCAAAACTCCGGAACTCCAAAACTCCAAAACTCCAAAACTCCGAAACTCCAAAACTCCGAAACTCCGAAACTCCGAAACTCCGAAACTCCAAAACTCCGAAACTCCAAAACTCCAAAACTCCAAAACTCCAATACCCCAAAACTCCAAAACTCCAAAACTCCGAAACTCCAAAACTCCAAAACTCCAAAACTCCGAAACTCCGAAACTCCAAAACTCCAAAACTCCGAAACTCCAAAACTCCGAAACTCCGAAACTCCGAAACTCCAAAACTCCAAAACTCCGAAACTCCAAAACTCCAAAACTCCAATACTCCAAAACTCCAAAACTCCGAAACTCCAAAACTCCGAAACTCCAAAACTCCAATACTCCAAAACTCCGAAACTCCAAAACTCCAAAACTCCAAAACTCAAACTCCGAAACTCCGAAACTCCAAAACTCCGAAACTCCAAAACTCCAAACCTCCGAAACTCCGAAACTCCGAAACTCCAAAACTCCAAAACTCCGAAACTCCAAAACTCCAAAACTCCAAAACTCCGAAACTCCAAAACTCCAAAACTCCAAAACTCCAAAACTCCAAAACTCCAAAACTCCGAAACTCCAAAACTGCGAAAATCGAAAACTCCAAAACTCCGAAACTCCAAAAGTACAAAACTCAATAACTCCAAAACTCCGAAACTCCAAAACTCCAAAAATCGAAAACTTGAAAACTCCAAAACTCCACAAATCCGAAACTCCAAAACTCCAAAACTCCGAAACTCCAAAACTCTGAAACTCCAAAACTCCGAAACTCACAAATTCCGAAACTCCGCAACCCCGAATCTCCAAAACTGAAACTCCAAAACTCCGAAACTCAAAAATCCAGAACTCCAAAACTCCAAAGCTCTAAAACTCCAAAAGTCCAATAATCCGAAACTCCAAAACTCCGAAACTCCGAAACTCCGAAACTCCGAAACTCCAAAACTCCGAAACTCCAAAACTCCCAAACTCCAAAACTCCAGTACTCCAAAACTCCAAAACTCCGAAACTCCAAAACTCCAAAACTCCAAAACTCCGAAACTCCGAAACTCCAAAACTCCAAAACTCCAAAACTCCGAAACTCCAAAACTCCGAAACTCCAAAACTCCGAAACTCCGAAACTCCGAAACTCCAAAACTCCAAAACTCCGAAACTCCAAAACTCCAAAACTCCGAAACTCCAAAACTCCAAAACTCCAATACTCCAAAACTCCAAAACTCCGAAACTCCAAAACTCCGAAACTCAAAAACTCCAATACTCCAAAACTCCGGAACTCCAAAACTCCAAAACTCCAAAACTCCGAAACTCCGAAACTCCAAAACTCCGAAACTCCAAAACTCCAAAACTCCAAAACTCCAATACTCCAAAACTCCAAAACTCCGAAACTCCAAAACTCCAAAACTCCAAAACTCCGAAACTCCAAAACTCCAAAACTCCAAAACTCCGAAACTCCAAAACTCCGAAACTCCGAAACTCCGAAACTACAAAAGTCCAAAACTCAATAACTCCAAAACTCCGAAACTCCAAAACTCCAAAAATCCGAAACTCCTTAAATCCAAGACTAGAAAACTCCACAACTGCAAAAAACTGAAACTCCAAAATTCCGAAACTCCACAACCACGAATCTGCAAAACTGCGAAACTCCAATACTCAGAAACTCCAATACTCTGAACCCCCAAAACTACAAAACTTGAAACTCCGAAACTCCAAAACTCCAAAACTGCAAAATTCTGGAAACACAAAACCCTGAATCTCCAAAAATCCAAAAATCCGAAACTCCAAAACTCAAATTCCGAAACTCCACAACCCTGAACCTCCAAAACTCCGAAACTCCAAAACTTCGAAATTCCGAAACTCCAAAACACCAAAACTCCGAAACTGCAAAACTCCAAAACTCCGAAACTCCGAAACTCCGGAACTCCGAAACTCCGAAACTCCGAAACTCCGAAACTCCAAAACTCCGAAACTCCAACAATCAATACCTCCAAAACTCCAAAACTACAGAATTCGGAAACTCCAAAACCCCGAATTTCCAAAACTCCGAAACTGCAATAGTCCGAAACTCTAAAACTCCAAAAATCCGAAACTCTGAACATTCAAAAATCCGAAACTCCAAAAATCCGGAACTCCACAACCCCGATTCTCCATACAGCGCAACTCCCAAACTAAAAAACTCCGAAACTCCAAAACTCCGAAACTCGGAAACTCCAAAACTCCAAAACTACAAAATTCTGGAACTCCAAAATTCTGAATCTCCAAAAATCCATACCTCCAAAACTCCAAAACTCCAAAACTCCGGAACTCCAAAACTCAAAAATTCCGAAACTCCACAACCCTGAACCTCCAAAACTCCGAAACTCCAAAACTCCAAAACTCCAAAACTCCGAAACTCCAAAACTGCGAAAATCGAAAACTCCAAAACTCCGAAACTCCAAAAGTCCAAAACTCAATAACTCCAAAACTCCGAAACTCCAAAACTCCAAAAATCGAAAACTTGAAAACTCCAAAACTCCACAAATCCGAAACTCCAAAACTCC
Organism: Amblyomma mixtum; assembly: GCF_055824585.1. Lineage (NCBI taxonomy): Eukaryota > Metazoa > Arthropoda > Arachnida > Ixodida > Ixodidae > Amblyomma > Amblyomma mixtum. The sequence continues at coordinate 104,939,949 of NC_143021.1, read as the reverse complement.
AAAACTCCGAAACTCCAAAACTCTGAAACTCCAAAACTCCGAAACTCACAAATTCCGAAACTCCGCAACCCCGAATCTCCAAAACTGAAACTCCAAAACTCCGAAACTCAAAAATCCAGAACTCCAAAACTCCAAAGCTCTAAAACTCCAAAAGTCCAATAATCCGAAACTCCAAAACTCCGAAACTCCGAAACTCCGAAACTCCGAAACTCCAAAACTCCGAAACTCCAAAACTCCCAAACTCCAAAACTCCAATACTCCAAAACTCCAAAACTCCGAAACTCCAAAACTCCAAAACTCCAAAACTCCGAAACTCCGAAACTCCAAAACTCCAAAACTCCAAAACTCCGAAACTCCAAAACTCCAAAACTCCAAAACTCCGAAACTCCAAAACTCCGAAACTCCGAAACTCCGAAACTCCAAAACTCCGAAACTCCAAAACTCCAAAACTCCGAAACTCCAAAACTCCAAAACTCCAATACTCCAAAACTCCAAAACTCCGAAACTCCAAAACTCCGAAACTCAAAAACTCCAATACTCCAAAACTCCGGAACTCCAAAACTCCAAAACTCCAAAACTCCGAAACTCCAAAACTCCGAAACTCCGAAACTCCGAAACTCCGAAACTCCAAAACTCCGAAACTCCAAAACTCCAAAACTCCAAAACTCCAATACTCCAAAACTCCAAAACTCCAAAACTCCGAAACTCCAAAACTCCAAAACTCCAAAACTCCGAAACTCCGAAACTCCAAAACTCCAAAACTCCGAAACTCCAAAACTCCGAAACTCCGAAACTCCGAAACTCCAAAACTCCAAAACTCCGAAACTCCAAAACTCCAAAACTCCAATACTCCAAAACTCCAAAACTCCGAAACTCCAAAACTCCGAAACTCCAAAACTCCAATACTCCAAAACTCCGAAACTCCAAAACTCCAAAACTCCAAAACTCAAACTCCGAAACTCCGAAACTCCAAAACTCCGAAACTCCAAAACTCCAAACCTCCGAAACTCCGAAACTCCGAAACTCCAAAACTCCAAAACTCCGAAACTCCAAAACTCCAAAACTCCAAAACTCCGAAACTCCAAAACTCCAAAACTCCAAAACTCCAAAACTCCAAAACTCCAAAACTCCGAAACTCCAAAACTGCGAAAATCGAAAACTCCAAAACTCCGAAACTCCAAAAGTACAAAACTCAATAACTCCAAAACTCCGAAACTCCAAAACTCCAAAAATCGAAAACTTGAAAACTCCAAAACTCCACAAATCCGAAACTCCAAAACTCCAAAACTCCGAAACTCCAAAACTCTGAAACTCCAAAACTCCGAAACTCACAAATTCCGAAACTCCGCAACCCCGAATCTCCAAAACTGAAACTCCAAAACTCCGAAACTCAAAAATCCAGAACTCCAAAACTCCAAAGCTCTAAAACTCCAAAAGTCCAATAATCCGAAACTCCAAAACTCCGAAACTCCGAAACTCCGAAACTCCAAAACTCCGAAACTCCAAAACTCCCAAACTCCAAAACTCCAGTACTCCAAAACTCCAAAACTCCGAAACTCCAAAACTCCAAAACTCCAAAACTCCGAAACTCCGAAACTCCAAAACTCCAAAACTCCAAAACTCCGAAACTCCAAAACTCCGAAACTCCAAAACTCCGAAACTCCGAAACTCCGAAACTCCAAAACTCCAAAACTCCGAAACTCCAAAACTCCAAAACTCCGAAACTCCAAAACTCCAAAACTCCAATACTCCAAAACTCCAAAACTCCGAAACTCCAAAACTCCGAAACTCAAAAACTCCAATACTCCAAAACTCCGGAACTCCAAAACTCCAAAACTCCAAAACTCCGAAACTCCGAAACTCCAAAACTCCGAAACTCCAAAACTCCAAAACTCCAAAACTCCAATACTCCAAAACTCCAAAACTCCGAAACTCCAAAACTCCAAAACTCCAAAACTCCGAAACTCCAAAACTCCAAAACTCCAAAACTCCGAAACTCCAAAACTCCGAAACTCCGAAACTCCGAAACTACAAAACTCCAAAACTCCGAAACTCCAAAACTCCAAAACTCCAATACTCCAAAACTCCGAAACTCCAAAACTCCGAAACTCCAAAACTCCAATACTCCAAAACTCCGAAACTCCAAAACTCCAAAACTCCAAAACTCCAAAACTCCAAAACTCCGAAACTCCGAAACTCCAAAACTCCGAAACTCCAAAACTCCAAAACTCCGAAACTCCGAAACTCCGAAACTCCAAAACTCCAAAACTCCAAAACTCCGAAACTCCAAAACTCCAAAACTCCAAAACTCCGAAACTCCAAAACTCCAAAACTCCAAAACTCCAAAACTCCGAAACTCCAAAACTCCGAAACTCCAAAACTCCAAAACTCCAAAACTCCAAAACTCCGAAACTCCAAAACTCCAAAACTCCGAAACTCCTAAACTCCAAAACTCCAAAACTCCGAAACTCCGAAACTCCGAAACTCCAAAACTCCAAAACTCAAAACTCCAAAACTCCGAAACTCCAAAACTCCAATACTCCAAAACTCCGAAACTCCAAAACTCCAAAACTCCAAAACTCCAATACTCCAAAACTCCGAAACTCCGAAACTCCAAAACTCCAAAACTCCAAAACTCCAAAACTCCGAAACTCCGAAACTCCAAAACTCCGAATCTCCAAAACTCGGAAACTCCAAAACTCCAAAACTCCAAAACTCCAAAACTCCAAAACTCCGAAACTCCAAAACTCCGAAGCTCCAAAACTCCAAAACTCCGAAACTCCAAAAGTCCAAATTTCAATAACTCCAAAACTCCAAAACTCCGAAACTCCAAAACTCCGAAACTCCAATACTCCGAAACTCCAAAACTCCAAAACTCCAAAGCTCCAAAACTCCAAAACTCCAAAACTCCGAAACTCCAAAACTCCAAAACTCCAAAACTCCGAAACTCCTAAACTCCAAAACTCCGAAACTCCGAAACTCCGAAACACCGAAACTCCAAAACTCCAAAACTCCAAAACTCCAAAACTCCAAAACTCCGAAACCCCAAAACTCCGAAACTCCGAAACTCCGAAGCTCCAAAACTCCGAAACTGCGAAACTCCGAAACTCCGAAACTCCAAAACTCCAAAACTCCAAAAGCTCCGAAATTCCAAAACTCCGAAACTCCGAAACTCCGAAACTCCGAAACTCCAAAACTCCAAAACTCCAAAACTCCGAAACTCCAAAACTCCGAAACTCCAAAACTCCGAAACTCCAAAACTCCGCAACTCCAAAACTCCAAAACTCCAAAACTCCGAAACTCCAAAACTCCGAAACTCCGAAACTCGGAAACTCCAAAACTCCAAAACTCCAAAACTCCAAAACTCCGAAACTCCAAAACTCCAAAACTCCAAAACTCCAAAACTCCAAAACTCCAAAACTCCAAACCTCCGAAACTCCAAAACTCCGAAACTCCGAAACTCCGAAACTCCGAAACTCCGAAACTCCAAAACTCCGAAACTCCGAAACTCTGAAACTCCGAAACTCCGAAACTCCAAAACTCCGAAACTCCGAAACTCCGAAACTCCGAAACTCCGAAACTCCAAAACTCCAAAACTCCAAAACTCCAAAACTCCGAAACTCCAAAACTCCGAAACTCCAAAACTCCAAAACTCCAAAACTCCGAAACTCCAAAACTCCGAAGCTCCAAAACTCCAAAACTCCGAAACTCCAAAAGTCCAAATTTCAATAACTCCAAAACTCCAAAACTCCGAAACTCCAAAACTCCGAAACTCCAATACTCCAAAACTCCAATACTCCAAAACTCCAAAACTCCAAAACACCGAAACTCCGAAACTCCGAAACTCCAAAACTCCAAAACTCCAAAACTCCAAAACTCCAAAACTCCGAAACTCCAAAACTCCGAAACTCCAAAACTCCAAAACTCCGAAACTCCAAAACTCCAAAACTCCGAATCTCCAAAACTCCAAAACTCCGAATCTCCAAAACTCCAAAACTCCGAAACTCCAAAAGTCCAAAACTCAATAACTCCAAAACTCCGAAACTCCAAAACTCCAAAAATCCGAAACTCCTTAAATCCAAGACTAGAAAACTCCACAACTGCAAAAAACTGAAACTCCAAAATTCCGAAACTCCACAACCACGAATCTGCAAAACTGCGAAACTCCAATACTCAGAAACTCCAATACTCTGAACCCCCAAAACTACAAA